>NW_020291305.1:0-705354 GCF_003184745.1 Aspergillus uvarum CBS 121591 | reverse complement strand
ACTGTTTTCTGGCTGTTTAGATTTAATTTATAATTATAATTTAAAAAAAAATAGTAAGAATTCTATAACTGTATTTATATAGCTGTTAATTACCAACTCTGCTAGAGGCAGCAGGTTTACCTAGTTTTTTTAGTTATAGTCTGTATAAGCTTTTAGATATATTTTAATAGTACTATTTATATATTTTATTATTTTATCTGTTTAAAAATAATAGGCTGTAGATAGTTTTTTAGTAATTTTTAATAGATTATATACTTTTTTTTATATATAACTTATAAATTAGATGTCTTAATCTAAGACTATAGTTTTTAAAGGGCTGTATTATTTAAAAGCTGTTTTAATTAGGGTTTTAACTGTAGTTTTAGCAGTAATCTTTTTTATTATATAAAATATTACTTTTTTTATTAGTTTGTTTATAATTATTAGAATGTTTGTATACAACTTACTTTTAGATAAGTTAGTAATAAAATCTATTATTAGTTTTTACTAAAATTAATCTAGTATTAGCAGCAGCTTTAGTAATTTATACTTTAGTTTTTTTTATAGCTTTATATAACTGCAGATATTACAGTTTTAGATATATTTTTATATATTCTGGGATATATTAGATCAGAAGTATATTCTGCTAAAAAAAAGATAGATCTATTTTCAGCTGGAATATTCTATAATAAGAGGATTATAGTTGCTTTAGATAAAATCTATATAAAATAGTTTATAGTTAGGAACCTACTGTTTTTTTTAAAAGTATATCCAAGCTTCTTCTGTTAAATATTTACTTGGAGAGACTTTTAGTTTTAGTTAGAGTAGAAATTTATATATTTTTTTTTATATAAGCTTTACTAGGTTCTGATAATCTATATCTGCTGCTAGAGTATAGGTTTAGCTGTTTTTAGATCTGTTTTCTAGCTCTAGCAGTTTTATAATAGTCTGCTATATTTATTTTAAAAAGTTTTTATTTAGTTTTATACTATATTTTTATAATTATACTAGGGCTGCAGTAAGTAAACCAGTTTTAGGTTTTAGATCTTTTTTTAGTATTCTACTAAAGATCTGTATTATATAGAATAATATTTTAGGATCTTATTTATTAGGTATATTCTGTTTTTATTATAAAAGGGCGTCTACTTGCTTGTTTTCTATTTCTTTTTAATAAACTAGTTTAAAGTTAAATCTGCTTAAGATTAAGCTTTATTATATATATCTTTCTGTAAGTTTATATAGTTTAAAAAAGTATTTTAAATTCTTATAGTTAGTAACTACTGTGAACTCTAATACTAAATATAACTTAGTATTCTAAACTTTTAGATACCGTATAACTACTAGTAGTTTTTATTATAAATCTTATAATTATACTCAGCTGGTGTGTTCTGTTTAAAAAAATAGGTATAAAAATACAGCTCTTTATTTTTATCTATTTAAAAAAGTATTTTTTTTATATTATAGTCTAAAAAGTCTGTTTTTACTACTGTTGTATATTTAGAGTTAAAAAAACAGAAAACAGGCTTAGTTATAAACTTTTTTTTTAATATCTAAAAGCTGGTCTTATACTTTTGGGTCTATTAGAAGAGCTGATCTTTTTTAGTTAGATTTATAAGTAGTTATATAGTAGCTGAAAATCTAAAAATAAATTTATAGTAAAAGTTTATAAATTTTAGAAAGCTTTAGACAGCTTTTACTAATTTAAAGCTTTTTTATAAGATAATTATTTTAATTTTTTTAGAATCCATTTTAATACCTTGCCCTGTATATATAATAAATCTGAGGTAAAGGGTTTTCTTTCTTTTAAATTTATACTTTTTAATATCTAAAAACAGGCTGGTTTTTTTTAGTTTTTATAATATTTTTTATATATATTTATAGTGCTTCTTAATATCCCTATTTATATAAATTAATATATTATTAATATAGACTAAACAGAATTTATTAAGGTATTTATATAGTATCTAATTAATATATTTTTAAAATATACTTAGAGTATTTACTAGTTTAAAGAATATTACCAGCTATTTATATAGTTTATATTATATATAAAAGGCTGTTATCTATTTTTAACCCTCTGCAATACAGATTTTATAAAAGGTGGATAAAACATCTAGTTTAGTAAACTATTTTACTTTTCTAATTTGGTTTAGGGTCTTATAAATCAGAGGAAGCAGATAGTAGTTTTTTTTTATAATTATATTAAATATTTAGTAATCTATATAGAATCTTAATTTTTTTTTAGCTTTTATATAAAGAGTACTGGGGCTGCTGCTAAAAAATAACTAATCTATATAAAGTTTTTTTTTAGTAGTTTAGTTAGTTTGGACTGTAGGACTATTAGTTTTTTTTAGAATATATTATAAAAAGGGCTTTATAGGACTTCTAACTTTTTTCTATTCTAATATATAAGCTTAATTTTATAATTAATATTCTTTTTTTAGTATAGCAGTAGTTTCTCTGCATTCTCTGATTAGAAGAGAGGTAGAAAGTTCTAATAATATTCTAAAAGTATTATATATAAATTAACTGCCTTTTTAGTTTAGAGTATTTTCTAAATATTAGTAAGTAAGACTGTAAATACTTTTATATTTTTTTTAAATCTTTTCTACAGATAGTCTCTAAGTCCTGTTTTTATAATTAGCTAAAGTTTTAGGTTTGTATATTATAGATATAGTAGGTCTTTTAGTCTTATTTTAATTATATATAGGAATAATTATTTTTAGTCTGGTTTTAGAATACTATTATAGTAGGACAGCCAGCTTTTTCCTAGGATTAAGTTATATCTAAGATTGTTAGGTATTATATAAAAGTGTGCTTTTTTCTTAGTATAGGATTCTATATTTATTTTTATCTGTATAATAAAGTAGATTAGTATCTTATTATTTAAAATCTCTTATACCAGTCTTAGATTAATACTAATAGTTAACAGGCTATTTACTTTAGCAAATATTTTACTTATAATATTATAGGTTAGGTATTCTAAGTTAATAAAAGTACGGGCAGTTGCAGTAAGATCTAAAATAGCCTTTATTAAAAAAAGATATACAATTATATGTTTTTTTTTAAAACTTTTCTACTTTGTTTTAGTTTTGTTTAGTAATTCTTATCTAGATACACAACTTTGTACTAGACTTTTTTTTTCTAAATTAGAGTTTTTGTTTAAAAAGGTGTACTGTTTTTTTTATTACTAAGGGGCGGGTATAGCAGCAGCTATACTTATTAATTATACAGCAGGTTTTAAAAAATATTAGTAGATAAGATATCCATTCTGTCTATAATAAAAGTAGTAATTTACTTTATATTTTTTTTATATTTTACTAGATATTATCTATTAAGCCTGTTTCTAGGGATTGTTGGTGGTTGTATAGAAGTAATATTTTTTTTACTATACAGCAGCTATTTAAGTAGGTTTCTACTTTATTAGTTTAGGGCTTAGTTTGCATTGTACTGGTATAGTTTTAGTATAGCTTTTTTTAAAAAAAAAAGATATTCTATTAAGATTATGATTTATACAGTACAGTTGGTTGTAATAACCTTTATATATAGGCTTTTAAAAAATTCTAACTAATCTTTTAATAAGCCTTTAGTTTACTGCAGTATTTAGTATAGTTTTTTTTTATTTATTTAATTAATTGTACCCCCCTGCTTGTAGCAGAGCTTTATTAAAATTATTTAAAAATTCTTTTAGTTCTATTTTTTTTTATTTTATTATATTTACTTAGTTTAGGGCTTTTTATTATATATTAGGGTTTTTAAATACCTTATCTATTACTATAAGTATATTTTTAAATTATATTATTTTAGTATTTTAGGATTTAATCTAAAAAAGTATCTGCTGTGCTGTCTGTTTATATAGTTAACTATAAATATAAAAAACTTATTCCAGCCTGGTAAGATAGTAATTTCTGTTAATTATAAGTTTTATATATATATTTAATTTAAATAGTTTGTAATTATATTTATTTTTTTTATTAAACAGTTTTATATTAGAATACTAAGGATAGGGTTTGTAGTTCAGCTTATATAATTACTATAAAAGGTTTTTTTTTAGTTTACTGTTAACAGTAGGAGTTGTGTTGTAATTCTATAATTTATTTATTTACTTTTTAAAAGCTAGTTTCTATTTTGTTATTTTTATATAGAGGCTGATTAGTTTCTGTAAAAGAAATTATATATTATTATATATAGCTGTAAATACTACAGTCAGCCGCAGTTTTTTCTAGTCTATTTATTTTATTATTTTAATAATTCTTTTAGTTTTATTTTATTCTATTTATATACCTAGTCGGGCTCTGTCTAGAGCTTTTTAATAAGCTATTTCTAATATTATAAAATAGATAGATTGTGCTAATTAAAATATGCCTTAGAATAAGAAAAAATAACTAAAGAGCTATTTTGTCTGTTTGTACAAAATTTCTTTATATGTATACTAAGCTAGTGCTAGTTTAGTACTTAGTGTGCGAGGCCTCAGGTGCCAACTGGTGCCTGAAGCCGAGCTCTATAACAGGGCCTTGGTCCCATAACACCAGTATTCAGACCCGACCCATAGGTACGGGTCCTGATGTTGGACCCAAACCCGACCCGTGGCAAGGCCTAGTGACCACTAGCGAATCCCTTCTGTTGTATGTTTTTGTATTAGTGTGTAATACTGTGTGTGTGTCTATGACTCTTTAGCTGCTGCTCCTGCTGCCTGCAGTTTCGGGACGCTGCTTGTAAAGCTTTTTTTTTTCCTTTGCAAGAATTAGACAGGCTGAGAGACCCCTCATAAATTAGCCGACAAGAGGCACAAAACCATTCACCATCAGTGGCCCTGTGCAACCAGTGACTCTCATCTCCACGAGAACCCCGAGAACATCCAGCACGAAGACTGTTCTCTTTCACCTGGTAAGGGCCCTACTCGCCCTGATCCTTAGCAGGACGTGAATGTTGGCTAGCATACGACCATGTGGCAGGATGGCACAATACCACTGACTCAACACTCGATACTAGTGTATAACTTACCTACTTGTCTATACCAAAGTGTCGGACCCCGCTAGATACAAGCAGTATTGTTCTCGATGCAATCCCTCGTCAACTCGGCGCTCGGAACAATTCCCGACCATGGAAGTGGGGGAACCTCAGGCCCGATCCGAGGCCGAAACGGTAGGAGTTTGCGAATGTCCCCACACCACTGCACACGAGGCTCATCTTGGCAATTTTTCACATCTGCATGCCCTACAACAGTACAACTGCAGACTACCCACTGCACACTGCACACTGCAGTTTACACTTCAGGAGCTCCTTGCCAGCGGAAGCACAATCTGCAAACCTCAGACCAATATCATTCTTGCATTGATTGTGCGATGCAGACTTGAAAAGACATCTAATCACAGAGTGAAATCGATTGACCGCAAACGCACTGTACCACGCTGCCAGCGCCGAGCAAGCATGGCCTGCCACCACGCATGCCGTTGTGTGCAGACCCACCTCAAAAGAAGTAAGTTATGCCATCCGGACCCCGCCGTCGGTTTTCGTTGCGATCGTCGGTGGGCAGGAGGATTCTGACAGTCACACGCGGACATTGGGTACAGGGGCTCAGGGATCAACATGCCCAAATCAGATGGTTAGATTAGATGGCCACGATTTATAAGATTGATAATCAGTGTTGTATCAATCAGACGGACGGGAAGCACGACAAATTACCACTTCCGGACAGCCGAACTTCCGATGCCCGAACTTCCGGCGCTCGAACCTATCTAGATATGTTGCGTGGAATTGAAATAAGGCTTCTAGAACCGGCGGCATCCTTGCGATACTTACAAATGTAATACTGCGGAGATTGCCCGATAATTGAAAGGACGTCGTCTTCGGCTATTACTTGTTTTGGTCGGGCGACAAGGTGAAAGTCAGGTTACTCGGCAAGGAAGTCAGGCTAACGACAACCAAGAGGTACGGTATAGTGGATGTACGTGCGTATGCAGTATGGCCCGGTAGGTCCTGGCCCTCCGAGCTAATTCCTAGCCAGGGTAGAAGAAATCTCTACGCAGGCCAGTACGGCTCCTGTTCACTCATATACACCACGAGTTACGGAAATTAGTCTTCGCGTGGAGGTTGCGGATTCCTTGGCATGCGCGGTGGTCCAAAGAATCATATCCTCAGTCCCTCGCGGTCGATGCTTGAGGTCTTGGCTGTTAAACCCGTTCAGGGATATACCGCCGAAAGAATTCTCTGATGCCCAAGACCTCAAGGACTCCTGACTTAAAGCACGATTTCGGGCTCGGGAGAACTACCGAAGATGAAGTGGGTGGAGATTCGAATCCCGTCCGAGCGGAAAGGGTAGGAGCTTGCGAGAAAAGAAGAGAGAAAAAAAAAAGCTGCCAAGAATCCCCACATCCGCACTGAAGCTCATCTTGGCGACCCACTACAACTGCTGGCTGTAAGTAAAGACTGCAATTGTCAAACGGCAGAGAAGAAGCCTATGGGTGGCTTAGGTATCTCGTACACATAGCTCGAGTGTTAGGACGAATCAGAGCTGTTCTTGCAGAGTATGACTCATTGAATTAAGATTATCTGATGACAAGCACGTAGCCGAGCGCAATTTGACAGATGATGAATCATCTGACAGCAGAAAAAAAAACAACAAAACACAGAATCAATCGATCAAATCAAAGCAACCGACAGTTGAAGTTGATCGTCACTTTTTGTTCCCTCCTCTCTCCGATCCTTGCACACCCCCGCTCACTTCATCTCCACCATCTGCTGCTCCACCACGGCTTCCTCATTGAACAGCCCACTGTGCACCTGGCGCACAATATCCTCGCCATTCTCCTGCATGGCCGCAAGCTTGGGCTTGGCGTACCACTTGAGGCCCGGCACCTTGACCAGCCCGATCAGAATGCGCTCGCGCAGGGACCGCTTGCCCGAGCGCTCCTCCCACAGCATGTAGGCCACGCACAGCATGATGAAGATCCAGTAGACGTTGTACGAGATAATCGAGCCGTACGTGCCGGTGTTCTCCCACCCGAGAATTGCGTTGAAGACGTCCCATCCGTTGTCCGTTTCCGCGTTGCAGCAGTTGACGTGCCAGACCGTCTGGAGGATGTTGTACGAGCCCGCACCGCTGCCCTCTTCGGCGACATCGGAACCCACTCCTTTCTGGTATTCGTAGTACTGCAGATCCCAGATCGATTTGGAGAACATACCCGCCGCGATCAAGTACAGCACGCAGGTGGAAGCGATGAGGAAGAGCTGGATGGACATGACATTTCCACCGCGGTAAATGAGGTAACCACAGGTCAACCCGGCCAGCATGCCGGTGACGACGGGCAGAGGAAAAGCAGTGGCCGGGTAGCCGAGCGAGACACCTCCGACAAAGACGACGGCCTCGACACCCTCACGCATGGTGGTGATGAACGGAAGGAGGAACATGGCGTAGCGACGGGCCCAGTCTCCGAGCCACTTGGACTTGCGGTGGTGCTTGCTCTTCTCAACCAGCGCCTTGGCGATTTTGATGCGCCACTGCTCTTTGGTCTTGTTGATGCGCAGCAGAGCCAGGCCCATGACGGTCACGATGATGGTCGCGATCAGGTAGAAAATACCTTCCCAGAGATCTTCGGCGTTGGACCAGATATCATGGCCCAAGCCGTAGAAGACACCGATGAACGCGCCACCGATGACAAGACAGCAGACTATGCCCGTTATTGAGCCCGCCCATACTTGCCGCACCAGCCGTTTGTAAATCCCCTGGTCCTGGTGTGGCTGGCCCAGACTCTGCTTGAGGAAGGCAAGGAGCACCGAAACGATAATCACCGCTTCGAGACACTCGCGGAAAACGATGAAGAAGACCTGGACAGCAAAGACATTGACCATGGTGGGCGACTGTGAGCGAAGAAGAATCGCACAGGAAGAACTGGAGTCTGTCTAGATTTTGGAAACCCTGAGAATGCAAAGGCAAAGGTCTCCGACGGGGACTATATAGCGGCTCCGTGGAATGCACACACCCTGTCGGTTGCCCCTCCCTTGCGTTTTCCCGGCGGCAATTTCTGGCGAGGGTCGGCGCAAATTTTCCCATCCTAGTTCCCAACCGTAATTTCGGAGAGACATCTTATCTGATCATTCGACGCCTTTGCCTCGCAAGGTTTACCCTGTTCCGGTTCAGGGGGGTCCACTGTCCAAGACCCGTTAAGCACCGAACCCAATCTTATCATCCCTTGGCCAATCATTCCAGGACCCACCACCATCTGATATGGTCTGGATGAGGGGGTGGGCAGTTCGTATCGAAAACAAACTTACCACCCACCCAGTTCCCTCAATCCCTGTTACCACTAGTCGACGCGCCAAGCGAAAAAAAGAAAATTCCCGCGGCGTGCGCCTCTGTATAAAGCAAGTACGCCGGAACCACCATAGGTCTTGCTGCTCTCTTCTCCCAGGAGTCTGTCGTCCATCCTCCCTTCTTTCCCACAGTCTTCCCCTTCCCTTAGTGAGGATGCTGCCTTATCTTTGCTACCTGCTGCTGCTGGTGTTCAGCAAGCCTCTGCTGGCCAAGGAAGTTGTCTACGACTTCAATGTCACCTGGGTGACAGCCAATCCCGATGGACTGGCCGACCGGAAGGTGGTGGGCATCAACGGGCAATGGCCCTTGCCCGTCATCGAGGTCGATAAGGGCGATCAGCTCGTTGTGAACATGTACAACGGACTCGGGGACAAGAGCACCAGTATTCACTTCCACGGAATGTACCAAAATGGCACCAATGACATGGACGGGCCCTCGATGGTCACCCAGTGCCCTGTCGCGCCCGGGTCAAGCATCACCTACAACTTCACCGTCAACCAGAATGGGACATACTGGTACCACTGCCACACCGATTACTGCTACCCCGATGGCTACCGACAAGCATTGATTATCCACGACAACAACTCCTACTTTGCTGATGAGTACGACGAGGAGTTCACGGTGACCCTGAGCGACTGGTACCATGAGCTGGCCGAGGACATCAAGCCCGAGTTCATGTCGCTGTACAATCCGACCGGCGCCGAGCCCATCCCGAACTCCTGGCTCTTCAACGATACCCAAGACCTGAGCCTGTCCGTGAAACCCAACACTACGTACCTGCTGCGGCTGGTAAATATCGCAGCCTTCACTGCCCAGTACTTCTACATCGAGGATCATACCTTCAAGATCGTGGAGATTGATGGTGTCTACACGGAGCCCACGGAGGCGGACATGCTCTACCTTGCCGTGGGCCAGCGGTACAGCGTGCTGCTCACCACCAAGGACACGGCCACCAAGAACTACGCCATCGTCACAGTGGTGGATTCCACGCTGCTGGACACCATCACGCCGGACCTGCAGCTCAACAACACCAATTGGCTGGAATACGACTCCTCCGCCACGCACCCGCAAGCCACCATCACGGTGGCCGAGTCGTCGGACCTCGACCCCTTCGACGACGCCACGCTCGTGCCCTACGACCACGTGCCCCTACTTGAGGACCCGAGTGTCTCGATCAACGTGGCCATCGTCATGGACAACCTTAACAACGGCGAGGGCTATGCCTTCCTGAACGAGATCAGCTACACCGCCCCGAAGGTCCCGACGCTGTACACGGTGATGTCGGCGGGCGAGCTGGCTACTGACCCCACCGTCTACGGCGACTACACACACACCTACGTGCTGGACCACAACGAGGTGGTCGAGATCATCCTGAACAACAACGACACGGGCTCGCACCCCTTCCACCTGCACGGCCACAATTTCCAAGTCATCGACCGGTACCCCTCCTACGGCCCAGACTTCTTCGAATTTGCCGATGCCGGCATCCCCCAACCCTTCGACGCCAACAACCACTCCGCCTACCCGGCCTACCCGCCGCGCCGCGATGTCATCGTCGTCCCGCCCGAGGGCTACGTCGTCCTGCGCTTCCGCGCCGACAACCCCGGCGTATGGTTCTTCCACTGCCACATCGACTGGCATCTGATGCAAGGGCTGGCCATGACCTTCGTCGAGGCGCCCCTTCTCATCCAGGAGAAGCTCACTATCCCCCAGGACCATTATGCCGCGTGCAACGCCTCGGGGATCCCGTACGTGGGCAACGCGGCCGCCAACACGGAGGATTACCTCGATCTCAAGGGCCAGAACAAGCAGCCCGGGTGGATTCCGGACGGCTTCACCACCCGCGGTATCGTGTCGATGGTTTTCACAGTGTTGAGCGCGTTTCTGGGCATGGGATCGATCGCGCTGTATGGGCTGTCGGATCTGAAGTTTGTGAAGAAGCCTGAGGCCCAGGCGGATGGGAGCGGGCAGGCGGATCAGGGGGATGAGTACCGTGATTAGACTTTTGGGGGTATAGCTTTATGTGGTTAATAATATGTGCGTTAAAATTGTGTTAAGGTTGTTGATATATTTAATGGTATGACCTTTGTTATGACCTTTGTTCTGAATGGTGGCGTATTCCCCAGCTGGGAGGGTGTAGCTTCGCTTCCATGTGGCGATCGTAGCGACGATGTGCTTCTTATCAGATCGCGATGTTGCCGGTCGGCTATCGTCGCACCGAATGGGTCCGTGTGCGCGGCCTGTCATCCGTGGTGTCCTCTTGAGGTGCACTGATATGTTTACTTATGTAGCGATAAGGACGAAGCTTAGGGAGGGGTCAAATGGAACGATTCTCAAACCCTTGGTGGTTAAACCTGACTTGATTAGGTGGATGTAAACTCGCCTGGTGAATCGCAGCGGATCACTAGAATGACAGCAAGAACGCCGGCGATATATATTATCGAGTAAATACACCACGGTATGCCATGGCGAGAAGGATATAGTATTTTGCCAAAAGTCCAGTGCCCGGGCCACACATGACACCACCATCGCGTCGCCATGAAAAGATAAACACCAGATAAGAGGGTCCCTAGGAGTTGTAGTGGGGCATCTTGGTGTACGGTAGAGACTCTGCGGCGGTCGACTATTGCTAGAAATCTGCGTGTCCTGGTCGTTCAGCTTATCGGGTGTGGCAGCTCTTTGTATCTGCTTCGGCTTGCGCATGAGCAAATTGAGACTATTCCAGAGCTGCTGTGTAGATGGACATGTCTGATGATTGTGCAATAGTCAGAACCTGACCCAAGGTTGCCAGGCTTGTGGATGTGATTGCGGCCTAAGGCCCCGAAAACAAGATAAGAGAGGTGGTGGCAGTAAGTATGGTTTGAGAAGGCGGTGGGAAGCATTCCAGTTTCCGGTGGGGTCAAGGGAAAAGGTCAAATACTTTCGCGCCATCCGTTCCTTTTAAATCTTACACAATCCGAAGAAAGTGTTGCTCTCTTTTGTTCTCTTGCTTTTGTGCCAGTGTTCTGCCAAGAGAGCACCATTAGATTTAATACAAATTTAAGCTATCCATTGCTCAGTCACTCTTTCTGATATGAAGAACAGCGCGCTATATTTTTGAATATAAGAGTCTTCTCTATTTGCTGTATAGATCGGTAGGCAATCGCCATAGCCGGGATCTACGCTGTAAAGAACGCAGATACGGCGATGCCCAGGCCAACTGTGCGGATGCAAACACCGCCACCTGTTGATCTCAGCCACTGTGGCAGTAGAATGGCGGACCAATGGGCGACCAGTGCATCACCGCCATTCTGACCTCGCCCTGCCCCTCAGGCAGGAAGCTAGAAGAGGGGTTCGCAAGGCGACGAAATTCTTCCTTCTAGTCCCTGTCTAGCGCTCTTAGCCCTCTCTAGTCCGGTCGCATCACTTCCCAGCTTCCATCATGGAACAGGGAATTTCTCAGCATGGATAAAGCAGTAGCAGTGGAGTTGAGTAGAGAAGCAGGTTATTCAGGATACCCTTATTGAATCCATTGATCTCGCTCATCAGTCACAATCCATCCACCATGTCCGGATGTTAGCACACTTGGAACAATTCAGTACAACGTGGTACTTCGACCAGACAGCAAACTCCTCTCCACGTCAGGTACCGGTACAATTAACCTCGGATGGAGCCACAGCACTGACACTCCGGATGACATGGCCCTGATTTTCTCCATCCATCCACACGTCAGTCAACCTTAGGCAGTGACAACACTCCAGCGATCCATGCAGCCATTCAAGCCTATTCTCCAACCCGCCTGCTGCCTTGCTCTTGGCTTCATCGACACCCAACCGCCGGGTTGAGGGATGCGGTGATCGCTGCTCCCGTTCGTTGCTTTATGCCCATCCCATCGCCTAGGCGCCGCCTGGGGTCATTGCGTCCTATGATTTTAAATTCCGTCCCAGCCCCCTCAGATTCACTTTTCTGTAATCCTGTTCAATTTTCCTATATGGTTGCCTTGACTCTTTCTGCTTTGCCCTGCCTATCGGTCGCGAAATAACTCCTTTGGGTGGCGTGGCTTTCTCGTTTTCTCCGTACTACCTCCTAGCGCCTTAAACTGCATTTCGATCCCGCCGCTTGCCGCCGCTTATCGGGACTGCGAGGGCTTTGCCGTTGCTCGTGATCATCGTTCCATCCCCCTCCACCAGCTGGCCTGGACTGCACTGATTCAGCTGTCTTTGTTGATATTTTGCCATCGGAGGTATACTTCGCCATTCATACCTACCTACCTGACAACTATCGCTCGTACCTTATAACCAAATCAACCACACTCCTACTTCAACCTGGTCCAACTCAGTGCGCTCGGTGATACCCACAATCCGAGCCAAGATCGGGGCCAAAGACATTCCTCCCCACTGAGGATCCCAACTATCCAGACACTATCAACTAGTCTTGCGCTACACCGCTCGTCTGACGTCCATTCCCCCGCCCCTTGTTGCCGGAATTTCCACCCATCATTAAAAAGTTGGAGCTTCGGCCAGAATTGAATGTCGAGCTGGGCGTTGCTTCTTCGTCGACATCCCAGTCGTGCTGAATCCCCATACACTTTGACACAAAAGTCCCGAGTTGAAGCACAACTCCAACCATGGCCCCGTTGGGCGAGACCATCGCGGTGATTGATAAGTCCGGGAAGGTGGTTAGCACGGTACGTATGCGCTTGCTTCTCCACAATTCTTCGCGATAAGGGACTGACCTCTTTCCCCTGCGGGTCACAGAGTAAACATCTCTTTGGGGTATTCAGCCAAGCCAAGAATGCCTACCGGGAACGCAAAGCCCAAGTGCAGTCCGAGCGGAATGCCAAGATTGCGGAGAGGGAAGCCCTGAAGGCATTACAGAATTACCACATTGACGGGGGTGACCAACACTACCAGTACGACGCGGCCCCATCCGTTGCATCGTCGCGACGGAGTCATTCACGACACTACTCGGGCCGCAGTCGCAGCCACCATCCCCGCGGGGGGTCCCTGTACGAGGAAGATGTTGACGACGACTACTACAACCAGCCCCGCGAGATGGTGCGACGACACACGCACCACGACGTGGGCGTGCGGGAGATGGAACGGCCGGTTCCGGTCCGCTCCCGGTCCGATCACCCCTCCCACTCCCATGTGGATATGGACTTGGCCTACGGCGAGTTTCACCCTTCCGCACTGGAACAGCAGCAGCAGCAGCCCCGCCAGGGCGAGCTGGTCCCACACCAACAAGGCCAACTGCAACGCATCGAGGACCCCGAATTGAACGGTCTCGTCACCCGTGCGCAGTGGCTCCTCGAGGAAGCCGACTGCATGCAACACACCGCTACCGCGACCATCGCCCACCTGCAGAAGAACCCGGACTCCATGGCGGCTGTCGCGCTCACGCTCGCGGAGATCAGCAACCTGGTCACCAAGCTAGCCCCCTCGGCGCTCGGGGCGCTCAAAGCCGCCGCACCCAGTGTGTTCGCGCTGCTCGCGAGTCCGCAGTTCCTCATCGCGGCCGGGGTGGGGCTGGGTGTGACGATCGTCATGTTCGGCGGCTACAAGATCATCAAGCAGATCCAATCAGCATCGAAGACTCCGGTGATTGAAGCTGCCCCACAGCAACAACCATACCCACAACAATACCCCCGAGACGGGGCAATGGACGAGCCCAGCATGGAGGACATGATGGAGCTCAACACGGACTGCCTGAGCAGCGTCGAGATGTGGCGCCGCGGGGTGGCCGACGCTGAGGCCGAGAGCGCCGGCACATCTGTCGATGGCGAGTTCATCACCCCGACCGCCGCTATGATGTCGGGAATCGATGTCACGACAGCGCGGATGACCCGCGACCCGCGCTTCAAGTTTGATGATGATGAGGAGCGCTCGATGGCCTCCTCGCGGCGGTCGCGGCGGTCGCGCTCGCACCACCACAGCGGCAGCGGCGGGAGATCACGGGCCGACCACCGGCCCCCGGAGTCGTATGTGGGCTCTAAAGCGCCTTCGTCGCATCACACCTCATCCAAATCGGAGGCCCGGCATCAGTCGGAGGCCAAAAAACCCAAGGAGAAGACGAAGCGGTCGAGTCGCTTGAGGTTGATGTTTACCACGTGATGCAGTGGGGTTTGTGCCTGTGTATGGCCTATGATTTAACGATACTACTAAACGACAGACCTCACCTGGGGTGAAATGATGTATAAAGTCGATCCTTTCTTTCTAGCCTTCTCTTTCTTCTTCCTTTTCTTTTCTTCTTCTTTTTTTCTTCTTCTCTTTTCCTTTTCTTTTCCTTCCTACCTCCAAGATACGGCTCAATGGGATCATGTCAGCATGCTTATTACGTTAAACCGAGGTTTCGGGATGCGCGTTGGTCAACGCTCAGAACTAGGATCGCGTTTCATATTCTTGTACCCTAGCAGAACAAGACAGCTGTTCTTAAGTCGTGTTTTAGGTGGATGGCTGTCATTCCGGGGGGTGGTGGTTCATTCTTTTGCATAACAGCGGCGTCCGAGAAATTGCCATCTGCCATTCTGTGACATTTAATCTGCGAGTATCTTTCTCCAAAAGCGATAAAACTGCAGATTTCTTCGCTCGGGCACTTGGCTTGTACATACTACTAAGGGATATCTTTCTTTCTTTGCCTCGAACTTGATATACATACATTTGTTTTCTTCTTTCCTTGTGTGCCTTGTGGTTACCATTTGATGAGATCTATTTTAACGCAGAGGTGTATCTTATGCGACAGGGCATACACAGCATGAGTCTTTGCAGTAGCGCGGAACCTTATAGTTCCAATGTAAGTCGAGGGACCTCGAGAATGTTCGAGACGAAAGTCCCGTCACCGTGGTAGGGCAAGTGTACCTTCGTACGGATCGGGAAGATCGGTCGCCGGGAGGTGACTCTTTCTTTCTTTTCTTCTAGAGCAATATGCATTGCATACTGAAGGTCAAGGATGGTCCGAAAACAACCACGAAACCATACCACCCCCATGGTTATCTTGATGACTTTTCAGTTCCCCGAAGAGAGTGAAACTTTGGCATTGTCGACGGAGATTGCGTAGGGTGATCGTCTGGTGGTTGTATACCGTACTGTTCCTTGTTGCCAAAAGAATAAAAGAGTGTATCTACGGCATATACATAGCCACCCCTTGGGCTTCAGAGCCCTTCTTCTTCAAGCACCTGTCTTCTTGAAGTAAATGATTTTGTTCCCCCTCAATCTGGCCGAGGGCCAGGAGAAGGGTGGGAAGCTTGAGCTGCATGTTAAGAGTCTTTTGGACGGGGAACAAGTGCGAGACTTGAAACCCTTTGCTGTGGGAGGTAGTGGTTCGAGGCTTGTGAGGGATGGAGAGTGGAGAGAGAAAAACAAAACGCAGGACAGGAGTCAATCGAGACGGTACTTATACCGCACGCAGTGGTACCTGTAGATGCGTCTCATGTACAAATTCGTCCGACTCGGAGAGTTTTGCTCATCTCAAGTACTCCGTACCCACTCCCTGTGATTCTGTCTTTAGCGTGCTGGTTACTAGTGAGCTCCCGTCTTGTTGAGGCAATGGTCTGGTGGACCTTACAGCAAGACCGGGCATCAAGTAGCTCTGGAATCAGGCCACCTATACACAACAACGTACAATATAGCAAATTAAGCAGGGTACAGCACAATAGTCATACCCACTCAGTAAACTGCATCAATAAGGTATGCAAAGCCATAATTAAAGCTCCATTCATACACAATCCAATAATGCAGAGAAATCTGCGCAATGGCCTTAAATAAGGCAGGGGATCTATGATCCTCATTGGACCGACTTGGCTATATACATTAGTACTGTACCGTATGTATATACTATACATTATAGGCGTTCAAATTCATCCATCCAGCTAAAATTCAGCCCTATAAGCAGGGTCCGTAGCCGTCGGGCTTCTTCATCTCCCGCTAATAACTTTAGCCGGTGGGGTCGAGCTCATTACTGCATTAATAAATGGGTCAGTAGTAGTTAGACTAATTAGACCAAGCTCCTGAGTAATCTCACTTAAGTTCAATCTACAGCCAGCAGAGATTGATGGACGCCTCTGGGACTCATACAGAACCTGGATATTACCTAAATCCTCGTGCAACTTACACCAGTCTACTGCAAATATTACTCCATTACAGCCGGTCCCCGAACATCGGAGCAAAAAATTTCCATATCACATACTACAAGCTTTAGGTACTACCTATATGTTGCTCGAATTGCGAAGAACGGTAGCAGAAGGCAACTAAGAGATGCCAACACACAGGGTCACAAACAGGGTCACCGTTGTCTGAAGGCTTCCTTCTGGGCTGACCTCTGAAACAGTCTCTTCCCGTCGCCCCATTCCCGCTCGGAGTATGCATGCCTACCACCTTCCGACCTCCGATATATTATACGTCAACCTGAAAACCAATCAGCTACCCCCAGCTAGCGGTAAGTCTTGAAGAATTGACCCCCAAAGATTGTCGCACAGTGACACATATCCCGTTGTGAGCCCAGACTTATGGAAGTGGCTTGTCTCAGCCAGGCAACCTGACTTGTACCCGACTCATCTCATTGATCCATTTGACATGCAGCAGCTCATGTTTATGAGCCCACCGCTTTGGCTGCGTAGAGATTGGGTGGGTTATTTCGCATCTTGCAAAGGGTCGCAAAGTGAAACGATCACTGGGTTCGAAATGGCCCCGGGTGGACGTCGGGTTGTGTTTATGTGACATGTCTTGCTGATTCTCGAAGGAAAGACTCCAACAACGAAAGTAGGAACCTAAAACCTAAAACAGTTTCAAGATACATACGTAAGTAAATACACACGTACAGTAAAGTAAAAAAGGTTAACGTGAAACAGCAAAAACATACAACAGAAGGGATTCGCTGGTGGTCACCCACCCAACTACTAACCTCCCGGCGTGTGGCTTGAGTACGGCTGAGCGGACGGGAAGCCCTATTTTCCACACCCTGTGGTCGTATGTGATTTGACCACGGGAAGTAGATTTCATATAGTATGTTCCGTAGTAGGACGAGGTCGTTTATTTTCTATCATGCTGGAGTATTACTATAGTATCGTTCATGTGTCTGTAGACTGTTATAACAAAATGGAGCACGACTGGCTGTAGGTACTGTCACTAGTGACGTGACGCAACCGAGTACCCTCATCTATCATGCTCTGTGGCTTAAAATCCATCGGTGCAACAATTATGATTACTGTGTACGTCCTTGAATCCAGTCCGAGTACAATGCATAAAATCTGCAGAATATATTAAATCTATCTGAAAATACACTTGTTCTGACTCTCGACTCTCCATCTCGACATACCATACAATCCACTAAGCGCGGCACAACCTCCCATCCGCCGACTCAGTCCACGCGTCCGCGCCAACGGCGGTACGCGCGTAGAACAGCCCGTAGGGATCATACTTGTTCTTGATTTGCAGCAGGGCGTCGTAGTTGACGCCGTAGAAGGCCTTCTGCCAGTTGGGCTGCTGGAAGTTGCCCTCGTTCATGTAGGCGCCGGAGTTGGGGGCCAAGGCCTGCAGCCGCGGGATGTAGTCCTTGGTCATCTTGTCCTGCTCCTCGATCATGGCGGCGCGGGCGTCCCACTCCCAGGGGGTGGTCAGGGTGGTGTCGATCAGGGCCTCGCGCCAGGCGGGCAGGACCGCGTTGTCGACGTCGCCGGCCACGGTGCGGTTGACGTTCAGTCCGACGCCGATGAAGGTCGCCCCATCCTCGACGATGGCGCGGTAGGCCTCGGTCAGCGCGGTCGTGTTCTGCTCCACCACCTCCCGCGGGATCAGCCATCCGCCGTATTGGGCCTTGCCGACGGCGATCTCGGCTTCCATCGTGTTGAATTGCTCCAGGTAGGTGTCGAATTCCTTCGCGGTGAGGGTGTACTGGATTCCCAGCTTGGTCAGGCCGGCTTCGAAGGGTTCGACCAGGGAGCGGAGAGTGTCGACGGGGACACCAGGTCCGGTCAGGGGGGAGATGTAGAAGGTGCTGTTGGTGAAGTACCAAATGCTCATCACTCCGGCATCGACGATGCTGGGCAGGAGTGTATGGTAGAGGGTCACCGCCTCGAAGAAGGTGTCCTGGGAGATGCCGTCGTTGGTGAAGGTGAGGTTGAGGCCGGAGGTCGGGGTTGAGGTGTGCAGCTTGGAAGTCATGGCCACGACCACGCCGTACGTGCCACCACCGCCACCGCTCAGGGCCCAATACAGGTCCTTGTACTCGTTGTCGCGGGTGGCAGTCACGAACTCTCCGGCGCCGGTGACAACCTCCCAAGCCAGCACCTGGTCTGCCGCCATGCCGTACTTGGAGGACAGCGCCGAGTGGCCGCCACCCTGCGAGTAGCCGCCCGCAATGCCAACGGACGAGCACTCGCCACCCACGACCTGGTAGCCGTGCTCATCAGCAAACTCGTACGCCTCGAAGCCCTGTACACCAGAGCCCAGTCGCACAGCCGGTCCGGTGTAGTGGGTCGAGTTGTAGTCCACCAGTGTCCGCGACTTCAGGTTGTGCGTCCAGACGCCCAGTCCGCCGGCACCGGTGGACTTGCCGTTGTAGTCGTGACCTGTGTTGCGGATCACCAGGCGGATGTTGTGCTCGTAGGCGAACTTCAACGTGGCCGAGATATGGGCCGGGGTCGAGACGTTGACAGCGTAGTCGACGTAGTTGCCCATCGTGCAGGGCTTGGAAACCGGGTGGAACGGGTCGCAAGTGCCGTTGGTGAACCATGGGGCCATAATCGAGCTGCTGGATTGGTAACTGCAGGTCGGATATCGCACGGGTCAGTAAGGGGCAGCTGATACTGATGGGGAGACGCAAGGGGGTCAAGTCAAAGTTGCAGTGGCTTACTGAAGCTCAGGGTCCGTCCATTCCTCCTTGAGGGCGTCGCAGACTGCGGCGTCATAGTCAGGCGCGTGGCAGGGCTTGCCGAGGGGAATAGTCTTGATGAGACGGCCATCCACCGTCTGGTTCAACTTGGCCCATTCACTGATGGAGGGCCAGCACGCATCGCCAGGAAAGCAGCGGCAGCTGGTGGAATTGTTGGTGCTTCGGGGGCCGCGGGGGCTCGCCGTAGCGGCGGCCGTGAGGGCCAGCAAGCTGGTCCAGAAGGTGGCTGAGGGCATGACGATTGCGAGATGATCCGGCTCTGCTTGAAGACGATCTTCCTGTGAGCGACAGGGGGGGTGGACGAGGCCAATTTATATCCCGACGCTTCCGAGGCTTGGCTGTCGAAAATGACACCAAGTGGGACACCCCCTTGCCTGTTCCTACATCGACTCCGTTCTTATGCAGCGTAATATTTGTGCTTGATCTAGGGCTAGGAATATGATTGCTATCAGGCCATTGCCCTTCCGAACAGGATTCTTGCCGTTTTTCTTCATGGTCGGAAAACTCGGTCGGTTGCCTAGACTATTCAAACTATCCTTGTTATAGATAAGCAGTTAATCTACATTCAATCTCAAACCATCTCGCTTAAGTCGTTAGTCTCCACGTTTATTGACCGACTGGACAGTGCCCCCGCTGGCGAGATGCGCGGTCCGGTTCCCCCGTGCTGGCGCCCCACAACGCGCACGATAGTACTGCGTTAGTCTCAGTCGAATGCACCATGGCGTCTATGGCCTCGGAAATGGTGCAGTGCCAATGTAGCCGATGTCTTGGATTTGACTTCGTGCATATTAACCTATTACCTACTGGACAGGGGGGTTCCGAACGTGCCGATTGCTAGCCGGAAGAACCGAGAAATTCTCGAAGCAGCATGAACAGAAGGAAAAAATTAAAAAACGAAAAATAAGGGACGGTGATTATACCCCAGGGTTCGGGCCTTCCCACCTTGCATGATATGTCTCTGTTGATTGATGTGCATTGCACTATCTACAAGATCCTGGTCGTCGATTCTTCACCACCCCTGTCTGCCCCATTAACAGGAATGCCATGCCCTGGGTCCATAACCTCGCCCACCCGGACCCCCACAGCCACGTTGCCCGGGTCATCGCGATCTGCTTGACCTTCAGCATTAGTGCCCTACTGGCCGTGCTGCTACGGCTTCACATCCGGTTACACACCAAGCGCGACCTCTGGCTCGATGACTATGCGGCGATATGCAGTGCGTTGTTAGGTCTAGGCTATGCCGGAGTTTCAGTGGCTCGTACGCTTTTCTCCTTCTCCCAGGTGTAAATCCTTCTCGACAAGAACTGACGGTCGATTTCACTGTGTAGAGACACGGTATGGGCTTGGATTGGACGCAGCCTCTTTCCCGGACGCCAATGTAGTGATGTTCAGTAAGGTTCGTACTTTCTAGCTGCTGTGGTTGGCAGTGACTGACTCGTTCAGATCCAATATGCTGGCGGTCCGTTATACATCCTTGCGCTCCTCTTCTTTAAAGTCTCGCTTTTGACCTCCTACCTACGAATTGGAGGGTTTGTGGCCGCATACCGATGGGTTATCATCGCCGTGACCGGCGCGGTGACATGCAACCAGCTGGTCTTTACACTCCTCTTGACTCTGGCCTGTCAACCGGTACGTCACACATTTCGCACATAGCTTCCTATGTGCTGATAGCTTCCGCTGACATGGCATCAGGTCGCAAAGCAATGGGACTCGAGTATTCCCGGCACATGCATCGACACGGTAGCTTCATACTACGGTAGGTAAACCATCCCACAATTTGGATATAATCAGTATCATGGGAACTGACAATAACAACAAACAGCCTTGGCTGGTACAGGCGTCCCTCTCCCCACGTTTTCAGAACAGAGTCCATAACCATGTACACCATAATACAGGAACAAGTCTCGGCTTCGATATTGTGATCATCGCTCTCCCTCTTCCAGTCCTCTGGACCTTACAACTCCGCCATACGCAGAAGGTTCTTGTTTTTTTCCAGTGCAACCTTGTCGCCCGATGCTGACCCCCGGAATAAAACAATAGGTAGCCCTAATCGCCATCTTCGCCCTCGGCTTCTTCATCACCATCATCCAGATCATCCGCATCTTCACCATCAAGAATCTCAAGACCTACACGGACAGCCAGCCGATTGTCCTCTGGTCGGACGTGGAGATCAGTCTGGGAGTATGCTCTCATCCCGCCTATTACCCGACCCGGCTCTTACCATGCCCTAACCGGGCTCTTACCCTCCTGCCATTCGTCTCTACCAAAAAAAAGAAAAACGGACTACTAACACAACGACCAGGTAATCATCGCCTGCATCCCAACCTACGGCCCCTACTTCCACGCCTTCGCCTCCACCCTCTCCTCTAGCTATCGGACCCGCCGCCGCAAGCGCACCGCGGGCGTCTCGGGGAGCCAGACGCTGAACAACCACTCGCGCTCGTACGGGCTAATGAGCGGGGTCCGCCGCACACAGCGCAACCAGAGCCGCATGCTTCCCTCTGAGACGGACGACCAAGCCGGGGAGTTCCTGGAGCTGGGTCAGCACCACCACAACCGCGCGGCGGATCAATATCAGGAGCGGCCGTGGGATAATGCGGTGATGGTGACGACGACAATTGAGCACAGCGGGGATAGCAGCTCGCTGGAGAGTAACAAGAGGGGAAGCAATGGGAGCGGGCGGCATAGTCATGGTCACGGGCCTGCTGCTTCTGATGGAGCAGCAGTGGCTTCGTCTCCGCCCAAGGGCCGGATGGGAGAGCAGGGGGAGATTGCAGGCTGCGAGGGGGGAGGATACCAGCTGCAGATCCAAAAGGTGATGGAGGTGGAGGTTAGGGTGGAGTGATCCGTGCCCCATTGTATATTACTCCAGCTTACTCCTTTGACTTTCTTTTTATTCTACCTGTTCTTAAGTTAATTACGACCACAATGCCCCGATGGACATGTGTTGTACAGGCTAAATCTATCTAAATGTACTGTAGTATTTGATGACGTCTCCGAGAGGTGGAAGAGACTTGATTCTCACTATGTGAGGCTATTTGTAGAACTAGCTAAGGCCCGGTGAGCGAGCAGCCTGGGAGGCCGCAGGCCCTCGCCAGCCTAAATACTAGAAGGTTCTGGCTTTTGGAGATCTCCTCCGGTATATCGACCACAACAGCCAACTCGTTTAATCTGATCGGCCAAGCAAATGCTGCGAATGGACTTGCAGAGTGTCAAACAGGGCTTACAGTAAGGAGGGGGGAAAGAAGCGTACATATCCAGCATTCACCATACACCAATGTTCGGAACAAGCATGGTCCTTGACAGTCCCCTCATTATCAATACACCCTGTCTGTTGTCTATCAGATTGAGAGGAAGAAACCGGGCCGTCATGCCCTGTCTCTCAACAAAACAAAAGAAAGGAAGATGCAAGCCCATCGCTACAGCTTAGTTGCGGAACGTGTGTGTGTGTGTTTGAGTGGTTTGCCCTAAACAACGGCGAGAAGTCGGGGTCCATATGCAGGGAAGCTTTTTGTCAGGAAGAATGAGATCAAGCGAGAACCAGTCAGTATACGAGAGTTATCTTTTTAGATCAGCCACTACGGTATATGAAAGGGAACATAAGGAATAAAGAAAGTGAGGAATATCCCGCGAGGAGAAAGTGCAGGGTTTGGTCCTTTTCCATCAACTGATCCATCCTCCAGAGATCGTTCACATTACAACAACCCCCCCCCCCCCCTCTCCGGGACCTTCCTTCAGCCGTTAAAACCCTCATGAGATCAACACCACTCCGCCTCCCCGAACTGGAACCCAGCAGCGACCCAGATGGCCAGCCCCGTCAACCCCACTGCGATCTTCTTCGAATCCGGCTCGGGGTCGTTCAGCGCCATGGCGTAGGCGGCCCGCGAGATCCACGATGCCACTTTCCCGCACTCTCCAGAATGGTGGCGGACTTGACCTTGCCGGCAGGCTTCTGGGCCAGCTCGCCGATGTGGCACCGGTGATGGCGATATCCGGGAGGATTAGCACCGCGTCAATCATGGCGCTCACGCCGCGGGCGTTGCTCATCACCAGCTTGCCGACATTGGCGGGGGCGACGGGCTCGCTGGGGCCCTTGACGGCGAAGAAGACCTTGCCGGCGATCCGGATAGCGAGGAGGCCCCAAGTGCTGTCACTGACGACCTTGTTGGCGATGGGGTCGTGCGGCGCGAGGAAGTTGGTGGCGCCCTGCAGGGCAGCGCTGGTGATGGCCAGGACAACCCCCGGGATGAAAAAGGGGTTGCTGCCCGTCTCGCATTCGGCCTCGAAAGTGCTCGCGGAGCCGAGGATGACGCCTGCGAGGCCCGCGAGGGCGTGGCCGGGCGCGAAGATCATCTGTTGCAGATCGCTGAACACGGCCAGCTGGCTGCTGCATCGCGCCCGTGGCTGCGTCGACCACAATCCGGCCCAGCGTCTTCCCGACATTCTTCATCCACTGCCAGGTGTCTCCCCAGGCGGCCGACAGCGCGCCCCCGATGGTACCCAGAATCTCTTTTATATCCCAGCGATCGCGCCGATTCCGTCCCACAAATCCCCGAAGAAATTCAGATTGAGTGTCTTCGTCGCGGACGTGGTTGCGGTGCGAAGCATGAGTGCCCCGTGAGACTGGCACATCATGGTCTGAGCAGGAACCCGGACCTTGGCATAGGCGTCCCTTAGCACGCCCATGCTCTGCACGACCGCCGCCGAGGGCTGACAAGGGAGGTGTACGTGGACGCTCCGTCAACACCGCCAGCGACGGTCTGCGTCGGGACCTGCGCGCCGCGGAGTTTCTCGGCAGAGTCCAACGCGGTGATCCTGGCCATGGTCTGGTCGGCGGGATTAGTGGTCAGAGTGGTGTTCTCCAGTGTGACAGTCAGCACGGTCGCTTGCAGGCTGTCGTTGGTGGCCTCAATCACGGTCAGGACCCCCGAAGGGTCCGCGGGAATTTGGACGGGGACAGTTGCCGACAGGACGTAGTAGAGTCCGTTGATGAACACCGGGGTGCGGCTGCTGGCGGATAGCTTCACCATCGCCTTGGGCACTGGCGCGTTCGAATTGAGCTCCGTGACATGGATGGTCGTGGTGTACGAGCGAAAGCTCGTGCATGGCTGGTCGGGTGCTGCAGCCACGGTGATATCCTGGGCCATCCAGACTCCCCCCGTAGCGGGGGAACCCTGGACAATTTTCTGGAGCCTCCCGTTGTCGGCAGCAAAATGGTTCTCCCCCCATCGGCACAATTGATGTAGGCTGAGATACGCTCAATGCCGGACAGGATGGGAAAGGGCATACTCCACGCGGCGGGCTTGGAAAGCTGGCTGGTGCGGCACGCCAGGTAGTAGACCTGATTGCTTTGATTGCGCCCCCAGAGGGTCGTTATGCCTCCGTGGGTCATCGCCCGCAGGGTGTCGGTGCCCACCAGGAACTCGCTCGTGCAGAGAGCTAGCGGGTCCATCGCCTCGCTCTGTTGGTCCGCCGCAAATCGGCACAGGGTCGAGCCGCCGACGCAGTAGAGGTCTGTACTGTGATCGGTGGCATACCGGGCGGTAGCAATCGCCGTGGGAATGGCTTCCCCTGGGAGTCGCAAGCGCCGCGGGATGACCGGACCATCCCCGTAGGCGTTAATGACGGGCTCGCACACCATTTGCGGCTGGCCCCCAGTAGTCCCTGCACTGTAGATGCCAACCACGGCTTTCCGCGCACTTGACCTACTACACTTTTATAGGCTCCGGTCGCTAAATCAATCGTTACATCCTTCTTGACCCAGAAGTGACCGGTTGTGTGGGCAGTGTCGATATGATATCGCACGATCTGGGCTTCGGAGGCCGATTGCGAGTGAGTTCGCTCGACATCGACCACAAGAAACGGACTCTTCTCCCACATCTCTGCAAACATGGCCCCGGCGATCGTGATCGCACGGGTTGTCTCATTGGCGAATGGCACCATCGTCCATGCTGGGCACGCGGTCCAGGAGAGATCCTGGTTAGGGTTGTTCAGGCAGTGGAAGAGATGGTCATTTCCATCCAGATGAACGGCCATCATCAGGCCAATCGTCCCATCCAACGCATCTGCCCCACGTCGAAGGTGCGGACGACCGCTCGGGACGCATCGCTTAGGAATTGCGCCTGGATCGCCGCCGTCGATAGGTCATGTACGTGCCATCCCGCATGGCATGTCCCGCTTTGCTCTTCAATAACGTGAAGGACCCCGGACAAGTCAATTCCAAAGAGCAGAGTGTGGCCATCGCCAGTCTGTAGGGTCTCAATCTCCCCTGTTGGGTAGGTCATCTCGCCCTGCACGTAGTTTTGAATCAATTCTGCGGAGACGGTCAGCTTCCCTCCCTTCTTCGAATTCTTGTTGCAATGGTCTGATCGCTTAGTGTAGGTGGGACTCAAGACTGTCATCTCAGTCTAACAGATTGTGGGTGCGTTCCAAAGCTGCAATCTGTAATGGAACCCTGCGGTTGATTGCCCCGCCACCGACAGCTGCAGAAATGGTCTCAGCTCTAAGAAACTATCTGTTCCTGCTCCGAGGAGTTATCTCCACCTTCAACCAGCTCCGACTGATCGCTTGAATGCCGCTAGTGTATCCCCCGGATTCCTTTGTCCTCCTTTTCTTTCTTTTTTTTTTTTCTCTCCCTTTCTGTCTTAACGGTACAGATAGCTGTTTTAATCCCACATCTGTCAAAATATACAATAGCACAACCGCTGTGGGCACCCTTCAATCCTTCAGCCGGCCTAGATCTACATCTCTAGAGGCTTCGCTGCCTCCAAATAGAAAACGAGTCACAGTGTGCCAAAATACAGATACAGCACATCAGCCACAATTCAATAGTTCGCTTAGTGCAGCCAGGGCGTAACGCCACCAATCCACTTTCCAGCCGAATCTGTGGCGCAGCCACAGCAGGCTTGGTCTTTGGCTGAAAGGGAGCTCAGTCAGACTGGGCTTCTCCAGCAAGGACCATTCTTGGGTGGAAAGAGCATGGAAAGGGTGGGATGGAACCTCCCTCTTTGCTTTTATGCCCCAGTGATAGAACTATGACTTACCTAACTACCTAGTACTAGGTAGCATTTAAGTACGCCCGGCGCACCTGACGGCTGGTGGTGGGCCTGGAGGCGGGTGATCAAGCGAGCCAATCAGGAGCGGCGGAAATTCCTCCTGGGTGCAGTTCCTTGATCAAAATACGGGTTTCACAGAAGCGCATTTTGACAGCCTGGAGGAGATCAAGCTAAATGGACGGCAGATCAAGAACATCCTCAAAGCCGCCCATCTACTGGCGCGGGACCGGGAACGAGGGCTGCGCTATGAGGATCTTGAGACGGTGATTAGTCTCCGGTTACTCAGCCGGGGTGGTGTAGGATATTGCTAGATTGGAGAATGCGAACGATGAGTGGCCTCCTTGCACTCTTCGCGGGCGCCGATCATCCTCACTAACGGGCATTTCGTAATGTCGGGCAAGATAAATTTACCTCCGGATGTTTCTACCCAGTCTACGTATTCTATACTATGTACTGGCCAGCTGAAGATGAGATCGCACGGCCTCATCAATGTCACTAGGCAGACGGAGAATCTATCAGATAGAGTGAATACAATGAAGGCCCACTGATAAGTGACCCATCTAACCCCCATAGGCCCCTGTGTGGGGGAGCTGAAGTGAGGAGCTTAAACGGCCCCATCCGTGGTGGCCACGCCAGAGACACGATTGGATGAAGTGGGGGAAAATGTACGCCATTCAAAAGACCAAGCACAACGGTCAGGTGTAGAAGAAAGAGACAAATCTAAAAATAAAGACGTGGAGACGATCCAGAATCGCGTACACCGTAGCGGTTCCTGCCATCCGTCTCCCGGTTTGAAGCTATAAATTCAGCGCATTTTCTCGGGAACAACCAGTGAATTCCATTCTAACTTGGCTGAGGTGAGACAGACTACAACTACATGCCCTTCCATCTCTCCTCAAGAAAAGAAAAAAAGACAGACAAGCTTGGTCCTCTGTCACCATGTTCTTCACTCGCGGTGGGCGTGGAAATACCATGGGGATGTGGTCGATTGTGCAGTGTTCCGACAAGGAATTGTACTGGTTCGATGGCAAAGCCTTCACTCCAGACGACTTTATGACGGAAAACAACCTCCACCTTTGGCATGAAGGTTACATCAGTACCTGGGCACGCGACCATCATTTCTTCCAGGCCGAGAGCCATTCTTTGGAGCAGGTAGGCTATGGCATACATGCACATCGGCCGAGTTGATCTGATGGAGTGAATTAGATCCAAGAGGCAATCGGCTCCGGCAACATCTGGCGATTTTCCAGTGACGATCTTGAGCATTACGGAACGTTTCTTCAAAATGAAGGACTTCTATACTAGACATCATTTACGCAAAGTGAGAAAGAGTTATGGCTGTGAAGGTGATTATCCAGGGGCGGTTTTCTCTTGATTCTGAGCAGACTTTTTGGGCTCGTTTTACTGTGAGAGAAGTTTGTTTTGGGGACTAGGTATGCATATGTAAACCAGAGAGGCGGTGCCAAAAGAGATGGGCCAGGGGGTGAATAGAGTGCCAGGTATCCATTATCGAAGAACGGGACTTAAGTTAAGGTTACCCAGCGTTACGAAACATCTCGATCCCCATTCGCCAAACAGAGCGAGCCCTATAATTAACGTCATATCCTTTACTAACCCGTGAAGATGCCTAAATCACAACAGTTGAGAGCAGACTCCGCGACCGGTCTTGCTTGGACGACGACGCACTAAACATCCGAGAACTCCCCCACCTTGGACAAACCACATGCCCTTTCTGGACCTGATGCTGCCAGTAAGTGAGCCAGCTACCCCATTGAAGCTCCGGTCCAAGCCCGGTGTCATCCGCGTCCTCATCATAAGAACAACTGAACCGACGAACGCTACCTATCACACCGAATAACTCCTCACAAACAGGACACTTGACTGCCGTATCCTTTCCGTCTTCCGGCTTATCTGGTGTATCCACGCTCCAACTCTGCTGGAACCCAAAAAAGTGCTGGTGCATGGTGGAGAGCTTCAACATCTTGTAGATCGGCTCCAGTTGATCTTCATTCTCATCCGAGAGACCTAGAGTAATTAGGAGCGCACTCCTAGCGCGGGAAATCATCAGGCCCCATATATCTTCCTCGGGCCTCATGTGTGTGCGAAAGTATTGTATCATCATTATCGTATCGGTGCAGTCCTGTAGAAGATATTCGAAGATTGATGGCCGTGAGTAAGCGCATGGAGCATCTTCCGGGTCTCCGCCGGAGCGGCGGTACAATAGTGTCTGGTAAGCTTCCGCCTCACCAAGTCAGGGAGAAGCAATGTCCCGTTTGAAACTGATGAAAGGTACCGCTCTCGCTAGTGATATTTATGATGGCGCGTTTGATGTGACGGATAATGAGCTGCTTGGCATCAAAGAATTGGCACCAGCAGACCTGAAGAAGCGTGTCGCCGAGAAGCTCGCCTACAGTAAAGTGGTACTGTATGGTCTGCGACGGATTCTTCCAGCAGAATCTAGAAATTTCAGCTTGCGATTATAACCCCTGCCTGATAGTATGGACAGTTTGTTAACATCGGCCTAACACATTACGACGAGATCTACATGAGTGAGCCAGATCGCATGTTGCAAAACTTGATTGGCCCACCGTTACTCCGTGCTCCAGTTTGAATGGCCTGGACTATTCTATCCTGTTCGGGATATCATATCTCCAAGACTGTTTGATTAGCAGACGTTCATAAACTGGGATTTTACCTTTTTTTCCATTGAGGAATCCCGAGTAGTGGAATAATTTGTGCTCATTTTTTTAAATATTTGGCTTTGGTGCGTCATTCCTTTCCGTGACTAGCTCGCCCTTCGTCGTCTGACTCTCTTCTTAGCCCAACCTTTTTAAGATGCATTGCTGTAGACTTTTACGCTGAGCGTCACTGATTAGCGATCTTGCAGAATCCTTGCCGGGCTTGGCTTCGGCGGGTCTATGAGGCTCAATAGCTTTAGGTGCACTGGTCGCAAGTTTACCCTATTGTGCTCCTCTCTCTTCTCTTTGCTAGCTCTCTTCTTACTAGAGCCTACTTATAATTTCCAAGCAATCCTCTACATACCCGCTTGTAAGCGTCACAATATAAGTATGGAGATGCTCGTACTTTTCATGCCTGTCCACAGTCTGATTGAATGCGAGATTGAATTTTGAAATCGCGGTAGCGGTCCCAGTTACAGCGCTGGCGACCGGCGCCCCCAGTCTAAGCGAAGTAGATCTATCGGCGTGGTCGGTGAAATGCCAGACAAAGTTGGCGGTAGTAGTGTGGTATACTTGAATGCGGATGGGGAGGGGGAAGGAGGTCGTTGGCGTTGAGGGGTTTCCAGGTGGTGGCCAGGTGCACCCAAGACCGCTGCCAAGGCGGTGGAGAGGCATTTTGATGTCCTCTGATGTTGGCTAACTGATCACGAAATCGAATGGCCGTTGCCAAAGTGAGAAGTTTACACAATTGCAGCTCTACCGGGCGCTGGTTTGCGTTTGGTGGAAATCTCACGACTCAGCCAGAGGTCGTCCAGGCAAACCCACCACAACGAATCAAATCGATAGCACTTTGCCCGGCCACCCCCGCTTGATGCTCTGACACCCGAATCTACTGCAAAATTAGCTTGGGATAGCTTTTGCATTAGTGCGGTTCATTTTTTCGGGTGGTGTCCAATGATCTACTCCTAATGTCGATATCCCCTCATTCCGACAGCTGACACGTAGACAGCTAAAGTCTGGAGCATGCAGGCATTGGACTTTCTGTCATGAGAGTGGAAGTGGAGCTTGTCCTGTTGCCCTAAACAAAGAAGCCTTATCACGGTATCAGTGCGCCCAGCAGTAGTCTATATCTGATAATCCTTTTGACAATACCTAAAACAACCTACCTGGTAAGGTCCACAGAGGAGGATCAGGGGTCGTGGGTCGTGGGTCGAGCCCGGGCCCTCGGGTAGATTAGGTTCGAGTAAGCGGGGTCGGCTGTCTAGAAATTATCATTCGGTCGAGAACAGATCACCAGCAGCAGCACTTCAGACGGGCAACTTCTGGTCTCTAATTGTCTATTCAAGACCTAACTCTATTCGAGACCTATATGCAGGGCTCACAAACCATCTGCCACAAACCGACATACAAGCTCGAATAGGAGCAAATGCCGAGGCTTGAAACCATGTTGATGGGCCCGACGGCTGCGCCGCTGCTGTCTTCAAAACAGCTGATTATGATGCGATGGTGACGCCCGGACAAATTTTCCCGGGTGCTAAGATAACGACGTTGCACTGCACCTGCCAGGTCACAACTCATGTAAAAGACTGTAGAGTTGGGAGTAGTCCATGTACCACCTACTTAAGGTCCTACTCGAGGCTCTCAACTCATAATGGCACCATCTATACTTGGCCATGACCATTTCAGCCATATTGTCCACATTATAGCCTGTAATGCCTGAGCAGGGTTCTTGGCAATTCTACGATCTCCGTGGCCAGGAAAGATACTCATCGGAAGACTCGGAGAAAGTCACGCGCAGGGATAGAGTACCTTGCGCGCCCAGCAACCACGATACTCCCCATCAATTACTGGCTGCCTCGTCCCGGCAGTTTGGGTCGCGGCGGTCGGACCTGCTTGCCAGCGCACACCAACTACATAGAGGCATTCGCATACGCCTCGCATTCGCAGCCTTGCTTGCAGGGGTAGGTACTGACGTGTCATTGGATTCCGGACGGGTTTGATGTGCTCTCGCAATCAATCAATCTAGTCTGTACAGCGCTCTCAAGTAGGCTATAAAGCAGACATCAAGGTGCTCTGCTAACCCAAATATACATTCAGCTTTACAGACTCACACCATTTTAAAACGAAAATGGCTAAAAAAAAGATTAACAAAAAGACGACTAACCGCCAGAAATCAAAGCCGGAGCTGGTGCCAGGACCTGGACCGGAGCCTGAGCGTGAGCTGATGCTGGAGCCGGAGCTGGTGCCGGAGCTGGAGCTGGCGCCTGAGCCAGAACTGGAGCCAGAGCCAGAGCCAGAGCCAGAGCTGGAGCCAGAGCCAGAGCCAGAGCCAGAGCCAGAGCCAGAGCTGGAGCTGGAGCTGGAGCCAGAGCTGGAGCTGGAGCCAGAGCAAGAGCTGGAGACGGCTCCACTTACCGAAGACGAAGAACTGGCCGAGGACGAAAAACTGGCCGAGGACGAAGAACTGGCCGAGGACGAAGAACTGGCCGAGGACGAAGAACTGGCCGAGGACCTCACCATTCCCGATCTGACGGAATACACTCAACGAGACGAAAGGTAAGCCCGATTGATAATATTCAAGCTTGTACCTAACACGCCTATAGGTGATTTCTCAATGTCTCTACTCTTTTCCATTTCCTTTGTGCGTTTCTTCCAATTTAGGATGGTTCTAATGTCAGCAGTCCCTACCAGACCGCCCCAATCACTCTCAAGGTAGAGGACGAGTATTATACCGTTCTACACTACTACCTGCGGCCGTACGCTCGACTCGAGTGTGATTCGTCAGCATCTCACCGAGGACCCAGCACATTTAAAAAGGGGTCAGGCTCGCTGCAGGATGGAAAGCTATACCATCTGGAGCTAGCCATCGAGTCTCGAGCCGCCCATACCTTCATTCATTACCTTAGCACTGGTCAATACGAGACGCTGTACAACGGACGCCCACTCACGGTTGCTGACGTTTCCGAGGCCGTGCGCGCCCGCGACCTTGAAGAGCTCACGCGCGCGGCCCACACCTACGCCGCAGCGGTGTACTACGAAGTCCCCGGGCTACAGGAGCTGGCCAAGGGCTTCTTGAAGCAATTTGCAGCGCGACTGCCAACTGAGGACACTTTGAAAGTGATAAGGGAAGTATATGACGGTCTGCGCGGCGAGGAGCTGGCCCGCACTTGGCTGGAGGACTTTGTTCGGAAACGCTTAGCAATTGCTTTCTGGACTAGCCCGGTGTCTCTGAGACAGATTATACGGGCATATGGCATTGGTAAGGAGGAGAGCTTCGATGGGTTTATCGTCGATCAGGCCTTGGGCCAGCTCGAGGGGGAGAGAAAGAGGCTTCATCAAACTCTTGGTGAAGTCACAATCAAGTATATGAAGGCGAAACAGATGCTAGGTCGCGCAAAAGAAAGGGAAGGCGAATGTGATTCCAGACCTGTACCGAAGCCGCTTTCTGGTCTCAGGGAGCTGAAGCAAGCAACGGAGCCAGAGCTGCTCTCCGAGTCCGCCCCTGTTCCCGAGGCTGAATCTGTGCCTGAAGCTGAGCTTGAGGTCGAGCCTGCGCCGTCAGCAGTTGCGGTTGAGGATGGACATGCTCCAGAGCCAGAGCCAGAGCCAGAGCCAGAGCCAGAGCCAGAGCCAGAGCCAGAGCCAGAGCCAGAGTCAGAGCCTCTATCCGAGGTCAAGCCTGAGACTCCACGATATTCAGAAATTAAGCCTGAACCGGAGTTCCACTTAGGGGAGGATCGATCAGCATTGCAACCTGTACAGGAACCAGAACCATACTCTTGGAAATATTTGACCTCCTCTGATAGGAGAATAAAGAAGCAAGAGAATGAGGGGAGGCAGTACTGGTAGGAGCCAGTTGGAGAAAAGCTGCAGCCTTAGATGAGCCAATTTCAGAATTGGCTGCTGATGGTCAAGTTGGCTAGATTTGTTGAAGAGGCGACCTGGTCTTTTCGTTATATTGGTGCATTTCTTGAGTTTTCTTATCTTGCCAGCAGTCGTTTTCGAGCTGCGCAGTGTCTTGATTCTCGAGTGAGGAGCTGCTGTCATTACCATTCCACTCATCAGTCCTCAGGGCGTGGTCACTTCTTCTTGCTGGTTATGTTTCTTCAAACTTGGTAGTATTAGTGGCACATATTGAGAGACAGGTCATCTTGGTAATTGCTCTACTCAACCTTCTCGACCAAGTATATCAAGTATGTACTCCCAGTGCTTATCGTACTTTTTCATTTTTAGATTCTAGAACCGTAACTGCCGAACCCGAGTCCCAAAATGGGTGTAGTTTGCGAGCCAAGTTCGGGCTTTGTGGGTATCTCCGCGCCCAAGAGGGGCGCTTCGTGCGGGACTACCTGTCCTAGGAGTAATCGCCGAGCCGCGTCCCAGCCGTGCGGAGTTGGTTCCTGCAGACAGTAACGCGGGCCGGCCGATCCCGCCAAGTCTCCGAATCGTCCGAGCTTATCTTCTGGTCGCTTGCATGATTGCATCACTACATTCACTACGCGTCGCTGGCGCGGAATGAGAAGCGGAGAAGCAGAGAAGCGGGCAGTCAAGAGTGCTCAGGACAAGGCACTTCTCAGCACCTCCTTGGTCTCTTATGTCTTGAAAATCAGCAGATCTTTCTGGTTACTCAAGTTGTTAAGATTGGGCCGTGAGACAGTCTAAATGCCTCACATCATTCGACTCGGAAGGGTAATTCGTGAAGAAACCAAACTATAACACCCTGGGACTATAGTCCAATAGAGCAAGGATATGACGACAGTCCGTCCAGCAAATGCAACCCGTCAATCTGCTGCGCGCCCCGCTGAGGCATATCTGATGCGTCTCGCAAGGCACCATGGTTTCTAGAAGTGCGCTACTTACAACTTGCGGCAAGGATCGTCATGCAGACTACGCATGAAGCACTATTCTCAATCACGTCCCCACGTGTGCTTGTTCCAGTCTGTCACACCACCCTCGGTAGTCGCGGAGATCTAACGGCTCGCCGTCGCAGCCGTGCCTGGCAGGGACGCAGGTTATAAAGCCTCGCATATCTCCCTTCGCCACCCCCAACTCTCTATCAACCATCATCCACTCCATTCCCCTCCTGCCTTACAAGTCCAAGAAACTAAGGCATGCCTTCCCTCGCCACCAAGGGCCTGGCCTCCTTGGCCCTAGGTGCCTCCCTCGTTCACGCCCAGTTGTGGGATGAAGTCATCCAAACCAGCTACGGTCCCGTGCAGGGCTTCCAGTATTTCAATCAGTCGACCCTGGAGAAGTACTTCGGTGTCTCGGAGTCGAACGTGACCGCCTTCTTGGGCGTCCCCTTCGCCGCGGACACGGGCTACGAGAACCGCTGGAAGGCGCCGCAGCCACGCACGCCGTGGAACGAGACGCTCCAGGCCACGGCCTTCGGCCCCGCCTGCCCCAGCGAATACGCCACGGACATCAGCGAGGACTGCCTCAGCCTGAACCTGTGGACCAATGCGGGGAGCGCCAGCGACAAATTGCCAGTCATGGTCTGGAACCAAGGCAGCGACGAGACCTCGGATGATGCCTGGTGGTACGGCGGCGGTATGGCGCTCAAGGACGTGATCCTGATCACCTTCAACCGACGTGACGACGCCTTCGGCTACCTGGCGCACCCGGAGCTCAACGAGGAAGGCCTCAAGCTCACTGGCCACAACACCTCCGGCAACTACGGTGTTCTTGACCAGCTCGAAGTGCTTAAATGGGTGCGCAACAACATCGCCCAATTCGGCGGCGACCCGGACCGCGTTGTTGTCGCAGGCCAATCCTTCGGCTCGTCGCAGGTCTACCATGCCGTCAACAGTCCGCTGTTCAGCGGCTACTTCCACGGAGGCATCTCTGAATCCGGCATCCGGTACCCCTACGACCCGCTCCTCGCAGGACTGGCCACCTCCTACGTGAACATGTCCACCGCCCTCTTCCACGGCGTCAACTACACGACCTTCCACAACGCAAGCAGCATCGCCGAATTGCGCACGCTGAGCATGGAGGACCTGCTGGTGGGTTCCCAGGACCGCGTCAACAGCACCTGGATCGACCCGATCACCGCCCTCTCCGCTGGTTATCCCTTGATCTTCAAGCCCGTCCTCGACGGCTACGTCCTGCCCTCCACCTACCTGGAAACCCTAATCAATGGGCCCGCCAACGACGTCCCCGTGATCACCGGCAACACGAAGGACGAGTCCGGCGCCTCGACCACAACCTCCTACACCGTCAAGCAGTACGAAGCCTACACCAAAGCCAAGTACGGCGACCTGTACGACGAGTACATCCGCCTGTACCCCGATAACGGCACCGCCGCGACCGCCGACCGCTCGTGGAACGCCGCCGCCCGCGACGCCTCGCTCATCGGCTCCTGGGCCTACGCGACGGACTGGTACAAGGCCGCGACCTCGGACTTCTACACCTACTACTGGACCCACGCCCCGCCCGGCCAGAGCCAGGGCGCCTTCCACCAGTCCGAGATCATGTACGCGTTGAACGCGCTGTACGCGAACGTCGATACCTACCCCTTCACCGACGAGGACTGGGAGATCCAGGAGCACATGTCGGCGTACTGGGCCAACTTCGCGAAGACGCTGAACCCCAACGAAGGCGGCTCGTACACGGGCAACGGCACGCTGCCGGTGTGGCGGCCGAACAACAAGAATGGCACGCAGGTGGTCATGGAGTTGGGCAATGCGTTTGAGAATGTGGCCATCGCGGAGAAGGCGCAGGTTAAGTTTATGATGAAGTGGTTCCATGAGCAGACTCCTTACTAGGGATGATTCTGCTCTCTGAGGCAAATGAGAAGGGGGGGGGGGGGAGGTAAAGAGATTGCGCAGACGGTGTGGCTTAGTGTTCTGGCAAAAGATTGCGAGATGCTGGAGCATGGCCTGTTAGGCTAAGAAGCCCCCTCAACATCTTTCAAGCTGGGTACGATATTGAAGATTGGGATTTGGTGTATGTAGTCATTCCTTTTGCATGTACTTTAGTCCTTGTTCTAGCCTCATACTTATTCCTTGTGTTTCGGTGCGGGTGGTAACGTACTGTACTTAGTCGGGTAAGCAGCTCGGGTATAAGTACAACAAATAGATCCAATATATCTAATCAAAACCAATCAGCCTGAATCGATATTCGACTCAAGGGCTCTACACTACCAAGAGTATAAGATGGCTACCCGCCAAGGAAGAACATCCTCAAGTCCGCAACAAACTAGCCACTTCCCTCGTCATCAGGACGCTCACGCTCGTATCAATATATGCACCTTCTCGAGCTGTGATGAATGTGGGAACGTTCTGGATCCTTTGCTTGACCATCTCCTGACAACCTCTGACATGGGTAATCTGCACAGCGCACAACGTGCCCACCACTGATTTGTTCTCTTCGCGTCCTGCCGTTAAGCATTCCCCGAGAATATGCAGGCTATGCATTAGCCTGCATTGTACCAGTCCAGTCCTCTTCACATCCGAGTCTTGGCGCACATCCTCCGTGCTTGGCTTTGTTAGGCACCTTGCCCTGGCAAATTAAGATCCCCTTGACAGCTTCCGTGTCTCTTGGCATCGGCCAGTCCGAGTCCTCGAGTTTCTTGGCTCCATTAGAGTACTAAGTAGAGGTGGTTTGATCCCAGACGCAGCTCCCCCGGATAGACAACAAGAATTGGCGCTGATAATTGGGTAGTTTCAGGAATGAGGCTCTTCAAATACGAAGCACCACTTCATCTCACAGCGTTGCATGCCTCGACTCAGTGAATGATCCAGTCGTAGTCGATATGCACAGAGTCCAACACGAAGCAAGCATGTTCGAGAAAAGCCTTCGTCTTTGGGCATCCAACAGCCAACTTGGAGTGAAGTACAAGCACGCCGTATCCAGTCCAATTACACCTGAGCAAAGGTATATAAGGTCGTGCCGACTCGCTCCTTCAATCCCCATCAAACCAAACCGTCCCAAGCAACCGCAAAACAAGCCATTAACCCCTTTCACAAATTCCACCAACAATCCAAATGCATCTTCTCACCACCACCATCCTCCTCCCTCTTCTCTTCCAATCCGCCACAAGCCTCCCCTGCCACGAGCAGCAAGCCGACCAAACCATTCTCGAAGCCCCCATCCCCACCACCACCCGCGTCACCACCGCCGAACACGTCTTCTTCAACACCAACACCAACTCCGGCCTCTACCTCTGCGAGAACGCGCTCTTCCGGGGCTACTGCGTCCACTATACCCCCCCCTTTGGACAGTGCAGTACGCATTGCCCCCAAATTACCTACCATACCTACCCACCTACCCCTTAAGACCCTACCAACCCAGCTTTAAGCCTTTGACTAACACAAGACCAAAAAGCAACCATCACCGATCAATTCCCGCCGGGCGATCGCGGTGTCTCGGCCGCGGGATCGGATCGAGGGAGTTGGTGTACGCTGTATTCGTGAGTTTGACCGCTGCCCCCCTACTTGCTTGCTATGAACAATCTCGAGGATGGGTTATTGATTTGTATGCACCAGGGAGTCGGGCTGTCATGGCCAGGAACTGCAGATCCATTTCCCGGGTTATGAGAATCTGGCGTATTTGGGGTGGAATGATCGGGCGAAGAGCTTTAATTGTGCAGCGGAGTGAGAGCGGACTTTTAGCATGAGGGGGTGGAGTTTGCTGAAAGATAAGTTATTTTGTTATGTGGAGGGGTATATGGGAAACGCATAGTACCGGGGATACGCAGAATGAGATGTCTCACTTTTATTGTTGGGAGCTTTTTGTTCTGTATCTAGTAGAAAGTCGGGTGAGGGCCGGATAATGATCAGGGGCTTTTTAAGCAAGCCTTTCATGCTGGAATTAAGGTATACTTCATAGGAACATCCTGGAAGAGCTTACGCTACACAGCTCAACCGACATGTGCATGCATAATAGATGAGAATAGGATTCTGTTGCCTCCTTACCGTCAGTGTGCTTTTACCACCTACCTAGAGATAGACTTGACTGGACTATCTTTTTTGGTGGAAATATCAAGATTTATAATTCGATTAGTTCTATTCTTTTCCTTTTTTTTTTTTTCTTTTTCTTTAAGAAACTACCTTCTTAATCGCGTGGAATAAAATTCTTATTACTGCATATCTTACATATACTACTACGATGTTAATTAGACTTAGTATTCGTTATGGAGATATTCGTATCTGAATATACTTAGTATCATTAATGTAGTAGTAGTTACCAAGGTGGCCGGCTCACACATAGCCAGTTTACTTATGGATTATGTTACATCACTGTGAGGCCTATAACTAATACTATGTCACCACTTATCGGATTGGCACTGCCATGTTGTGCGATCATGGCTTCTCTTAAGAGAACTCGTTTTTTCGCATCTTGTCCAGTCGTCATTACAGTGCTGTTGTCTTCAGTTCGCCTCAAGAGAAATCTTCCTCAAGATCTTCAGACTGCTGCTGGCCGGAGTCATCTTCCGCCACAACAGTCTCCGGTTGCTGCTGCCCAAGATACTGACTGACCGCCGGACTGGCCATGAGCTCGTCTCTCTGCAACACTCAAATTAGCAACGTAATCGCAAGACAAGCAACCCGAAGAAAGTGCAACATACCCGCGTGACCAAGCCTTCAATCCCCCGACCCAACAAATTCATCTCTAACACTCGCAAACGCTTGATCATATCGTAAACATCCGGCCTAAACATCGCCCGCACGTCCTCATTCTCGTCAATCTCAGAGACCATCAAGCCCGTCTCCCGGAGCACCCAAGCCTGCGTCTCCAGCCTCTCGAGGATAAGCACCACCGCACGAAGCTGAATGATATCCCATTGCGGATCCGCACGGAGCAGCTCGCTGAGATGACTCGAGTCGCGCAACTCCGCCCCCTTCCACAGCGCCTTCAACTCGCGTCCGCCATCAGTAGTCTGGAGGACCGTGAAATCCAACCCATCCTCCTCATTCACGCACGCCCACCAGATAATGGAGCTTTCCCAGGCCGTGGTGGGCGCTGATTCGGAATCTGCAGCCGACGTATACACCCGGACGCCCGGTGGCTCCTTGCAGAACGCTTTCTTAACAACCTTCAGCGGATCATCGTCCGGGATGTCCAAATCCAGGAATATCTGCTTCGCATCGATGGTATCTCGATCCAGAAAACCGTACGAAAAGATCATTTCCGAAGCGGGCTTCTCGCCGCCGTACCTTTTCATGCCCAGAGTAAGCCCCCAATCTTCACCCAAGCCCCCAAAACCCATAATCCCAAACGGGAATAGAACTCACGAGATAGTCACCTCCTCCCCCGCATGCACCCTCTTCCCATACCGCAACTGCAGCACCACATTCCCCTCCGCATCCTCATCATACAGCGCCTTGACCGTGTCGTCGGAGCTATGATTCGCCATGTCAATGCAGGGGACCATCGCATGCCCGCTGGTCGGCAGGTCTACCATCCGCGAGCGATACAGCGCGTCGACGTATTTCCAGTCCTCGAGCATCAGCCGTCCCTCTTCTTCAGCATCATCACCCTCAGCATCACCAGCAGCATCACCACCCCACCAAACCTCCCGACACCAGTCAATCCCCCGCGTCGCCTCCCGCAGCCGCGCAAACTCCTTCTCCAACGCCGCCAGCTTCGCATGCACCGCCAGCCGCAGCGACGTCCCGCGCAGCAGCTCCATCTCCGCATCCGAGTAAAACGTGGGCAGCGGGATTTCCCGCGGCATGTACTTCATATACTCCGTCCAGGGGCCCGCGACACCCACCACCGGGGTTTGTGTCGTGCAATCCGGACTGGAGTGCGTGATCTGCATGAGCAGGAAGATCAGGATCGCGCCGCGCGGGGTCTGTTGCCTTTGTTAACATGCATCATGGACCGCCGAGCCCCCATCCCCGGTTTCAATATTTCTAAAACCCCAGCCCCTTAAGATAACGATGGTAGAGAGGAAAGAAAACATACCCGCCCAAACTCTCCGACCGCATCAAGCACCGCTCGCAGCCGCCCATCCGACTTGGCATACCCGTGCACCGTCTCCAACGACAGGATCAGATCCGGGGGAACCTTCAATAGCACCCCTGTGTCCACGGCGCCAAGGGCGGTCTCGCCACCGGCTCGATCCTCCGTCGCGATGATCCCTGTACCCTTGTTGCTGTTGCTGTTGCTATCCGAGGTATCATTTTCATGGTGATGCTCCGCGCCGAGAGTACCGAAGACAACGCTCTCCACCCCGATTCCATTGAGCCTCACCCACGCCGGCAGCGTCTCAATCGGTAAGTGCGCGCGCTTCATGTTGCTGATCGACCTACTCTTTGCTGGAAGCTATCTGCATAACAGCATAGCATAACCTAGCATGCATGCAGGGTATATAAGGGTGGAGGATGGAGGATGTTTTGATTTGACGTTGACCCTCCGCCCCCCCGTTCTGTACCGTTCCCGGCCGTTATCGATAAGCACCCCGTAAGCCCTATACCCTAGGGTCAGGCTCATTACGGCATGGAGACGTCATGCAGCGCCAAGGACGCGGTCATGGCCATTACCGGGGTAAAAGTCACTGGATTGACCGCGGAGTATATAACCAGCTAGGGGGGAGCATTGTCGTTGATGTCATTTATCCATACAGCTACCATCTTCACAGAATCCCGATCAATTCAACCCCAATTAATTATCTTCTTATCTTCTCTCTACCGTCGAGTTGAGGGCATTACTACGAGCCGGAAATCTACACATCATACAAACCTACGCAACCGCAAGAATGTCCATGTTCACCACGACCCGCTTCGCTTCGAGACTCCCCAGTCTGCTCGCAAGACAGCAGCAACAGATCACCAACCCGGCCACCGCCGCGCAAGCCTGTCGGAATAGCTCGTGGGTGGGCACCAACGCCGACGACCACGCCGTCAACCGGACCAAGAAGCGTGACAACACCGACGTCTCGACCGATGCCTCATCAGCCGGGCAGGAGGACCGAGAGTCAAGCTACGGGGTGCCGGACAGCTCCAAGCAGGCGGGCGCCACGGAGCGCGGGGGGCTGAAGCACGAGCGCAAGGCCAAGAAGGAGCATCCAAAGGCGCCGGAGCCGATTATCGGGATGAATGATGAGCGCGGACAGGTATGCTCGGCAATCCTTACTTGCGCGATAACAGTGGCCGCGAGTATTTCTAGCTAACCCACCTACTTCTCAGCGCGGTCACTAAATCTCGTCGATAATGTCTGGCTGATATCAGTTTGTGCAACAATCGTTTTCTGCTGTTCTAAAAACTCGTGTTCTCTTCATGAATGTAGCATCACATCGGTTTATAGTTTCATTATCATGTTCACTGTACATAGATTGTATGGCGGGGATCTATCGGCCAGGTTTGAAAGAAAGAATCTAAAGGCAAGATTAGTCTTCGCATGAATGGTAAATAACCAAGGAATCCACGTACGTCGTATTTCCCAACTTCCACAATTTCATCCTCGGAAACGCGCGTTCCGCCGATTCCTTCGATATATGAGATGGGTACATCTCCCATGACCTTGCGGGCAACGTCGCCCACTGTGCTGTTCCTACTTATTGTCAGCACATTCCCTGCTAGCTTTAGCTTGATCAATTGACTACTCACTTTCCCACGAGGACACAGTCTCGGAAGACTGCCGTCCCGGCTCCGGATGAGAAGGTGTGGATATTGCGGACAGGGAACACGGGTACAAGCCCCAGGAGTTCCGCAGCACGTGAAAGACACTGGACAACACCGGTGGATCCGAATCGGTACAGAACCATATCTTTCAAGTTCTCGACACGCCTGGAGGTTTCAAAGTTAGCTTGCCTGCTGACAAGTCCAGTCTGGTGCGTCGTACGTTTTCAGCTTCTCGTCCATTTCCTTGAGACCACCTCCATCCGGATCACCCATATCAATCAGGTCCTCTCGCATATCTACAAACTCGCTTCCTTCGATGTATTTGATATAGCCCTGCTTGGCAAGTCGGCGCAGGAAAACCTCCGAGATGGCGGAGCACAGCACGATCGACTTCGGGTCTTGCATCTTGGCGATTTTGCTGATATTCTAGTATCCCACAGGTTAGCTCAAGAACACATCCATCCGTGGAAGGGAAGCACATACCTTGTCCGCATCGGGATGGTCGATCTTATTCAAGGCAAACACGGTAGGGAACTTCTCGTCGATGAACGTCGTGACCACCTTCTCCACTGTCTCATCCGACCAGGCCTCCAGTGGTTCCTTGAGCGCCAACTTATCCAGACACCGCCCGACGATGGAGGATGTACTTCCGTAACCGGAGAACTGAGACTGCAATGTATCCACGGCCGTTGATTCTAGCTGAAGCGTTAGCAAAGCCTGCCACAAGTTCATTCACCACGCCATCAACTCACTTGTAGCAACATGTCTCCTCTTGATCGAGCCCCTGGGGTTACAAAATCAGCCTCTCCATCTGATCTATGATTCCGAACGCGACCGTACCATTTCTGCATCAAGTTGCCAAGCACCCAACGCACAATCTCAGAGTGAAGCCACTCGATATCTTGCGAAGGGTCGTAGCCTCGTGTGGCCTTGCCTGCAGATATCCGGTCAGCCCGGTCCCATCCACCCAGTAACCCCGCGAGGCTAGATTGAACCCCGGGAATGTGATTGTACCTTCTGCATCCGTCGTCCCGCTCACATCCACCACGTGAATCAGCGCATCGGCATGGCGCAGGTCGTCCAAGAATTTGTTCCCCAAGCCGCGGCCCTGGTGCGCGCCCGGAACCAGACCAGCTACATCCAAGAGCTCGATCGGCACCGAGCGGCGGCCCTCCACGCAGCCTCCGTAGTTCGGTCGGCATTTATCGGAAACGTTCAGTCTTTGACAGGCGCATTCGATTTGAAGATAGCCGATAGCGCGCTGAGGATCGATGGTGGTGAATCTGCGGGAGGCATCAGCGCTATTCGGTGGACGGTTGGTCAATCGGTGGGTGGGTAGGTGTCAAACGCACGGGAAGTTTCCTGGGCAATAGTCATGCTAGTTAGTATAGGGTGATCGCCTAAGACTCGCGGTAATATTATCCGAACATACCAACTTTGGAGGAAGCATCAGTCAAACTGTTGAGGGTGGTTGACTTTCCGCTAGACGGCTACAGGTTCCCCTCATTGGAATCAGCAGTGGATCAGACGGTGGATGGATGGGGAAGATAAAAAAGACCTTTCCCACCAAGCCGATCAATGGATCTCTTGGCATGATGATGTATAATTTCCCAGGTGGAAATCAAGTGCACGACGACTCGGAAATAAGTAAATAGTTCTTTTGTGCCTGGTTTATGATGGGTTTCGTTCGAAAAAGCATTTCTGCAGGAGCGGGGAAACATTCAATTTCTGCCGGCTGTACAAGGAAGGCGGTCTGCACTATGTATGACCGTTTTGGGATACCGCGGCGGGCATCATCGCCATATCCGGTCTCTGTTTCGAGGGGCTGGATTACGATTTTTCGCCATATCCGGTCTCTGTTTCGAGGGACTGGATTACGATTTTGGGAAGTGGGAGAGCTGGCAAGTCTGGAGATTGTTGACTCTTCATATGCACCAAAGAATAATATCGCCCATACTCGTGATCCGCATTGTGTCTCGGTAGTATTTTTTTCGAGGCATACTGTAGACAATATATATTACGCTTTGGATGCACAGGACGCGCAGTAGGAGGGAGCAACTCTTATATGCCATTGGCACATCTCCCAATTACTAAGAACCGCTTCGATGCCACTTCTCATGCGCTTAATAGCACGATCAGCAGTCAAGAGCTTTACAGTATACAGATCATGGTCCGTAGAAGCATTGTCGCGATTCCGCGAACATTGTTGTGAAATAAACTATATACAGGACGTAGAGTATCATCAATTCCACCACATAATCCGTGAGTTGCCCCTGGCACTCTCACCCCTTCAGAGCAATGTCCACTTAAGCATCCAACAACGGAGGGACCTTCTCGACAAGGTATTCGACGATGGCATCGGGGCCGCGCTCGACCTGGAGGCCTTCGGGGATGGCGTGGAGCTTGATGGTGGGGTTGATCGAACGAGCAATGGAGTGGATTTCCTGAGCCTGCTCCTTGGTCCACATGGAAGCGCTGAACTGTAGGATCGAGTCAGAACATATACCAGAGGTAGAGGGGATTCCCAGCGAATTGGTGCTCGTGGCAGAGGATCCCAACTTACCAGAACGTCAGGCATGTGCTCCCTGACCTTGGGTTCGACCTCCTCGATCTCTGCTCAGGCTCGTGGTCAGTCAAGTATAGGACAAGGCATTCAGACAATTGATTTACTCACTCTCGCAGTTATCAACGTGAATGATAGTGTAGCGGTCCTTGAGGGCCTCGATAAGGCGGCCGATCAGGCGCTTGGCTCTCTCAGGAGCAGTGTTGACGGTGACGAGACGGAAGGGGCCCTTGGGAGACATGATGGCTGATTGAGGAATATGCTTAGTTCAAAATCTTGAAGAAGCTGCGACGGCGTACATGGTAGCCTTTTATACCAGCGTCAAGCGCATTGCGACTTCGCCGCTTTCTCCGACCGAGATCCCCGCTGGCGACATCCCCACAACCGCGGCGTGGGGAAGTGTTGAAGTGGGCTGTTTAGTGTAGCAGTCGTCGCCGGGTTTCGTCCGAGAAGGAGGCCAACAGTTCGACCACCTCCGAGCTTCCCACCCGACCTCAATTCGCCATTTGCCCCACCTCTTATTTTTACCCCTCCCCGCACCAGAAAGAGGGGTGGCAGCTGCGATGTCGGGGTAGTTATATGCCGCCTTCCTCTTATAAGCGTCGAATCCACTGTTCTACACATCTCTCCCGTTCGCATCATACCTCACATCCATCCTTCATCCACCATGTCTAAAATCGCATCCACCTTCTCGCGTATGTGAACGATTCTGGCCAAAAAAAAAATGCTTCAGCGGCTAACCCTCCACCAGGCCTTGTGCGCTTCGTCCCCAAGTCGAACCCCTCCAAGATCCTGATCGGCGAGCCCGTCGATGCCTCCATTGATGTGGGTTTGGCTGTCTACAAGGGCCAGGAAGTCGCCGTGCGACCTTTCTCCGGCACATCGGTCCTGAACCCCGGCCAGAAGACCGACGCGACCGAGACCATCGAGCGCATTCTTTCCCCATTGGCACAGACCGAGGTCGGCACCATCCGGTGCATTGGCCTGAACTACGTCTCCCACGCCGCGGAGATGAAGCTGGACATTCCCACCGTCCCCACGCTGTTCATGAAGCCCCCGACGGCGCTCTCGGACCCGTGGCCCGCCCCCACCGTCCTGCCCAAGATCACACAAAAGGACAACACCGGTGACTATGAGTCGGAGATGGTCATCGTCATCGGCCGTGATGCAAAGGATGTGAGCGAGGAGGAGGCGCTGGACTACGTGCTCGGATACACGGCTGCAAACGATGTATCCAGCCGGACCTCTCAGATGAACCAGAGCCAGTGGTGCTTCTCCAAGGGATTCGATACCTCATGCCCGATCGGTAAGCACGCTCGCTTCTCACCCATCGATGTAGCATATTTCTAACTGTATCGAATGTAGGCCCCGTCCTAGTCTCCGCCGCCCAAGTCCCCGATGCCAGCAAGCTCCACATCAAGGGATCCAAGAACGGCAAGGTCCTGCAGGACTGCCCTCTCACGTATGTTTGGTTGATTTCCTTACGCGCAACATAAAAGCTAACAATTCTGTATAGTGACCTGATCTTCAGCGTTCCCCAGCTCGTCAGCTTCCTGTCACAGGGCACCACGATCCCCGCTGGAACCATCATTCTGACCGGTACTCCCCCCGGTGTTGGCGCTGCCAAGAACCCCAAGGAGTTCTTGAAGCACGGCGATGAGTTCACTGTCGAGCTGCAGCCTCACGTCGGCACTTTGATCACCAAGATCGAGAACCAGGCTTGAAATTTTGTAGCGAGTTTACGATAGTATAGATAATAGATTTTGTCAAGCGTGTATCTCAATATATCCATTCGTAGCTCTTCTCGTCAAATTTGATTTGATTTATCTGGTCAATTGCCTCTATCAGCCCCCAATAACCAGAACAAGTCCAGTAGATAGATTACGCGCAGCAGACACGAAGCTTAGTCGATTGACATGCTTTCGCTCTCTGCACATGAGAATCCTTGTCGCTCAGCTCGATGCTTCACAATGGCAGAGCATTGCCGGCATATCCGATAACTGGATGCATGCCGATGCGTACGTAGCTCAGAGGCCACATCCCCACGATGACTAATTCAGCTCCCCACAATCCCTGTACACAGTACACAGCTGCCGCGCACCGGAGAGATGCCAGTGCTCCGGTTGTTGCGATTGATATGAGGCACAACTGTTCTTTTCCATAGTAACTCTGCCTATCCTTTAGTAGTGACTCCCAGAGAGTCTCTGCTGATAAGCGACCAGTGCACATATACATTCCTGATATTCTGATCAAGACAACATATGGCATCGCAATCTGTACCACTGCGCGCCCGGGTTATCCGACCGGATACGGTGGATAAAATCAGTTCCGCCGGAATTAATCAGTCCCGAGGGCCGACCGGCTCGGGTTCGCGCCTTTGCGATAAGGACACACCGGACAACTGCCTTTTAACAAGCAAACAAACAACTCAATACCCAAACAATTCCTGGTTCGATCACGTGTTGCAGATAGATTACCGGGAAAGCATCTCTATGATGGCCAAGGCATGCATTCATGTCTGGGTTGGCAGCAAGTCTGCTTGCAATTGTTGCTATTACCTTATGACATATGCCAATCCCTGAGCTAGGGGGCTTAAGCCTACCTGCGCAGCTACTACGGTGATGTTTGCGATCCTGTCAAGCCCTCTTCTACACACAGGAAGCTACTTCAACAGAAGGAGACCTTGCACGCAAAGCACAAACGATACTCTACCCCTTCCCCCGCGTTACGGTACTTCGCAAACCCCAACCACCCTATTCCAGTCCCCGCACTTCACCCGCTCCGCCCGACCACCCAGCACTATGTGCCCACCCTCAACGTCCGTCGGCCGGTGTTTGTCCACGCCCTCCACAGATAATCCCGCTAAATCTCCGTAGACCTTGGCATCCTGAAGCCATGATTCGGTTCCGGGGGACCTAGGTTATCCTGGGGGTGCTCAGAGATCCTCTCGTTAATTTTCGGGGTTCTTCGGTGCGGATGAGCCCCGTAGCTCACTAAGATCAGAGATGAATGCTACTGGTTTGCCGGTGTACTTGTAGGTGCGAAAGGAGTTGTCCATTCGGTAGGCTTAGTTACTACACTTTTCGGAATATAGAGGTCAGCTTCAGGGATGTTCGAGCATCGCTCTGATGTGTAGACGAGTTTGAACTCGGTGAGGCGTGTTGGTGAAATACCAGCGGCAATGAGCGAGTATTTTCCACCAGGTGGTCGTGGTAGGTTTGACGAGTGCACGTTTGGAAACAAGTCTGAATGCTCTAGAACTTCTCTTGTGTAGGCTGACTAGCCATTAGGAGTCAAGCATAGGAGACACGATGGTGCATTAACAATGCTAGACTGTTCTTTGGGGGGGTGAGTTGGCTGTTGTGGTTGAAGTATTTTCCTCTTTAGGTAAGGCTTGGTTTACTTGCATCTCAAGTCCGATCCGATCCCGGGTCTCTTGGCTCTCTGCTTTTTCTACTATCCATATCTCTGGGTCACCTAGCTTTGATCTCAATCCATGGAGACGATCAGTGTCTTTACACTCACGCCTTTCTTTCGCAGCAACACAGTTAGATTCCAACAATAATTCCCGTCACTAACTTCTCCTATCTGTTGTGATGCAATGGTGTGTTCGTCTTACGGCCCGTGCTGGCTCCACGTCGGCTGCAGCTGCAGCAGCCAAACCTTCCCCTCACCTTAGCGTAAGGGTCCCGACCTTCCAATTATTGCCTGCACCGCACCTGTCGCTCTAGTGCCACCAGAAAAAGAACGAGCGACGTCACAAATGATACATACCTATGCAACCATTCATACCATACCGCGCTATGAGGTGGCCGGCTCTGACGGATGCAAGCCACCGCCAAAGCCCAGCCGACATGCCCCCCGCATGAGTCCCGACTTCCCAAATCACTAGTGGCGATGATCCCCGATAATTGACCGAAATAGTTTTGAAAAAGGGTGCCAATTACCTTGTTAAGGGTTCAGCCTCCGCTCTACCCCAACCTCGGCCTTCCTACTCGAGTCTAACCTGCCTCTTGGCAGCGACTTCTGGACTTTGAATCGCGGTCTTCGTCGGCAAAATACTTGACGGGGCTGGTCTTGGCATCAGAACAATTTCGAGCATTGTGAGAGCTGGTGGGGTCAATGTTGTACTGCAGCCTGCATTCTGATGGCCTTGGATCAACATGCCCTGCATCCGTTGTCAGCAAGCTCTGACCGGTTGCATGCCTATATATACCCTGACGATCGGGAGTCGATCTCACCACACTTTCTCAAACAACGCTGTTCCCTAAGGCGCGCTCTTGACTGAGGATGCTAGGGTTCTTGTTTGCTCTTGTCCCTCTAGTGGGCGCTGCAGCTATCAGATCGGAGACATCTCACCATAACTGTCCTGGCTACAAGGCCTCCAATGTCAAGAAGGGTGCGAACTCTTTAACAGCGGACCTGACTTTAGCTGGCTCGCCCTGCAACAGCTATGGCACGGATCTGCGCGATCTCAAACTTCTTGTGGAATACCAGACCGGTATGAGTTTGTGCAATTGGGTTTTGAGGTCAAAGATCTCGCTCACAGTTATTATTAGATGAACGCCTCCATGTAATCATCTACGATGCCGATGAACAGGTATACCAGGTTCCTGAATCTGTGCTTCCCCGCGTGGACGGGGATAACGGGTCCAGCGACACCTCGGCGCTGGATTTCGGACTGGTGGAAGAGCCATTCTCGTTTGTTGTCTCAAGAGACGACGAGGTGCTCTTCGATTCCTCAGCATCGAACCTCGTGTTCCAAACCCAGTATCTAAACCTGCGCACCTGGCTCCCCGATGAGCCCTACCTTTACGGACTAGGGGAGCACTCAGATCCTATGCGCTTGCCCACAGACAACTACACCCGCACGCTCTGGAACCGCGACGCTTACAGCGCGCCCAACGGGACCAACCTGTACGGCAGCCATCCGGTCTACTATGACCACCGTGGCGAGTCTGGAACCCACGGCGTTCTGCTGCTGAACTCCAACGGCATGGACATCAAGATCAACAAGACCGACGACGGCCAGCAATATCTCGAATACAACACTTTGGGCGGCGTCTTTGACTTCTACTTCTTCACCGCGCCTACTCCCAAGGAGGCGAGTATTGAGTACTCTAAGGTCGTCGGCCTTCCAGCGATGCAGAGTTACTGGACTTTGGGAGTACGTTTCTCCATCCCAAGGACTGTAGTTCCCAGTCGTGGCTAACTTGTGTTAGTTCCATCAATGCAGATACGGATACCAGGATGTCTACAATGTAGCCGAGGTGGTGTACAACTACAGCAAAGCAGGAATCCCCTTGGAAACCATGTGGACCGACATCGACTACATGGATAAGCGGAGAGTGTTCACTCTCGACCCGGAAAGATTCCCCTTGAACAAAATGCGCGAGCTGGTCACTTATCTACACCGCCACGACCAGAAGTACATTGTTATGGTTGACCCCGCAGTGAGCGTCAGCAGTGAGTACTCCAGCAGCAGTATTATGAGGTTCAAGTGCTGACAGTCCGTTAAAGACAACTCGGCATACACCACTGGTGTGAGCGAAGGCGTCTTCCTCCACCACCAGAATGGAAGTTTATATGAAGGTTCTACCATCCTTTGCCTTCAGTGAAGTATACAAAGCTTACCTACGACCAGGTGCCGTCTGGCCCGGCGTGACCGTCTACCCGGACTGGTTCAACCCTGATACCCAAGAATTCTGGAACGCGCAGTTCGCAGAGTTCTTCAACGCTTCCTCGGGAGTCGACATCGACGGTCTGTGGATTGACATGAACGAAGCGGCCAACTTCTGCCCGTACCCGTGCGCTGATCCGGCCGCGTTCGCCATCTCCGACGACCTGCCCCCGGCTGCGCCTGCTGTTCGAGCCAGTAGCCCTCGCCCGCTGCCTGGGTTCCCCCAGGACTTCCAGCCCTCTGCGTCCAAGCGCTCTTCGGTTAACAGTCAAGGCACCAAGGGGGCGAAGATCGGGCTAGCCGACCGCAACCTCACTGACCCGCTCTACAAGATCCAGAATGCAGCCGGAGTCATCAGCATGAACACAATCCAAACCGACATCGGCCACGCCGGGGAGGGCTACGTTGAGTACGACACGCACAATCTGTACGGAACAAGTGAGTACAACCACAGCCTCTCAAACTTCTGTTTACGCTGCTAACATAGCTCAGTGATGAGCACGGCGTCGCGCGACGCCATGGCCTCCCGTCGCCCCGAGGTCCGACCCTTCATCATCACCCGGAGTACCTACGCAGGAGCGGGCTCGCACGTGGGACACTGGTAAGCCTCCCCCACCCCGTCCCTTACAAAACCTCACATCCTAACCCACCCCGAGGCTCGGCGACAACATCAGCGATTGGGAGCACTACCGGATCTCGATCGCGCAGATCCTGGCATTCGCGTCCATGTTCCAGATCCCAATGGTGGGCGCGGACGTGTGCGGGTTCGGCGGCAACACAACGGAGCAGCTGTGCGCGCGGTGGGCGGCGCTGGGGGCGTTCTACACGTTCTACCGCAACCACAACGAGCTGGGCGACGTCTCGCAGGAGTTCTACGTGTGGCCGACGGTGGCCGAGTCGGCCCGGAAAGCGATCGACATCCGGTACCGGCTGCTGGACTACATCTACACGGGGCTGCACCGCCAGTCGCAGACGGGCGAGCCCTTCCTGCAGCCGCTGTTCTACCTGTACCCAGAGGACGAGGACACCTTCGCCAACGACCTGCAGTTCTTTTTTGGAGATGCCCTCCTCGTCAGCCCCGTCACGCAGGAGAATGCCACGGCCGTGGACGCCTACTTCCCCGACGACATCTTTTACGACTGGTACACGGGGCGCGCGGTGCGCGGGCGCGGGGCGAACATCACCCTCACGGACGTCGACTACACGCACATCCCCATCCACGTCCGCGGCGGGAATATCGTGCCCGTGCGCGCGGCCAGCGCCATGACTACGACCGAGGTGCGGAAGAAGGGGTTTGAATTGCTGATTGCCCCCGGGCTGGATGGCACTGCGTCGGGCAGTCTGTATCTCGATGACGGGGACTCGGTCGAGCAGGCCGCCGCCACGGAGGTGACGTTCCACTACAGCCGGACGGGCCGCGAGCTGCGCGTCGCGGTGGAGAATGCCGGGTCCGAGGTGCGGGTGGAGAAGGTCACGGTGCTGGGGGAGTCGGGCAACAAGACGCACGGGGATGGGTTTAGTTTGCAGTCGTCGCTGAAGGTCAAGCTTTAAGTCGTGCATCATAGCCCTTTGGTGAGAATCATGTCTCAAGGACTAGAATAGTTGGCCTGGATTGCGCGGCATGTCCGCGCTGGATTTTCATACCTCAATGAAATATATATGAGACCTAGGCAATCGACTACAGTATCGGCTATTACTGTCTATGTGTAGAAGCTCAAACCAGACGGACCTGCGGCATATGCACATGGTGCGCAGATAGTTTCTCTAGCCAGGACCTCTACTTGTATGTATCCTGTGTCTATCATCAGAGGTGACAGAACCATCTCCATCGTACGAGCTGATATGCGCAGCACTATTCAGGTAGCCGCTCGTAAGGCAACAGGGCCTTCAACGCATGCGCCTCTGCGCACACCGATGCAGGAGACCTGAGGTAGATGGAAAGGACCAAGGAATCCGTTCGTTCTTACAGACTACGTCCAGCGGAACCCTAAGTGTCTTGATCAATGCCACATGCTTTCTACCAGTCCTCTACGGCGCGCACGATGCCCTATCAATAAAGCTAGAACTAACAGCTCGAACCCCCCTCATCCTTCTCAACCGCCTCCTCACTATCCACATCATATCCAGCCCCGCCAGCCACTCATCCCGGTACAAATTCTCCGCAGGAACCCCCTCGCCATTAACCACAGACCACCGAAAGACCTCCAATGATACCTCCTGCGAAGCTTCCTGGTCAAGTGGCTTGTAAGGGAAGAGTCCTAACTCTCCGACACAGAAAGGGTCTATGTCCGGCGTCGCAGGATCAATTTGCGTTATTGGGGAAACCCCCAGGTCATGAACAACCTCACCGCCCTCCAATTCCCAGCTCCAACAACAGTACCGGAACTCATGCCACGCACAACCCAAATGCGCCAGCACCCGCAACGCACAATCCCTCATGCCCATAATCCCCCAGGGCTCCCAGGGCTCCCAGGGCGTCCGGGGCGGGCGAGCATACGACACCCCATCCTCCTCAACAACCGGCCAATGAAGCAGCCACCACACATCCGCTCGCCAGATCCAATCCATTGGTTGTGCATCCACATACGATCCTCGGATTGGACGCTCCATAAGCTCTGTGCACAGCCCGTCCACGGGAACGCGACCGGGTCGAGAGGCGGCCTGCCCCGTCGGACCCGCCGGATGATCATCGGGACGAGCCCACCCGCCGCCGCGCCCAGCCAGAGCGCAGAGATGCTGGGGGGGGGGGGGGGGGGGGGCGCCGGATGCCGCCGACGAGGGGCCAGGATCTCTGCATATTGGTCCAATTCATAGCCTTCGCGTACCTCGTTCAGGATGGGATGCAGCCACGGACTCACGAGGGTGCACGGCACATCGGCCTGCCAGAAGGTGCCGCATAGATTGGACATGTTATCGCGTCGGGGTGGCAGCTCAACGACATGTAGTACGGCAGGTGCTCGCGTAGTACCGCCCAGTCTTGCGGGATTGATTTTGTGGCGGGCGCAGCAGCAGCAGCTGAACAACGGGCGCCTGAATGCGTGGGGACGGTGATCGCCGTTGCGAGCGCAACGAGGAACTGGCTGCCCGTGTTGTGCAAGAGGGCGAACTGGGCGAGCGACTCGAATGCCTGGCGGGACGACAGCGGGATAGGAGTAGAAGTAGTTCTAAGAGCCCCGTTCCTCCGCCATGCGATACAGTACCTCCTGCAGCACCCACGTACGCCACAGACCAGGGCGCCAGAAACTCGCCATCGGCAGAAACCTCGACGACGGCTTTCCAGCCTGCACCCGGAGCAAGGAGCGCCGACCACCACCGGGAAATCTTCTCATCGACCGCGCCAATATCAACAACAGTCGTTGCGGTATCTTCGCTAACCCCATTCGCAACACCCCCATAGCCTTGGACTCGGTATACCGCAAGCTAGCACCATCGCCCTGCAACTCCACGAGACAAGCGGAGAGGTTATAGCACCACCCCAGCGTCAGAATGCCCAGATAATTCCCTCCGTCGGCGCTGTCATTTTCATCCTCCACGCCTGCGCCAATCCACTGGCGTAAGCTACCGGTGAGTCTTGTCCGTGGGGATACCACAGTTGGTAGAGTCATTCAGTCTCCAACAGACCGAAGCCTGGAAGCAGAGGATCTGAGACGGGGATGCGCCCATGTAGAGCGCATAGGTGGTTTGCGGCGACGAGTTGATGTTACCGTGGTTTCAGTCAGTAGTGGGAACTGGGAAGAGGAAAAGTAGGCTGTGGAAAAGAAGGGCTGAGCGGATCGACCACTGACTTGGTGTAGTTGTGGGGGGAGGTGGGGGATTCCCCGCGGATGCGTCATATCTTGATTCTTGTTTGTTGGCTGATGAAGCTGGCTGTGCCATTCTGTTAACATGTTGATAGTGGAGAGATTGGCGGTTGCACTCTGCATTATAGAGTATGTGGAGGTGTTTGTGTCAGCTGACAGTATCGGACAGCAACCGGCGAGAACTTGAATGGCGGCACTGTAGAACACTTCATAGGTGGGTAATTCTAGTAGACCACGGCTGATGCTATGTTCCCAACAATGTTCTCACCCCAGAGAAACACCAGAAAATTACGAAAGTCCTCAAAACGACAACAGTAGTATCAATATCAATCTTGATCTCATTCCAGCCACCAACAAAAGCTAAGGGAGTTTGAAAGTTAATGCTAACGCCATCTGAAATGCAATGAGACGCTCAGGGACTCAGAACCGATCCCGAAACCAAACAGCAACCAAAGGACGCCAATATTCTCAACACGCAGGAAGAAAAGGATATAATCCGCAAAAACCACAAAGAAAACAAAAATCGTAAAGCATCAGTTGCGCAGACCGAAAGCCCGACGCGCCCGACGTCTCAACTCGCCCATCATCGCCTCCTGGGACTGCTTGGTGCGGCCGACGGCCTCGGTGTTCTCGACCGCGCGACGCATCAGGAAGCCCATGCACTCCTTGACGGTACCCCAGGTCAACAGCTTGTAGACGTTGGGCGACTCGGTGGCGGCGGCGCCCTCCCCGCCGGGGAAGCCCTGGAGGAGCTCGCAGCTGACCTCATCGGCCATACCCTGCAGCTGGGCGTAGCTCAGATCGACGCCCTGGGACTCGCCGGTGGCGGCCTGCTTCAGACGGATGGCGTGGGCCTTGCGGACGGAGTCGCGGTTGTGGGTGGCGATGATCACGTTCAGCGGGGGCAGCTGCTCGGTGTGTTTCTCCGAAGCCGGGCGGAGCATCGCGTTGTAGCGGCGGGTCAGCAGCGCCTCGACGACCCCGTCGTAGCAGGCATCCGTGTCCTCCTTAACGTCCCAGATCAGCTGCCGCGGCTCCGTCTTCAGGTACGCGCCGCGCACCAGCTTGACGCCGGCGGTGAAGCCGTTCTCGCGGGCGAACTCCAGGTGGCGGGCGATGGTGGCGGGCGTCGACTTCAGGTAGGCCTGGTAGGTGTTGAAGAAGATGGCCTTGCCCGGCGTGCGCGCGTTGCAGTACTTCTGGTACCGCAGCGCCCAGTTCTCGATCCCGTGCTGCACGGCCTGCTCCTCGGCGTCGACGAGCAGGCGCGCGTTGCGCGCGATCGCCAGGTCGCACACCTGCTTGATCGCCTTGTCCATTAGCTCCGAGGGGTCGGATTTGTTCTGCAGGTAATGGAGGACTTGGTGGCCCATTCCGGTCCATCTTTCTAGGAATTAGCTTTCGTGGGGTTGCTTAGGGTCTTTTTAGGGAGCTTACTTAAGAGCCACGAAATCACCCTCCTGCGCCATGTCCACCGTCTTCAGGGTGCCGTCCAGCCAGGTCTGGATCTCCTCGCGGGCGAGCTGCTCATCGAACGGGTCGACCTGGCCCTCGCCGACCAGGACCTCGCGCGCGTAGCCCAGCAGCACGCCCCGGTAGCCCAGCGACTTGATGTCGCGGATGGAGCGCTGCACCTCGACCTTGTTCTCGCCGGCGTTGAACTGCTTGTAGATGGTGTGCTTGACGACGGCGTTGAGGAGCGGGTTGCGGGCCACGTCCAGCAGGGCGGACTTGGGGTGCGCCAGCGTCGACAGGGCGAAGATGCATGGTTTCAGGAGCAGCGACGACGAGGAGACGGAGAGGATGACGAGCGAGCGGAGGACGGTCGAGAGGGGCAGCTTGGCCAGCGGCGTGGAGGAGACGGTGCTCTGCAGCGAGGCGGAGACCTGGTGTTGCAGGGTAGTGGTGGACGAGGCGGGCGAGACGGCGACGGACGACTTCGCGTTGCTGGTCCGGCTGACATAGCGGCGGCCGGGGGCGCTGGCGAGCGCCCGCATTGGGCGGCGAGCGGCCTTCATGGTGACTGTTATCGATAGTATGGGTGGTGTGGTAGTGTATGGTCTAGTAAGAGGACGGACGATGAATGAGGATGTATAAGAGGAAGAGACGGATAATGTCTAGTGTGTAAAATAGTCTAGAGAGAGAAAGAGAAGAAGTTGTACCTGAGAAGAAGAATTTAATTCTTTGTCGTCCTACAGTCTTGTATAGATAGTACAGATAAAGAAAAGGGAAGGGGGAAGGGGAAGGGGAATCCGCTCCAGTAGCCGGTGGAAACCGGGCGGTCCTCCTTGCCGGTCGCCGCATTACTTCTTCCAACATTACTATATCGACCAAAATCTATGAAGTGGCAGCTTAGCTGCAGCTGCTTGCAGCTGCAAACTCAATGCCGGTGGTACCCTTTTCTTATTATTCATAGGCAGTCTAGGGGGCGGCAGCTGGACACATGACCACTCCCATTATTGAGTTATGTGGATGGACTGCACATCTACAATTGCCCCCTCGTGATCGCCTCGTGATGTCAACCCGCATCCCGGGGCATTTTATTTCCAATTTAGGGAGAAGATTGCTCAACTTGGTCAAACTTATGTCATAAACCGGTGGCGATTCCAAGAACCATGAAATCGGATCAGGTCCAATGAATCCTTTCTCAATCTTTTGATGAAAACCCCCCTCTTTCCTCCCCCTGAGTGCAATGATCCAACATGGATGTCTCAAAAAGTGCTTGATGTGTTAATGCATGGGAGGCAATCCCCAATCTGTATAGAATGTATGGATCGGCCGGCGATAAGCTGATAAAGTCAGCTCGATAAGAAACTCCGCCGGTGGACGGGCCGGTTGGTTCAACTGCCCCACCGGAGTTCAAGTGGCTGAACCGGCCCGGTTAAGCGAGCTGAGAGAAAAAAAAAAGCTAGGCACGTGCCCCGCTGGTCGCAAAGCAAGGCGGTCGATTTTCGGGATATCGGACACCGGGGTCGTTAATCCATCTTATCGGCATAGCATGCCTGAGGCAATGAGGAGGGTGTGGGGTGTCCTAGGAAAGCTTACTTTGGGAGCGTTACCATTCGACAATAACTAATGCACATAGACATAGATTCAGCATGTTTGTTGTTTGCCACTTTGATCATCGTCTGCTAAGCGTGACGCTTCAGAACAGCCTCCGGTGTTGGTCCGGTCAACCGCGGAAAGCATATCGGTTCTGAGCTGACTTCATGAGATCGCGTCGTTTGGTGGCTCGATGGCTTCGCTACACCTTTGTACGCCAATTGTTAAGACTTACGACTGGTAGGCGATACATGACATCGTCTACTGACAATCTTCAATGGTCTGAGTGGTACAGCTGACAAGGATGTACACGGGGTCATATTATAATTGTCGTCAACGCCAAAATGGCAGGCAAATGCATTCATGTAATCAACATTCCAAAATCGACAAGTGAGCCAACCGCGGCTGAGGGTATGACAAAATTAGTGAACACCGCACGAACAAATGCTAACAGGTCTCAATTCATTATAAGACCCATGCTCCCAGGGCCATCGCCAGCAAAACCGAGACGATTGGCGCCTGGCTAGGGCCATGCAGTGGGGCGACGCTAGTGGCCGTTAATGAGCTCGAGGCGAAGACGTATTTGAATCCGATGTCCGACGAGTTGAAGCAGTTGTCCTTGGTCACCTCGGCGACATCGTCGTCGTCGGCGAAGGTGATATCCACACACTAGAAGATCGAACGATCAGCGGGTGGATCGAAGACAATTCAGGGCGGAGAATACTCACGTCGTATAGAGATGCACCGTGTTTGGCCACCTCGACAATCTGGATGGTGGCGTTGTCGCCCACCTTGGGGCTGATATCGGCTGGCAAGGGCACCTGCGGCAGACAGATCGTGCCCGGGTACGGGTTGTTGCTGGGGCCCGTGATCTCGAAGACGGGGACCATCGGAAGACTCATGTTGTCAGGGACGGTCCCCAGACCCATGTTGATATACATGAAGGCCGTCGAGTGACCCTGGAACCAGCCGGGCTGGAGGGCGATCGTGCCCCCGTTGACGGGCCATTTGGTGCGGTTCGTCGACGTGGGCATCCCACCACCTGAGCAGTCATTATTAGCGATGAGGATGCTCGAGCAAAGAATAGCAGGCTGTCAAACATACAGGGGTACATCCATTGCATCCCATAGGGATAGACGTATGAGCCGTTCTCCCATCCAACACCCAATCCGTTGGTCTGCTGAACCGTGCCGTTGGTGTGCAGGTTGTTGCCGCGATAGCCTGGGTAGGTGATGATACTGTGGGCGTTCACCAGACTGAGTGAGAGCAGCGTGAGCGCTGCGATACACTGCGATATCGATATCTCCAAGGCCTTCATGTTGTCTAGGTTGAAGCTGCGAGCCGTGAGGGGCGCCAAGGGCAAAAAGGAGGAGAAGTGAGCAAAGCGGCAACTGAATGCAGACCAAGAGATCTATACGCTCCAGTCAAAGCTTGCCAGCAGCTTTTCCGAAGGTTTCAGACCCAGCGACTGAAGGAAGCAGTTCAGTTCAGGGGCAGGAATGATTATCATTGAAACCCAAGCCACCGTGAATCAGGAGGGTTGGCGGGAGTTTTTGAGTGCCAGACTGCGGGCATGGGCAGTTCCTGCGATGGCGCTTGCATGGTGAGGATGGCGGGGACTGCAGGTCCAGTCTGACGAGTCAAATCGCCGAGCACGATGTGATAATGCCCGCAGCGACGACCATCCAGGGTCACTGTTCAGGTAGACTGGGCAGGCGGAGGCCATGCGTTGCACCCGAGAGGCGGAGAGACACAGTGAATGGGAGCTTGGGATTGGTCTATGATTCGGACCAAGACACGGGCCTGCAAGAGGCATCACGTTGGCCAGGTTAAAGATGGCGTTCTGGGATGTCATTCGTGGAGGCGGGATGTTGGTAGCGCCCGGATCGGAGGCTAGAAGAGGAGAAATGCGGGCGCTATTGGGCCTGGGCGCTTAGAGATCAACTGCCAAAGGTGTGACAAGAATAATCCTCTCGCCAGCACTGCAGTCATGTAGGATGTAGCAACCTTAGCGCCAAATGTGAATGATCGTGAAGCAGCATTCACCGGTTAGGTTCAGTGGGATTTGGTCTTTTGGCCTGGGGATCAAGGCAGCCGGGCTTCCCCGCTTCTACATCTACAGTGGATCACACAGCTCGGCGTTAGATGATTTATCCCTTCTCCAAGCTCAGCTAAGCTGCATTGAAGCTGTCGGTCGTGGACTGTTGGATAAATCATAACTTAGAGAGTTTATCCACTAACGTGAGAAGAGCCTAACAGTCACCGTATGATCACGTGATATACGCGCCATGGTGCAGTCACATGATCAGTCTGGCTGCCACTATAGAGCCATGGTGTCAACAAAACAGATTCATCTGGATAACTGCTTAAGTCTCTGCAAGACACTTGAAAATGAGTCGAACATAGCTACATTTCCTGAAGCTCTTCTTCAGCGGCATTTCGAAGAAAGGAATCAATCTCGATGAAGCTGCAAGGAGCACATCCACACAAACAGTGCAAACACGGACCACTCTCTCCGCCTCCAATTTCCCACCGCCTTCCATGACGGACCGGAAGATTTCAGATCCATCGCAAATTATCTACTCCACGAAGTATAGAAGCACTGCTTAGATTGTCTGTCTAACCATGCACACGCTCCAAGCGACGGCGTCATCGTCACTTTCTCTGGCTGAAGGCCACTACATCTACTCCATTGCCGCAGCAGGTCCCGGGACATTTGCCGTAATCTCGTCGGACGACTCGCTGCGGGTTTTCAGTGCGGATGGCCTCAGCCATGCATCCATAGTCACTCCAAGTGCCCACGAGGTGGTGACCTCGCTAAGAACCTACGATGCGGGCCAGCAGCTCCTGGCCACCGCGGGACGAGATGGCAAGGTCAAGGTTTGGGATTTGCGCAGTGGGAAGAAGCCCGCCGTAGAAATGCAAACCTGTAAGTTGTTTTTCCTCTTATGTATCTACGGTGGTCGCTTTCCTTCTTTTTCAGCCTGATGTCATATGGGGTGGGAGAAACACTCTTGTGTTAGACTTGAGAACCCACAAGCTGTCTGGCTCATTCGGTGTAATGAGTACTGCTGGGAAAATAAGTGTTGTTTGTATGTTGCAAGTGTTCGCTTACCCTTGTCGTCGTTGCGATAGCAATCCAGGCTCCCGTACTCTCAATTGCATGCTCTCCGCAAACCCATGACATTGCTGCAGGAACCGAGCTGGTTTCGTCTAATTACGGACAACAGGCTGTGGTTGCTTTTTGGTAAGTGCGCCAAGCATCGGAGAGTATGTCTGGGAAGACATCTGCAGATTGCATCATTAGGCTGTGTTCGCAGCACACTAACATTAACAGGGACATCCGATCAGCGAATCAACCTCGACTGGAATATGTTGAGAGTCACAACGATGATGTGACCGAGGTTAGTGGGCTCCTACGCTGGACCTTAACACTCCTCCTTCGTTTTCACCTGCTAAATCGCACGACAGCTCCAATATCACCCCACCCGTAGCCATATCGCACTCTCCGGCAGTACGGACGGGCTGGTGAACATCTACGATACCACCATCACTGATGAGGATGAAGCGCTGGTGCAAGTCATCAACCACGGCTCCGTGCACCATGCCGGGTTCCTGGACGAGAAGACCGTCTATGCCCTGAGTCATGATGAAGACTTTGCCATCCATCCGACGACAGATCCGGATGACCAGGCCTCGGAGGGCGCTGAGCCCATACAGTTCAACGACTTGCGACAACCGCTCAGTTGCGAGTACATTGTGCAACTGTGCCAGAACAGCCAAGGCCAGTACATCGCCGCAGGCAACAAGCTGTATGCATGCCCACTCTCCCGACACGTGCAAGTGGTCTGAGCTGACTTGAATAGCGAGCAACGATTGGACCTGGTCCCACTTGTGTCCTCCCCATCGTGGCAATTCGATCAGAACAATTCGTGGCGTCTTCCAGGCGCTCATGGTGAAGAGGTTATTCGGTCGGTCTATGTGGATGAGCAAGTAGGTGGTCGTCCCACGACACTCCATTGCGTCAGCTAACGCCGTGTCTAGTCTCAATCTGTTTTGACCTGCGGTGAGGACGGGTGTGTCCGTGTCTGGAAGCCGGAGGATGGCGATTCGACAACGCAAGCGGACGGCTCGGCCAAGGGAACGCGACAGAAGGAGAAACGAATCAAGAACAAAGATAGATTCAAGCCTTACTAGACCCATGAAACACGCTTCTTACATGAGATTATTCTACTACACTCGCCCTCATATTAACACTTCTCACACGCAGAAAGATTCATGTATCGTCATATCCTCATTACACTATTATTACTAGGTACAGCTTCAACCACATAACACATACCAACCTCAAACACTCAGCATCTTCAAGAACCGCTCCCCCAGCTCATTCGCCGCCATGGGATTGCCCCCCGACACCAACTCGCGATGGAGGGTGGTATACCCGGCCTTCTCCGACAGCCCCGTCTCCATAACCGCGCCTTCCTCCTTCAACCGGGACTCGACCTTCTCGACCTCCCCGCCGAGCAACGTCTCCATCGCCTTCTCCTCCACATCACTCCACGACGTGATATGATACCCCTTGTACACGAAATCCCCGTCCCCGGCAAACTTGGTGCTCAGCAACGCATACGGCCCGTGGCAGATCACCGCCGTCGGCTTGTTCTCTTTGTGGAAGTAGCGCAGAATCCGGCCGAGGTCCGGGTTGTCGCCGAGGTCGGCCAGCGGCGCGTGGCCGCCGGGGATGAACACGCCGGCGAACGAGGCCAGCTCCTCGTCGCTGATGCTGGCGAAAGGGCGCGGCCGGCTGAACCCGTTCTCGCGCTTCATGCGCTCGATCAGCTCGTTCTCGCGCCGGCGCTCGTAGAAATTGCCTGCGAAGGCCAGCAGGGACTCGCTGTTGGGGTCCGGGACGGGCTCCGCGCCCTTGGGCGAGGCGAAGGTGACCTCGTGGCCGGCGTCGAGGATCTTTTGGAGGGGCTTGGCGAGCTCCATCAGGAAGAAGCCTGAGGGCTGGTCGATGGTTTTGCCGGCGTCGGGCCCGGAGGTCTTCTTTAGAGGGAAGGAGTTGGCGTCGCTGAGGACGATGAGGACTTTTTTGGTGGGCATTTTGTGTTTGTAGTGGTGCTATTGGTTGGAGGTTGTAGACAATTGGAAAATGGGTCTTGCGTAGAGGGTTGGAAGCGCTGCGCGGTATAAGTATTGTTGATTGAGGGTTGGTGGGGATGACATCCCGATGACGTACTGTACACCCATCTCGATAATTATCCAACACAGTCACTCTTACGTTACTGTCAGGTACATTAGCCCTACGTGATCAATCATTCGAGCGTTAGAAGTGATTTGTTGAATTTATCCCAATGGATGCTAACAGCATGATGTTCCCGACCAACCACCCAGATGCAGTTACCCTCCCTGGCCATCTCAACCACAACTTGCCAACAACCTCACTTAGGGATTGAAGATCAAACATGTTAAAAACATACTTTGAATAAGTATTCTATTCCATTGTAAAGAGTGTCTGCACAAGGTCGACTGCTTCGATGAATTTTGCTATGTAAGGGTTGATGAATTCCCAGCAATATGAACGTCATTCATTTCACTGAGCAGCAGACTATTTCAACTGGCCAGGGGAGGAGGGCAGTTCTACCCCGAACTCATACCAAACCTGAACCCTCACTGAAGTTCTTACCTGGTAGAATCCTCCAACCCAACAACATCCTCCTCAAACGTAACTTTTGACAACCGCACGACAACATATCCTCTCGATGCCCCAAGCTCAAACCCATATCCGACTGTATTCATCACAACTCCTCAGACCCCCATTTCCAACCACTCCATCCCCACGTATACTCCGAAACAAACCTAACCCATCTAATCATCCTCCAAGATCGCATCCGCCGTACAGATAAAAATCTGGTTCTAATGCGCCCCCCAACCCGGGAGAATTAGCATCGTCTGTTTTTGTTGCAACCCCCCCCCCTCAGCCCCCCTCTCCACCTTATTTCAACACCCAATAACCGAAGAAAAGTAAACTTACAATAGTATAACAACACTTCACCCCCAAACCATTAGGACACTTAGCCACCGGCTCGGTGACTTGTTGGCCTGCACCATCGCATCACATCAGCTATCCTCTTTCTCCATTATTCACAGCATCACATCACTTGATTGCTGCAAGAGTGTCAGGGCGGGAACGTACAGTTCTTCCCCTCCTCCGCCAGTTCGGTCACCGCCGACGGCGTGTAGCTGTCGCAGCAGTAGGGGTGCTGCAGCATGCCCGTCTTGTCCTGCGCGAAGGGGCAGTATTCGATCAGGTCGGCGGCGCCGAGGGCGGCGGTTAGGGTGGTGAGGAGGAGGGTCGGGAGGTGCATTTTGAAGGTTGCTGGGTGGGGGGGTTTGTGGATGGTGGATGGTGGATGTGAAGATCGATCGATTGTTGGAAGGATTGGATGGCGTGATTTTTGTGCAATGTGTTTAGGAGAGATTGTTGGAGGATTAGATGTGGGCGCAGCGGCGCTGGGTTAAGGTATTTGAGGAATTCTAGGGGAGGGAGGTTAGGGTTCTGGGTTACGGAAGGGAGGGAGGGAACGAGGGATGTCGCTGGGGGGATGCGTGCGCGGTCTGGATCGAGATGCGCGTGTTGGATGTAGGTACGCGCTCATGCATACGCGAGGCTTATTAGTGCTATTGTGCTATTGTGCTATCGTGCCATTGTGCTGGTTTGCTGTGAGGGGGGTTTTGCTTCAAGGGTATCCCTTGCGTGGGGGGTTTGAGGTGTAGCATTGCGGAGCGGAGCTGAGACGGGCTGGTATGTTTTGGTGAGGGAAGGGGGTTCATTCTGCTTTGGGTGGGGGAAAGAGAATGCCTCTCAATTCGAGTCTTGTTTTCATGCTGAATTCATAATATAAGGATTTGTGGTGGTTAAAGTGTAGTGGAAATATAACCTCAGGACGGTGGAAACTCAAGCCAGCCATGTACAGTAAGTAGCCCTCCAGAGTACACGCTACAGGCGATCTCTTGTCCTTTCAGCTGCGCACGTGGTATGTGATATAGCAGCAATTTGAAAACACAGATAATGGTTGACGCCCTGGACTGGAAGCATGATCTCTGTGACAGTGCTCGGTCTGGGGCGATTCCATTAGACTTTCCTTATAATCTCGATGCTTCAAGAGATACTGTACTCCGGACACCGTAAAGGTGATTTGTATAGTGAACAAGTGTACGCAGTCTGCTCGGCGGTCAAGGTCCGAGCTGTAGCCTGAACTTATCGCTACCTAGCTACCGTCCAAACACATTCTCCGAGTTAGACTACTAGAGCCCCCAGGCAGTGTGATTTGCCTCCCGTCGGTTGACCCCGGAGACACTAATTTTACCCTGGATACCTCCAGATCCAAATTCAGTAACCTACTTGACACCAGCATAAACCCCAATTTCCCAGGAGACCCGGTCTCTATTCCTACTGTATGTACTGTACATACGATCCCTCATTCAGTGATGTATGACCATCCCCATTCCCAACCCCAACCCAGCACAACACAGTCCCGCGATTCATCCCCATCCCCACCCCGACTTCGATTCACGAATGATATCCCCTCTGCGCCATCAGAACCGCCAGCGGAATATCCTCCTCATCGTAGAACTCGACCTCCTCCTCGACTCCAAAGTCCCTGAGCCGGTCCCCGTCGGCATTGCGCCAGCCTTCCTCCCCGTCGTCCGAAACTGCGTCTTCGGGCTCGCTACCGCTGTTGCTGGCGTCAGAGTCGCTGGGTGACTCTTCCTTGGTAAATCGTTGGTGGAAGCGCTTGCGGCGGAGGATCTTCTGCGGGGTTCCTCTTCCTGATGAGGCGGCCAGGATACCGGTTGCTGGAGCTGTCGCTGCGGGGGCAGTCCAGGGGATGCGGTCTGGGTCGGGCGGGGGCCAGGTTGTGTTTGGATCTGTGTTCGATTAGCACCATTTACTATGATCGAGTGGTGTGTTTCTGGCCGAATCTGGACAGACAAAGAGCGGGATGGCGAACGCACCTTCAAACCCATTAACCTCGAACTCCAGCCCCGAGCTCCGATCGAGGGTTCTCGCTAGCGGCCAGAACCAGCTTAGGATCTGCGCCATCCACCATATGATTAGCATCAAACTACCACCAACCACCCCCAGATCTACACTCTCCGAAAAGAAAAGAACATACATTCCCAGACCCCATCCCCTGCTTCAAATTCCCCCACACCCCGACATCATACGGAAACTCCTGGCGCTTGATGCGCACCCGCACGCCCCCGGGCCCCTGCAGATACCCGCCGAAATGCCGCGCGCGCCGCAGCAGCGTCTGGTGGCGTTCAATCTCCCACTCTTCGATGGTAGTGGTGTTCAGGGCGAGGGCCCACGCCGTGCGCACCAGCAGGATGAACAGCATAAATACCGTCAGGCTGTTGACAACCAGCAACACGAAGAGGTGCGCCAGCTGGAGGGCGGTGGGGCCTAGATACTGTCCCACCCGCAACGTTGCAGAGTTAGTTACGATTCTTGCCTAGGGCATTGTGCTCTGCTGGTAGCTGGAAGATGAGGGACAACGAACACTAGGCCGATCCCTCGCGCGCCACACCAGCCCCGCGCGCTCCACCAGCACGGCCTCTAGGTACCCCATCCCCGCGACCGCGTAGAACAGGAACCGCACGAAGTGCGGCAGCGTGAAGTGCGAGACGCAGTTGGCCGTCCACGGGCAGTGGTGGTCCATTTTTGGGACGCATCTGTTGCCCCAGGATAGCATCCACCGGTTAGCGAGTGGCCATCAAACATGGGGAGTTAAGGAATGTATCACAACCCACTGCAATCCCCCATCAACCTGGCGTGATAATTCTTAGGAAAAGGCTGGCCGGGGAAAGGTCCCTACCTCTGACACGTCCGACAATGATGCGCCCGCGGCGGCTTATACGCCTCGCATTTGCGGCACCATCGGCCGCCGCCATTACTGATAGCTCCATCGGGCTGGGATTTGCGCGGCGGCGGCTGCTGCTGCTGCTGCTGCTTACGATCTGCCGAGAAAACAGCAGCCTGCTGCTTCCATTCCCTCGGCACCCGACCCGGGTCTACAGTGCAGGTCCGGTAGTAGCAGATCCAGATACATCCGGCCAGCAGGTTCAGCCGCCAGCATTCGGGGCGGCGCAGCGGGGCGGGCTCGAAGTGGTGCAGGAGGTACTGCGAGCTATAGGCCAGAAAGCTTATGAGGGTGGCGACGGCCGGGGTGGCTAGTTTGGAGAGGGAGAATGATGGTGATGATGAAGGGTTGGGCATAGTTGTTGGTTCATGACATTTTTGTTGTTCTTGGGGGTATGGAGATAACTACTCGGTACAGAGTACAGTAAAGGGGAGGGAGGATCGGTTGGCTGATACGCTAATCTTGGGGTAGCTTGTTTGTTTTGTTTGTTTTCGCAGTGTTTGGGTGGTTTGTTTTTGATTGCTGATAGTTATGCACTGCATAAGTCAGACGTATGACATCATAGCAGGGCAACCCAGTTTATACTTCTGACTATTCTTGCTATTCAAACATCAAATTGCTATAACACAGGCCGAGGGACGTCAAGTGAACTTAAGTCATTCCAACTGAACCAAAATTACTCATACTCAGCACTGAGCTATATTACATCATCGCTAGATAGTACCACGCTGCACGCTGCAAAATATAACCCCCTAAACCTCAACCTCCGCAATAGCTGCGCCCGTCACCCTAGAACAAATTAGCATATGTAACCATGGCACTCAGAGAGAGGGAACATACAAGAACGATCCGTTCGACGGCTTGCTGATCACCATCGCCTGCGCCAACTTCTCCTCGCTGATGTCCGGGAAATGCTTCAGGTAGTACTCCTCCTTCAGAGCCTTGGTGACGGCCTCGACCTTGGACTGCGGCAGCATGTGCACCGTGCAACCGCCCCAGCCAGCACCCGTCAGCCGGCTGCCTAGGGTTCCCGCACGACGCGCAATGGTGCAGATGTCGTCCACCTCCGGGGCGCTGCACTCATACTGGTCACGGCAGGAGACCTGGGACTCGTTCAACAGCTGGCCCAAGTACTGAATGCGACGCTCGTCCAAAGTGTGGGCCTTGGCGAGACAGGCCTTGAAGTCCAGCACCCGACGAGCCTCGGTGAAACAGTGCAGGGCGCGCTGCCGCAGGAGGAAGCGCTCGGCCTGGACGGGGAACGAGGACAGATACTTGGACTCCAATTCCGGCACCGTGATGCCCAGCAGACCGGCAATCTCCTCCCGCGTGTATCCGGCCTCCTGAGTCAAGATCTCCCGAACGCTCTGGATCACGGAGTCAATCTGGTACTCTAAGGGGTCGCCCAAGCGACCTTCCTTGCGCATCAGCTCGTTGTGGAAGTTGCGGAGACTGTACCCGAGCGAGCTGTTGTCCTTGGGCAGGGTCAGGCCGTGGCGGGCAGCCAGCACCACCGAGGCGAGAGTGCATTCCGCAACACGGAGGTTGTAGTGGCGGGGAGCGGTCTCCGCCTTGTTGGAGGTGACGAAGCTCTGCGCCATGAGGAAGGTTATTTCTTCGGTCGCCTTAGGGATGGGCACGTGCTGGACCGAGAAGTTGGGGTAGAACTGGGTGTAAAGCAAGTATCCGCGACGGGAGAAGATGGAGGCCGCCTGGTCCATGCTGTAAAAGGTCAGGATGGAAGCGGGGCGGATCATAAAGACAAAACATACCCTCCGGAGTAAACACCGACCGCGCGCTCAGAAACAACGGCCAGATCGAGCAAGTCCTGCTTGGATACATCGTGATCGTTGGCCTTCATCACAGCGAGAGCACTGGCGCACACGAAGGCGGCACTGCTGGAAATGCCACCACCAGGGGGCACGTTTCCGTCGAGCAAAACCTCCATGCTAGCCGGCGCGAACGAGCCGTCGGCGTTCCGTTGGCGCAAGAACTTCAGGGCGCCCAACAGACCGGCCTTGAAGTAATTGACCCAGTCATGCTTCTTGGGGTCGATCTCGACGTCTGTGTCGCGGGGCACGGTAAACTCGCGCGTGGGGAATTTCTCCGGGTTAACATTGGAAATCTTGACCACAGTCTCTGAGCCAGTAGCAGGGACCACCTTCACGGCGATGATCACATCGACACTGACGGCAGTCGGAAGCACATCGTACAGGTTGTAGTCGATGTGCTCACCAATGATGTTGACGCGACCGGGACTGCGAGCGATAAAATCTGGGCGATGAGAGTATAGCTTGGTGAATTTGGAAACCAGCGCATTGAAACGAGTCTGGTGTTCCGGAGCGACCGAAGTGGTCGAGGCGTCGTCGGTTGCGTAGACCTCCGCGATGGTTTCGGTCTGGGGGACAAGTTCTTGCGGGGCAGCCATGGCGGGGTACGGTGCACAACAAACGCGGTGGGAAAGTTACTGGAGGGCGGGGGGGGGGAGGGAAAAAAAAGAAAAGTCGAAGACAGAGGATGATAGGGGAATCTCAGGTAAAAATACTCTGTCGACGAGAAGAAGAGAAGAGAAATGCCAGCTGGTTTCCTGTTTAATTAACTGATTAGGCGATGGGCTATGACGGTTCCTGACCCAGTCGACAATTCTGGCGGCAATTCTGATAGGAGGGGAAATTTGGCGAGGTCGAAGGTCGAAGGTCGAAGTTGGCGAAGGCCGAAAGCGAGCCAGGCAGAGAAAGGACCCTGCCTGCCCCAGTGACCACCACCCCCGAGGGGCACCCACGGAGGCCCGCAATCCCGCCCCGTCGCTTGCCGCAATCCCGTCTTCGCCTGAGGCACCCAGCCGAATCATCCCATATGATGCCGAACACACTCTGCGGCGGAGTGCGGAACAGTGAGAATAGTTCAATCCCACATTCAACCCAATTCCAACAAGGAACAGATCGGTTGGGGGTCTGGGGGTCACATTGGTATTACACAAAAAGAAAAGATAAATTGACACGCCCGTTGGTATAGAGAGCCCAAGAAAAATTCAAAACAAAAAGCAAGATCAAATCCAAAGCCGGACTCTGCGGCCCTCCGACGATTCGGCTACGTCTCCCTCGAGGGCCACGACTAATCCAGCCCCACATAAATTCCACCATATAAATACCGCGGATGCTCATTAGCCTCCAGGGCCATCAGTTGGCCGCAGTACTCCTCCGCTTCGTCAAAGCATCAATCACGCGAGTATAGAACTTGGATGCTTGTTGGCGCACAAAAGTGATATCCACCGTCAGATATTCGGGAAGAATGTCAATCAGGTCACGGTCGCGTTTGTCGTCCAAGAGAGGAATATACTGGAATTCGGCGGACTCGTAGTTGCTTGAGGTAACATGAGGGACGACCAGTTTGAAGTGGAGAGCTGTAGCCGAGTCAGCGCAGGACCAATGCACCGTAGAGCCTGTATACTTACTTCCGTTGCTGCCGGTCTGGATACAGTCGTATAAAGTATCCGACTGACGCTTTTTGATGTCACGGATAATCAAACCAGTGAGATCACTGTAGAGATCCTCCTTCAGCTGCGCATACTGGGCTGCCTGCGCAGCTTCGGCGTTGGCTGCCGCAGTGGCGCGGTTGCCGCCGCCCTTGATCGCACTACCAGGAACCTTCAAATTGGCAGCCGCGGTCTCGAGACTTGCGGCGGTGTTGCGGGCAGCAGAGAGTTTCGTCTGCAACGCCTTGACCTCATTCTGGGCAGAAGAGAGTTGGGTTTCAGTCTCCTCGGTATGGGCCTTCAGCTGAGCGACTTCTGCGTCCCGTTCCTGCAGCTGCTTCTGAAGCTTGCGGCTTTGTTGGCCAAGCGCCTTCTGGGCCTCCAATTCGGCTTTCAGGGCGGCAATCAGGTTGTTGGAGGCTGTATCGCGTTAGTCGGTTCTACTCTCCGTCTGCATAGGATGGTATACGCACCGGTGGTCATGGACTCGCACTGCTTCCGTAGCTTCTCCATGTTCGCATTCGCTTCGACTATGCCGATCTCCTTGAGCGTCCGGTAGCGGTTCTCGAGGGTATCGCATTTCTTCGTCAGCTCGCCAATCTTCCGTCGCAACTCAGGCTCATCACTAGTCCGCGGCTTGGACGGAGAAACCCGCGCATCTCGCAGGGACTGCCTACGCTTGGTCGGAGAGGCCGAGCGCGAGCGGGTTCCTGTCGGTGGCGCGTCTTGCAGCACCGTCTCATCGACTTCCTCCGCTGCATCCTCTGGCACATTATCCTCCGCCTCCGAAAGATCACGCTTGTCTTTCGTCCCGGTTTTGTTCTTGGCTCGCGTCTTCTGCGGAGGCGCATCGTATTCTTCCGGCGGCGGCGGTGGTTGGCGTCGCTTGCTCGAGGGGGTGTATTCGAATCCGCCGTCCGCTACGACGGGCTTGTCGGCCGTCTTGTTGCGCGCTCGCGGACCACTTCCTCCAGTCTTCCCCGACTTCGAAGCCTTGCTGCGCTTGGAGGGTTTGGCCGCGGTCGGTTGCGACTCAGCCAGCTCGTCGTTGGAGACCGCTGCAGACTCCGCCCCCGCAGGAGCTTCCGCCTCATTCGCGGTCTCTGCGGGCGGTTCCTGCTCCTCCGGAGCATCCTGCGGTGCCGCTTGCACCGAGTTCCTGCTGCCCTTGGGCCTGCCCCTCCTTCCGCTCTTCTTGCCCGAGCCCTCCGGCTCCGGTTGTGCGTGGGTGGACTCCCGTCTCGGTTGTGGTGAGGGCCTCAGGTCCGTCGATTTGGACCGCGGCCTGCCCCGGGCCTTTTTCGTCGGGCGGGCGCCGTCGGCCTGGATCATGCTCTCGTCGTCGGAGCCAGCCAGGCTGGATAAAGCTGCCGCTGCCGCCTTTCGCTTCGGCATTTTCGCGTTATATATAGGAAGAAGAGATTTGGTGTGTTGGGATGCGCTGCGCCGATGATACGTGCTGCGCTGGTCTGGACGCGACTTCGGGGGTACAACAAAAAGCTCGGCGGATAAACAACTAAAACCACCGGCGGCGGCTGTGCAAAGGAGCGTTTCTATGTTTGATCAGCACCTACTTCTCACTTCTTTTCACCTCAGGATCTAGATCAGTTTATTACCGCTAAAGAATAATGGTTCTGCTAATCACATACAAGGATACAATGATAACTCGACCATTCGACTGCTTGGCGAAGCTGCCAGCGCGTCGGCGCGGGAGAAAGTTGTGACGAGCCGATGGGTGGTTGTTTGCACTGTTTGTTGCCGCATCGTTTCTCCTTGCGACGAAGTTATAGTACTTCGTAGTCACTGTCTTGGTTATAGCAATTGTTCATTCAATGTAATTTATTTTGCCTATATACCTGATTGTCTAAGCCCATATTTGGTGTGCCATTGCTATTGTATCATGGAAGGCCAGTAAGGATGAGAGGTAGGGCATCAACATCGTCATCTGAGTGCTAAGTATTAAGTATATCCTGTTCGTCATGCTGTGCAACTACCGAGGGAACGCAGTCTAGGCTTCACCCAGCGCACAAACTGCTCGTACAAGTAGTTCTTCCTCAATACTTCAAAACCCACAGAGAGCCGAGTGTCGTGCCATCACGCAATGTAGTCCACGCAATTAAAAGTGCACTACGCCCAATTTCCACATCTGTCAACCACATGGCCCATCCTTTCCTTTCCTGGGCCTTGACAAGTTAACTCTGTGTAGCGCTACAAACCCAGTTGCTCCCCTTTGAGTCTCGCTTAGTGTCTCCTAAACCCCTACAATGACACAGTCATCAGTCCTAAGTATTCCCTACTGTACCCTAGCTTTCCACAATGAAACCTCCCCAATCTCCCAATAGTCTCACGCAGCGCAAGGAGGGCACCGACCCATCCGCAACAACTGACGGAGCGAGAGCCACTCACTGGTGATGCTCAAGAGCCAAATCCTTGCCCCATGCTACGCCCAACATGAATGGATCGCTTGGGCCCTTCGAGCCTTGGGGGGAAGGGTATTTAAACCGCCTGTTGGGGTAGGTCTAACCGATGGCCCGTTTGGTACTAGCTGCGGGGACCCGAGTATAGACTGTGCGTTGTGTACAATTACAGTAGGATAGTCAGAAGCAGTTTATGGCTACTTGGTCGAAGTAACTGACTGCGTCGTACCTACATGGTTGAACCTGGCACTTCCGTTGCGAGTATTGCCGTCAGGCGGGCGGGCTGCAGTCAGAATGGGAATTTCAGATGCCGGTGCGTCTTTGTCTGCTCTTCTTCTGGCTCCTCCTAGCTTGGGAAATGGTCGGTTTATACTGTGGATGTGCTGTGCTGAACTGGGCTGGTGAGGTCTGGTGACAGGTGTCTGCCAAGGGGAGATTTTCAAACGTGAATGCTTCGGCGATGATACTGGTAGATATTAGATTGCTTCTGTGCGGTAGAAATGGATCACTTCAACTGAGACATACGGAGTAGATGCAGCTGCAGTGATGGGATGGAAGACATATACGGTATTCCGTATAGCCTCAGTTGTTCCCAAAGTACTGCGCAGTAAATTCAGTAAAAGCGACTGAACTCAGAAGCCCAACTTCTACGACCCAAAGTATTGCCCATGCAGGTCCGGCCTGGCTCATTGATCAGCTTTCCCTGCCAGATGGCTCTGATCGATCATGCCGGCTCCTGCGAGTGCTAGGTGTTTCCGCTTTGACCTCGTGCCCTCAGAGCTACAATCGAAGGGGGCTACTGCACATCAGTTGCGAGCGCATACAAACGGTTGACTTAGTGAAAGGTTACATGGCACTTGTTAGATATCTATGCGGGGAGTAGCAATTTACATTGCATGGTTGTGGTCGTAATCCATGGATAACCATTGCCGGGCGTGAGCGCACAACTCGAGAAACGGTTGCGGGGAGGGTGACTGACTACAACGTGTAACTGACGAGGGGGAAGAAGACCCACTACCGGTGCCCGGCAGGGGCCGTCCGGATGTCTGTCTGCTTTTTGACTTCTTGACCTTTGAGCCCGGAGCACAGGAAGAGAGAGAGGGCATCACGCCACGACCAAGAAACTTTCCTTTTTCGACATACTACACGATGCCATGGTTACTGTCAGAGCGCAATGCGGGATTACAGAACCCAATTGATCCATGCAAAGTCATCCTGGATGATGTGGTAATGCGAGGTCATAGGTTGACAAAAGTAAAGCCGAGACTGTGCATGAATGCATTCGGGCCGTTCGAATGAAATGCTTTAGACTAGACACTAGCTAAGCGTAGCCAGCAAATTTTGAGACTCGAGAGGTGAAAAAGATGGAAGGAGGGTCCCGTTCAAGTTCTCCACAATCCACACCGATTCGCACACTCCTGGGCTAACATGGATGGGCTCTTGGATTCCAGGGCATGCTGACAAGAAGAGTGACACATGGCGGAGACTTTAGACTTTGCAAGCCTGGGCTCGACTGACGGTCGGTAGCAAAAGGTGGAAAGCGGGCGTGAGAAAGAAACAAAGTACGTACCACCGCCTAGAGCTGTTGAACCAATTGAATGTAACGAACGGCTTTTCCTGTCGGCAATGTCTCGAGTCCACCTCCGAATTTCCACTGCATCATCAGCGGGGGACTTGCCCCGTTTAAAACCTCGGTGTTCGGCTTGGCTGCGCGGGCTTGTTCGCATACGACGTGCATTGGTGTATCCATCTCCGATCCTCGCTCTTGCTGAAGAATGGTGATGTAAAGGATGGTTGGGTCGTACTTTTGACACCTTTCGAGCAGTATTGTTCAACAAGGTTGAAGGTTGCAAGGCATCTCAACTATACGGTTCAATGGTTGGAAGGAGGAGTAGTCAGCAACCTTCAACCCAGTAACCTGAGCTCGATCCGCCTATCGCCGATAGGCCAAGACCGACCACACTTCTTTGCTGGCATCAACTGTCGCTCGAACCTAGACCTCCAACCTCCAAGACTTTTCGGAGCACCGAATTCAGTTAGTCACTGAACTCTCGACACCCCTGCACTTTTGCATGTCCAAGCCTCCAGACAGATTCCGTCCAACTTAACCTAAAGACAACGATCTATCCTTGAGCAGCTGTGCGGCACAGACCTACTGAGACCTACTGAGACTACTGTACAGTACTCGCATCCCGTAAGCAACCGCCACCACCACCACCACCTCCTTCATCACTGCACACTGCACAGTGCACCGTGAAGCAGCGAAGGAGCTCTGTGTGGAACCGCTTGTCGGGCGCTACTGTACTCCGTACTCGAGCTATCTAGCTGTACGAAGCCTCCTCTGCGGCCCAGCCAACGACGAGGGATTGCGGTGGGCGACTAACTGGGGTTCAAACGGTCATCCCGCATGAAAGCTCTCTCTTGCTGCTCTTGCTGAGTAGAACTCGCAAGACGGACGGGAACACGCCCTGTCTATCCTTCCTTTTCTTCAGTCTTTCAAGGTTTGGCTGCATGCATGTCTGGCTTTTCTCCTAACTTCCTTTCCTCCTCGGCATAGTCTCTTGTCGCATCCCATCACTGGCCAACTGAACCGATCCGACTGCTGAGATTTCCATAAAACCCCCTTATTATATTATTGTTATTACTATTGCATGTCTTCGTACTTCCTTGAATCTTCTTCTCTACCTGTGTCTTATGACCTTTTCCTATCCGATTATTCTTCTCATTGCTCTGGCTTCTCAACAGAAACTGGCTTAAATATCGGAGTTCCTACTACTCCGAAAATCGATTTTCATTCTTGATTTTCTATTTTCTTTTTTCTTTTCTTTTCTTTTCTTTTTTTTTTTCTGCTGTTCTCCCTCCTTTTCACTAACCACATACCATCTGTTACTATTTTATGCTTAACTAATTTAGGATAGTTCCATCGGGGGCCCCTTTTTATTCTGGAATTTTACCACATACATCCTCTCTCTTCAACATCGCTGCTTTGGCCTGGACGCTTGGTTTTCACTTTGCACTAGCGGGGCATTGCGATAACGTACCAAGGATTCAGCCGGAGGGTAATTCACTTCTGGCCACCGCTCCATTGCTCAATCATCAATCCATCAATCCAACTCGTCTCCAATTTATTCTACTAATTCTTACCTCACCCACTGCCACCACCACCACCACCATTACCGTCCCATATTCCGCACTTTTTCTTTGTTTTTCTTCAACATGTGCGCCGACAATGCCCCTCCACATGAAAACGATGACAGTATCATTGAGCCGGATGTCAGTGACTCTGCCGAACTTTAACCTTTTCCCCCAGAGCTAACCCGCAGGTGCTGGCTCAACAGGACTTCGACGACAACGACTCCACTTATCCCGACTCGTAAGTTTCCCAGCCCACGAGACTGACGTCCGCCGTTCCGCTGGTTCGCGCTGGATCACTACCACTACCACTACCACTACAATTCCAAACCTTGACAAGAGCCATGCTAATGTCTTCTCTAGACTGGACGATGCCAGCTATACATCTAGTCTCGCTTCGAGTGCTATGAACTATGCGTATGTATTTTGCGAAAAAGAACATTGTTTACCCAGTTCGTCTCTCTCCAGGCCGAGCTAATCAATCCTCCAGCTATGAGGTATTCTAGGTTTCCTCGTCCGCGTCCTCCTCGTCGCTAATTAGGTTCGCCTTCTCCAGAACGGTCGTAGATATCATTCCTATCATGAGGGTGAATATGTTCTAGTATGATACACCTCTTCTGCTACGGGGGCGTAAACGCTCTCGACGCAGGTCAGCCTCGAAACTCGGAACTCGCATACTGATGATAGTTGCAGCCCAATGACGAACAAGAGCAAGATCGCCTCGATTTGGTTAGTACACCACTCTCACATACGCCCGCATCTTCAATGGAAAAGACCGAAGGAAGCGGCGAGTCACGAACAATGGATGTTAATCAGACGACACTGGATACAGAGCCATCACATCTATAGCATGCTCCTGAAAGGGGAATTGCACCGGGCGCCCGTCCAAAACCCCGCTCGTGTCTTGGATCTCGGCACGGGCACGGGAATTTGGGCAATAGACTTTGCGGAGTAAGTTGCACTCATACAATTCTGCGGGGGAAAAGAAAATAAAAAGCTCGAAGCTATGATGCGGCGAAGGAAGGCGACCTGGGAAACGAAGCAGCTAATGCGTCACAATCCCTGACAGTGCGAATACGGGATCAGAAGTTATCGGTAAATCCAGCCACCCACCTCGTCCTTTATGGCTGCTCGCTTTCCCGTCAGGCAAACGAATGATCTGACTGACCATCTGGGGCTTTTTGTTTGGAACTCTATAGGCAACGACCTCAGTCCTATTCAACCATCATGGTAATTCGCCCCCAGCCTTAGTCCACCCCCGGTGTCCATATAGCACTACATCCCCGGCCACCATCAAAACACCAGGATAACATACGGAACAGGGTCCCCCCAAACTGCCGCTTCGAGATCGACGACTTCGAACAGCCCTGGTCGTACAGCAAACCGTTCGACTACATCCACGGCCGCGAGCTGGAGGGCTGCATCCGCGACGTCGACCGGCTGATGGCGCAGGCGTTCGAGAATTTGCGGCCGCGGGGTTACTTCGAGATCGCCTCGATGGAGGTCAACACGTACTCGGACGACGGGACGCACCATCGGGCGACGACGCTGCTGGAGGGGATCAAGTTCATGCACGACTCGGCGCGCAAGTACGGCAAGGACATGCAGACCGTGCACGGGTGGAAGGAGAAGATGGAGAATGCGGGGTTCGTGAACGTGCGGGAGGAGATTTATAAGGTAGACGTCTTCTGAAGTCCCGAGACCTAACCTCAAGCCGTGGGGATTTCGGGCATCTGTGTGATCACATTCACTGACCACGTCGGAATCTACAGCTCCCCCAAGGCCCCTGGGCCAAGGACCCCAAGATGAAGGACCTGGGCAAATTCCACCAGGTCAACATGCTGGAGGCCATGGGGCCCTACTGCTACGCGCTGTTCACGCGCGTCATGGGCTGGCAGCGGCCCGAGATCGAGGTGTTCGTGGCCGGGATCAAGAACGAGCTGCGCGACCCCAGCATCCACCTCTACACCAAGGTCCATATCGTGTATGGGCAGAGGCCGGAATGACATTGGGGTGCGGGTGGTTTGTTGGGTGTGCTGGGCGTGCTGTTGGGATCACGGAGTTTTGTTGATGGTGGCTTCGTGATGATGACGTTGATGACGTTGATGACGGCGTGTTCCTCTGTCTGGGTTGATGATTTAGCGCTGGCTACTTTTAATGAGAATGACCACTATTTTTACTACACTGGTTTTTATGATCGTTGGGGCTGTAGATGAGTGGGTGTGGATGATTGTCGAGGGAGAGCGGATGCGAATTTGTAGTACGGACTGTGCAACACGCGAGACAAGCTATTAAGTTGAGGTGTGGTCAGGATGACATAGACTACCCGGCTCACCTTGCTGTAAATGGCCCGGAGTTTACGTTTAGCCATACATTATAGCAATCAAACAACACTTTGCGAGAACGTGCCGATCCCGTCTATCCAACCCCCAACCAAAAATTAATCCAAAAAGCAAAAAAGAAGCTGGTCCCAGAGGGGCTCGAACCCTCGACTTTAACGTTATTAGCGTTACGCTCTAACCAACTGAGCTATGGGACCCAGTTGATGTAGTGGGCTTCCTAGCTTAGTTTCACAGTCCCACAAACAAAGCGTCAGAAACGTACACGCCCTGTGTAGAAGTTCACATTATTTTCCTAAGCATTGGCCTTAGAGAGAACAGAAGGTGGTGATGGACCTTTCTTAATTGTCAATTAGTCGACGCGTGGTTTGCTGGATGACCCACTCGTCTTCCGGTCCACTAGACGTAAGGGTGCTACTAGGTATGGTATCTCCGGCTGGATCTACGGGAGCTGCGTCATAGGCAGGATGGGTTGATGAGCAATGTACGAAAGTAGAAGTCCACCTTCGGCTCCTATAATCATAGTCACCTTCGAATTATATCTCCTGCTGGATTCTAAAGTGATAGCCAGACCAGTGCTGCCCCGAGACACGCAAACAACAGACCGAGATCGTGAACGACACCAGTCAACATATTCTATTCGTGCATCTTTCTATAGACATACATACACAATGGAGTACACAACCCCAACAACCCCCACCTCCAACCCACCTACCTATATACAACCACCTCTCCCGATCCCCCGTGAGAAGATCACAACTTCCCACTTCTCCCCGCGGCACCCGCAGGGACAAAACTCCCCTCCCCACCCCCAATCGCACCCACAATAGCATCCACACACTCCAGAACCCACAGATTCCCCGCCTCACTCGCCAACCACTCCGCGCCCGCCTTCGTCTCAACATCCCCCGCCCAACTCCCATCCTCCACCGCCTTCCGCAACCCAAACACATGCGAGGTAACCTGGGGCGCGACGCCCGTCTGCGCCCGCAGGCACGCCACGGCCACCAGCGAGGTGAGCACCCGCCCCACCTTCCCGGCCTTTTCCTGGGGGGGATCCGCCAGCAACGCCCCGTAGTTCATGTTCAGGATGTGCACGGGCAGGTCCGGGTGCGCGCGCGCTAGCTTCTCGTAGAGTTTCGTCTCGAAGGGCCGGTAGATGCTGTCCCAGAGGGCGCGGCCGCGGGCGCGGATGCCCTCAATGGTGGCCGGAGTGGGTTCGCGGGTGGGCGTTGTGGAGAGGTTGTCGGTTATGGAGGCTGGTAAACTGGCGCGGAAGGCGTTGAGGCAGTTGATTGTGCGTGGGATGCCGTTGAAGCTGATGCATTTGAGGCCGACTTCGCGCATGAGTTCGGCGGTTGCGAGGGGGGTGGGGGGTTCCGGTGTGGAGGAGGTGGTGGTGGCGAGTTCGTAGAGCACGGTCAGCGAGTCCGGCGAGTTCATGGTCATTGTTGTTGCTGTCTTGATTCCCCACGGGAGGTTTAGTCTGGGTCTGGGGTACGGGGGAGGGAAGGGTATTAAGGGGCTGGGCTGGGAGACGCACCGATAGGGCCAGCCATGAGGGCTGCGAAATGCCCTTGGCTTGGGCTTCTTGTTGGATCTTCGCGTACACGGACTGGATGTTGCGCGGCGCGGGCAGGGTGTTGGGTCGCGCGGCGGGCGAGTTGATTAGCGCTTTGAGCGCGGGGGACATTCGCGACATTTCGACGGGATATTGTTGCGCTTTGCGCCGGGGTGTCGTTGTGGTGTGGAATTGAGGCTTTAAGAGGATGGGACGGAGCTGCCGCCGCGAGTCTTATCTAGTGACCTCGGCTGCCAGATGTGGTCGCCGAGAGGGCGGATGACGCCGCGCTGTGGGTCCGGCTTGTCTTTCTCCGCCAGTTGATGAGATGATTGCACACTTGAGTAACTAGAGCATAAGACTCGGCGAGTCTGGTAATCCATCTTTTAAATAAAGATGCAAATCAGTCAGGTACAGCAGAAGCTTATGAGTAGTCGAAACAAAGTGAGTCCTGGAAGAATGAAAAAATACTGATGAGGTTCCTGTAAAAAGAGGAAAATCTATGTTGGAAATGGTCACTCAACGGTCTGCGGTCGAGAGAAATGGCCCTGGCAGGAATATGTACTCCGGACGAGCAGATGCTGCTAGCGAGAATCGAAGCCTCCCGTCATTGACGTATAATTCGTTCGGGGCAAAGACGACATGAGCCACGAGCAGAGAGGGATTGCTCTTACGAAATGTCACCGCTGCTGCATACAGAGCCCCATCTCAGGCTTTCACAATGTTGCTCTCAATGCCCCAAGCTCAATGCGCAGTCCGGAGTGTTGACTTCTGTGTCAACGGCGACTCGGCTGTGGAACATCAGGGCACCGTCAATCCGCAAGTGCGCGATGTCTTCGTTCGATACATCCGTGTCCAGCAGTGGGCAAGATACTTCCTTGTGGCTTATCGGTCCTGGTAGACGTGATGGTCAGTCAGCTCGGGACTGTTCATATACCTCAGCAATTCCCTCCCTCTTCATCCCAAGTCACAGAGCCAGTTGATCGCTTTGTGCAGGTTGGCATTCCCGTGATTCAGCTATGGGGCGGCATATGTTTGCTGTGGTGGCCTTGATGTAAGTGATACCTTGTTCCTGGATGAACTTGCCGAGTTCAATTATATCTCCCCGCTGGCACCACAGAACGATGAACACAGTCCTACCCTCGACCAGTCCGTATGGATAGGTCCCGAGAAATGGCGGAAGCCGAGGGCGCTATGCTGTAAGCCCACTGAGTCGGAATCGGCATGGCGCGGGACGGGAGGGGAGAGCCAAGAAGAGACAAGCATTTCCATTACGCCAGGAAACGGCTTACAGCCGCCCTAAGCATGAGGTATAAGTTCTCTCCAGGAGATTCTAGGCTCTTCATCGTACTCATTGGTGATCCCGGCGATGAGGTATTGATTCCCAGCATGTCACTAAGGCGATGATTGGACTAGAGCTCAGCTCCCACCGGTTAGGGCCACGGAGATTAGTCGCGGATTTTACGCCCTCGACCGAACGACTCGGTAGGAGACTCGGTATTTCCTTTCGGTCTCCGGCCTCTACGGCGAGTCTCTCACTCATGGACAGCCTTGTCTGATGTCTGGATCTCTTCGGTGGTCACATTATAAAGAACTGTAAGATTAGTAGTATATAACCTCCCACAATCACAGGCGCTCCAGTACCCCCTCATCCCTCTCAAACCAAACCAAACAAAGCCCAGAAACAAACCGGAATAAGAGCCACAGAAACTCTCAATCCAATCCACAGACCACCCACCCACCTCATCGACCCCCTCCCCCCTCCCAAAGAACAATGTCCTTCTTCCCCACCACCCTTCCCGCCCTACCCCTGCGCGAAGCAATCATCGACCCCCTCTACCGCGCCGTCCTCTCCTTCGACGACGCCGACCTCCCCCTCTTCGAGTCGGCCTTCTTCGAGGACGCGGTCTTCGACTTCAACGGCCGCGTGATGGAGGGCCGCGCGGCCATCAAGTCCGGCAGCTGGGACTCTGTTTCCAAGCTGGACACCACCCACTTCTTGAGTAATGTGCGCATCAACCTGCCCGCGGAGGATAGTACCACCGCGACTGTGACCGCCTCGGCGTTGGCGCAGCATTTCCGGGCGGGCCAGGGGAACCAGCCTGGTACTGCCCGGTTGATGAGTGGGGCGCTGTATTCGGTTGATGTGGAGAGGGATCTTTCGGAGGGAAACGGGGTGTGGAGGATCAAGCGCTGGAGGATGAATTTGGTGTGGACGGAGGGGGATTGGGGGGTCATGACTGGGAATTAACATTGAGGGCTGGATGGTGGGATGGGGTTATGTTGGGTTAGGGGGAGTATGAGGGTGGGTGGGTGGCTGGATGTAAGGAAGGTACTTCATAGTAGGAGGTGGTATGATTGATGGGTTAGTACCCTGGAGAAGACTTGTTGGTTCTTTTGTGGGACTGGAGTGATAGCACGGACATATTGTGCCTATCGATTGCTACTCATCCGGGCACAACCTGCCAGATCTTGTTAATTGAGCGTATTAAGATCCGTGTTCATATTTCACAGCAATGCCCCACTGATGCAACACCTCAATAATCCAACCCGTTATTCCATCGCAAGGCGTACGTGCAACAATGGCAGTCGAACCCGACATGCTCCTCTTCCAGGCTGGACCGGACTTTCTCATACTCGAGCTGCACGCCAACCGACCGAAAAGCATCATCGAAACGCATCTTCGCATTAAGGGCGCGATGCAAGATCTCAGTTTGAGAGAACTTGGCCGACTGAACCGTGACGCTCCGCAGACGAGGCAGCGCCCCCGTCATCGCCCAGCGATAGACGAGTGGCAAAGTCTCCTGGTCTGGCACGCTGTACTCTCTATACTCCCGAAAAACCAACCTCTTTAGACTGTCCGGAAGCAGACACTCCGTAGAGTGTCCACCCGTATCCCTACTATCACCTCTCAGCACCGTCGGATCAATCGTAAGCTGTCGCAGACCCCGGAAATCCCGGAAATCCAACGGCGGGTTGTGGCTGCCAATCGCATAGAAGTCTAGATCCAGACTGACCAGCGAGTCGGCATGCGTGCGGATAGCGTCGACGTAGCTCTGTCGGTCTGCCGGCCAGAATTCCGGAGGACTTGTTGCTGGGACACCTTTCCAGGTGAGGTGCTTCAAGGCTTTAGGGACACTCAGCAGCTCACGCAACCCGCCCCAGGATACATCACAACAGAGCAGGGTGAGACTCTCCAGCCGGGTGGAGCGCGGCTCGTACTGCAGGGCAGGATCCAGGCCCCCGACGAGCGCTCCGACCAGGGTCAGTTCCCGTAGGTGCGGGTGGACCATGACGGAGCTCCGCGTATCAAAGCTCCACAGTTCCGTGCGGATCTCTGGGTTGTAGGGTACGTCGTCCATGATCATTTGGCCTTCAGCGAGGAAATCAGCATCGTGTGCTATTCGGGAGAGGGGAATCATCTAACGGACATGACTCCAAGGAAGGCAGGATATCCGCGGCCCCCGGGTGCCCAGCCTGCTCAAACAGCCGAAACCACTCCGCCGCGTAATCGTCGAATCTCTCTACATTGCCCGAGTCCGGATCGTCGTAGTCCCGCGGCGCATCGTAGAGGAGCCCCTTGACCGTCAGCCGCCGGAGGTTGACCAGCCGGCGGATCGTCGGCACCAGACTCTCCACCAACAGCGGGTAGTATTCCTGCTGGTTGGGGACATTGACATAGTGATAGTGGACCAGCAGCTCGCGGATGTACTGCGCCAGGGCTGGGCGGAGCTCTAGTGCGCGAATGAAGGTTTCACCGTCGTGGTTGCGCAGGTAGATGGACCGGTAGAGGATTGGGTCGACTAGCGCCTCGAGTTGTCGGCACACACGCGCCATGCGAGCGAGTGACGCTCGGGAAGAGATCAGGCCGATGATGGCTTGCAGGATCTCTGTGGGTAGTTGGAGAAGCTGCATTTTTTGGCTTGATGGTTGAGGAGATGCCAGAAGAGGACGGGGCAGGGAGCGGGCTGGCATTGGCGTTGCTGGAGTATATATGTGACGGTTGGGTGGTTGGGGGCGGCGGGCCAGGCGGGTCTGGCCATTCCTTGATGGGCTATTTGTCGTTGTAAATCACCTCAGCCTTGCGAGCTTTGACGAACTCGAAACTCCTTTGGAGATAGCAGACTGTTGGCGGTGTGTTATCCGGCTGGTCGTGAAGATTGCAAGACAACTCGGGACATTATGATCGGAACCACAAGCCATCAAGAGCATCGCTGTCTCAGGCGAGGAAATTCCACCAGAAGATAAGCGGTCCGCAATCCATCTCAAAAGCACCAAGGCGGAATCTACTATAGGGAGACCCTTGAAAGATAAACCTTGGATGGCAATTATTTAGAATGGAAACACAGCCTCTCTAAATTTTAAGCAATGTCTACTTTAAATACGCTGTAAAACACGATGCGCCAACCCCAATCTTGAAAGCAAGTACACAGCTCAACAGGCAAGTAGCTTAAGCCAACCATCGCATCCATAGTTCAGTGCTCTAGTCTCTTCATGCCGATCCGATGTTTTGACGGCCAAGTACCATGCTCAACGAAGCAAAAATAGCCAAAGGCAAATTTAAATAGAAGACTCAAGCCTTCGAAGGGACAACACCACCATCATGTTCAGTGTCGAATACCTTCACACCCCGCTTCCACACCTGACGAATAGTCAGTGTTGGGCCGGAGAAGGGATCCTCTTCGTCATCCAAAACGATCAGATCCGCATCCGCGCCCTTGCTCAACGAGCCCTTGACTCCCTCCAAGCCGAGAAGACGCGCCGGGGTGGCCGTGGCGGCATCCAAGGCCTCTGCGGTCGAGGCCCCTGACCACCGACGGAAATTGTTGACGCACTCGATCAAGGTCGCGGAGCTTCCGGCAATCTTATCCGACCCCTCCAGGGTTAGCCGTGCGCCGGTCTTCACGATGCGGTCCCCGTTAGTCCAGTCGTAGACTCCGTCTGGTAGTCCACATAGCCTCATGGCGTCCGTCACGAGAACCAGCCCGGTCGGGTGAGCGTTGTAGGCGATGCGGATTGAAGTCGGGTGCAAGTGGATGCCGTCAGCGATGACACCGTAGAAGGGTCGCGGGCGATCGGTCTGACCGAACAGACCGAAGACTCCGGGGTTGCGATGGTAGAACGGGCGCATGGCATTGAACAGGTGGGTGATCATGGTAGCGCCGCTTTGGGTAGCGGCGAGAGCTTGCTCGTAGGTAGCGTCTGAGTGGCCGATCGAATAGATGATGTTTTTCGAGGTAAGCGATGGGATTTGATTCAGCATGTTGCCGACTTCAGGCGCCGCAGTGATCATTCGGATTGTTTGGGACGACCCGGTCAAATTGTTCGAGCCGTAACATTCCACTATGTCTTCTAGGCTCTGGGCTGCGCGCAGCACTTCGGATTTGTGTATGCCGTTGCGACCGGGGCTGATGAACGGCCCTTCTACGTGAGCGCCTAGTGACTCGGCGCCGTCTTGAGGCTCGGCATCGCTTCCTGTGGGACCTAACGAGGGTAGAACCTAGAGCAATAATTGCTACTGGTTAGTCGATATCTTCAAGCCTGGGAGTGCTTTCCGTAGACATACCTTCCAGTAAACCTCTGGCGTGGAGCTCACAACGGTAGGGAGATATGAGGTCACACCCATCCGAGCAAGGCCCTTGTTGACCATGCGCAAACCCCTCTCATATTCTTCGGTGGTAGCTTGGGGTACAGAGAAGTCAAAGCCCTGGGCACCGTTCAGCTGCACGTCGATAAGTCCCGGGGCGACGATGCGCCCGCCGAGATCAATGACCTCATCCGGGGAGAGATGAAAGTCGTAGAACGCTTCCTGATCTTTAAGGATCTTGCCGGACAATGAGTCAATCCAAAGGTCTTCCTTCACGAGCTGGCTACCCTTCACAATCCGGCAATTTGTGAACTTAGTGATCCGGCGCGGCGGTGCAGTTTTCCCCGGCATATTGATAATGAGGCGGGACGTTTCAGAAGTATGAATCAGTACTGGTCAAGGAGCTGGAAGTGAGGAGAGTGAGCTCTTGCGGCAAGGTGTAGAAGAAAAGGCCACAGCGACGAGCAGGACGACATGCATGGTAAATAGTTGCAGAGTCACCAGCGAGCGAGGCAACCCTGGAAAAGGATACTCGAGCAGGACGGTGACATCCAGCAGACAATGCCTTTGGAGAAAGCGTGGAGGGGCATGGAACCGGAAAGGAACACCCGAAACGTCACGTAGTAGAAAGAAAGGTGACATCGGCAGATTAGAGTTATCTTTCTCTTACTGATACCGAGTCATAGCGAGGAGTGTTGCCACGCATATGACTCCATGCACTTAAGGGTTCGAGTGGAGAGCAATCCACTGCCAGGGCAGCTGATCTGTTGCTGACCGGCTTCTCAACAGCCCTGCGAGATGCAATAAAGCATTCCTTCAGCATCACGGCGTTTCAGCGTCAGTATCGGCAGCATCATCGAGTATCCTGACTAAGATGGCTGCATGCCGACATTGAACATGAGGTCACTGTATGATGGAGGATGTTACAGTGCCAGCCGGCCAGCCAGCGGGGGATTCCGCATTGGGTTAGCTCCGGTAGGCTAATGTCACCGTCACTTTCAGGCAGGTGAGGAACCTTGCCTTATCACGTGAGAGATACAGCATAGCTTAGTAAGTAAGGTCATAAATTGTGCAGATATATATTATCAACTTGATGCGGTGTCTGACTAATACGTGCACACCAGGTCAGCATGGTCGGGCAGTCTCTGATAGGGCGGCCGCATGTTCCGCAATTCCCGCAGGAGCCGTCCTTCCGTCTCTGGATTTTCTTGCTGGCTCTAGAACCTGCCGTTAACAAGTTAGTATTAGTTATGGCCTCGCGATGAAGTTTTCCATGTCCCACTGACTCAACACACCCGCGCCATGCCAATTTGTACCCATGGTTCCTGGACTGCGGTAAACCATACTCTAATCATACAACGGCCGAGACTCGGCCTCTGCCAGAAACCCCTAAAACTCCCGGTCAGACATGGGCTGATCCTTTTCGTATAATAATTTATTGCCTCATGACTGTTGGCTGGTCGTCCCATATCCTCGCTACTGCGTTCGTGTTTCATCTCTGTATACATCCCAGTGAGGAATATGGTCTCAGGACTGAGACTCATTACGAACGGGCATCGCAACAGATGTCTTAGTTATTATGAGGTACCTGACTACAGACTGCAAGCCACGCATTCAGGGGCCAATCCAGCGATTCAATCCATCCCGTAGACATCAGGACCGAGAATGGTCCGTCCGGCTTAACATTGTCAGGAACCTGATTTGATTTGGGCTGTTTGGCGAGGTACCGACTGTACCAACTGACGTCTTCCCCAGCTTCTCCGCGGAGATGTCAGCTTTCTTCCGCCCGATGCAAAAAACCGCATGAAAAAAGTTCGTCCGCCACATCATGCATACCCACTCTATTGTCGACCTGCTGGGCCAATTGGTTGCCCATTGGCATATAAATACACCCGTGGACTCACGGATGAAATTGCTTTCTCCTTTGCAATCTCCAAGACATACAATCTCATATTGACATTGCATCAATTAGAACATTTGTTGACATATTGATATCATATCATTACATCATGGGTCTGACGCAAGAACAAATTGCCATCATCAAGGCCACCGTGCCTGTCTTGCAGATTCATGGCAAGACCATCACGACGGTGTTCTATAAGAACATGCTCACTGCACACCCAGAGCTCAACACCGTTTTCAACACGGCCAACCAGGTCAATGGCCACCAGCCCGTCGCTCTCGCCGGCGCTCTCTTCGCCTATGCCTCCAACATCGACAACCTGGGTGCCTTGAGTCCCGCGGTCGAGTTGATCTGCCACAAGCACGCCTCCCTCTATATCCGGCCCGAGCACTACAAGATCGTCGGCAAGTACCTCCTCGAGGCCATGGGCGAAGTCCTCGGAGACGCCCTGACGCCCGAGATCCTCGATGCTTGGGGTGCCGCCTACTGGCAGTTGGCCGACATCATGATCAACCGCGAAGCCGACCTCTACAAGGAGGCGGACGGCTGGACTGATTTCCGCGAGTTCCGCATTGCCAAGAAGGTGCCCGAGTCGTCTGAGATCACTTCGTTCTACCTGGAGCCCGTCGACGGCAAGCCTCTGCCGGCCTTCCGCCCCGGACAATACATCTCCGTGGAGGTGTTCGTTTCGGAGCTCAACTACCCCCAGAGCCGCCAGTACTCGCTCAGCGACAAACCCGTGCCGGAGTACTACCGCATCAGCGTCAAGAGGGAGGCCGGTCTCGAGCCCACCGAGCCCTCGGCCAAGCGCCACCCTGGCTACGTCTCCAACATCCTGCACGATCTCAAGAAGGAGGGCGACATCGTCCGCGTCTCTCACCCCTACGGTGATTTCTTCCTCGCCGACGAGGAGAAGCAGAGCAGCAGCCCGATTGTCCTCCTGGCCGCTGGTGTCGGTCTGACCCCGCTCACCTCCATCCTCAACACAATCCTCGACGGCCCCGAGGCCCAGACCCAGCGCAAGATCACCTACGCGCACGGCGCGCGCACCTCCGCGGCGCGCGCCTTCCGCCCGCAGATCAAGGAGCTGGCTGCCAAGGTGCCCAACCTGCACGCTCTCTTCTTCACCAGCCACCCCGGCGCCGAGGAGAAGCAGGGCGAGGACTACGATGTCGCGGGCCGCCTGGACGTGAACCAGCTGGACAAGCAGAAGGACCTCTACCTGGATGACGCGACCACCAAATACTACATCTGTGGCCCGGCCGCGTTCATGCTGGATGTGAAGCAGAAGCTGACCGCCGCGGGCGTTGCCGATGATCGCATCAAGATGGAGCTGTTCGGTACCGGTGGTATTCCCGCTTGAGCCGGTGGCTGTGCATATTGGCATATTGTGGTTTCCAACTAGATCATTCTTCGCATCTTCACGGATTACGATCGCATTTGTTTTCGTTTCTTAGATAGCATTATTAGCCTAGATACTCCTCTCATGATTTTAGATGCATAATCAAGATCTCAATTTTAGACTTGGAATTTCCAGAATTCTGTCTACGTCCATGCAGAGTAGTAGATAATTTTTCAGACACAAGCTCTGACAACCTTCAAGGTGTTCGCCAAGAACCCCTCAAACGGCTACCGGTGAGGGGTAAAATCGCTGATTATCTCCCGTCCATAGTGGGGTTACAGCAACTACACAGTACAGCAGCTACAATTGATGCCTTATAGCCTAAGGCCTGCTACATTTTCTATCGACACCTTTCCCCGCAAACACTCCCTCACACCTCACCTGGCAAACATATCCATCAACAAACTTGATTTCCAACACAGCAACACCCCAATTCTCAATACACCAACCCTCAATCTCTCACATTACCACCCAAAAAGACCATCGACAAAGACATGACCACCCCCCCAAGCGACGCCCTAACCTTCCCCGCCTCCGACCGCGAATTCCTCGAACCACACCTCCCCCCAGTCCCCTCACCCTCACCCTCGCCCTCAACCACCACCCAAACCCACAATGCCGAACCAACCCTCCCGTTCACAACCCTCACCTTCGCGACCTCGCTCGACTCCTCCCTCGCGCTCTCCCCAGGCACGCGCACCGTCCTCTCAGGCCCGCAATCCAAAGCCATGACGCACTACCTGCGCTCCCGGCACGACGCGATCCTGATCGGCGTCGGCACGGCCATCGCCGACGACCCGGGCCTAAACTGCCGGATCGCCGGGGTAGGCGGGTACGGTGCGGACAATCTGGAGGGCCAACCGCGGCCCATCATCGTGGATCCCTCGGCGCGCTGGCGGATCACGTCGCAGGCCAAGATCGTGGAGATGGTGCGGCGGGGCCGCGGGCGGGCGCCGTGGGTGCTGATTGCGGAGGGGACGGAGGTCGATTCGGAGGTGAGGGGGGTGTTGGAGGGGGTTGGGGGGCGGTTTATTCCTGTTCCTTGGGGGAATTTCCCAGGGGATTGTGGGGGGAACGAGGAGGGGAAGGGGGAGGGAAAAGGGAGGAAAGAGTTCGATTGGAGGCAGGTGCTGGAGTATCTGCGGCGGGAGGAGGGGGTGCGCAGTATTATGATTGAGGGCGGGGCGGCGGTGATTAATTCGTTGTTGGAGCCGAGGTTTCAGGGACTGGTCAGTTCGGTGATCGTGACCATTGCGCCGACGTGGTTGGGGCGGGGCGGGGTGGTGGTTTGTCCGCCGAGGAGGGTGGAGGGCGGGGTTGTTGTGCCGGCGTCGCGGTTGACGGGGGTTAGGTGGTATCCTTTTGGGGAGGATGTGGTGCTTTGTGGGAGGATTAGGGTTGATTCCTAGGTTGTGGTTATTGGGGTGTTGAAAGAAGGGGGTTGGGGGTTCCACCCCAGATACTATTATATTACTGGACTTGGGATTGAGGTTGCTGGGAAGCTGAAAGAAAGGGGGGTGTGGGGGTTCTCCCCCAGATTACTTATATCATTAGACTTAGGAAAAAGGCTACCGGGAAGTTGAAAGAGGGGAATCTGGGTGTTAGATTTCTGTATAACAGCACTAATCTAAGCCCGGACTTCCTTAGCAGGAAGTATCTGCCCCGTACACTCGCCAAACCCGACTCCTTCGCCCGCCCAGGCAGTCATGGTCACCACATCCCCATCGACCAGGTATGTCCGCTCGTCATCGTCGGCCAGCTTAGCCTTCACCTTGCCTCCCTTGGTCACTTCCAGCAGACAGCCATAGGACCCCTCCGCAGCCCCACTGACCGTCCCAGTGCCCAGAATCTCCCCGGTATGCAGATTGCACCCCGTGCTCGTCAGGTGCGCGCACATCTGCCCGAGGCTCCAGTACAGCTCCTTCGCATTAGTCTCTCCCAGCACCGTTCTCGCCCCGGAAGAAGTCTCCAACTCGACCTTCAGCTGGATATCATAATTGTAGGCGCCCGAGTCCTGCAGGTACGGCGGGACGGAAGCGCTCTGCGGCTCCGGGCCGTCTGTGCGGAACGCCTCCAACGCCTCCAAGGTGACGATCCAGGGGGAGATGGTCGAGCCAAAGTTCTTCCCGTTCAGTGGGCCGAGGGGGATCATTTCGAAGCCTTGGATGTCGCGTGCTGTGGCGCTTGTTAGCCAAATACTCGTTGTCTGTTCCTGCCAGATGGAAGGTGAAATGCCATGGAGGGAAAATCAATCTCGATGGCTTCACAGAGATTGCATAGTCGACGTACCACTCCAGTCATTCAAGAGCACGAGCCCGAAGATATGTGCCTCGGCGTCCTTGGCAGTAAGCCCCTGGCCCAACGGCAACGGGGCACCGATCACAATGCCCAACTCGAGTTCGTAGTCCAAGGCACGTGTTGGCGCGTAGATGACTTCTTTGTGGGTCGTCACGGTCCTGTCGACAAAGTGGCCCCGGGGCCGGTGGACTGGGGTCCCAGAGACGGAGATTGTGCTGGCACGTCCGTTGTAGGCGATGGGGATATGGTAGAAGCACGGCGGCAGACTCTCGTGGCCGAGGATCGCTCGCCCGGCGTTGATGTTGTGGGCCTTGCTGCTGCAGAAGTCTGGGGGTTGTCGTTAGCTTCGGCTCGAATGGAGAAGGGCATTTTCTGAATGGGGCTAATGACCTGTATAAGCTGGAATCGAGACAGGGAGATGCATCTGGACCTCGCTGATGTCTGCAGTGCTTCCTGTGGGAAGGCCTTCCACGCCATTTTGCAGCGCCAGTTGCAGGGCATGACGGACTTGCGTGTGGATTGTCTTGGGGAGGGCAGCAAAGTCATTCAAGGTCGATGGCTTGAAGATTCCAGAAGGGAGTTCGGTAACAGAGTTGAATACTCCGTTTCGTTGGAGGTCATCTAGGAAGATGACGGTGTTGCTGAGCCGAGTCACGCATTGCGGGCCAGCTCGCGTCGAAGACGAGGCGACGCCGTATGGAAGGTTCTTGATAGAGAAATGATCGCTGTAATTGGAGGAGGCCATCTTGACCTCAATTGCAGTGTTGATTTGTATCATCGAATTTCTGAGCATTTGAACATGATATATCAATGCGGTTGGACGCTATTCCTGGGTTTGCAGTTTATGTCCACATCCCGAACATGCTCTCCACATTACGCTGCCGATGACACTGTCTGTAGCCTCTGATTCCTTTTCTGCAAGAGAACTGTGACCCACTGGGAGATGTCATCTTTGATAGACGAAGAAACCATTTTTGATTCAGTGATCTTCAATACTTCGACTTATTGGACACTGCATCTTTGCAACGTGAGTGCTCAAATCTAGCGGAAAGACTTTGATGCTCCTGTTTCTTGAGCCACAGGCAAAATGTGAGAAACGGCTCTGCACGCCGATGAGACAGACAGCGCTTTGAATAAGCAAAGGCTGTCCATAAGTTCTACGAGACGATCAACCCATGGTATCCAGTGGCACAACTGCCCTCTCTAAACAGCTTGAAAAGTGCGGAGTAACTCAGATGCCAAGGTCGAAGCGCCGTGGGGTAAATGCACAGTCCATGCTTAGCTCCGCAAACTCCGGTGCACGTGCCGGAAGCCCCGCTGCTAACTTATCGTCTATCGCAGCTGCAAGCAGCAAACAACGCAAACACATCCGTCCCCAGCATCTGGTCACGTGGTAATGGAGCGAGCATTTTCGAGTCACATGAAGCCGCCTATCTATCGACTCATCCGGATCGCAGAGCCATCTAGTGCACTCAGCAACGATGTCATGATATCCAAACTGTTCGTGATTCTATACCATGAACAAACGTCCCTATTCAGGGTCATTATCCCACAGTGACTCTCAGACTCCAGAGCTTCCCGATCATCTCTCTCATGACAGCCCGGAGCACAGCAGGGCCTCGGGCTCGGTTAAGAAACCCCGGAATTTCATAGCCACAGTGGTAGGTTACTCTTTTGACATCGCCCTTTCACGACTTTCAGGAGAACTTCGGTGTAAAATGAACTGGAATAACTAGTCATAGGCCTGTGAGAATTGCAGATTGAAAAAGACCAGATGTGACGAATCACGGCCAAAATGTGGACTATGCAAGTCGCTTGGCTTGGAATGCGTCTATAATGAGCGCAAGACTTCCAAGTGAGGGGCACTTAAGCACCTACTAATGATGGACTTACCGGACTAATTCATCACAGGCGGGATCATTCTCTGAGTTTGATTATGAGCACTCTCCATCGACTCGAGACAAAACTTGAAAGTGTCCCCACTGCCATATCCGGTGACATTCGTGCTCTTCGAAATGAAATGATTCAGGCATTAGATGCCTCCCCAGGTGTCTCGCCTCTAACACGGCGTAATCTAAGCTCCAAGGAGCCGGTGGGCTCTGAAAGGTCTCAATTGCAAGGCCTCACACCGAGAACAGTGGAACTCAATAATGATCTAGAGCATGACAGCCCTAGCTATCTCCCCTCAGGCGCAGTGGATTCGACTGGCCTCGTTTCAATTTCTTTCAGTCAGCATGGGGTGATCTCTTGGCTTGGAGCTCAAAACATCCTTCCAAGTAGACTTCTCGAGGCCTATGAGAAGCTCGGGAAGAACTACGTGATTGACATCGAGATGAAAAGGCCTATGCTGCCGATGTACATTTGCCCTTTTCCTCCGCACGCTGGAAACAACTGGCTGGAGGCACTCCCACTGGCCATGATCAAAGGGCTTTCGGACGCATTTTTCACCACGTTTAACCTCTACACGCCGATCGTCGACAAGAACTTTTACTTCGCCTCGACACTAGGAGCTGCGATTGAAAGCAACTTCGGATATACGATCGAGAGCTGTCTCGCCCTGAATATCATGGCCCTAGGCTGTATTGCAGTCCACGCTTATCAAGAGGGAAACTATCCCTTACCAGGGAGCAGGAATAGTCGATTTGAGCCGCCCGAGTGGATGGGGGTCGTCTGTGAAGAACCTCCTGGCTTACGCTTTTTCAACGAGGCTCGCCAACGCATGGGCTTCTTGATGTGTGGCAACGATCTTCAAAGCTGCCAGTTTTATCTACTTTCATTGTACGATCACCCCACAAGTGTACAAGATTGATCGTCGGATTCTGACTCGCGTTTGCAGTGTTTATTACAGTCAGATCCTGCGGCCCTTGGACTCTTGGGCTATGATCCATCGTGCTGCTACCTGTTGTCTTTCCATGCTCACCAAGTACGTGATTTCCCTCCTGTCCTTCCCGTGGCGATTAGGTGGCTAACATCCTTAGCCGTGACGTCCATTTTGACGAGTGGGAAGGCGACATGAAGTCGAGAGTGTACTGGAATTGTCTCATGAACGAGACGATCCTGATTCAAGAATTACATGTCCCGCCGAGCGGCCTTGCACGCCTTGAAGAGCTTGTCCCAATCCCCAAGTTTATCAGCTTCGAAAGCGTTGGCTTCGGCGCATCTCGAACCTTGTCTTTGGACGAGATAGACGATTCTTTTTTCCAATACCATTTCCTTGCGCAGGTCGCCCACCGTATAATACTAACCCGTATCCGGAATTCATTGTATTTCTACTGTGAGTTGATCGCCTCTTATTTCCGCTCGTTCAGTCACAACTGACATTAGCTCTGTTACAGCCGACTCAGGGACATTCCCCCGTCCCGCCATCAATACAGAGCTGCACCACCAGCTAGATCAGTGGCGGGTCAACCTACCTGCTGCCTTGCAGTTCTCCGACAATCCACCCAACCCTTCTACAGACCATGATACAGCCGATTCTTCATCCACCGAATCTCACTTACCGTTCGACCCGACCCGTCATGCCCTTTCTCCCGCGACTGCCGTCTCCGAAGCTATGCTTCGTGGTCGCTACATGATTGCCAAATTCCACATTGGCCGCCCTTACCTCTACAAAGCCCTCCACATCCCCAGCTTATTAACGGACCAGGATCTCGAACAAATCCGCAGCGGACTGCTGAACGCCATGAACTGGCCTGTTGTCGGCGGCATCTTCCGCCTGATGAAGAGCTGCATTCCGATCCGTTTCGCTTTCTGCTCTCAGTGAGTTCTCACAAGCATCGAATCTGCCCCCCTTCCATGCAGTGATGACTGACCATCTCCTAGATTTTTCGGCCAAGTACTCCTCTTCTACTGTATATCCCACTCACCAGAATCCCGCGTGCGGGATACTTTACCCCCGGGCTGGGAGCAATGGAACCAAGAAATGCTGCGATTCCTGGAGAGCTGCGCACCTCATAGTCCGGCTGTAGCCAAGGACTTGGAACTCCTGCGGTTGTTGTGATTAATGTATCTAATGAATTGTGTATGTGGGCAAGTGACCTTGAGTTATGACTATGACAAGACCGTGGGCGTCGTTGCGTGAATGCTGTTGTACACCAACGCTTGTCTGCGAAATTGAGCTGGTTTCATGTAGAATCGAGGAAATGATGTATGTTCTGGCCGAAGCTGCTGCGGTAATACGTACCACCAGAGCTGCAAAGAAACCCCACTAAGCCGATTTATTGCCGAATGACGGGGTCGAAGGATGTTCGACCCCACGGGGGGATTAAAGATTTGCCAGGCGGTGGCTTGGATGGCGAACCATCAGGCAGCTCCCTAGAACCAAATTGACAGTAACTTTGTTGGTTCCGTCGGGTCAAATTTCAGAGGACTGTGTATTACCAATAGGCCATTTCTGAATGTCTGAGTGTAGGCGGATAAGATTTAGCCCGAGCCCACGGTGGACGGTGGGGAAGTGCTGTGGGAAAAGTGGGGAGGCCTACTAGGAAACAGCGGATGCAGTATGGGGAAAGGAAACAGAGGGTGGCGGAAAGCTGAATCCGTACCCCATACCTGGTACCTACAAGTTTTCCCCATCCGATAAGGATAAATAAATTCATTCACCTCTCTCTGCCTCGGATCCAAAGCTAAATACTACTACTTTTCCTCCTTCTTCTCTCGCCCCTCCTCCCTCCTCCTGTCTCTTGCTTCCCCCCCTCACAATCGCATCATATCCATCATAACACTGCCACAATGACTCACTCCGAGGCCGAATTGCAGAAGCCTACGGGCGAGTACCGTCAATACTTGCCCGATCTCAGCTTGAAGCGCTTCCAGGTGATGCGTACACAGGATGCCCATGAATATGCACACGAGTTCAAGACGCAACGCCAGCCTCCATGGTTGCACGCGCTTTACATGCACTGGCTGGACCTGCTGCAAGAGCCCTTCAAGGGTGTAACCACCGACGGTATTTTACCTCCGATGGAAGCAATGGTCCATTTCTCTTGCTAATCACTGTCCTAGGAACCGTCCGCCCCGACCTGTTCAAGCTTCAAGACGAAGGCATCCCAATTGACACAATCGTCGAAGCCACTCAAGATGTGCTGTCCCTTGCCGACGAAAACCAGCGCAAAGCTCTGTGCTACCACATCGACTCCCCCGAATGGCGGACCTGGTCCAACCCCGAATTCCTCCTCAGCAACAAGGGAATTCGGCTTGATGAGATCGACAGCAAGCTCCGCGACGCCGTCTTGAACGTCCTCAAGGTCACCCTATCTCCCGAAGGCTACGAGAAGGCCATCGCAGCGATGCGCATCAACCATTTCCTGGGCGAGCTGGTTGATGGTGTCAAGGTCATGAACGAATTCTCCTACAACTTTGTCCTCTTCGGTCGTCCCTCGGCCGACCGTCCGTGGGGCTGGTCCTTCTACGGCCACCACCTTTGCCTGAACATCTTCCTCTACAAGGGCCAGATCGTCGCCTCCCCGTGGTTCACGGGCGCCGAGCCCAACGAGATCGACTCCGGCCCGTACGCCGGCACTCGCATCATGCAGGTGGAGGAGGAACTTGGCCTGCGTCTCATGCAGTCCCTGTCCCCAGATCTCCAGCAGAAGGCGCGCGTCTACGCCGAGATGCACGACCCGGCGATGCCGCCCGGCCGCTGGAACCGCGACGACCAGCGCCATGTCTGCGGTGCGTACCGGGACAACCGCGTCGTGCCCAACGAGGGCATCCCCGCCAGCACCTTCAATGAAGAGCAGAAGAAGCTCATGTACGGGATCTTTGAGCAGTACCTGCTCTACCTGCCTGCCCGCGCCCGCCAGCTGAAGCTGGACCACATCCGCCAGTTCGAGTCTGAGACCTACTTCTGCTGGATCGGCTCCTATGGCAACGACGACCCCTTCTACTACCGCTTGCAGAGCCCAGTGATCCTGGTCGAGTTCGACCACCACTCCGGCGTGTTCCTGAACAACGAGGAGCCCAAGAAATTCCACATCCACACCCTGATGCGGACGCCGAACGCCGGTGACTACGGGAATGCGTTGCGTGCGCAGATCCCCGCAATCGAGGGGTTGAATGGGAAGGAGATTGTGTGGGAGAAGTCCGCCCTGTGAAATACTCAAGCCTTGTAAATATGATGAAGTTATGTGAATAGTGTTTCTATAGTTATCAATGTCGTATATACGAATTCTCTCAACCTGGGTTCCATCCTATTCTCCTTGGCAGCACGTGTAGGCAAGGCCCACGTCGGAACATCCGGTCCCAAACACCACCACACCCCACGATCGGGATTTCCTGGTCTTAATTGAGGGGTTATCCTTGCAATCGCCAATCCCTTGCAACTCAGAGGAAATTCGATGAATAGTATTCCGGGTGTTTGCCCCGGAATACCCAGCCCCCACAATCTTTAGTTCTTCATCCCCCGCAACAAGTGCTGGACTCCATCCGAAGTCGGAAGCATCGAACATCGGCCATCTTGTCTGCCTCAGGCCCCAAGAGACAACAACCACCGGCTACCCCGCTAACTTACTCTACTCTCCCCCTTACCTCGTCTCGGCAGCGATAACTTTCCAACCATTCTCACTCTTGACACAGCCAGATCAATGGAATGCGTTGTACAAAGAACCCGAAACCCATCTACCGGCCAAGGTGGGGTCCATGAACTTGAACGGCTCTGATACGGCGGAAGATGCACGCAGCCCCTCCATAAGTAGCCAGGAATCAAGATATACTCTGTCCTGCTGGCGACTAGCTGCCTCAATTATGCACGGGGGATGTAACATGGCGCCAGCCACTGCTCCAGAATAAAGAGAGTGCACATTGTGGTGTGATCTCCCACAGGATGAGTTCATTGTCCTGATAGCGGGGTAGGCCATGCAGAATGCTGTTTTGCGCTGCTCCAAAGCTTCAGACTGCTGTGAGCAGTGAGGACTTGGAGGGGCTCGCGTCTGTCTCTTTTGACTATTCGTTCCATTCACACCACTGCAGAGGCTCTGTGAATAGGACTTTTGCGTCCAGTAATGGCAACTCAAAATGAGATTACTCTTGACGATATGTCGTGGCTGGAAAATGCCTCATAGCAAAGATACTCGCCCGAAATTCCTCAATATTCATACATCAGGAAGCAACCCCCTCCCTGGCTACAAGAGTTCAGTACTCTTTAACCCAAACTCACAACACTAATGTATCCCCTGCTTCCAATCGCAACCACCCTTTTTCGCCTGCGCATTCCTGACTTCAGGCATCAAGAGCTGCATATCTCCTGTGCGTTGACTTTGCTGTCGTGGCCATGCATACGGCTCTTTCAGGTTTACTGTCTGCCTTAAAAGGCCCTCGACTGCTTGACTCTATCCGAGAGATGATATCTCGATCTCAACCACTTTTCTTCTGTTTAGATTCACAAGCACATCACAAAACAGAACGCAAAAATGGCTCCATGGCTTATGGGCGAGAAGTTCAACACAGTCTACCCACATAAGGGCTCCATCAAGGCCCTTTGGGAGAGCAAGTGGAAGTTTGCGGTATGAGGCCAGTCCTAAGATCAATGCTGTGACCAAGAACTAAGAAAAGCCGTCCAACAGTGTGACAAGTCGGTGTACCCTTTCCATGACGGATCGATCGAGGACTTCGCACCCATCTTCGAGAAGTTGATCAAGGTAGGCGGCTTCCTCCCTCTATCTCAGTTCTGCCTGCTCAGCCAAGCCCATCCAGGAAAACATCAACGACGCCTACGAAGACGCCTACACGCAGGCCTTCTTCCCCATCGCCGAATCCCTCGAGAAGCAAGCCAGCGAGGCCCTAAGCAGCAACAACACGCAATTGGCCTCGGATCTCCTGCGCCGCGCCGCGGTTGTCTACCGCATCTCGCGCTTCCCCTATGTCGACCCCAGCAAGGACGACATCAAGAAGGAGGCCTTCGCGCGCCAGAAGCGCGTGTACCTGCAGGCGGCCTCCTTCTGGACCCCGAAGATCGAGGAGGTGATCATCCCGCACACGCAGAAGGCCGGCGGCGACGCGCCCACCGTGCCGCTCTTCGTGCGTACGCCCGAGCACGCTTCGGCCGCCGCCCCGGTCCCCGTCATCCTGCTGATGACCGGGCTGGACGGCTACCGGCCTGACAACAGCCAGCGCACCCACGAGATCCTCAACCGCGGGTGGGCTGTCGTCATCGCCGAGATCCCCGGCACCGCCGACTCGCCCGCCGACCCCAGCGACCCAGACGCCCCCGATCGCCTCTGGACCACCGTGTTGGATTACATTGCCAGCCGGCCGGAGCTGGACGCCGCGCGCGTCGCCGCCTGGGGCCTCAGTGCGGGCGGCTTCTACGCCATCCGCGCGGCGCACACCCACCGCGACCGCCTGCGCGGCTGCATCGCCCACGGGCCCGGGTGCCATTACTTCATGGATAAGGAGTGGTTGACTCGCGTCGATGATCACGAGTATCCTTTCTTGTGAGTTGCCCCCTGACCCTATTTTCCCCTCTGAGCCCTAGAAATCCTCCCCCCCTCCCCTTCATCAACACACCAAACCAACGCCCCCCAAATCACTAACCTGATAATCCTTGCTAATGGAATAGATTAACCCCCGCCTGGGCCAAGAAATACGGCTACTCCGACGTCGCCGACTTCCGCGCCAACGCGCAGAAGAAGTTCTCGCTCGTCGAGACCGGCATCGTCGACCAGCCCAGCACCAGACTTCTGTTGTTGAATGTAACTTTCCCTCCCCGCTTGCCAACCCCGTGAGCAACCTGAGCAAAGCACTAAGAAAAATAGGGCGTCGACGACGGCGTCACCCCCATCGAAGACTGTCTCGTCCTCTTCAACCACGGCTCTCCCAAGGAAGGACGGTACGTATCTTACCCTTACCCCTTGCCCTACCTCTCTTCTCGTCCCCTAACCCTCCCGGGGTAACGCACCAACGTGAGAGAAAGCGTGTTACTTTCGTGGCGTGGGCTAACTTACATCCTCCACCGGAAAAAACAGCTTCTTCCCCGGTCTCCCGCACATGGGGTATCCGCATAGTCTGCCGGTGTCGTATAAGTGGTTGGAGGAGGTGTTGGAGTCGAAGCCTGCTATGCTTAAGAATTAAGATGGGTGGAAATTAGGGGAGGGAGGTGTGGTGGTTGGGATGGGGTCGTCGGATTTGGGTCTTGGGGTTAGTAATGAGTAACATGATCAAAGAGAAATATGACTTGAGCTTTCCCAAGGGATTTTTTGCAGATCTCTCGCTCATTCGTGGTTATGCTTACGGGGGTTGGCTATACGAGGGTGACAGCAATGTTGTTGTGGAGATATAGGCTAGGCAATGATGTGGGAGTCCGACTTCTTTGAATGGATGGTTTAATCCAGGTATGAAGACTGGGAAGGGTTGGGGAGGAAAATAAGCTAATTGGACATAGCTACATATACAAGGGTTGGATACAAAGGTCGTGACATGAATACGGGGAAGGCCCAAAATTACATGTAGGTCTGCGAAGGACACAAAATCATGCAGTGTCTCCCATCGCAACGCCTACTAAGCTCCGCGGGCCAAAGGACCCGGTGCCTAACCCCGCGGGGCTCTGTGCTAAGGCGTCGCGGTCGCGTTTAATGCGGAAGAACGCCAGTTTCGCAAACCGGTTGAGCTGCGCCCAGAAATGTCGCCCCGCAGGATGGGCAGCAATCCGCTCGAGCAGGTCGACGGTCGCCTCGCGGACTGGTGGGTAGGGGTGGAAGAGTCCCATGCTGAGGTAGAAGAGTCCAGCTTGGTTCTCGGGGGTGATGGTCAAGAGCTGGCAGATGCCCGCGTAATCCTTGACGGCGTGCGCGAATGCGATGTAGATGGCGCCGGAGTCGGCAGCGGAGAGTCGCAGAGCGCGGAGTCGGCTGTGGTGATGGTGTAGGTCGGGTTTCAGAATAGGTCGGGCCGGATAGTACATTGCGGCGATGTCTTGGATGAACGAATAGTAGGATCGTGTGGTCCGCCATCCTTCGATGCGCGAGACTGAGGCGAGCAGCTCCCGTTGCTTGGCGCCCTCATCGGACCAGACATAGCCATGGCCGCGGAGGGTGGTCGGATCCAGCGGGTCAGCCTGAACGCCGCTCGGACTCTCTGGCGAAAGCTCTTCGTTGGGTCCAATGATGAAGAGATTCGATGCGCCGTAGACCATTTCCTCGAAAGCGGCGGCCACTTGGGTGAATTTCATGATGTACGCCCTCCATTTGGCCCGGATCGCGTTCTCGCCATAACGGTTTGTGATGCTTCGCTGGATCTCTTCCATAAAGACATTGTCCCCGCTGGGGTCGGTATTTGAGCTAGAAGGATAATGATGTAATGAGGCCTGTTGCTGGAAGTATAGTAATCCCTCCGTCACTGGCGCAGGCTCGACATAGCTACTGATCTTCATTCGACCGGTCGGAAGATCGCAAAGTAGATCCCACCACTCCGGATGGTTGGCGAAGGTTGGGTTTGTGACGCCGGCGATGAACCCAGGTACCCTCAATAGATCATCGATCTTGGTCAGATCTGTGTAAGGGAAGGCGTGTCGCGTGAAGCCTCGCAATACACCGCCCGATGCAATCGCACACGCGGCAAGCACCGCTTCAGCTACCTCACCTGACGGCCGATTATGACCCAAGAATATTACTCTCTTTTGAGTAAGCATGGCATTGACTAGGACAATGATAGGATGCGTGAAGGGGCCGCTAGTAGTCAGATGCGGGTGGACGGGGAAGGCTTGAGGTGAAGTGTTGTGTGGAGCGGAGAAGGTTTGGATAAGCTTGATCAGGGAAAAGTCGCCCACGGTCTCCGGCCAAATGACCGTGGGGATTTTGACCGGAATAGGGATCTCGTTATAGACAACCTTAGATTCGAATTCGTGGGTGTCGCGTGGAAGAGTATATTGAAGGGGAGCCTGACGTTTCGGCGACGGCGGATCGTCCTCGTCATCTGGCGGAGCGCCATCTTCTATGGACCGTTGGTGTATCATTTGTTCGAATTTCTCGATGAACATATCTTTGCAATTGCTTGCCTGCAGAATCTGTCTTTCCAGAAGTGATAGCCTCGGCATCAGGGACAAATCCATGCTGTTGACAGCATTGTATAACGTGGCGAGAGTTTCGGGATATGGATTCTTGAAGTAGTCCTCCAGGGCTAGCAACAACAATGGCTGTAAATTGTGTCAGCGCAACTGTGACCTATTCTTGACTGGGAGGCGACCCACTTTGTAGATATGAAGGAAAGAATGTCGCGTACAGATTGCCATAGCCTTCACGACTGCGCCGCTGTGGTTGTTCAATATCCGTACCTTATCCACAAAAAGGAACGAAGAAATGCGTTCACATACCGCTTCACTGTGTTGTCTTGTTTCGTATTGACCAGGTTGAGCACATACATCAGAGGAGGGCCTTCACCTCCTTCCTCCTCATCGTCACTGCTATCCTCCTCCATTGATTCATCGTTCTCCCGACTGTCCCCTTGACCCGACTGAGCGTCATCTGCAGCCCTGCGCTTTCCCTTCTTCTTTTGCTTCTTGCTGGATACTGAGGCATCATCGTCGGCATCTGCGCTTGTGTCCTTATGCAGGAAGAATATCGTCCAATCCTGGCTTCGTACATGTGTTTGATCAGGCAGCATAAGTTCCGCTAGCATGCTCTCATCTCCACTGATCGCGGTCGGATACTGATGCTCCATGATCGGACCGCGATCGATATGGAAAGAGGCCACAAGGATGTACTCTACATGCCGCTCTGAGGAGTCCCGGGGGTACTGCGATTTGCATCGGCGCGGCTTGGGGAATAAGGCGGCAGTGGCTGGAACATTGGCTATCGACGGTTGGCGGAGAGATGTGCGAGAGCTGCTGGGCGTGCGGTGGTGAAGTAGGGAAGGGGCGGGTGAGAGTCGGGGGAGGCCATTGCCTGCATCGTCGGCTGATCGGTAGGGTAAGGAGATGCTCATTTTCGAAGTCGGATGATCAAGAAAGGAGCAGGCACAAGAGCGAGGTGGTGCGAGGCCGAGCGTGAGCGTAAAGTCGTCGTGGCCGCCTCGGGTGGACAACCGGCAGGTGAAGGAAGCACGGCGGCGACCGACCGCTGCTTAGCTTCAATGAAGTCGGCAGAGAGGGGGCATATCCCCTAAGCCCTGGCCACCAGGGGAAGAAACTAGGGTTGTCAAAGAAAAGTGCAGAAATGCGACAATCAATTGAGGAGTCGGGAGGAGGCTAGATTGACAGGGAACGAGTAAACAAGCGTTGGGGATAGAATCATGCGCGGGACGCGGAAGAAACTCAGGGGGCAGAAAGGAAAGGGGGGGGGAAAAGCGGAGTTACAGTGTAAGTTAGTGTAGTGTAGTGGCTTCTCGCATGTGACGATCTCGGAGACACTCCAACTGCCAGGCGGACAAGCAAGAAGCTGTTTGCACTGTTTGTTTGTTGTCCCCCCATCCATCCCATCAATCGTTGAGTCAATTCATGGCTTGCTTTTGATCTTCCATGACTTTGGGAGTATTTGTCTTGTCTTCAGATTTATGCATATGTGAATGCAGAGGCCGGATTGCGATGGTATCATGTTCATAACACTTGTACGTGCAGTATATCTCTAATTCTAGTCTATATGCAATTTTCACCCCCGCGGATCAGATTTACATTCCACGGTTGAACTCCACCATCCCATCCTGACCTCCCTGACCCCAGAACTCCTCTTCCAGGTTCTTCGCACTGATCAACTGTCGCTGAGGGAATGCACCCAGCGCCAGTGGCAGTGCGAACAACGAGGTGCCTAGGATCAATGCCAGATTGATCGGCAGCACCATCTTCGGCCTCGCCTGCAGCCACGCAGTCTTCTCCAACTTGACCAGCACCAACGGCGGCACAACCATGATCGGTGTGGCGTTCAGCACTCGACTAATAGCCGTCTCTCCGACCGCAATCGTTGCAGCCATCTTACTCTTACCCAGGCTCTGCACAGGCTCGCCGGTTTCCTCCCGCTTCTTCTTTTCGGCCTCAGATAAGACAGGGTACACGTCGATACCCTGGCGAATCTCCTCACCTCTCATGAGGAAGACGTTCAGCGCACTGGCACTGGAGACAGCTGCGAATGGGACTAGACGACCGAGGAGGAGCTTGGTGTTAGGGGAGACGCCCTTGAGACGAGGAACGAGGGCGTTGAGACCGAGAGCGACGGAGCAGGATGCGGAAACGGCCATGAGGTAGGATTTAGCCATCTGAGAATAAGAAAGCGGGGTCGATTTGTTGGCATTGGCGTTGTTGATGGCGACGTTAAGAGACTGGTTGGCGATCTGCCAGAGAAGGGTGCCGGTGGTCTAGACAATCGGATGCCGATGAGTCAGAAGGCGGGGGTAAGCTAGCATTAGGGGACAGAGAGTAAACGCACCTGAAGGCCGGGCGTAAGCATACCCGCAGTGACGACCAGGTTGGACAGGACATAGCTGGACATGCGGAAGGGGAGGAAGACCGGCTCGCCGGTGTCTAGATCGGTCAATTGAACTTCTGCGAAGGAATGACGAAGAGGGGTAGCTACCAGGGTGCAATGTCGAGTCGACCACCTTCTTAGCGTGCCATAATTCGGACGTCATGGCAGGGACATGATTCTGCCTGTAGGCGGAAACCAATTGTTTGGCCTTGTCTAGTCCAGCAGAAGAGACGAACATCATCCTACGCTCGTCAGTTATTGACCGCTTGTCGGGGGGCAACCCTCACTCACCGCGGGTCGGAAAGGTCAGCCGCATGGCGCACGCGACCCCAGTATGTGGATAGATCATACTGGGATGATGGGAGGTCCCGGTTGCCAGGAAGGGAGGTTGACATGTTGAACCACGAAGATGCTGGACAAGCAGGTAAGAAGAAGGGCCTCGGAGAGAGAAAAGAAATGTTGGGGATTTGTCCCTGAAAGGCGCGAAAATCACTACCGGGCCGAGGATACTCACGTGCAATGCCGGGCGGTGAGCCGATAAGCACTAGACCCATCTAACATGGGGTTGTGATTTGCCGATGTCGCCCAGGAACATCTTGCCACCGCAAACCTTAATTTCGATTCCAGTTGAGATTCATCATGAAAGCTGAACGGCAGGCGGTCTTAATATACATACTCATAATAACATAATACTGGATTGGACCATAGCGCAGTCGATCACTAGATCTTATATATTCTGTCGTCAAACTATTGGACTCGACATCATCAAGCTCAGGCAGCCCGCCGCTGAATGGAGACCGTCTTCGCGTTGAATTTCTAGTTGCACAATGTCTTTATCTGGCTGGTGATCAACCATATTACCGACAACGCCGCCATCGGGTGGTGGTTGCTAAAATCCAGGCACGGCTGGTGATATTGCCGCCAGTTTCTGCTTTCCGCGCTTAGCGGTGTAGAAGGCGGTACCAATCTCCCCACATTGCTTAATAATGCCCCTCAGATTGCCCCTCAGTGCCTTTGCCCGCGGAAGACTGAAGCCATTCCAAATCCCCAATATCCTCAATTCAAACAGCAGTTGAAGATCAATTGACTGCTTGTTCTCCTCCTTATATGCTTGCTCACTATCGCACTTCTTGACCATGACAGAATCAATTTACCTTAGCTATCCTCCACCTCTGGATTCCGCACAGAAGGAGTTCCTGGTGAAAACAATTAAGGACTGGGCCACGCAAAATGGCCTCGTCGTCCGGCCCTCGCCGACCTTCGTCGCAAAGGAGAATGACCCTCAAGGAGTGCTGGCGACCAATGCGCCAGTGACCCTGTTCCCTAGTCTTTTCCCTAAGGCTTGCTTTGAAGAAGCAAGAGCTCTTCAGACCGTATACAACCAACTCTACGCTGCGATCACATGTGACGAAGACTGGATTGGGAAGATCATGGAAGAGTAAGAGCCTGCTTCTACTTCTCCTTGAATGAGATTGGCACCCCATATTTCTGCGCACATGCGAAAATGGCAGTGTTCTGGCATTCGAAATGACCCCAACTAAACATACCTGCATGTAGTCTGATTGACGTCGACGATTTCATCTCCAACCTCTGGAAAGTCCATCTGGCAGTCAAGAAAGAGGGCTATACCCAAAACTTGTCGCTCGGCCTCTACCGTTCTGACTACATGGCCCATACCCCGTCCGATGCAAGCTCTCCTAGCCTGAAACAGGTCGAGTTCAACACAATTTCGTCGTCCTTTGGCGGCTTGTCATCACTGGTGACATCTCTGCACACTGAGCTCCTCAACTCCCCACCAGGCCACCCCATCGCCTATCCGTCCCATCCTTTGCTGGACAATAATCAACCCCCCGAGAATCCTGCCGTGGAGACCCTGGCTGCAGGTCTGGCTGCAGCCCACGTAGCCTACGGACCCTCCAAGTCCACCCCAGCTCTTCCCACCTGCATTCTCTTCCTCGTCCAGGAAAACGAGAGGAATATTTTCGATCAACTGGCTCTTTCCCGGGAATTGACCAAGACTCACAAAATCCCCGTCTTCCGTGTCCTCAGCTCCGAGATCCTCGATCACACATTTATCCACGACTCGAACCCCTCGAGGCCACTTATCTACCAGCCTCCGCACTCTAGTGGTACCCAGTTTGAAGTGACGACTGCCTACCTCCGTTGCTTCTACGCACCCACCGACTACAGGTCTGAGCGTGATTGGCAAGCACGGACACACCTCGAGCGCTCTGCAGCTATCAAATGCCCCACCGTGCTCAACCAACTCGCTGGATGCAAGATCGTCCAACAGGTTCTGGCCGAACAGGAAGGACCAGATCACCTGGCCAAGTTTCTTTCCGGCACTGATGATGCCACGATCACGAGAGTCAGAGCGACTTTCGCCCCGCAATATGACCTTTCGTCCACTGGCCGCGGGCAGAAGCTCGCTCTGAACCTCGAAACTGCCATGAACCATGTTTTGAAGCCACAGCGGGAGGGCGGTGGGAACAATGTGTACAAGGATGCTATTCCTGAATTTCTGCGGTCGATTCCCGAGACCGAATGGAAGCGGTGGATCCTCATGGAGCTGATTCATCCACCTGCCGAGGCTAAGAACGTGGCGCTCCGTAGTGATGGGGAGGTGCTCAGTGGACATGTTATCGGGGAGCTGGGTGTCTATGGCACTATTCTGTGGGATCAGGCCAATGGTAACATCGTGCAGAACGAGCAAGGTGGGTGGCTGATGAGGACCAAGGCGAGAGATGTCAATGAGGGGGGTGTCGCGACGGGTTTCTCCAGCTTAGACAGCATTGTTCTGTACTAGATTAATTCTCGACTAGACTATGTAGACCATTATGAATTCCCATTGTCACTGGCCCCAATCACCGATCCATACTACGCACTAATAAGGGATTTGTAGTGACGTCGGCGCTGATCTTTGCGGGGAATTCACACGGGGCCCGTTGCAACCTTAGAGATTTCGATAGCCCCACTGAATCTACCGTGTGCTCCATAGTCTATGATCCAATTTATTGTGATTGCGGCCTCCAGATCAATTTGACTTGCAAATTAGTCAATCTTCATTAGCGATTAATTTACCACGAGCACGAGTTGCAGGGATCCTGATAAAGGGGTCCGAATACGCCCGTTATCGCAGATCGACAAGGGTTGTGCCGTACTTGGCGGGAGAGAGGAGGACTGATTAACTACTACTGACTGACTGATAAGCTAGCAACTGATAAGCCCGCCGCGACGATGCAACCTGACTGCATCCAGCCAGCCAATATGCGGAGAAACCCTGGGAAGATTGAGCTTGGGTCATTTCCAATGTGACATCTTATCCGTTGTCTGCCTTGGCAGCTGATAAGCCGTGGGTTACATACTATGCTAAGGTTCTGGTATAAACCGGGGGTCGATGACGCCGTTTCCTCAAAAGAAACCGATCCCTTGCGTCTCTACTATCCGGGCTCATACCTCGTCTAACTTCTCCCCCCTTCTTTCCACTCTTCGATTCCCTCATTCTTGCACGTTCTGTCACTCCCTCATTCTCAAACTCCCGTCTGGCTGAAGTATAATGGCATCCAGCTCCAGCTTGAGTCCACATGACACCAAGACGAGCTCGGTTCATGATGAACCTGTGAAGGCGAGCCACTACACCACTGAAACGGGAATCATCGAGGATGTCGTCCGGGTCACAGACCACCAGGCAGAGAGGCATCTGTGCCGTAAATTTGACCTGCGTTTACTGCCAGTGTTGGCTTTGATGTGTAGGTCAATCAGCCCTAGTTATAGGCGGCGCCCACTGATGTATGATCCAGATCTTTTCAATGCGTTAGACAAAGGCAACCTCAGTAACGCCGAAACGGATGGCATGAGTACTGGTAGGGGACCATTCTTTGACTCAGATAGGAGACACTTGTACTGATGGGTATAGACCTGCACTTCAAGCCGAATCAGTACAACCTGCTGCTCTCCATCTTCTACGTACCTTATGTGATTTTCGCGCCGCCCTTTGCCATGCTGGGCAAGCGCTTCAGCCCAGCCCGGGTCCTGCCCGTCCTCATGTTCAGCTTCGGCTCGTTCACGCTGCTCTCCTCCGCAGCCAGAAATTTTGGCGGCATGTTCACGCTGCGCTGGTTCCTGGGAATGTCTGAAGCGGCTTTCTTCCCTCTGGTCATCTACTACCTGACAACCTTCTACCGCCGCGGCGAGCTCGCCCGCCGCCTCGCCATCTTCTACGCCGCCTCGAATATTGCGAACGCCTTCTCGGGGCTCATCGCGTTCGGGGTCTTCCAGATCAAGAACTCGACCATCCCGAACTGGCGGTACCTCTTCATCATCGAAGGCAGCGTGACGGTCCTATTCTCCTGCTTCGCATTCTGGTACCTCCCACGCTCCGCCAGCGAGGCCACGTTCCTGAGTCCCGAGGAGAAAGCATTGGCCTATCACCGCATCCAAGTCGACTCGTCCGCCGTCGTGAACGAAGAGTTCAATCTCCGCGACGCGCTGAAGATCTTCCGGCACCCGTCGACCTACGCCTTCCTCGGCATTGAAATCTGCCTGGGCGTCCCGCTGCAGGGTGTTTCCCTTTTCATGCCACAGATCATCCAGCGCCTCGGCTACTCCACCGTGAAGACCAACCTCTACACGGTGGCCCCGAACGTGACGGGTGCCGCAATGCTGCTTGTGCTGGCGTTTGCCTCCGACGCCGCCCGCCTGCGCTCCCCCTTCATCGTGCTGGGGTTCCTGCTCACCTTCACGGGCTTCATGATCTACGCCTCCATCACCGACGTCGAGGCCCAGATTCACGTGGCGTACTTTGCCACCTTCATGATGACCTGGGGCACCTCCGCCCCCAGCGTCCTGCTCAGCACTTGGTACAACAACAACGTCGCCCACGAGGGCCGCCGCGTCCTGCTCACCAGCATCGGCGTGCCGCTGGCCAACCTGATGGGGCTCGTCGCCAGCAACGTCTTCCGCGCCCAGGATAAGCCCAAGTACATGCCGGCGCTGGTCACCATCGCGGCGTTCGGGGCGACGGGCGCCGTCCTGGCGGCCTCGTTGGGCATCTTCATGTGGGTGGACAATCGCCGCCGCGACGCCCGCGAGGGCGTCAAGATGCGGGCGCAGGATGTGCCCACCGAACGGTTGAGGGATGGACCGGCCGCCGTCGAGTTTCGGTGGTTCTTGTGAAAAAAAAAAAAAAACTCTTTTTATTCTGTCACCTCGAAGTTTTAGTTTAGCTGAACATAATGAAAACATGAAGTTATGCACATGACAATATCACCTGCGACTCCAGAATATCACATCGTAGGAATTGGGAAAGCGACCCACAAATAGCACTGAGAAATTCAATCTGAGCATAAAAGCCGATATGCAGGGTCTCTGTACCCCAATTTGGGGAATTTTCCCTTCAACCAAACCCTCCCAAATAAGCTCCACCCGGCAGGAACAGTAACCGTAACCGTTGATTAATAATTTGCGGACAGTGGGGCCTTATGACATCGACTTATAGGGAGTTCTAGGGTAACGTAACTGTTTCTGTTGCCTTCTTTTCCTAATTCTCTTTAATATCTGCTCTTCGGCTTCCTACTTCAGGCTTTTTCTTTCTAGAGAACCTCAATCAAAATCAGCGTGTAACTCAAAATGAGCATCCAACAATGGACCACCCCCCTAACGGGCCTGGCCAGCCTGCGCCAGACCACCGCCCCGCAACCCACGCCAGGCCCCAATGAAGTCCTCGTCGAGATCCATGCGGTCTCGCTCAATTACCGCGACATTGAGGGTGAGCATTCCTCCAATTTTGGCTCCTTTATAGCGTTAATCTAGAGACAACACCGCCCCCTAACCATGCCCCTCGACGAGCAGTAACGAAGGGCGAATACAACCACCACAAATCGGTCACCCAGGAGACGCCCGCGACGGTCCCCTGCTCAGATATGAGCGGCGTCGTCACGCAGGTCGGTCCATCGGTCTCGCGCTGGCGCGTCGGCGACCGCGTCCTCTCGACTTTCCTGCCGGATCACCTCACGGGCCAGGTCACGCCGCAGATGCTCGCCAGGGGTATGGGCCACCCGCTCCCCGGCGTGCTGGCGACGCACCGCGTCTTCCCCGAGCAGGCGCTGGTCAAGGCTCCGCAGTACATGCGGGATGCCGAGGGCGCCACGCTGCCGATCGCCAGCGTCACGGCGTGGATGAGTGTGCAGGGTCGCTTGCGGGCGGTGGTGGAGAAGGGGGAGGATGTGAGCCGGAAGGTCGTGTTGGTGCAGGGGACGGGTGGGGTGGCGATTGCGGGGTTGCAGATTGCAAAGGCGTGGGGAGCTCGAGGTGAGTTTGCGCAGCTTTTCTTGGTCTCGATGGGTGGTGGGTAGGGCGTATGCTAACTGTGCCACCCTTAGTTATTGTGACCTCCTCGTCGGATGCCAAGCTCGAACAAGCTAAAGCCCTCGGAGCGGATTATACGATCAACTACCGGACCACGCCCGACTGGGAGGAGGAGGTCAATCGCTTCACCGAGGGGAATGGCGTGGACATCATCCTTGAGACCGGTGGCGCGAAGACGCTGCGCAAGAGCTTCGAGTGCATCGCCTTTGGCGGGTTGATCAACTGCATCGGTTACGTCTCGGGGAAAATGGATGAGCCTGAGGATCGCGTCAACGTCAACCTGTTGACGCTCCGGCGGAATGTGACGCTGCAGGGGATCATCAATGGGCCCCGGGATGAGTTTGAGAGGATGGTGGAGTTCTACGAGAAGCACCAGATTCGACCGGTCGTGAACCGCGTGTTTGGGTTTGCGCAAGCCCGGGAGGCTTTCGAGTTTGTGGAGAGTGGTGCGCACTTTGGCAAGGTCGTGATTGATGTTGCCGGGGCGTCTCAATGAGGGGTTGTATATATGATGGGGATGAGGGTCGTGTAGGATTGTGAGTTTATACTAGCTTTGCAGGTTTACGGTTGCCTAAGGAGTGCGTGTATGAGTAGGATTATCGACGGGGGTTTGGAACTAGCAAAATCGCGACGTTCTAGCTTGCTGTCTGTAGGAAAACTTCGAATTGCACCTGCAACATGTTTCCGAGCAGCTGTAGTCTTCGAATATGCTGTACGATATAAGTTATGCGCGAGTCAAAAGTGTTCACATTCATCTGGCAGCGATGCATACAGCCTTATGGCACTGCGCTAACCGAACAAGGTAAGTCCGACGGCCCCTCGGAGATGCTGAGTGCGGCAACTCCGAAACCTGCGAGCAAACGACTTTCTGTCTGCGCTGGCTCGATTTCTCATCATCATCATCATCGAACATTTAGTTCCATCCACCAGAAAACGCGCCAAGCTTGGTTAAGAAACAGTGGTGCAGATCGATCAAACGCATTGACTCATGTTGACATAGAGGATGTCCGTCGACAACATCCATCGGAGCTTATCCTCTGTTTGGAGACTGACAGCTCACTACTGCAGTCCGTTTGTTGACGGAGATACTTAAGGACTTTCCAGGGCTAGTTAGCGCAATCACGCGGGGTCAAGCTTAGTCTCTCGCATCTCATCTCACTTCTCTCTCATCTTTTCTGAACCCCCTTTGCCCAGCAAAGCACTGCCATGGATGGAGATCCTCACCTTCAGCCCGACCCATCCGGCCCAACCTCGCCGGCGAAATCGCCCGCCCGGCGACGCAGACCGCCCTTGTCTTGCACCATCTGTCGGCGCCGCAAGCTGAAATGCGACCGCGCGCTGCCGTGCGGCCAATGCCTCAAGTCCAAGACTCCCGATCAATGCGTCTACGTCGGACACCAGCCTTCCAGGTCCGATGCACGGCGCGGGGAGAATACCCCCTCGGAACGCGCGCGGGCCTCCGCCACCACCAGTCGCGCCAGCCCCGCGCACGGCGGGTTGTATGTGTTCGACTCCAAGCATCAGCAGTCGGCGGCGAACAAGATCACGAAGCCCAAGGCGCGCTCCGACGAGCTGCACGAGCTGCGCAATCGGGTGCAGTTCCTGGAGGCCGCGCTCTCCAAGACGGGTCCCATCCACACGCCCGAGAGCCTGGGGTATGACGCTCCGTCGGAAGCGGCGGGGCGCGTCGTCGCCCCAGAGGCCCAGAATCTCACGGACGACGTCAAGGAGCTCTCATCGCGATCGTGCTTCCGCGGGAAGAAGAGTCGGACGCGCTACTGCGGACGCTGCCATTCGGCCGTCACTCTGGCTTTTGTAAGTGAGCTGCGCATGTTTTTATTTTGGCGTGATCTACTGTCGCTGACCTTGTCGCATGCAGTTCGACGATGTCTCTGTCTTCATGAGAGGGCAGCGTAGCAGCTTGAAGCGCAATCCGGACTATAAGAACTTCAAGAGTTTCAAAGGTGAAATGTGGGCCCGCGAGCGACAGGATCACCAACGGGCTTTTCGCAACAAGTCCTGGAATCTGGAGGAGATGGTCCCGCCGCGACACGTTGCGGACGAGCTGGTGAACCTGTACCTGTCAACCTTTGAGATGACCTACCGCATCTTACACGTGCCGACCTTTCTGGAGCAGTATGAGGCTTACTGGACGGCATCGGGCCCACGAGACCGTTGCTTTGTTGCGAAACTCCTAGCCTTGATGGCTGCCAGCAGTTGTTTTCTCAGTCCGACGGCGAAGATCGATGGTCGAGAAAAGCTCCACGATGCGGCAGCCGAATGGATCGCGGGGGTCCGCTCCTGGATTGCTTTGACCCTGGTCAGCTCGACCATTGATTTCAACATCTTGCAGATCGAGTGCCTGATACTCATTGCACGCCAAGCGGACGCCATTGACGGGGACATTGTTTGGATCTCTTCCGGCTCACTGATTCGTATTGCGATGACAATGGGCCTGCATCGGAGTCCCTATCGATTTCACAAGATGACCAAATTCTGGGCCGAGATGCGGCGCCGGCTGTGGGCCACGATTGTGGAGCTGGACTTGCAATCGTCAATTGACAAGGGAATGCCGCCTAATATTGACCTAGAAGAATTCGACTGCGAAGCCCCGTCGAACCTTGACGACTCTCAACTCACAGAAGACATGACGGACGACCCTGTCCCAAAGAACCTGGGAACCTTCACCCGCAGCACCTTTCAGGTTCTACTGCATCAGACCCTGCCGCTGCGAGTGCACATCGCCAAAACCATCAACACGCTGAAATTCACCCTCTGCTACGACGAAGCACTGCGCCTGAGCGAAGAGATCAATCAATCCATGCAAGAGGGAGCCGGCATGTTTCATCGCATGGGAAATGCCATGTCCGGCCCGGTGGGCGACGATCCTTCCTTCGCACAGTCAATGCTGGTGTTTCTGATGCGACGGTCGCTTCTCGTGCTCAACCGCCCGTTCGCCCTCAGCATCCTCCGCACGCCGAAGTTCTCCTACTCGCGGAAGATCTGCCTGGAGTCGGCGCTGCAGATGCTCTCTTACCTCGAGCCCTCGACGGACGCGCAGGCGTTGCCTCAGCTGGCGCAGCTCAGCGGCGGGATGTTCCGCGATGAGTTCCTCCACGCGGCCCTGACGGTGTGCGTGGAGTTGTACCTCCAGTCGTGCGAGTTCAGCCTCCCGCAGTCCTTGCCGATGGGGCCGTCCAGTACGTTGACATCCTTCAATGATCTCGTCCGGTCGCAGCAGGAGGTGATGCTGCAGGCGGTGCAGCGGACGATCGACACCTTCGGCAACCGGATGGGCCCCAGCGGCAAGGGCTGCAAGGCCTTTTTCTTTCTGACCATGGTGTTGGCGTCTGTCAAGGCGCGGATCAACGGGCAGGACCCGCAGAAGGTGATTGAACAGGATGTCGTGGTCTGCATGCGGCAGTGCGAGCAAATTATGCGCGGGACGCCATGGGCTGCGGTGCGCGATCAGACGGGCAGTTCCGTGATGGTAAGTTGATGAATGGCAAGGCTGATTGTTTCAACTGCTAATTGTATGTAGCCTGCTACCGCTACCGGTCTACCGTCGCTCGATGCTACAGCCCCGGTTGACACCTTCGACCCTGCATCATTCGGGCTGGATGCGGTAAGTTTGCCTGCTTTGGGAGTGTACACGACAGGATGCTGACGAGTGCTCCAGCCGCTTGACTTTGGAAACCTGTTTGACATGGCGGACTTCGGGGTGTCGGAGCTGTGGGATCGAGATTTCTTTGCCAGCTTTTAGTTCTGGGGTGCTGGCGTTCAAAAGGGCGGGTTGGGGGGGGGGAAAGGGTATACATACCATTAATAATGACACTCTTAATTAGCTTAAGCTTATGATGGATTTCGGGAGTATCACAATCTCTCTTCTAATGAAAATATATACCATATGGCGCTGAGCATTACCCATTGCCAATGTTGACTTACTAGCTGCATGTAGGCTGCATAGGCAACACTCACCCTCTCACCACACCGCTAGAAACAAGAATGAATCATATATCTTCAGCCAAGTTACGTATATACACCCCTCCTTCCCTCCCTCCCCCCTAACCCACCAGAATCTAATTCTTCAACCCCTCCACCAACTCCTGCACACTCTTCATCTCCTTATCATTATTCTCCCCAACATCCAGCGCAACCAACACCCGACCCACACAATTATACCCAGCCACGCACGTCGTCAACTCCACCACCTCGCGATCACTCAACCCCCCCGCCTCCTCACTCCTTAGCGCCGCAAACGTCCCCTCCCTCACCGACACCCTCAACGTCATCTCATCCGCATACTTCACAACAGCCTGCTGCCGTCCACTCAACGCACTCGCCCGCAATGCCTCCCCGGGCGTCTCCTCCTCCGCCGTGGAGGCCAATTCCCGGACAGCCTGCAACTCCGCCGCCTGCACCCCACCTTTCAGGGCGAGCGGCGCGTGCGCATTCCACTCGTACACCGCGCCCGTCAGCACCGCCACCCGGCACACGGCTAGCTCCAGCACCCCCTTGTCGATCACGGTTTCCGTGCGGATCGCGCCCAGGAAGCTGTTCCATCCGTCCGCGACGGGCGGAGAGTGCAGCAGGGAGAGGTCGAGGGGGATGAGCGGGCGCGGGGAGCGGCGCGCTGCGATCCGGGCGTAGATTTCGCTGACTTTGGTGGGGGAGTTGGCTGGTGGGGTGGTGGGGGCGTAGGGGAGGCGCATCTTGGATTTCCTGTGGAGGGGGGTTAGGTTGCGAGATGAATTGGAGGGGGAGGGAGGGCATACTGTTTTCTTGGAACGGTTGTGTTTGTAGGTAGAGTAGGTGGTGTTGGGGTTGGGGAGGGTAATTCAGTTGACAGTAAGTCAAGTGCAGCGGATGGATGAGGGTAGCGCCGGGTGTTGTTATATGGCGGGGGCTTGCATTTTCCACCCGGAAACGCGGGTGATTGCGGGGGAGGATGAAGCTGATGGGCTAACCGGTTTGGGATGGGTGGGGGCATCGCCGGGTAGGATCAGGTGCCGGCGTTCGGCATGTGTACCCACTCGTTGCCGAGTGTTCGGCCCGATTTTTTGACTGGAATTTTTTGTGGCTTTTGCCTTCGCGTGACTGGTGTAGACTTGTTTTGGAGGGGTAGGGGTAGGGCGGGTTTCCCCGGATTTCGTGCTGCATCTCCTTACGGTGCTTCGCGTTTTGACTTACTCTGTTGATTCTTACTGGCAGTACGTATAGCAAGGGTTGGATGGTTGGATGGTTATTTAGAAAAAGGATTCTATTGTAGAAGATCCACTTCAATTGGCTAGAACAAACATTCGAGGTATTCATCTCAAAAGGAAACCACAGTCGCTAAAATTTATATACACAAGAAATTTTGCACACAACTCTAAGTTTACAACTTCTGGCCCTTGTTGAAGCGCTCGAAGGAGGAAACGGGAGGAGCCGAGTTGGGGTTAGGGTGGTGCTTCTTGAGCGCCATCGTGACGTTGTACTCCAGATCCAGAGTGGCCTTGGGGTCGTCGGTCTTGGGCTTGAACTCGACGACCAGGTCGTTCTTGACGGCGAACACGGAGTCGATGTCAAGGTAAGGGTCGGTGGAGGGGTAGAGCTGGTTGATGATGGTGGCGTAGTCGGGGTGGGTGATCATGAGGTGGATGTGCGCGGGGCGGAAGGGAGAGCGGTCCATGAGGTTGAGGAGGACACCGGCGGGCCCGTCGGTGGGCAGCGAGTAGGCGGTGGGGTGGTAGCAGTACCAGAAGTACTCGCCGTTCTCGTTGGTGCGGAACTTGCCGCGGAGGTTGTTCTCGCTCTGCTCGGGGTCCTGGAAATCGTACATCGCGTTGGCCGACGCCTGCCAGATGTCGAGCACGGCGCCCACGATGGGCTTGCCCGTCTCCATGTCGGTGATGCGGCCGTGCATCCAGGTCACCTGGCCGTTGGGGAGGGGGTTCTGGATAATGCTGTCGCCGAGCTCACGGAACGGGGCGTTGGGAGACCAGAAGGGGCCGAGGATGACGTTGGAAGTGGGGGAGAGGCCCTGCTCGGTGACGATCTTGTTGGCGATCTCGTCGACAAGGCTAGAGAGGTCAGTTTGACTGCAGGGATGAATATGATACGTCAAAAAAACTTACGACTCGAGACCGATAACGTCGCAGATACGGTGGCACTCGTTGCGGATGGGAGTGCTGATCTGGCCGATGGAGTTGATGAACTCAACACCCAGCATCCACTCGGCGGGAGTGAGCTCGACCTCACGAGCGAAGTCGTGGATGTGCTTGATCAGCGAGCCCAGAATCACACGAGCACGCTCGGGAGTCTTGGGGCCCATGGCGTTGACGACATAGGGAGTGAAGTTGGGATCCCAGCGAGGTTCGGCAGACATTTTGGCGGTTGTGTGAGGGGAGGAAGTTGTTTCAACGACAAACTGTGCGATGAGAATGGAGAAGATGGGGAGGAAGAGAATTGCAAGCCCAAAGTCTGGAGCACTCGAGGGGTCTATATACACGGTTCAGCCAGGCGTGGCAAGTCTGAATACGGACCGTGACGGCAAATCGTTCGGCTCGTTTGGGGATGTGGGGGGAAGCGCAACGGTAAAACCACTGTTCCCACATGCCGATGCTTTGGAGGATGGCCTGATCGTACAATCATGGTCGCATCTGTCGGATCGTCAGCCGAAAGACGGTAGGATCTTATCAAAGTATCCCGAATTTACTTCTTGGTGGGATATAGTGGTCAAGGGCACTATGGGGATAGCTAAAAATTGCAACTGTATGGTAAAACGTTCGATGGGACTGGTTGCTGCGATCGCGCGCTGGTGATCCCGGGGGAGCTCTTACCCGCTCGTACCCGCGGCTAAGACCTCAACTCGGCTGACTCAACTCTGCCCCCCCGTGATCTTCTTCCCCGGAGTTGTCAATCCCCCCAGCTCGCCCGCGGTTTCTGGCCTCATCGTGATTGCTCGACTTTTGATTGGCCAATCGCCTTCCCGACCACAGATCCGACCCCTCACGTGACTCGCTCCGAAGTGTCTGCCGTCCGGCACGTGCCAAACTTTCCAGAGCCGGATGCGGATAATGAGGCAAAATTTGTCCGCCAGCTGCCGGAGGGGTGCACAAAGACATCTGACCATACTCGCCCCAAGGAGTCGGCTTCTAATCATGGTAGTGAATGAATACATACAGGGAAAAACAACTTCCATATGGATCAACTAACGCAACGCGCTGACACTTTTGAAAGTGTTTCGATCCGATTTGATTAAACATGACCGAACACAAGACATAGCTTGCGACAGCTTATAATTCACATTGTTAAGCAATAAAATTAGATTTGGACTTTCATTATCATCTATCTATGTACTTTACACGCATTCAGCATTCCTAGTCATACCAAATGGCGTTCATGCCAAATCCCATCTCAGGGATATCAACCCGGGCCACGCGGGCAAGATTCTCGTCGCGGAAGCGGTAGATCTCGACGAAACCAAGCTGGTCGTCACACAGAGCAAGCCACTCGTCGCTGAAATCGCAGGGGCTAACGGCGTTGGAGTGTCCGCCACTGGTAGATGTGGGGTGAATGAACAGCTGGCGCTCGATTTCTCCGCTGGGACCCAGCTTGAAGGCTGTGATGTATCCTGTGATATCGAAGGAGTTTCCGCGGGTGGTTGCGAACAGATATTTGCCGCTCTTGGTGGTGAAAGTCACGTCACCACGGTACTTGTTCCGGGGGGGAAGACCTAGGTCAAATTAGTATCGATCGCAGAAAGCCACTATCCCAATACAATCGAGACTCGGGGGTTCGGGGGTGGTTCAGACTTACCGCCAGGAAGCAACGGGTAGGTGATGTGGGTGAAGACTGGCTTGTGGGTACGCTCGTCGATAACGTACACGCCAAGTCGGTTACCCGCCTCCATCAACACATAGAGGTATTTACCACTGGGGTGCATTTCAACCCAGCGGGGATGGTCACCCGGCGCGGGCGCCTCGAGGCAGTCAACCAACTCCAGCTGTCCCGTGGTAGCATCCTTCTTGTGTGTCCAGATCTTGTTGGCTTGCAGATCGGCCGAGTACAGATAGGTCTCCGTGGGGTCGAAGACCATGCCGTGGATGCCGGTGTTTGGCTCATACTCGTAATTCTGGATGTTCTCGCGCAGACTGCCATCCTCGTTGGTGGAGAAGACATTGCCGTAGCCGGCGTACTTGTAGAAGGGGTTGCCGTACACGTTGTAGGGGGGCTTGTGCGCGGCGAGCACGAAGATCGCACGGGTGTTGGTATCGGCGCTGGCAGCCAATTCTGCGAGGGGAAATCAGATTTCGTAAGGTTAGACGCAGCAGAGCAACGATGCCTTACCATGACCAGCCACGGGGTGGGAGGCTTGATGGACAATGTCGGTAGGGCTGTTCACAGCAAAGCTGTTCCACTTCTTCATGGCAGCGCCATAGATAGCTTTTTTGTCGTGCTTTCAAGACAGACTTAGTTTTCCGAGCCAAAACACCTTGGTAGTAAGCGAAAACATGCTTACCGAGAAAGTCATCCAAGAGATAGGCTCCGCCTCTGGAATGTCGGTCTTCTTGACCAAGTCCAGGGTCAAGGCTTCGTCATCGAATGCGACCGTGTAGATGCGTCCTGGAGGGGTCCAGGTACCGACCATGAGATGGTGCTTCATTTTCGTAGGTGGGGTTGCGGTAAAGAGGGAAGCGGAGAATCGATATGTCGGAGTATGACAGAATTGAGCACTGAAAGAACCAGCAGAGCTCGTGAGAAGGGAAGGCGATGCTGAAACGGAGGGTGCTCGAATGGATGACCAGAGACGGAGCATTATAGAACCATCACTTCTGAGACTCGAAGGCGGGGGGAAGAGTATTTCCTAGCGCTGGTTCGGCAGGGAAAAAGTCGAGGCACCGCCGACTCGGGATCTGGAGACAGCCGAAGCCAGACTAGAGCAATGAATGCGGGGAGCGGCAAAAGATTACGGCACCTTGTGTGCATTGCTGCCCCAGGCATCCAGATGGAATCTCAAGGCTCAGACATTAGCCTGGTCACTAGCTTAGCGCTTAACATGGCTAGCTTCGGCCTCAACTAGCACCAGCATTAGCCTGTCCACCGCTATCTAGTACCATGGCCCTATTACCCATCAGGCAAGGCGGACTGAGCTTCTCCAACACATCATTAGTGACGCAGACTGTTTCAAATGTCGACTGGAACAGGGTCCTCAAGGACTGCAGATCTCCGAGCCAAAAAAAAAAAAAAAGGGGGAGAAGGGGCGAAGGGTTGCACAGATATACAGGTGGAGGCGATAGAGCTCCCCATGTAACGGGTACATGCATGTGGGAGGAGGAGCTGCGGCACGTAACCAACATCCTAATCAGGATGACAACAAATGCCTCCTCCAGGTTTTCGGGAGGGATGGCGGAGTGATGGACATTTAGACACGGAGTAGAAAAATCCAGTGGCTGCCCCAGGCCAATCAGGCTGCAGCGGGCAGCGCCAAAGGCGGGGTTCCCTTCCCCGACTAACGCCATTCATGATCTCACCTTCCCTGCTTCCATCCACTGATCGTTCTGATTGTTATACAGCCTTGGGCTTAACTCCAACTGATCGCTGCCCGTTTCATCAGACCTACGACATCAGTGCGAAGACATGGCAGCCCAGACCAGCTCCAGTTCCGACGGTTTGTGCCTTTTATTTCCGTCCCTCTTCCCAAGCTCCGACCGTCCTTTCACATCACCTCTCGTGTGCTACCTCCAGCCAGCTGTCCTCTGGCGTTTCCGCTAATTCCATTTGCATATCTCTTCTCCTAAGTAACGTACTTAATAACCTTATTTGCTAATCGCTCCAATGTCGACTTCTGTAGCTACCGCGACCTCGGAACTCCAATCCTCTCTTCGTGAGCTCGCTCTCACCACCACAAGTCCCGTGAAAGACATTGCCCGCCCGTCATTACTCCCTCGCTCGGCCCTCAAGAAGAAGAAAGCGGCCCCCGTGGCAGACTCCTGGGAAGATGAGGTAGACGAGAGCGCCTCCGAGCCGGACGAGCCGGACAACAACCCCGTGCTATCGCCGTCAATCCGCGCCTCCGAAGACCCTCTCGACCCTCCCCCAACCCCGCTCTCTCCGCAAACAACCCTGAACCAACCATGGCCTTCCTACGGCAATTCCGGCTCCATGCCCCGATCATCGGACTCTAAATCTCCAGTGTCGGGCCGACGACCCGAGAAGCAGACGGCGGTAGCCAACCGAATGATTGCAGGCGCATTGGGCATTCGAGCCCCGAAGCGCACGGAAGAGCAGCGGGCATACGACCGAGCGGTGAAAGAGCAAGAGATTAAGAGGAGAAATAAAGAGCGCGAGGAAGCTGCCAAGGCTAAGGAGGATGAGGAACGGGTGAAGGCGGCTGTATGGGATGCATGATTGCTTTCAAGACTTTAATTTTGTCAATATACGGCGTTTGAATCTAATGTATCTTGATAACACACACTTACTACGCTAATCAAACCCACACATTTCAATTAGTCGTGGCCGTGGCCGAAGCTTAGATAAATAGGGAGTATGTAAGCGATTTGAGGTCTCAGGGGTGGGCTACTAAAGAATAATTCTTCGACTCTTGGTGGTTGGATGGTTGTTGGAACTAGCTGGGTTCTTCGTTTAAACAAGAGGTGAAGGCCTTTGGATCATGTGGCCGGATTACTCAGGAACGCCGACTGAGAGGGCTTGCGCACAGTGCCCAACATGGACTGCAGATCACAGGTTGATCAAGTAGCTGTTAGGACGGTCAGACCGCAGTGTCGGACTGCTGTGCTTCCATATCAAGATACTGTATTGGAGAATGGATCTACCTCTTGATGTACCCTGCTTGGAGACAAATTCACAATTTGCGAACATTTCCGGGTTATCTGTAAGCACCATGCAATACAGATAGCGGTGTCGAATCTATGAACGAGTGCTTAAGGCGGATAGGATTAGTGCATAGTCTCCTCAAACCTGATAAAAACATGTTGATTGAATTTGAGAAAACATCTGTACACTGAGAGTTGCGATATCCGTGGACAGGGAGATAGGCCATTCACACCTTCTTCCTGTGTTTCTCTAGATGTGAATTTTGCGTATAAGGAAGGGACTGCCCTTCCATTATCCGAGTAACACGGGCAAAGCGAGGCAAGCACCCTGGTCTGGACTGGTGCCTGGAGTATCAATTCAATCCTAATTCACCGCTGTCTTTCTGCTCTAGGACTATCTACCAATTGAGCATACAACTCTCCACCTCTGCCTGCACGCCTGAGTACGCTCCTTCGTCCACCAACACCAGAGCACGAACTTCAAACAGTCTGATCGCACTTTACACTTCCTCAAATCTGTTCATAAGCAACCTCAAACTACTCATTTCGATATCAAGATGGAGCAGAAAGGTCAGTCACCTGTACAAATGAGTAAGAAAAGAGTATACTGACTTTGCCATGGAGAAAGCTGCCGAGCCCGATGAGGCCTCCAAGTCATACAATCGTTGCACTCAGGAGCAGACTCGCTATCGCTGCGGGCATATAGCACCTGGCGAGTTCGTCAACTGTGTCAAACATATCGCCAAGCCAGAGCTGCGGTGCAACAGCAAGGAAATTGTGCATATTGATACCAAGGGAACTTTGCACATGTGCCGCAAGTGTTTGAAGAGCGCTTAATGAGGATAGAAGTCGACGAGTAAGTCTCTATGTTGCTTCACTGAGCTCTGCAGTGCAAGCTCTGATCAGATCTTAAGCTCCGAGCAATCATGTCGTAGGGCCTATTTTCTGCCGACGCCTGATTTATCTCTCAATTTGGCCTCAAGACCATCAAGCTCTTTCTGAGATGCCGTCGGATCGACGGTCCCTAGTGCAACTGAAGATTCAAAGTCGAGAATCTGGGCGCCTTTCTCATTTATCAGAAAATTGTACTTATTGGTGTCTTTGTGGAGGATTCCGAGGGCATGCAGTAGGCGAATAGTGCTTTTGCATTCTTCCAGATCCTCTATGTCCGGTGGATGGCCTGAAATCATCTCCATAAGGAAGCCGATTGTACGATCCTTTGTTCCCTCGTAGACGTATCCAATAAAGTGTGGGGCTAGTAGAAAGCCAGCGGACGATAGGATGGAATAGATGGATACCTCCTGCTGCAGATAGCGGACCTCATGTTTGAATCGCGCTATCTTCATAACCCACATCTCGTTGTTGTTGTCAGCCCGTACACAGGAGAGACGATCACCGATTCTCGACACTTTTGTGAAGCTTGAAAGATTGTAGAACTTGGCAGTTGAGATGTCAAGCTTTGTCAGATTCAATCCGTGTGGCTTGAATTCTTCTAGCGTGCTTTCGAGGCCATGAGTTCCGTTTCGCACGGTGAGTGTTGTCCATTCTTCCTCCCAGCGTGGTACCCTTCGCAGGTACAGAAGAATCCGATAGCTATCGGTCCTATAATCTGGAGGGATGATGCCTTCACCGAGGACCCAAACGTAGACAACCCGATTCTTTTTTCGCACCCGATAGAGGAAGTCGTTCTCCTCGAGGTCTAAAGACAGTACTTGTTCCTAGATTCCTTAGCAACAGGTGCGACGATGACGATGCACGATAGGCGAACTCACGTCTTGACAAGCTGTCAAAATGGGCTGGGGAGGAGGACTTGGTGATTCAGTGTCGCTATAGTCGCTAGCATTGGACGACATGATGGGCTAGACTCGACGCATAGTTCTAGAATGGATCAACTGATAAGGTGGCTGAGGTGGGTTTGTTGACGATAAGGAATGAGTTATCATAACCATAAGGTGAAAACCAGTACTAGCTATATGTGGTTAGTAGTAGGTGACATAGCTAATGTAATCATTTGTTTTCATTTGCACAAGTGCTGACATCATTCCTCGAAGCCAGTCGTCGGGTGAGCCAATGACAGAGGAAGACCAGACGCGGGAAAATGCAGCAGACTGGCTGGCTGCTTCCTAACGTTCCCGAGTCTGTGGCACTGACCTCTAGTCCCAGCCGTGGTGGTGCAGGAACTAATTTAGTTTGTAGGCGCATGCAATTTGCATTCTGCATCAATCTGGCTAAATCCCCATGACTGGCAGATTGCTCGAGGAGATCGCGTCCGGTTCCACTTCGACCATTGCTTTGCAACCGACTAGACCCGCCGATCGGAGGCCCATGCCAGCTCCTATGTGGGGAAGAAAGTCCATCGACTCCATCCAATCCATTCAACGCCCCTGGTACGCGGGACTACTCAACCACTAAATGTCACTAGCAGACGCCATTTGCCAGTGACTCCAGTGAGCATGGAACAGCTGAAGTTTGAGGCAAGACAAAATGGCCTCGACATCCACGGGTACGTGGGTACGCCGCTGCTTGGCAAACCTTAATACATTTCAACTCCTGCCTCTCCCTTCCGTCCCCGGGAAGTTCAAGCTCTGACCCCTCAAAAAACGGGCGCCTTCTCCTGTCGCTCCTTTCATTATTGTCATCTTCCCTTCTTCTTCTTCTCCTTCCTCATAGTGAAGCTGCTTGCTCACTTTGCAGAGCAATCAGTAATGGCAGGCAAGCAGCAATCCCCAACGGCCTCGTCCGCCACTTCTAGTGCGGATGGGCTGGCCGATCCCGGAGATTCACAATTACTTGGTGAGTAACTCGCCTCCTAATTATGCCAATAGCAATCGGCTCACGATGCCTCAGCCACCCTCGGATACAAACAAGAACTTCGTCGACAATACTCCACGGTTCAAATCTTCGCTGTCGCATTTAGCATTATGGGACTGGTGCCCTCGATAGCATCCACTCTTGCTTTCAACTTACCAGCCGGCCCCGCGGCAATGACATGGGTAATTACACCCAACTCAAGAGCCATGCTTCTTGCAGGATTCAAAATCGCTAATAATCCTAGGGTTGGCTCATTGCGAGTCTCTTCATTTTTTGCGTGGGATTAGCATTAGTATGAACCCCGTGATCACATTGTTGCTGGGAGCGCAGCTAACACTTCCATCTTGCTCCAGGCCGATATGTCGTCAGCTATGCCCACAGCCGGTGGGCTCTATTGGTGGACTCATTACTTCGCAGGCCCCAAGTATAAGAATGCGTTGAGCTTTTTGGTGGGATACAGCAACACCATGGGGCTAGTCGGGGGAATGTGCTCGGTAGACTGTGAGCAAATATTGGTTAATCATAAGTTGAGGCATTTGCTCACAGAACGACAGACACACTTACGCTCATGATTCTTGCCTGCGTCTCCATAGCACGCGACGGTGCGTGGTCGGCCTCTAACGGTGTCATCTACGGTGTATATGTTGGCCTCATCCTTGTTCACGCCTTATGCGGCATTTACACGGGCCCCATCATGCCTCGGATCCAGACATTTTGCATTTTCATCAATATCGCCATTATCATCGCCACTGTCATTGCTCTGCCGGTGGGCAAGGTGACTAACGGTGGAACACTCAACCCTGGCAGCTGGGTCTATGGACATGTGGATAACTTGACAACCTGGCCGAAAGGATGGGCTTTCATCCTCGCATTTCTCGCCCCAATTTGGTCCATTGGATTCTTCGACTCGTGCGTGCACATGAGTGAGGAAGCTTTGCATGCTGCGAAGGCCGTGCCCCTAGGCATCGTTTGGTCATCGGGATGTGCATGCGTACTGGGGTTCTTGGTGCTGAGTATCATTGCCGCCGTGATAGACCAGGATATCAGCACAACATACGATTCGATATATGGACAGCCCATGGCGCAGGTCTATTTCACGGCGCTCGGCAAGAAAGGAGCCCTGGGATTCATGGCAGTCCTGATAGTGATTCAATTCTTGATTGGGCTGAGCTTGGTACGTCTGGATAAAGCCTTCACGTGATTCGCTTCCTCTAACAATGCTTAGATTGTCGCCGCTTCTCGACAGGCCTGGGCGTTTTCCCGAGACGGAGCCCTGCCATTTTCAAATTACTTTCGGCACGTGAGCAAACGTATTCAGTATCAGCCGGTACGGGCGATGTGCGGCTTCGTGGCTGTCTGCATTGTCTTCGGATTACTGTGTTTGATCAATTCCGTCGCCGCCAACGCGCTTTTCTCGCTTTTCGTGGCCAGCAATTACGTTGCCTGGGGCACCCCGATTCTCTGCCGGTTGATCTGGGGTAAGGAGCGGTTTCGTCCGGGCGAGTTTTACACCGGGTGGTTCAGTCGACCGATTGCAACCGTGGCCGTGGTGTGGTTGATCTTTGGTTTGATCCTGTCGATGTTCCCTAGCACAGGCCCGAATCCGAGCCGTAAGTGTTTGCTTTCTTCCAATTGGGATTATTGGCTAATGATAATAATATAGCATCGGATATGAATTACACGATTGTGCTCAACGGCTTCGTCTGGGTCGCATGCATGACGTACTACTTTTTGTTTGCTCGCAAGTGGTACACTGGACCCAAGATGACCGTCGACGGGGTTGACTCTCGAGTCGCGAACGACGAGAGCCGGCCAGGAAGCAAAGACCCTTCTTCTGCCTAGCATTTGATCTGATATATAGAGCTCTGATATTCAAAACTTGAAGGATAGATAAGACATAGATTTGAAGAAATAGACATTTCTATATCTAATTTCCAATGTGCTTTCCAGTCAGTATCTTGGAGTACTACAATTGGCCATCGCATTTAAGTTTAATAAGGAGTGGTGGTGCTTTGCTACAGCAGGTCGGTGTTGCTGGCGCGTCCCGGGGCTTGTCGGTTGTGGTACGAGCATATATATCCGTGCGACTAAGGCGGCCATTTTAGCTTCTAGCGATAATGCATACCCACCTATACAACGTTATTCACCTTCTTGAACGACATGAGAACCAATAATCTCAGCCAATGGAGCGTTATATAAACAAACATCACTTACATGTGACAGACTGCGCTGCGACTTGACTGGGAAGACGAAACCCCAGTATGCCTGAGGCACCACTTGATCAAATCCATGCTGACTCATCTCCCAAATTGGGCTATCGGGCTAATTACGTATCGCGCGTTTCGAGGATGCATGTTAAGTTATAGACAATCTCCAACGATTAACAGAGAATCTCCACTCCAATCCAAATAACCATGCTCTCCAGGACCTTCTTCGCGAGAGCCGGAGCCATCCAGCGCCCAGCGGGCCTCGCGCGCCTGTTCTCCTCCACCACGCAACGGATGGACCCCGATCTGTCTTACCAAGTCTTCAAGCCCGAGAAGGACGAAGTAAGCCGGGACCCGATTATTTTCCTGCACGGCCTGTTCGGCTCAAAGCAGAACAACCGAAGCATCAGCCGGTACGCCCACCCCTTTGGTCTTATGTGGTAGCGGATAACTGACGATGAGCACGCAGCGCATTGGCCCGCGACCTCAAATGCGAGATCTTCACCGTGGTATGCATGCACATGCCCTGTTTACGGTACCTTGAGTCGCGTTGGGCTTTCTGCCAACTAGACGGTCTGAAGCCACAGGCTAGCGAATTTTGTTCTGATGTTCTGGATGGTGTTGCTAGGACCTTCGAAACCACGGCCACTCGTTCCACGCCGAGGAGCACAATTACTCCGTCATGGCGGAGGATGTGATCCGGTTCATGCAGCAGTTGAAGCTGGAGAAGGCCGCGCTGATCGGGCATTCGATGTATGAAATCACCCCGCGCGCCCCCCCCTTGCCAGCTGCCATAATCTCGCAAGTTGTTGTACTGGAGAAAGAGAACTGACCCCCTGGTCTGGTGTACAAAAGGGGCGCCAAAGCCGCCATGACCGTCGCCCTCGAATCCCCGCGTCTCGTCTCGGCGCTGGTTCCCGTGGACAACGCCCCGCGCAACGCGCCCCTCAAGAGCGACTTCGGCAAGTACGTCCGCGGCATGCAGGAAGTCGAAGCCGCCAGGGTCACCAAGCAGTCCGACGCCGATAAGATCCTGAAGGAGTATGAGGAGGTATGCTACGCCTACCCTCCCTGAGCCTTTCCCCAACACGCACCACCCGCAACCCCATTTGCCCTGCTATTCCCACGATGCAAGCAAGAACTGATAACGACGGAAAAAATAGTCCCTCCCCATCCGCCAATTCCTCCTCACGAACCTGATCCGCTCCGAGGCGGACCAGACCATGAAATTCCGCGTCCCGCTCGCCGTCCTCGGCGAGTCGCTGGTCGACATGGCCGACTTCCCGTACGCGGAGGGAGACAAGCAGTACGACGGCCCGACGCTGTTCGTCCGCGGTACCCGTAGTCGCTACGTCACGGACGACGCGGTCCCCGCGATCAAGGCGTTCTTCCCGCAGGCGCAGATCGCGGACGTGGAGGCGGGGCATTGGTTGATCTCGGAGAATCCGGAGGCGTTCCGACTTGGTATGTTTGTTTGTCCCTTTCCTTCGTGCGGGAGAGGGTTTGGTGTGCTAACGTTTGTGCTTTAGCGGTGGTTAAGTTCTTTAAGGGGTTGGATTAGGTTTTAGAGTTGAAGAGTTTGGGGGATGGGGGTGTATATAGGTAGGTTTGGGGTTGGGGGGGGATTCGTGCGCGTGATAGAGCTAGAGCTAGAGCTAGAGCTGAGGGGTTGGTTGCATATATAAAAGATCTCTTTCTTCAACGCGTTTCAATAGAAATGGTATCATCATCGTTGTTTGTTCCTCGGTAAATAAACATGCAGGAGGCGATAAATAGTAGGAAATTGTATATAACACAGGAAGAAAATCTTGCTTTTGGTCTTGCAAAAGAGAAATTCGCCGAACCCAAAAATAAGAAACCGAACCAGACCCCACGCTCACCCTGACAAGAAAGACCAGATTACAATCCTGTAGGATGGAGGAGGAGCTAATAAGACATAATCGTAGAAGGTGGGGTGGGTTAGTTAGGATAAATGTTACAGCCCACGGCGTGGTGTTTAGTCGAGGGCATCGGTAATACAGCCGTGACTGGCGTCCTTGACGAGTCTGAAGAAGGGTTGTTAGTGGGGAGTCCCAAGTTGATGGAGTGTTTCAGGAAAAAGATATACGTACTTAGCGTACTTGCCAAGAGTTCCGCGGAGGGTCAGACCAGTAGGAGGCAACTTGCCGGCAGTCTTATCAGCCTCCCACTGCTGTCTTCTTGAGGCCAGCTCTGTCTCGTCGACGTCGAGATCGAGGACACGCTTCTCAGCGTCGATGGTGATCACATCGCCGTCCTTGACCAGACCGATGGGACCGCCGACGGCAGCCTCGGGGACGATGTGGCCGATGAGGAATCCGTGGGAACCGCCAGAGAAGCGTCCGTCGGTGATCAGGGCGCAGGAGTTACCGAGACCGGCTCCCATCAGGGCGGAAGAGGGCTTCAGCATTTCTAGAGGACATATTTTATTAGCGAGGTCCCGAGAACGTTCAAAAAGAAATACTGGTTGTAGTCACTTACCAGGCATGCCGGGGCCTCCCTTGGGACCGCAGTAGCGGATGACAACAACGGTCTTATCCTCCTTCTTGATCTCATTGCGCTCGAGGGCGGCAATGAAGTCGTCCTCCTCATCGAAGACGCGCGCCTTACCGGTGAAGACGAGACCCTCCTTACCGGTGATCTTACCAACACTGCCACCAGGGGCCAGAGAACCCTTCAAGATCTGGATGTGACCGGTGGGTTTGATGGGGTTGGACAAGGGACGGATGATCTTCTGGTCCTCGGGGAAGTCGGGAACCTTCTCCAAGTTCTTGGCCAGGGTCTGACCGGTAACAGTCATACCGGAACCATCAATGATACCCTCCTTGAGCAGGAACTTAAGCAGGGAAGGAGTACCACCAATGTTGTGCAGATCGGCCATGACGTACTTGCCGGAAGGCTTCAAGTCGGCCAGGAAGGGTGTGCGGTCGGAAACAGCCTGGAAATCTTCGATGTCGAGCTTGATGCCGACGGAGTCCGCGATGGCGATCAAGTGGAGAACAGCGTTGGTGGAACCACCGGTGATGTTGACGACAATCATGGCGTTCTCGAAAGCCTGGCGGGTCAGGATGTCGCGGGGGCGGATGTCCTCCTTGAGAAGGGTCTTGATGGCCTCACCGGCTGCGAGACACTCAAGGTACTTGGCCTGGGACTCGGCAGGGTTGGAAGAGGAACCGGTCAGGGTCATACCCATAACTTCGATGGCGGTGGCCATGGTGTTGGCAGTGTACATACCACCGCAAGCACCGCCACCAGGGCAGGCGTTGCGGATGATGTCAAAGCGCTCGGGCTCGGTGATTTCCTTGCTCAAGAACTGGCCGTAGGCCTGGAAGGCGGAGACAATGTCGATATCCGCGTTGTTCTGCATCGAGGCGCAACCGGGCTTGATGGTACCTCCGTAAACCATCAAACTGGGCCGGTTGACTCTGCCCATCGCCATCAACACACCAGGCATGTTCTTGTCACAGCCGGGAATGCTGATGTTGGCGTCATACCACTGACCGCCCATGACCGTCTCGATGGAATCCGCAATCAGGTCACGGCTCTGCAGGGAGAAGCGCATACCCTTGGTACCCATACTGATACCGTCACTGACACCGACGGTGTTGAATTGGAAACCGACCAGTCCAGCCTTCTGGACACCCTCACGGACGCGGTTGTTCAGGTCCATCAGGTGCATGTTGCAGGGGTTACCGTTGTACCACACGGACGAAATTCCAACCTGAGCCTTGTTCATGTCCGCCTCGCTGAGACCAGTGGCGTACAACATCGCCTGGGAGGCACCCTGCGAGATGGGCTGGGTGATATGGCGGGAGACCTTGTTGAGGCCGGCATCCTTGTCGTCGGCATTCTGGTGTCTGGGAAGGGTGGTGGACAGCGAGCGGCTATATATTGCAAAGGCATGGGTCAGTATTCAGTATGTGTTAAGCACCATGCAAAGAGCTAGACAACAATGGTATCACTCACCTGTTCAAGGAGCGCTGGCTGAGGCTCCGGAGAGCGGCAGGCATACGCCCGCGGGTCTGTGAGAGAAGCATTGCCGGATCGAGAGCACGCAACTCACGGGGTATCAATCGGAAGCTTGAGTGAGAGGAGAAGGGTCGGATGAGGGGTAAGAGAGAAGTTTAGAAACCCTGGGCCATAACACAAACAGGAATAATATAAGGGAGCATCCGGAGGTCAAGCAGAGAGTCACACACAGCTGGGAAAAATGGGCCGGGGTGCCTCCGCAGCGAAGTCGGGGCCGGAGTTGGTCAGATTCTCCCCGCCACCCAATCCTTGTCCATCGTTTGTCATCCATTACCCAATCATCGGCCCGGCTGGGATGACTCAGGCCGGTCTCGACTGCTTTCCGTGGCAGTTTTCTGGGGAGCTCCCCCCAGCTAGCTGTTCTGGGCTTAGTGCTCCGGTATCTCAATTCCACCGCTTCCGACACAGCGGTGATGTAAGTTACGTTACTGCCAGGTCACGGTACGCTTGCCTCAAATAGGCCGAGGTTCTTGCCGCCTTAGTAGCTTGCTGTAGAACAGAAGCTTGCTGCTGTGATACTTACCTGTCTTTCCTGGTATACTCTTGGTGTTGTATGCTCAATAAGAGCGACGACCCTCTCAGAGCCAATTCTGAGTCTTCTTCATGCTAAATTGCCACATTACTATCCCATACTCCTGCTGGAATAGTATACACATTGCCTTGCTTACGCACAAGATGATGCTCCCGTGCGACAAACTATATACGATGCTTACAACCAGCTTCAGATTTATTGAGCCAGTCTGAAAAGCTAGTACTACATGCGACATGCATACAATATATCTGTCTGTGATCGACCACGGAAACCTGTCAGTAGGGTCATGTGTAATCAATGGCGAGCTCAAGTGTTACACTGTGCGCCGTCGTCTGGCAGAAGGACAATATTAACCTCGCACATGATCAAAGCGGATCTTGTGAGCATTTAATCAGAGACTCTCTCTGAGAACTAGCCTATTCCTTTCTTGATCGTTATTGTGGTCAAAATATTTACTGGAAGCATTACTGCCTTCCTTGATTTCGCAAGCAAGGGAACGCGGCAGGAATGCAGATGGTATGCACGCCCTGCAGCACCCTTGCCATTAGCCAGGAACCGACCTCTGCGCGTCTACTCTGGCCTGTCTTCTTGTTTACTCTGTCGCACCTATCACCTCACCTTTGTCACCTGTGTCGACAAATCGCACCTACCGAGGTGCTAAGGTTCCATGCGGGATGACATTCAGTCGCGAAATGGCGTCCATTGCGATTGACGCCTTGGGTCTTTCGCTAATAACTGCTTGTACGGTACCAGCACTGCTCACGATAACCCGTCGATTTCGAGAACCGAAGATCGACTGTGCATCCGATTCACCAGACACACCTGAGACGCCACTCTTCGGTCTGGCGAGTTTTGAAGATCAGGACGGAACAGCCACACGAGAGTCACTGGAAGCATTCTCAGCTTCGTGGCAGCGAGTCGCTATAGTACTCTCATCGGTCATTGGATTTGGGGTATCATTATCACAGGCTATCATATCGATAGAATCGGGCCAACACCAATATGTTATTCCCTTCTGGTTGCAGATGGGAGGATGGGTACGTCCTCAATCGCTATCAGCGCACCCATTGACCTCACTAGCATAGCTTTGGTCTGTTCTAACAGTTAATAGATGGTGCTTTGTCTACAATCCGCTAGCTTCTTCCTCGAATCGGCACCGATCCAACGATATATTCTCGGGATATACGCGTCTGCGGCTAGCTGTGCTATGATAATGATGCCATGCGTGGATCTCGGGCTTCTCTGGCGCTCTGAAGAGTTCAATAAACTTGGCCGCTTGTCCACGAGTCTCATAACGAGCCAGATTGGCATTGCCTGTTTACGAGGCTTCTTCAGCGTCTTGATACCCAGGCGTCCTAATGTATATCACCAAGGACAGGTGGTAGACCAAGAAAAGAGCGTGAGCATCTTTGGCAGAATAACGTTCAGCTGGGTCAACGGTCTCTTGCGATTTGTGGCGACGAACAAGACTTTAGAAATTGACGACCTCCCAAAGTTACCTTTAAGCGCTCGCGCCCAAACTCTCCATGCACGGCTTGAAAGAATGCGCAGCTCTCGGGAGCTGTGGAAGGCGCTCATACTGGGACATGCCCGGCCTCTTATGCTACAAGGCACGCTAAGCATAATTCAATGTCTGCTTGGATTTGGACCTCAGGTAGCTCTGTTTGGGATACTGAAGTCACTCGAGGATCGCTTTTCTTCTCCAGGTGACGCAAACCCAACATGGGTCTGGGTTCTTGGGCTGGGAGTAGTTCTTGTTCTGTCTTCCAGCATTGAATCCTGGTTATGGTGGATTATTTATTCCCAGTTATGGATTCCGATTTATGAAGGAATCTCAGCTCTAGTGTTTGCCAAATCATTGCGGTGCAAGGACGTGAAGCAGCTAAGCCACTACAGTGAAGCAGACGAAAACGCTGATGACGGTGAAGAGATAGAGGAGATGGAGCAACAAGGAAGCCGCCAAACTGTTATCAACCTGGCTACCGTAGACTCCAAGCGCATCGCTGACTTTGTCATGTATAACTACCTGATTCCGTCCTGCATTCTTCGACTGGTCATCGCGTCTGCCTTTCCGGTTCAACTGATCGGATGGAGAAGTTTACTGGCTGGTGGTTTCGCGGCAATTCTGGTAACACCGATGAACACTCACTTGACCAAGAAATATTCGGCAGCGCAGAAAGATTTCATGAACGCTAGCGACAAGCGAATGAGTGCAGTTGCGGAAGTTCTGCATGGGATACGACAAATCAAGTTTTCAGCTCTGGAACAGCAATGGCAGGATCGAGTGTCAGAAAAACGCCGTATCGAGCTCAAATACCTATGGAAGACGTCCCTATACACCACTGGACTGGTCTCTGTCTGGATCATGGGACCGCTCTTGTTGTCTGCAGTGTCGTTGACCGTGTACGCGCTGACCCATGGCGAATTGTCTGCGTCAGTAGCATTCACAGCTCTTTCTGTCTTTGGATCCTTAGAATCTGCCTTGGCGAGCTTGCCTGATCTCATGTCCAAAGCAATGGAGGCTAAAATTAGTGCCTCTCGCATTGACCAATATTTGAACTCGGCAGAAAAAGCTCCCTATGCATCCGACGTCGAAGAGATATCGTTCGATAACGCCACGATTGCATGGCCGGCACAGGATGACGAAGACGAGCAATCTGGTTGGGACGATGAAGAGCGATTCTGCCTTCGCAACCTCAACCTTCGATTTCCGCTCAAAGGATTGAGTGTCATTGCTGGCAAGACTGGCTCCGGGAAGAGCTTGCTTCTGGCCTCAATCCTAGGGGAATGCGATGTCTTGGGTGGAATGGTGGCTATTCCGCATAGCCCCCCGTCTGCTGAACGATTTGATGAGAGGGCAACACGCCATGACTGGATTATTGACACAGCTGTGGCTTATGTGGCCCAGAACCCATGGATGGAGAATGCGACAATCAAGGATAACATTCTTTTTGGTCTTCCTTACGATCGTTACCGATACCGCAAAGTCCTCCGTGCGGTTGCATTGCAGAAGGATATAGATATGCTCCCAGATGGTGACTATACGGATATTGGTGCTAATGGAATCAATCTTAGCGGCGGTCAGCGGTGGCGTATATCATTCGCGCGTGCTCTATACTCGCGAGCAGGAATCCTGATCATGGATGATATTTTCAGCGCGGTTGATGCTGAAACAGGACGTCACCTTTATGAGCGTGCCCTGACAGGAGAACTCGGTCAGAATAGGACTCGGATTCTCGTCACTCACCATGTGGGCCTTTGCCTGCCTCGGACAGATTATTGTGTTCTCCTTGCGGATGGAATCATGATCCACGCCGGTACGAAGGAGGAGTTGGCCGCAAGCCAAAATCTGGTCGACTTTCTGGATCAGACTGCGGAAACAACAGTGCCTGAAACGCCGACAGAAGTGCAGGGACCCAAAGTATTTTCGAAGCGTGTGTCCACGAACTCGCGAAAATCCACGAACTCGCGTCTCTCAACGGCTACTAGCATTCACACCCTCAGGAGGTTCACTGAAGATGAGAAGCGTGAGAGGGGGGCTGTTTCTACCAAGGTCTACGTTGCGTATCTGACCAAGGGAAACTGTCTCCGTCTGTGGACAGTGGTCTTCCTGGCGTACAGCGCTTTCATGGCTCTTCTCGTCGGTCGGGTATGGAAATCTCTGATAACTCGCAAAATCTCGGTTCTTGATAGCTAACAGTACTAGTCCTGGTGGGTCGGCGTCTGGACAAGTGCGTCCACCCCGTCATCTGATGCAACGAATCTCCCGCGTGTTCGCGACCACACCAGCAATCAAATCTGGACATTCGAAGCTGACGAGGATTTGATGTTCTATCTTACGGTGTATATTGGCTTCTCTGTCGCCGCATGTATAGTGGGCACAATCCGCACACTAGCTCTTGCCTTTGCCTCGCTCGAATCCTCCCGCCAACTGTTTAATGATCTACTGTACACTGTCCTGAGGTCTCCTCTGCGATGGCTGGATACTATGCCTACTGGTCGCATTCTCAACCGATTCACATCTGACATCAACATTCTTGATTGGAGGCTCGGATACGACATCGGCCACCTTGTCTACAAAATCTTGGAGCTGATAGGGATTCTCGCTGCTGGACTGTTAGTGTCACCTCTTCTCTTGGTGTTCGCTTGTATTCTGCTAGCTCTGTGTTTTCAGCTGTCGAAGGTTTATCTGGTTGGCATGCGAGAGATCAAACGACTGGAGAGCACTTCAAAAAGTCCGGTTTTAGAGCGATTTGGATCTACCTTGGTCGGATTGGGGACCATTCGTGCATTTAACAAGACGGAGGTATACATCAAAGACATGTATGCTCGAATTGACCGACACGCGCAAACCGCTTGGTACCTTTGGCTCCTGGATCGCTGGCTTGGTATCCGGATGAGTATTGCGGGCGCCCTTCTGTCAACGATTACAGCGGCGCTAGTGGTGTATATTCCCCACATCACACCTGCTCTGGCAGGGTTTGCAATGAGCTTCGCGCTACAGTATAACTACGCTGTGGCTATGGGGCTGCGCTTTTACGCGAATGTGGAGACAGACATGAACTCCACAGAGCGTGTGCTGGAATACTCTGGTATTGACATGGAAGACCAGGGCGGTGTAGAGCCACCTGCAGCTTGGCCAACTCGTGGGAGAGTAGAAGTGGAAGATCTGGTGGTGGGATATGCGCCCGATCTACCTCCAGTGCTCAGCGGGCTCAACTTCAGCCTGGAGCATAACCAACGCTTGGGGGTGGTAGGACGTACCGGGGCTGGGAAATCTTCGCTAACCTTGGCGTTGTTCCGTTTCTTAGAGGCTCGACGTGGTCGAATTTTTGTTGATGGCCTGGACATCTCTCAGATCAAGTTGCAGGCTCTGCGGAGCCGTCTTGCTATCATCCCACAGGACCCCGTGCTCTTTTCGGGCACCTTGCGGTCAAACTTGGATCCATTCCACGAACACACTGACATGGAGCTCTACAATGCGCTAGAGCGAGTACACCTAGTCTCCTTTGAGGATACCCTGACTCTGGCCTCACATTCCAGCCACGAGCCTTTCAGCGACAGCAGCACATTGCCATCCTCGTCTGCCTCTTCAACCACGGGCCCCCTCAAGACAGTGAATTTCTTTGCTTCCCTGTCATCGATGGTCTCTGAGGGTGGCCTCAACCTTTCCCAAGGGCAGAGACAGCTTCTCTGTCTTGCTCGAGCCATTGTCTCCCAACCAAAAATTATGGTCCTGGATGAGGCAACTTCCGCCGTTGATATGGAAACCGAGACGTTGATTCAACGGTCAATCCGGGAGGAATTCGGGCGAAATGCGACATCTCTTCTCGTCATCGCGCATCGCCTCAGCACCGTTGCTGATTTCGACAAAATCCTGGTTCTGGACGCGGGCAAGGCGGCCGAGTTCGGCACACCGCAGGAGTTGATGGCTATCGAGGGGGGTGTATTTCGAAATCTGGTGCAGAACAGTGGGGAGAGAGCAGTGCTGGAAGAGATGATTTGGGGAACGGAGAGGGAAGGAGTATAAATTGATGGAATTTGTTCATTGGCATGGCGTGATTCGATGTTGCAGGCTGTATATACCTCGCCTTGCTGTTGGAGAGTTCAACTAGAGCTTGATGTTGATTACTGTACCCATTAGGTTTACACCATATACCACCGCACCAACGTTGCATGTACAAAACCTACCAACCTCTCTGAAGCAACAAACTCAGCAGCAGACCTCGCCTTCGAATCACGCCCAGGTTCAGGGAATAGATTCCTCGTAAGAAAACCAGACCAAGTTAGCCACCCCACCATATCTACTACAACATTCAAGAATATCAAATTACCGCTCCGTCACAGTGCTGTAAATACTAGCCAATACTCAAATTCCAGCAGGTGGATGACAAATGCATTGAAACGCCAAGAGTGGAGCCTGCAGAACGGACTGTTGGGCTTCTCATTGGCCACATGGCCACTTAAGGTGCAGACCGGTTACCGGAATTTCTGATGGGCCGGGGGGCCGGTGGGCTTCTTTGCACGTAGTGGGAGGGTGGTGCGTCATGCTTTTATTCTAAGAAGCAATATTTGACCTTGTTATACCAGAGCCTGGAGCCTAGAACGTGTACATGGAATGATCTAGCTTGGAGCATCGGGCGGAGAATGACGCAGGTTGCAGGACAGATGGATAACACCTAACACCACAACGCAAAGAAGGATCCTACGCTGTACAGTACATTGGACATTTACAAACCCCCCCCCCCACCGGGTAGTCAAATATCACAAATACCGTAAGAGCAACTTCTCGCCCCTCCGCGCCCGCCACCGGTTCGTACTGGCTAACAACTCCGCGCACCCGCGCACCACCCACGGCCACTTCCGCAGAAAGCCCTCGGTGATCTCCCAGTTCCCGGGGTCCGACGGCTCCCCCCACACGAGCAGACTGTACGTCTGCGTGGGCGAGTCCCAGAACCCCATGATGTCCAGGCAAAGCTCCTCGTCGTCGAAGCGGTCGGCCATGGCGACGAGGTTGTCGCGCAGCCGCGGCAGGGGGAAGAAGTCCAGCCACGGGTGGTGCGGGACGGTCTGCTGGAGTTTCGTGGGGCGCAGGTGCAGCGGCAGCGAGGTCGGGTCGAGGGCGCTGTGCGGCTGGAGGGTCGTGAAGGGGGAGAGGGCGTCGTCGTGCATCCACTCGGCGCCGATGCCCATGCCCAGCGTGGCCATGTTGGTGGCGAAGGCGCGGTAGACGTTCATGCGGCTAAGCGTCAGCAGGTGGTCGAGGGTCGGGGAGCCGTGGATGTAGGAGGCGTAGGCGACGCGGGTGAAGTCGGTGAGCAGGGCTTGGAGGTTTCCTTGGGTGGTCAGGTCGGTGCAGGGTTTGCGGTCGGGGTGCGGGCTCGTGCTGGTGCTGGTGCGCGTGTGCGATTCGGGCAGTGGTCGTGTTGAGAAGGAAAAGGATGTGGATGTGGATGATAATGTAGATGTGGAAGGAGATGTAGAGGGACTCGTGGTCGAGTTGGGAGAGGAGGTCGATGGGGAAAGGATCGTGATCATCTGTTCGTCGCTGCTGCTCGTGGGTTCCTTTTTGACCCTTCGTATTACTTGACTCGGTGGCTGAGTCTGTGTTTGCCGTGTGGCTTGTTTGCGTTTTCCTTGGGAAGGTGGTGTCAGTACATGTGATAGTGATAGTGATAGATGAGCAGTTTACTGTAGGCCCGCTGGTTAAGACGATTCTGTCGTCGTCGTCGTTCTTTGCGATCTCCCATGCCAGCCCAGTCATCTTCAGGGTCCACCTCGGAACTGGCCGTAACAATCGAGATAGGAGCGCGGGTGCGCTCTTCCTTCACCAGATGCATTTCCGAATCCGACCCCATCCGGTTGGGAAGGTATGAAGTACGTATCCTCTGTGGTGTGGGAACCGAAGCGGCGATGGTAGGAGGGAGAGGGTGAAATGCAACAATGCAATGGCTGATTTAAGGTTACTAGGTTAGTAGTTGAAAGATAAGAAGTTCAGAAGAAGGATCAACTGTAACCCAGGCTGGATCCGGCCGGGGGTTTTATGTGTGGAGGAAGTCGGAGCTAAACTTAAACCCGTTGGCTCTCCACCCGCCCGTTTCGTCCTGTCATTACCAGCCAGTCTCATTTCCTGTCATTAATTTCAGGTAAGTAGAAGTCATCTCTGGTGTTGTAGGGATACAAGTTGAGTTCGACAACTTCCCAGCAGAAAGGCATAAGAAAGTGATGTCTGAAGGAGAGGATAGTATATGATGAGGTAGTTACGGGAGTCTATGTTCTAATTAGTCTAGCAGCGGCATCTTTCAGCTCAAATGCTCTATATCAAACCTACCAAGCGAGATACCCCCTCAGCACATCAACTACCTCCATCGGATCATCTGGACAAGCCTGAAACACCGTCAGAATATGCTGATCCGGACGGACCAACACCGCCCGTTCCTGCGCCAGCTTCATTAGCCCCAACCACTTCTCGCCCGCCTCATCAGGCTGAAGATCGAAATCCCTGCCCCTCGCGACTAAATCAACCCTCAGACCCGGAGGAAGCATGTCCGCAGCCTTCTCAAGCACGCCTCTCCACGGATCTGCGTGCTCTATATCGACAAATAGCGTGAGCGCATTGAAAGCGCACAGATCCAATACCGAAAACCGCCTACACTCCACCTCCTCCGCCGACAACTCCCCCACATACGACGAATCAATCGGCCCCATCAGCTGATCAGTCACGGTCTTTGAAGGCTTAATCCACGCGTGGGGGATCCGCGCCCCCGATACACATTTTGCCTGATAGACGGATGCGCAGCCGGGAACCCGGGTCTCCCCGTACACATACCCGATGTGTAGACCCAGGTTATCGAAGTGCTCGCGCTGGCCATCGATGCCTTCGTGCACAGCCGAGGCACGTTTGGGGTCGGCGACGGTGCAGTAGAGGTTCTCACGCGCGACGTGCACGTTCGGGTCGGTTGCGCCCAGCGTCTTCAGCAGGCGAAAGATCTGTTGGCCGTTTTTGACGCTCTGGGCTGCGTTGACGAGCGCGACGGGGCGGCGCTCGGATTCGTAGGTGTCAAGGAGGGCAGAGCCGGCGTGGCCGTGGTGAATGGCGGCGAGCTTGAAGGCGAGGTTGTGGACGTCGCCCAGGCCGCTGTTTAGGCCTAGGCCGCCGGTTGGGGGGAAGGAGTGGGCGGCGTCGCCGGCTCTGTCATGGGGTCAGCTTTTGCTTTGGAATTGGTGAGGAAGCCTGGAGTTTACTGACAGGAGTACGCGGTTTATGCGATAGGACTTGGCCACTTTCCGGCTGAGGATCCAGGGTCGGTAGCTCAGAACGTCGTAGGGGATGTGGGTGCCTATGGCGGCGTCGACTGTCTTGCGGCAGAGGGACTCGTTCCAGGATTCCACTGGGTGTTTTTGGGACTAGTTCGTCAGTCAAGCCATCCTTGGTCGTGAGCGTGAAGAGTAAACAAAGACGTACATCAAAATTGCAAATCAGCACTTGATTCCCTCCAAGGTCATAGCCGATAATGAAGCCCGATACCTCGGGATCCATCACCCAGTGCAGCATGCCCACCCTATCCGTTACGATCGGGTAGAGGTTAGCGTTGATATGGATGGTCATCATCGTCTCGTCTAGATGCCATGCGTCAGTGTCTGGCTTTCAGGAGGGGATCCTCCACAAACAAGAGTCCTCTCCCTCACTCTCCACCTTCAGAAACCGTCGCACAGCACTCTTTGCCCCATCACAAGCGACCAGGTGCTTGCACTTAACATGGTATTCTCGCTGCGCAGCACGATCCTCGATCGACGCAATTACAAAATCTCCAAGCTTGTCAATTGTCAGCGTATCGCCACTTAGGCTCTCACCGCAATCCAGGAGGAGAGAGGCAACTTACATCCTCAAGCTTGACGAATGAATGATTCTTGCGCATCTCCACCAACGGGTTCTTCACCAGTTGCTTCCGCACGTAGTCTTCAAAGTCCGGCTGCGGGATGTTGTGGATCATCTAGCCTTCAGCAATTAGCTTGCTCGGTTCCTCGAGCTTGTGCTTGCTGAAGCCGAGCATACCGTAGGGGTATCATCCAGCACCCCCGGATCCATCCGCTCATAAGGCAGCCGTCCCACCTGCTGCCCACTCAGATGTGTCACGAAGTTCACCCAGAAAGCATCCTGGCGGCAGGTGCCCAGGCAACGGATCTCGTTTACGTCAAGGCCGAACTGACGACATAGCTCGAGTGTTCTGGGGGACAACGCGTGCGCTTTTGGGGCGTCGAGTCGTGCTGGGTAGCGTTCGCAGAGCAGGGATTTAACTTTGCAAATAACGTTAGTAAGATATCCTCGTTTCTAATGCTATTGACCAGCTAGCAAAACAATAGAGGAAGGAAAGAAAAGGTACCTCCCAACTGAGCAAGTAAGTATGCCTGGAGTAGACCGCATGGGCCGCCTCCGATGATCAGTACGGGGACGTCGTCGGCGATCTCGTGATCTTGTCTTGCAGGTGACATTTTGATGTTTTCGAGGAGCTTAGATGTGAGGTTGTAAGTGGTGGGCTGCTCACCTTTATGTACAGGCTGGGGGTAGAGGTAGAGGGAAGCAATGCAGGGTCTTTAGCCAGTAAGTGGATTGTTTGTTGTTCAGCCTGATACTTCTCATCCTTCCCCACCCCCACTTCAGGTGGGATGTGCGGGCCGCGGAGACAAAGCAGTCGCGTCCCCACTTGCTTCCCCGCAAATATGGCCAGTTTGAGGATTTTCCTCGATGGTTGGAAGTTGTATCCCAGTGTTCGAGAAGGGTTCCAAGTCTGGTGGTGATGATGTAGTGCATGTTGGGCTGATGACAGTTCTGGAGGGGTTGGAGGTAGAAGGTTTTGGTGATGTTCTGACATGATACAAGTATCGGGTTGACTGCTCCTTGAGACTGAGTGATAGATGCTGCCTAACCCTTTCGCTTCCTATGATGACAACACATAGAGCAGATTTTCACAACATGCTCTGGGATTAGTTGTTCTTATGTACTGCATATCTCGAGGCTAAACGCCAGATTTGTTGACAGAATCTAGGACGGTCTTTTGCTAACATACAATAGTCAGAACATTGAGCTAGAAGTATTAGTACACCCACCATCGGAGTCCCAAGAACAGATTTGCCAGAGGTACGCTAAGCATGTATCGTCCTGTCAATGATGTGCAATCCAATGACTCAAAAGGACAGTTAGTCATAAGACAATTTAGTGCAGTGGAATCATCTTCCGTCCACACCCGTCATGATTATCGTCATCTGGAATGACTGGAGCTGCATCTTATCCAGGAGAAGATCTTTTCCTACACTTACCACCACGCACTACAAAGACCTGTCAATATATGGGATCAGCAAACAGCACTTTTGGTCTGTCTCTAGATTCCTTATTCCTGCAAGAATCTTATATCCATCATGTGTCACAACAACAGCCTTATTCGGGAGCTGGCGCTGGTTGCTTTTCTGCCGTGGTAGCGTTCTTGCTTTTTGCATGCCTTGGCTGAGATTGATCACCAGGACCTTGTAAGCAGTCTGCAACTTGGGGCTCGGCCATCTATTTCCAACAAGAGTTAACAGCCGTGCTTGCGTGGCTTAAGGTATTGGAACCAGCAGGATTAAGATGGATTATTAAGCCATACTTTTATTTTAGGCTGCAGCAGGTTGTAGAGAATATATATGCTTAATGAAAATAGATACACTAATGGCAATCATATTAAATATATATTATTTCTATGAAACCTAGTAATAGTTTTAACTGTATAAATAGCCAGCCCTACTGAACCCCTAAGAGACAAAAAAAAAAAAACAGTTTTATAATACTACTATTATTAATAATAGTTGCTGAGGCTTTAAAAAGCAATTATTTAGCTATAATATTAAACTATTGTTAAGGTACAGGCTTGTTGCACAATACCTACCGGCTGCAGCCACCTCTTCTAAAGTTGATACTGATTTATAAGGCTTCTGGTTTTATACTTATATTGCGAGATACGTGCTTTCAGAGCGACGCCTCTTATCGAGGAGAAGATTACAGGACGATGAAAAGCAATTGTGCACCCAAGCTACTCTGCCTGATCATCCAGCCACGGACCCTGGAGTATTTCCTTCGCTGTTTTCCTAATCTCAGGCCGCCACTGGAGCATCCCTCTCATGCGAACCAAGAACATCTCTTTATTCCTTCCTTCAAGGAACTGTTCCGACTGCTCCAGACTGACACCCGTCGGGATCACTATGTCTTGCTCCATTTGCCTGCATTGACCATCGTCAGAAAAACTTTGCAAGAATGATGAAGGGAGAGATGATAATACTTACCATCTTCAGTGAAGAATTCATGACTTCGTTTCCCACGCCTGAGCATATCCAGAGGAGGCGGCCCCCGAAGACCCATAACCTCTGCCAGATGCGCCCGCATCGAGTATCCCTTGCCGTTAGGGTCATCACCGCAAAACATATGTCTCCCCTCAAACAAATCCCACACCTATTGTTCCCGACTCGTTAATACATGATACCATTAGAGAGCAAATGAAGCATACCATAGCCCCGACGTTCCATATATCAACCAAATAACTCCAATCAGTCTTGAGCATCACTTCCGGCGATCTATAAACATTAGGCTGCGCATCGTGATTTCGCTTCTCATCTTCTCGTACGGCTGAGCCGAAATCACTCAGCACTGCCCGTCCGAACACTTTTGGCAAGTCGAAACGTCGGGAAGCGTAGACCGGTAAGCCGTTAACGAACTTGCGAGGTGAGGGGTTCGTCAACTCAGCCTGGGCAAAGCTTTTCAGAATAGACTTGTCCTCTATATCTTGGAGAATGTTGTCGCTTTTAATGTCTATTCAATCATATATTCGGGCGATGCTTTCCAGACGAGGCCATACGGTAATATTACCAGTGTGTACAAGCTTGCATTCGGTATGCAGGTAGTCAAGTGCCTGAAGAATCTGCAAAAGGCCAGCTTTGAATAGATCCTCGCTGAATCGATGAGTGGGGTTGCGATGAAGTAAATCTCGGAAACTTTCTCACATCGGCTTCTGAACGAGACATGGATGGTCACCGCCCGAACGGGGAATTGTGAAGATATCCAGTGCTTTTCGTATATGAGCATGACCAGGCTGCCATGAACTACCTGATTCAGTTGCTTATAGATTTGGAGTTCTTCCTGATTGCCTTCGTCTTGTGTGTGAATCTTGAGTGACACATATTGATGACCTCTGGTTGGGTGGGTGGGTCAACGTATAGTTCGCATAGGCAGAACCACCCGAACTTACTCCAAACCACGAGCGAGTCATTCCGTTGAAGTAGTCCCAAAACCCAGTTTGCCAACTATGTGTTACTTGGCATTAAGCACGTCGCCAATATTAGCAGGATAGTATCGACCATTTCCAATATGCTCGAACCGTTCCTCCTCGAATATTTCCGATGAAGGGACAATGTTGAAACCGCTGGTGGGGAAGCGCATGGGAGGGCACGGGACCCTCCGAAACGGCTTCATGGCCCATTTCATGAGTTTAGCCATGATAGACTTTTGGTTGGGTGAGCCAGTCAGGAATGCAAGCAAGAACCTTTCCTTTCCGCTAGGCCACCCATCTCAGACGAGTTAATCTGCCCCACCGATAACCTGTCAGCCTTCCGAGTAGGCTTGGACTAGCGGACTCGGGGCTACTCCGTACACCTCCACGAGTTCACAATGACGTCCCCAAGAAGCTTACTTGGGCGAAAATCGTCACCTCTGGAGCAGAGACGTGTCGCTGCTGGAAGACGCGTGTACGCTGTCAACGAACAGGGCGGCGCGGAATGTTGACTCTGGCGGTGGACGAAAGCAGCATGTGAGGACGGTTTGCACGAGATAACCGATAAACATAGTGTCGTGTACGGATACATCGGCGGGAATTGACGGCGGGAATTATCACCTGCATGCTGCCGATCATGCTGTGCGCCGTGCTGAATACCGACAATTCTATGCGAGATGTGGCATGCATTACTATACAACCAGGGCGGTCGCCAATTGACCCGTCAATTATTCATGTTGGTGGTTTCGTAGGATGACGTACACTCATGACGAGTGGGTTCTTGGCGGGCAGAATTGGAAGACAGTGGCGCCTCAACCGACCGACGATACCTGTGCGAGCTTGTATTGAAGTCATTCGAGGGGGACCAAAGTAGCAGTGGACTCTCTCCGGTGGGCCATCACCCATAATGCGCCCGTTCGCGGAGGCTGGATCTCCAGACTGGCGTGGAATACAATCGCATGCAGATGATAAGGAGGGCTAGGTAACTTACTAGCTATGGTCCAAGCCGGAATAGTGCCGAGGTGGCCAGCCATGGGGCGAGACCTTGGCGGGTTCCACCGGAATCCAGATCCTGGCGATTGAGTGGCCCGGGACTGACTGATTTTGACCAGTTGCAGTTTAGTGTCCCATGCCCCTTACGTGGAAATGGGCCATGGCGTACTGATTTGGGACTGATTTGGGGTGCTTGGAGTGCTGCTTGTGCCCGTTATGAGTTTAGCACTGCTTAGCACTGCTGCACTTCCAGGTCCGGCCTGAGCCTCTCATTATTATTCGTCTTGATTTGTCCTGTGGGCTTGCAAAATGCCCGCTGCCATCGACTTCACTACCTTGACAATTAGTTTAGTTAGAATTCGATTGTGCTGAACAAGACAAGGCAATTCATCTAGTTGTCGGCTGTTCTTTCCTTTCCCTTCTTCTCCTCCTCCTCTCTCCCCTCTTCTTCCCGCTCCCCTTTCCTCCTCTCCTCTCCTCTCCTATCTCTCTGTCTCGTGAATCCCTGTCCGTCCTTGCGGTCGCCTTCAAACCTCGCGAGAGGTGAATCCCCTCCCCCTCCCCCTCTCCTCTCCCCCGTCCTCAATGTCGAAGAGGCGGCTATTTCGCTGGCCTGCCCGCCGCACCGCCGCCCTCGGAATTTTGGCGCTGCTGGTTACCTCCGTTCTCTCATGGCTCATCTGCGGCGGTGATTCCTACGACCCCCAACCAGGTATGTCATCGTTCGGACCTACCTCCGCCCCGGCCTCTCTCTCCGGGACAATAGGTTGACCGCACGCAAATCAACAACCACAGTAGAAGAATACTTCAACCCGATTCACGAGCAGTTATCGGAAATCACAAAGACGTACGACAATGCGACCAGCGAGATTGGTCTAGTATTGGCCGCGACGCGGGCGGAGGATCTGACTTGGCTTTTGGATTACTGCAACGACCAGTATGGCGCGCCACCCCGCGGATTACGAACCTTCATTATGCTTTGTGTTTATATGGCTGACGTTGGTAATCCTCCCGCAGCGGAACAATCCCATTCATTTACAGCACCGACGTCGAACCCGCGCCGAATCTCCTAGTTCCTTACACTATCCGCGGTCGCGAGGCCACCGCCTACCTCTCCTTCGTCGTCGAGTTCTACAACCAATTGCCGAAATACACGATCTTTATTCACTCGAACTACGATCAATGGCACAATGACCTTTTCGGACCCCACACCGGGCCGGCACTGCGAAACCTCCGCTTAGAGGCTGTCGACGCGCAAGGTTATGTCAACCTGCGCTGCGAGCACGATCCCGGCTGCCCGACGAGCGTCCACCCGTGGAGCCCCACGCAAATCGATATCGAGAACGATGACATTCGCGCATTCTTTCCTCAGGTTTACCAGACGCTGCTTAATGTCCCTGCGAAGAAGGTTCCAGAACACATTGGCAATGTTTGCTGTGGCCAATTCGCTGTCAGCCGCCAGCGGATTCTCGAACGACCCCGGTCGGACTACGAGCGCATGTTGCGGTGGGCCGACGAGACGGAATTGACGGACAGCTTTGGCGTGGGATGGGTATATGAGAAAATTTGGCATATCATCTTCGGCATGGATGAGATTTAGTGAGTGACGGTCGCGCGGGCGTGATAGGGGTCTGATTGCAGCGGCGCAGAGGACTAACTTGATAATTAGTTGTCCGCGATACGAACAATGCCGGTGCGACGCGTACGGATGGTGCGGGCCGTTGGCCTCGGGCGAGACACTGCAGGCAGTGCGAGCGAATCCGGGTTCCACGATGGGGCCGTCGTTCTAATCATAATGGATGAATCTGGTTCTAAGCGTTTAATGCATGATGTATACTATCATGATTGGGGACATTTTGAGCACCCCAAGTCGGTCTGGCTACGATTTCTCAATTGCAATCTAATTGTACAGTTAGATGATGGACTGTTGTTTTGTTATGTTCCGCTATCTCAGGGTATATTTGTTGGGCCGTGCTAACCCACAGTTTCCGGAAGTCTCGTCAATCATGCTTCGTGACGCGCCGTCATACGCGACAATTCGCCAATTACTCGTGGTTGATTGGTTGCTGGTGCGTCCCTCGCACGGGCCCAGCGTCCAGCTCATACAATCCTCTATGCGCGACCGGACTGGCCGGTACTTCATGCACGTTTCCACTATCCAATAATGGGACGTCCGTTTCAGATGGCCTCCGCCGGGGGATGGCATGCAGGAACAACGCGTTTTGGTCATCAGCCGTCGGGACAGAGCTGGACGAGCTTTCTGTGCCGGAAATCAAAGCAGCCGGTACCGGGGGAGAAGGTGGCGAGATTGTTGATATTGTGCGATGTGTGTCGTTCGACAACGATGGTGGAGGCGGCGAGAGTGGCTTCCGTGGAATGCTGTTCAGGTTGATCGTCTGATCGGGCTCATGCGGCTCCGACACTCGAGGTTTCAATTTCTCTTCCATATTTGAGATATTGCGATCATGTGACAACCCTACTCCAACAGCTGTGTATTCAGATTTGCCCTCGTCTTGGTCCGCGTTCCGCCGTTTGCGTCTTGACCGGTTCCGACGCATTAATACCCATACGAGGAGGAAAATCAGCAGCACGAGCACGATCACGCCGATCGCAATTCCCGCTTTGGCTCCCGAACTCAGCCCGCTGCTGGAGCCGTCAGAGCAGCTGTAGGACCCCCTGAACACGCCATTGCTGTTGCTGTTATTGTTGCTGTCGTCATCGTCATCGTCATCATCCCCATTTCGGAGGGAGTTCAAACTCGAGCAGCGAAATGATCCACCGTGCGACCGGATACTCGTCTTGCCGTTGACATGCTTGAGGTCACTAAATGATATCCTTTTGCATTTTGAGAGTCAGTCTCGCTGCGCTCGCAAATTATGGTCCAACCCATCCCGAACGCGATGCGAACCAGGGAAACAAAAGAGGAATTACCCACCGATCAAATTTCCCACTTAGGACCAACGCTCCATTCACATACTGCAAATCATCCAACACCAAATCTCTGAGCTGCGAATTATCCTCGGCATCCAGCTCTCCGCTGACCTTTTGCAGATTTGACAGCGTAAGGGTGCTCAACTGAGCATTATTCCTGATGGTAAACTGTCCGTTGACGGTTTCGAGGTTCGCCGCGGAGAAAGCCGTCAGCGCGGAGGCATTTTGTATGGTGAGACCTGCGTTGAGCGTCTCAAGTTGTTTGAGGGTGATGGTGCCGGTGACGGACGGGGAGATGGTCAAGGTGCCGTGGATGGTGGAGCAGGAGGAGAGACGGTTATCGGCATCGGCTTGCGAAGTTATCGTTGTGCTGGAGGTACCTTTTTAATTACCTGTGAGCACTTGATCTCGATGGAGAGTATGTATAGTACGACCAGGATAGTGAATGAGGGATAGAGCATAGAGTATAGAGTATAGAGTATAGAGAGTGATGACCGGCGTAAAACTCACAGTTGGTGCTCGAATCCGAGTCAGCCGCGACGGGCGGAGATACCAGGCATAGCAGGTACAAGAACACGGACACGGCTTTCATATTTGGAAGTCCAGTAAGTTCGTGAAATCCAGGTGATGGCTCACGAGTTAGAATCAAATGCTCTGGGTCGCGAATCCGATCATTGGGACATTACTTTATTGTTTTTGAAGTCTCAATGCTTGTAATAGACGTCCAGCAATCCGTCCCAGCGAGTCAGTCAGTCCGTCCCCTTAGCTCCGAGGCGGGGACAGCTGGTGGTTAAGTATTTAGCTCTAAGCCTCTAGCAGAATGCAAAGAAACGGCAGAGAAATATGACAGCCTAAATTTCTACTGCAGGGTTCGACTAAGATCCTTTCGGGGATAATTCCTTGCTATTATAGGTAGTCTAGCTAGATTTCTTTGGCTTTTCCTTTCTTTTCTTTTTGACCCTCTGTGTTTTCGATGGCCTGGGGGGTTTTCTTTTTTGCCGAGACCCTCTCCTGTGGTCTGCGGTTGTGGTGGAGAGTCCATCGGAGCTATCGGGACGGTGATAGTTGCCGTGGTTGATCTGGCTTCTAAGTTACGAGACTAGGATTTCAATGCGGAATTTGGGAGGGCAGAGATTGTGTCATACTTATGACTGCCCAGAGTTCTGAAAGGGGATGGATGTACAGTACCGTAGGCCAAAGCATTTGCCAAACTGCACTACAACTAGGTGTAGCGGCAGAGAATCCCTGTCACTGTCACTGTCACTGTCACTGTCACTGTCAACTTTCCAAGCACTGGCCGCTGGCAGCGTGCGAAAAGTATCCAAACCAAGTATCTCCGAACACTGCCTCTTTTGCTGCAGCGCTGCAGTGCCGATCCCCAATTTTTTTTGTCTGGAGCGTGGACTGATTCCAACGTACTGTACCTCCACTTGAGCGGAGTTTTCTACTTGTGTAGTTAGCGTAGGGTTCAATCTTCTTATTGTGTGGTGTGCACGCCTTTATCGCCGAGGATTTTAGGTGGGAATACCGGGTTGGAGCTCGGATTTAGATCTAATCACTTACTGGGTTACTGGGTTACTGGGTGCTTACTGTCGTGTAGCACCGCCGAGGGGCGGGGGAAAATCATCTGATTTGTTGTCTGGCTCGTGCATTGGGGTGTGTTTGTTCTATTTTTATCTGTGATGCACTCTTCTTCTGGTGCTTGTTCAGGCACCAGAGTTTTTTTGTCCGAGTCAGGTGTTGATCTGGGCTTGCGCTCTGAGAGAAGATGGGGACCTGGGAGTTTGGGGATGGAGTATGACTTGATCACTTCGACGCTTTTGTTCTCTTCGTGGCTGGGTTGTGTGCTTCACCTCGTTTCTTCTGGGGATACTGCTTAGTAGTAGTAGCACATGTAAAGGCTTTGAATGGTGCTTTTCCGACTAAATGGTGTATGTCGATATCGTCTGTGTGGGTTGGGATTCGTTCGGTCGCGTTCATCAACTCGAACATGTCTCGTTCTGTGTGTGTTTGTTAGCCGCATAAAATAACGAGAGATGAATTGTACTGCACTGGACTATCGGGATTCGGGAGTCTTTGTGCATGCGATTCGCAATAGGCGGTCGGGGGATGAAGGATGTTGGCTGATGCAGGCCAAGCCGGCTGGCGGATGAGCCTGCCCTGTCCGGCGGGTCGGATCGGGGGCTGGTCCCTGATGCCACAACTTTATCTCGAGGTTCGTTCTGGAGTATAGATGGACGGATCAGCAACGGAACCAAATTGCAGCAATGTGTAGCCTTCTAGACTTGCTTAATTTGTCTAATCGTGACCCGAGCTTTCTGTTTGATGAGGTGGTTTCCTGTGGGGAGGATGAAGGTCGTTTTGCTTGTGGTGGTTTAGGGGCGTGATTCGTTACGTCGGTGGATCTGCGATCTGAATCTCGCGAGAAGTACAGATCTGTAGAAATTTGTAGTCTCTTGCTATCGCTTTATCCATCTGCTCAATTCTGTCTCTCCAATGTGACAAGATTGTTTCCTTCGTTCGCTCGGTTTGTGGTGGTTTATGGGCGTGGCTCGTTCGTTTCGGCAGATTTGCGATCTGGATATCGCGAGTTGTTTTGGGAACTGCAGCCACGTACAAATTAGCTATCTCGATGCAAGTTCAAGCCAGGAATGTTTGACAACCTGCAGTTGCTGTAGCTGTCAAAGCTAGCATTGGAGTAGATGGAGAGTCTTTGAGAAAGGGCTGCCAGGGTGCGTGTATCTCGTCTCCTGGGCGGTGGATGCGCGTTGCTCGGGTTCCTTCTCTGACAAGATTGACTTTAGAAGAGGTCAACACTACTTGCGGTGCTTGAAGCGACGACGAGAGAAAGAGATGAATTCCTTGTCTTCCTGTATGTGGGCATCGTGTCCAGGTTCTAGGGAACTGCTTCGTAGCGTGGACAAATCTTGCCGTAGGCCGGAGAGGTGTAGCACAAACATTTGGTACGCTATTTGAACTTGCTCTCGACTGTATAGCCATATCATAATCATCATTTTGAACACCTTATGGAGAAGCAAGAGCAGGCGCCTCGAATAGACACTACACGACAGATACTACGTTTCTTCTCGTGGCATAGAACTTCTTTGGTATACGTGGACTCGTTTCTGCATCGCTCGAGGCCTGCCCCTTTCCATATCCTACTGCTAACAACCGATGTACACCCCCAGACCCCCTACCACCGGTCATGTATGTCATGCTTGTTCTTGGATCTTGCCACCTGATTCCGTGAAATGTGTAATATCAAATTCTGCTCCAGGCAGCCACTCGCTTATCAGTCAGCGAGACCTTCGTTCGATGTAGGATCACGTTCTTTTTAATATCAAGTTTTAACACAGCCAATCAGGCCACCGGATTACTCTGGCTCCTTATCATTCATGTAAAGGGTGTCATATTCACTTTCGAAGCTCCAGGCAGCCACTCGCTTACCGGCCAACCATGTAGCTGATTGTCCATTCATTTTGATATCAAGCGTTTCATAATAGCTGGTTCTTGATCATTCACTGATGATTTCAGCCGCCCAGATCACACTTCTCCCTCTTCCCATGAACATAAATACCCCTCCCCCCTCCCTCCTCCCTCTTTCTTTCCTCCTCTCTCTCCTCTCCTCCTCTCTTCTCCAACCTTTCTCTTCCTCTCTCCCCTAACCTTTCCTTCCTTCCCCTCCTCTTTCCTTCTTCATCTCTCAACTCTGCGTCCGGGTGGGCTGGCGCTATGTACCCTCACTGGCCAACACCAGTGTCGATTACCTTCCAGCCTAGACGGACGGAGGTCACAGAGTTGCGAGGCTCTGAAAGCAGGCGACGTCTTTGTTGCAAAACCAGACGACCAGCTTCACATCCTCACTACTCGTCTTCCCAATCTTTTGTTCTTCTCTTTCTTTTCTCATCTCTTTCATCTGTGAAGTCCTCACTCATCGAGCGTGGATGGAGAGAGTCGAGATGTTTTCAATATTTGGGAAGTTTTCTGAAAGCGCTGAACTTCAGCGTTTTTAATCCACACACTCTCTTGTCTTGACCAATCCCAATGATGATGTTGGCTTTTACTGCCTCTCACTGCAAAGACCAGGTTGCTTTGATGCAGTATCGGTCTTCTTGCAACGGTCACACCAACATTGCTGGATCTGAGGAGGCCTGCCTGATCTTCCTATTCATTTCCGCCCTCCCCTACCTTCTCTGCCCTTTTCACTCTTTTTTTTGACCAGTCCCAATGATGATGTTGGCTTTACTGTCTCTCGATGCAGAATCTAGGCTGTTTTGACACAGTACTGACCTACTTGCAAAGGTGCACCTTTGCTTGATCTGAGGAGGCGTGCCTAGTTTGTGGGTGGGGGTGTTTTTTCGTGGTTTTTCTCCTTGTTTCTTTTCACACACATTCCCAATGATGATATTGGCCTCTACTGCCTCGCGTTGTAAATTCTAGGTTGCTCTGATGCAGTGTTGGCCTTCGAGCATATGAAGTTCAAATGCTGTCCTTCGCTTTGCGAAAGACAGCCACTGAACATACTTGCTTCAGATCTGAGGAGGCTTGCCTAGTTCGTGGGTTGCTGGCTCTTTTCCTTTTGTCTTTCCTTTGTCTTTCTTCTGTTTTTCCTTTTCCCCTGTACCCCGATGATGAAGCTTACTTTTGTTGCAACCTTGGACGCTGATTCTACCCTGTGGCGAGGCGACCGGTTCCGATCGGTTGCTTACCTTGCGTGGTGGGATTGTAGGCTCGGGCTTGCTCGCAATCTTGGATGCTGATCCTGCCCTCTGGCGAGGAGACTGGCTGCGGTCGGCTTTTTGCCTTGCGTGGTGGAATTGTAGGCTCGGATTCGCTTGCAGCCTTGGACGCTGATTCTGCCCCCTGGTGAAGCGATCGGCTCCGGCTGGTGCCTTGCCTTGGGTGGGATTGTAGGCTCGGGTCCGTTTCAATCTGCTCTGAGGAGACCCCCTCTTTTGTTCGTTTCCTTCTTCCTGTGCCCTCGATGATGAAAACCTCACTTGTCGCAACCTTGGATGCTGATTCCTTCCTCGGCGGGGAGACCGGTACCGGCTGGTTACTTGCCTTTTGAGGTTGGGAATTGTAGGCTCGGGTCTGCTACTTGCTCTGAGGGGGCTCCTCTCTCTTGTTTGTCTTCTTTTTTTTTTTTCTTTTTTCCTTTTCTCGTAGACTTGGCCCTCGATGATGAAAACCACATTTGCTGCAGCCTTGGACGCTGATTCCTTCCTCGGCGGGGAGACCGGTACCGGCTGGTTACTCGCCTTGAGGTTGGAGTTGTAGGCTCGGGCTTGCTACTGCTCTGAGGGGGCCGCTCTCCTTGACTTTTCTTCTCGCTATTCTTTTAATCTTTGGCTGGTGGTGTCGGTGGTTGTAGCTTGTTGTTGTTCTCGCGTGCTTGATGGAGTTCACGTCGCTGGTGGTCTGAGGAGTTAATGTTCTAGTCGCGCTTCTCCTTCTCTTTGTGGTCCGAAGATGTGTGTGCTACATGTTGATTAGAATCCGAATCGAAACTCCCGTTCGCATTTCTCCTTGCTATCCTCGCCCTCCTGAGTATGTACAGCATGGCTGGTCATCGCCATTAGCAGCGGAGATGCGCTATCGAAGACGAAAGGTACGCCGTGACTACAGTTGAGAACAGATTCGGCGTGAGATCAGGCTAACTTGCGCTTCTTGGATGCAGATCACACGTTCGGTCTACGAGGCGAAGCGTACGATTTACGTCGGACGAGAGGTCGGCAGCCAAGAACAAACGAACGAGCAAGCGAGCGAGAAAGAAACAAAAAGGCTTCAAAAGTGTGGAGAAACATGATACTACAGTATTGGTGAAGGCAGAGGCGTACAAGAAGACTATGGATGGTGGGGGTTTTGATGGTGTTATCTTTCCGGTAGCAGGGGAGAGGGACGGTTGGACGAGCGGTGCCATTGCCATCATGGCGATTTGTGACAGCAGAGAAGACGAGCAAGATAGTCCGTACGTTCGTGTTGAAAGATATCGTTCGAAGCCTGGGGGTTCCGCGGGGATCCAGTTTCCGTTCTAATATGGCCTTTGCAAGGACATATGAACAAGAACAGTCATAACGTCGTGAGATTGTAAACGTAAAAGGTATCGCTAGATATACACTCTAAGAAAAGGAACACATCCCGAGACGCCCACCGACCGACTGACCGACCGTCCATCCGTCTATTGTCCCTCTCACCGTCTATCCGTCTCCCCAAGTAGTATCTAATGTTTGAAGTTCCTTCCATTGGGTTTCGAGCTCGCGGATCACCCACCCCGTACGCCAGCCTACTGTCTTCTCCATCCGGCGGAGGAATTCTAGGGAGCCTTGTTGCTCGGCTGTGTGGCGGAGACAGTATCCGTCTGTGGGGAGGAGGCTTAGTAAGAAAGGCAGAAGAGATGGAAAAGGGTGAGGAAGCGTACAGCGATGGAGGAGATGGCAGGCCATGAAGTATGCATTTTCGACGGTTTCATTGGACATCGAGAGGCCGATGACCTTGACGAGGTGGGATGAGATTGTTCTCTGTTTAAGATGCGGAGGCTAGGTTAGTTGATTTGTGGGCAGACGTGTTAAGGAATAGGTGCGGGACAATCATGGAAGGAATAAACAAAGGGACGATGAGAGGGTTGATGAGAGAGACGACGAGAGAGACGACAAGAGAACAACAAGAGGGAACAACAAATAGAGCGACAAGAGGGAGCGATGAAAACGATAACAAGACAGACCATGAGAGTAAACAACAAGAGAGACAACAAGAGGAAACAACAGATGGAGCAACAGATGGAACGATGAGAGGAACGACGAAGGATGATGAGAGCAAAGACGAAAAAAGATGACGAACCTCCTCCACACGCTTGAGTCGCGCAAGCTCGTAGTCACTGACTACACTCCAGTGTCGGTCGGAAGCACTCAGAAAGATGCACGCTGTATGATAATATTGCAGTCCCACAGCTAGAAGTTCGAAATCAAAGATCAGCCAAGCTTCTTGATAATATAGGACGACAGCAAGTCGTTGGCAAACTTACCCGCCTGCGGCGAGATCATCCACATCTCAGGAAACGGGCGATCCTCCTTCGGATTCGCATCCTTGTACTGTAGTGGCTGCCAGCTGACCGGTCGCGCCTGGTACCATTGCTCTACGCTATCGACCAGATGCTGCCACTCCGTCTCATCAACAGGACTGCAGTGCGAGCCCGACCATAACCGCAAGATCTTGGCGCAGTAGAAGATGATGACGTTCGCATATGAGGCGTCGTCGCGCCGGCGGAAGACAACCGACCGCTCGTAGTTCGCCAGGTTGAGTTGCATCGGTTGGTGCTGCACGACGCAGGCGTAGATGGCCTGGCGGAGGAACTGCCAGCTGACGGCTTCGGCGAGCCCGCCCGAGGAGGCGGAGTTGGACATCCGGTTGAGCAGTCGATTAGATCCGACCCAGTGGCACTTCTCGTCGGTCGCGAGCTCGAGCTCTTCATACATCCGTAGGATCACGACCGTGAAGAGGAGATTGTCATCGTAGGTCTCTTCTGGGAGGGCCAGAGCTGCGATCAGGAGTGCGAGGCACTGGCCGTGGTACTCTGATGCTTCCCAATCACTAGCCCCTTTTACAATGGCGTCATGTCGAGCGGCAAGGGCGAGGACAGCTTTGAGAACCATTGGATATCGGAGGGCGCGGCGAGGGACTTCGGTCCCGAAGTGAGAGCGGAGATCGCAGATGTCGGCCTTAAATAATGTTAGCTTCTATGCAAAATGAAGCTAATGGATTGAAAGAGAACTTGGTTGAACATACCCATGGCGCAAGCTTCTGAATGAAGAGACGGAGAAGGTGAGCTTCGCGAGGTGAGAGTGATGACGAGCTGCCTTGTCTGGGGCTGACCGCACTCGTCGGCGATGCTGCGCTCGTCCAAGTACTTGCGGATGCTATCGGAGAGAGCATAGGAATGGCTTGGGGTGACAGGCTTGAGGATGTGCCGGGGAAGGGTTGTACTTCGGCAATTGGGGGTGTCGTGGGGTGTGGTGCTGGATTGTCGGCATCATGATGTCCTCGTGGGCTCTCATCCTGAGAATACATAATCTCTGGAAAAGGGAGATGGGACAGTACAGTATAGAATTGCGGGATGTCTTGCGGCGTCTCATTTGAGGGGACATGATCATCCCCCCGAGGGACCAGCGGAACGTCGCTTATATTGTCATCGTCGGAGTCGTCAGATGATTCTTGCACGAAGGTTACTGAGGCAAAATCAGTACTGCGAGAAACAGATGTGCATCTGAGCAAGGAGGTAGGCACATACACGAGTGAGGAACCTTTACCCAAGTCTGCTGAGAATCCCAGGCTAGCTCAAACTTGGATGCCGTGCCGTTGCTCTTCTGGTAAACATGACGCACAGATTTGAAGCGAAACGGCGGATCTAGGCGACAAGCTCGCCCCAGGCGAGTGCAGGCGTTACACGAAGACGCCCCGGCGCGAGTAGTACATCTTATATGGCGCAAACGACAACGTTCACATCCCCTTCCAATTCTCATGGCAAGCAATTGCGGGGCAAAGGCCCTTGAGCGTTGATCGCTGCGGGGGAGGTACAGCAGGCAAAGAGGGACATCGGCGTGTTCGTCGGGTTCATCCAGGCGACTGGATACAAGCGGCAACGGGAATCGCCAGGGAGAGGAAAGGAAGTGGTTGCTGATAAGAGAAGCCAAGGGAAAAATGTGAAGCAGAGTAGATGTGCGGCGAGAGGAAAGGGCCGTCGGTTATTGATCTTTTCGAGATGCGGAGAGACTGCTGGCCTGTGCTGGGGCTTAGTCACTCTCCCCCGCATTTCCCCGTCCCGGGGTAGTAGTAATTAACTAGTAGACCTAGCCAGTTCAGGAGAATGCGTTCCACATATTGACGCGAGCCAAGCCTCCCTCCTCACCTCGTATCTCCCACTTGATCCAATGGTATCTAGACCATGCTGGAGTACTGAGTTCGTGCATTGACGGATCGGTGTTGTGGTGTAGTGTAAGGCTGTTGCGCCCCAGAGCTCGTCTCGATGCCCCTTCTTCACATTCAGAAATACTACCCGGTCACTGGCTCGGTAGATCATACCCTGGAAAAGTGAATGTCCTATTGTGAATCTAGCTCGTGGTGACCATAGCTTATCTCTTACTTGTAAAATTTGAAGACACACAGGTCTGCTGCCCCTTGCTGTATGTATTTTTATCTGTTGCATTGATTTTCTATATGTTGGAAAGCATGTATCAACATGCAGTGGATGCGAATCTCCGGGTTTTCTGAGCAATACAATGGTTGCACGGAAAGCCGCGCGAAGCGCAACTCGTAGAAAGGCGACATGCGTAGCTGGACATGGATGATCGACCTTGAATATACTATTTCTGGCTCTATGTGCAGCAACATGCATCACCCTGCGCTCCTGGGTATACATGGCCATCGAGCTACAATATGGATGCCATGGATGGTTTCTACCACATATTGTATCAAAAAGACCGTCATTGATTCTAATTCATCAGATACTAAAGTCATAAAAAGTGGTATAAACGCAACCCCAACTACCTGTATGCTATCGTCGAATTCACACTTTTGTATTCCTCGTTTAAACGCTGATCGTCTTGAAGACACTGCACAAATTGTTAGCATCTAACCCTCGAAATACATCTGAAAAGCATCACTTACCCAAAGCCGCCGCCGCCGGTAGCCATGATGGTGCCAGGCATCTGGGCCTGCCAGTGTACCTCCTTGACTGAGTCCATGTAGTGAACGAACAACAACTGCGGGGGAACCTCTTGCATTGCGGCATCCCGGTTCTCCTCTTCATCCAACTCGACGGCCAAATCCCACAGCGTGACGGTGTTATCGGCAGAACCGACCGCGACAACACTGTCGTCGGTGGGGTGCCACTCAATACTCGTGACAGGTTCCCGGTGGAAGTCGAACGACGCGACCGGAGAAGCCTTAGTCGGGGCGGAGGAAGCGCTGGGCTTCCAATGTCTAAGATCCCAGACGGCCCACTGACCGTCATCAGCGCCGGTTGCGAGCAGGTGAAAAGTCTGGTTCGACCAGCTCATGACGTTCACATCGGTGTTCGAAACCTGCACATCAACGGCGGGCTTGCGCGACTTAGAACGAACATCCCAGACCTTGACGGTTCCGTCACTGCTGGCGGAGGCGAAGACGTTCTTCTCGTTCGGGGACCACTGGAGCTCTTCGACGGAGGATCGGTGACCGGTGAAGGGACGGGTGTCGGTCACCCAGCCACCTCCTTCAGTACGAGTCGTCACGTAGATCAAGCCGTCGTTGTCACCAGTCAACAGCTTGCCAAGGGGTTGCAACGGAGACCAGTCAAGGGCGTAACCTTCCGACTTGTGCATGCGCAAGGTAGAGAGGGGCTTGGATGCGGAGGGAGGGAGCATAGTACCGGGGACATCGAAGCTGGTGAGATGAGGGGTGACATCGTGAATGACGACTTGCGAGTTCTCAAGCATAGTGGCGGTGATGGTTTGAGGCGGCTTGGAGTAATCACCCGACTGGTTGGGAGTCTGGTGAGCGCGGATCCGGTTGGTTGTCGATCCGAGAGGAATGCTCTTGTGCTCAAGGATGGCTTCGCCCATGTCGTCGTCGGAATCCGAGTCGCTCTCGGAGTCCGTCTCGTTGTCTTTCTCCATCTTGCTCAATCCGCTCAGCTTAAGAACCATCAGCTCGTTCTCCTTGGCGCGCTTGCCCTCGGCTTGTGTACCCGCAACGGCGTAGACGGTCGCGGGGTAGGTCTTGCGGTTGTCGCCCAGGTTGTCGCGGACGATATCGAAGGAGAGGCAGGGCCATGGTGTGCTGAGGGTGTGAAGCATGTCGTACGTGGTCGGGTCGGGCGAAAGGACCTCTCCGGGGGCGAGCTTCGTTCTTCCGGGAATGAAAGTCTGCTTGTCGACATCCATGGCTTCTGCGGGGAGCGTCTGTTGTTAGGACTTTCTGGACGGCTGAAAGTGGTTCAGGAGATAATTGTAGCGTACCCTTTTCCTCTTCCTCGCGCTCCGCATCCGGACGACCATCCACACCGGCCTCAAGAATCTCATCTTCACTCTCGAACTCGTCCTCGTACTCGTCCTCAAACTCTCCCATCTCATCGGGAGGGTTCTCAGTGATCGGGCGCTCACCGGCCTTGAGCGCGGCGGACTGCTCGTCGGAGGCGTCGGCGGATCTCTTCGACATTGTGTTGAGGGTGATGTGTAGAATCTGTCGAAGGGAAGGAACAGCTGTCGACGAGCCAGTCGTGCAGCGGGCGATAGGGAGGGAGAAGAGGAGGCCGGGGGGGGGGGAGGGGGGGGGGGGGGGTAAAGTGGGAGGCGTAATGGCCGACAGAAGGGGGGGGGGGGGGGGTGGAAAATTGACTGATTAGGGTTCGGGGAACAATTTTTCCATGATTTTTTTCTGTTGCGCCGCGGCGAAATTCACGGGACAGGCACACTTTACCTATCGCGGACTAGCGGCGATCGGAGAATGGCTGCCCGCTTTTCTGCTGGGCAGCGGCTGGCTGTGAAAGACTGAGAGACTGAGAGTGACAGACACACTGAGAGAGAACCAACCTCCATCGAAAGCTGAGCTGAGGCTTCCATTTCCCTTCTTGCCGCTTGCTTCCACACCCACTCTTCCCACCCCCCTCCCCCCCTCAAGGGGCTACTACTACTAATTATTCTCTCAGCTCTGCCCAGCACAGCTCATTCATCCCCGTCAACCATCACCTGTCTCTCTGTTTACTTTCCTATCCAAGGCGTTTATCCCATTTTTGTTTTCCTTTTCATCTCTCTGGTTTGTTGCTTGGACCGTTTCCTTCCTTGAAGCTCCGTCGTCCCATGGCTGCGTGCCTTGGCTGCTAGTGCACCTGTCACATTACCTGGGCTCCTCCTGCAACAAAAGGTGCATACTAATTGATCACTCTATCAACAATACCCCTCCCTCCCCCCCGTCTCTCTAGGGACCCTCCCTCCTTGAAGAACCTTCAACCCTTGCAACTCACTGTTGACTCGCCAACATGGCGCTGACAAATTTGTCTGACAATTTGGCAGTCCTATCCTTTGCGACCGGATTTCGATACATGCGTTTCCGACCAAACATTGCTCTGATCTCACGCCCACAAATTTGGTTGGTCTTAGCATCCCCGCTCCACCGTCTCCGTCCGGACCTCGACCGTGTTTACGTCCAGCGCTAACCAAACCACGCCATCCAGGAACACCCTCCAGACCTCCATCCACACATTTCCCCGTTATGGATACGTCACAATTTAACATGGCTGGTGCCTCCGAGCCCGCCGACCAGCTCGAGCAGGACCAGGCGCAGAGCATGGATCTCCCTACACCCACTCAGCATGGCATGGTCGCCGGTGCGGACGAGACCACGATCGCAAATGGTTACAGCAGCGACTCCCGCGCCCACTACTCTTCCCACGACTTCCAGTCCCCCGCGCGAGATTACCACTCGCAAGACGGCGAAGCCCCTCGATCGAACTATCCCTCGCAATTGCCTTCCTCTTCAAGGCCCAGCTCCGGCCACTCCAACCATCCAGACCGTCTCATATCACAACCGTCACAGGATGTCAGCCACAAGCAAACATCGTCGCAAGCGAAGAACAGTGTGGTGATTAAGGTGGGGATGGTCGGGGATGCTCAGATCGGAAAGACGAGTCTTATGGTGAAATATGTGGAAGGCAGCTGGGATGAGGATTACATTCAGACTTTGGGTATGTGGGGATGAAATCGTGTTCACCCCCAATTTGTGAGCCGTGCTGATGGATGACAAGGTGTCAACTTCATGGAGAAGACCATCTCGATCCGGAATACGGAGATCACATTCTCGATTTGGGATCTTGGTGGCCAGCGCGAGTTTGTCAACATGCTTCCTCTCGTCTGTAATGACGCAGTGGCGATTCTCTTCATGTTTGACCTCACGCGCAAGAGCACCCTGAACTCGATCAAGGAGTGGTATCGCCAAGGTCGTGGATTCAACAAGACTGCCATTCCCTTTTTGATTGGCACCAAGTATGATCACTTTGTCAACTTTCCCCGGGAGGACCAGGAAGAAATTTCCATTCAGGTGAGCTACTGCGGGTCCCTAGTCTGGAAACGTCTGCTAACAGCGCACAGGCCAAGCGCTTCGCCAAGGCCATGAAAGCCAGCCTGATCTTTAGCAGCACTAGCCATAGCATCAATGTCCAGAAGGTCAATCACGAACTTTTCTTCCCTTCTCTTGTTCGTACTCGTCTAACCCAGATCGCAGATCTTCAAGATCGTCCTCGCCAAAGCTTTTGACCTGAAGTGTACCATCCCTGAAATCGAAAATATTGGCGAGCCTCTGTTGTTGTACAAAAATGTTTGAAAGACACGACAAAAACGAAGTGGGATGAACGATTACGTGCCTAGGACGACGTGATGTTGATGAACGAAGTTTTCCCTCCTCTGGGTGGTAAGATACGGTGGCTCCTTCTGCCGGATCCTCGAGGATCAGAGCTAGACTGGTCCGTGTTGGTGTTCTTTTTCAATCCTGTTTTTTTTTTTTCAATCACCCTCTCTTATTTCCATCTTGTCCTTCATAAGCATTGGGGTGCGCCTGGATTTTCCTTCATTTCGTCGCTTGACTTACTACTTTCACAGTGTGTTGAATTCCCCACCTGTTCATTATTTCATTTTTTCAAGCGCTCATTTGCGGGCTGTCTGTGAATATTTTTTTTTCAGTCTGGGTCGTTGCACGATAGAGCAAGAGTGCTCGGTCCCAGCATTTGTCTGATATGTTCTTCTGTTCGTGTTGTTTGCAGCTCCTCGAGGAGATACCTTTCCTTTGTTGATAATATAATTTGACGTATGTCAGTTTAAATGAGTAGATACTACCAACGTACCTTCCATGGAGGCTCCATGTCGGGGACCATTGATTGATTTGCCCACACCCATCTTGATAACGAATTGTGGAGAGAATTCAGACAGTCGGATCTGCGCGACACACAGGTCTTGCTGACACAGGAATAGAGAATCATATGTTGCACTATAATCATGGAAGACTTAGACCAAGCTGGTAACCATAGCACGCCGTAGGTCAGGATCGGAGAGTGTCAGTATACTACCTAGTAGCCCATTAATGGAGTTATTGGGCTACAGTGAGTTGCTGTACAGTAAGGACTACAGAGAGCGCTTGCCTTATCGCAACGTGAGTCTCGGACCCGGGTTCGGCCTCGGCCTTGATTTCGGAGATGGCAATTCCCCGCGCCCAGTTCTCGGGATTTTCAGCCTTGTTTGTTAGCTGGACTCCACATCCATAGCTCTCCAATCTCCATGCCTATCCCAGCCTCCCAGGGTCTGCTCCACTTGCTTCAGGAGCTATACGAGATACGGTCCCCGAGTTATCGTGGGGGTTCGGTATCCCCGAATTACCCGGCCACCTAAGATTTATCTCCGTCGATCGGCTAAGATGAGGAACTATATATTCGTTATCCCATCGGAGGATCATCCTAACCAAGCCCCACATCACAGAGTCGCAGACTTCAACCAAATCAGCACAATGAGCCATTCCGACCTTCTTCGACTTGTCAGCTCTCTGGCCAACTATCCAGCACTGGAAACCGTTGACGAGCCCACGCGAAAGCAACTCCTCGAGAGCATCGAGAAGCTGCGACGCAAAGTCGAGACTCCGACCGATTTCACCATTCGGACTGTCTTCGGGGTATGTTTGTGATCCATTTCCACAAGATGGGAATCAAGACTGACACACCACAGAGCCACCAAGCAATGGTACTACGACTCGCCGTGGATCTGGGACTTTTCGACGCCATCGCCCAACAAGGAGGCACGGCCACCACAGCCCAGCTAGCTGAATCCACTGGAGGCGACGAGCTCCTAGTTTGTACGTTCAACCACAGGATCTACTTATACTCCAGCCTCGTCCTCAAACTAACACCGCCTCCCAGCCCGAATCATGCGCTTCCTCGCCGCCATCAACATTTTCGAAGAACTCGGCCCATCCACCTACAAAACCACACCTCTGGCTGCAGCATACACCTCGCAATCCCCTCTCTCCGCCATCGTGATCCACGCGTACGTCCAGTCAAGCCCCACTGCCTCTAACCTCTAAATCACCTTTCACAATGCCACTGCCCTCAACCCCTAAATCACCCTTCTAATGCGAGTCCAACAGAACATACACCCTAGTAACCATGTCCCAACTCCCGTCCTACTTCGCTGAAACCGCCTGGAAAAGCCCAGACGACGCCACGAACGGGCCCTTCCAGCACACGCACCGCACCACACAGACCTTCTTCGAGCACCTCGGCGACCACCCGCACCTCCAGCAGGCCTTCAACGCAGTCATGTCTCTGGACTTCCGGCGCAGCAGCTCGGCCAAACAATGGTTCGAGCTGTACCCGGTCGAATCGAAACTCTTCCCTGCCACCGAAAATGAAGACCTCAACCGCGCAACACTAGTCGACGTCGGCGGCTCACAGGGCAAAGACCTCCTAGCCCTGAGCCAGCATCTCTCCACGCAATCACCACCGACATCCGACCCAACCCTCACGCAACCCCAACCAAAACTGATCCTCCAGGACCTCCCCGCCGTCATCGCCTCCATCCCGCCGTCCACGGTCAAAGCCTTCCCGGGGTGCATCACCCTTCAACCGCACGATTTCTTCGATGAGCAGCCCGTCCGCCACGCGCGGGCGTATTTCCTGCGCACCGTCCTGCACGACTGGCCCGATAGGCAGGCGCTACAGATTTTGGGGCGGCTGCGCGACGCGATGGCCGAGGACTCGGTGCTGCTCGTCAATGAGGGGGTGGTGCCCGAGACGCGCGCGGGGTTGATGGCCGTGCAGACGGATTTCATTATGATGTGTAACTACGGGGCGTTGGAACGGACGAAGGCGCAGTGGGTGGATTTGTTGGGGCGAGGTGGGTTTGAGGTCTGTGGGGTTTATGGGGAGGAGGAACTGCGGCGGCAGCAGCAGCAGCAGCAGGGGGGGCATGTGGTTTTTGAGGCGAGGGTGAAGCGGTCTTCTTCGTGAGATGGTTCTGGGATGAGTTTTGGGGGGGATGGGGAAGGGGAGAGGGAGAGGTGAATGGTGTTTGGTGGTTTAGGCTGAATTAATTCGGTTTTGTAGATATAGAGGATAGATGACCTGTGTCAATGGTAAGAGAGAGATATACGAAAGCATGGCTGAGCTGTAGCGCCATACTGTCTATAATTACTAAACTCAATGTTCGTGCTATCGTGATACTATACTATATAAGTCTGCTAAGTGTTTCCTTTTATCCTTTTTTTTTCCCGTTTCTGTTTTGGATTATCTTGCACTATACCCTCAATCAGGGAACCCCTCGCCGGGCATCTTGGTCGATTTTTGTTCAAGTCACTATAACCTGGTGCCACTCGTCACCCAGAATATCAAGATGCAATATGCTGGTGAAAAAAGTCCACGTAGTCAAAGAAGCTCCGCTTGTACTGGCGCTCGAACCGGCCGTCGGTGCGGTTGACCGTCTGCAGGCCGTACATGTTGGCGTAGCTGCCGAACTCGTCGTTGTCGAGGACACTCCACGCCAGTGCGCCGATCACGTTAATGCCATCCTCATGGATGGCCGTGAGGACCTCGCGCAGGAAGAAGTGGTAGTACAGCGTGCGCTCGAGATCGTAGCGCTGCGCGTTGAGCGAGCGGTTGGCGTCGGCGAACGGGTTGAAGCCGTACTCCGCCACCAGGATCCCCTTGGGTCGGAACGTGTTCCACAGGTAGCCGAGCTGCTGCCGCACGTACTGCGGCGCGATGTAGGCGTAGTCGTTGGATGCATCGCCCATGAGCCAGCCATTGGCCTGGACGTTCGTGAGCGTGGCGCAGGACGGCCAGAGCGGGTGGCTGGAGTTGGCGGCGCAGGCCTCGATGCCCTCGAGCGCCGGAGAGGCGAACTGTGCGGTGTATGGGTCGATGGAGATGAAGTCGACGGTGTCCTTCACCGTGGCGAGCTCCTCGGCTGTCAGCGCCTCGATCGTGATGTTGGGCGTGCTGAGCACCTCGGACGGGATCTGCTCGCCGAGGAGGAGCGGGTTACCCATGATGCCGAGAATAAAGGCCTGGTAGCGCTGGGCGCTGGCGGTGTGGGTGCTGTTGGTCGGGTCAAGAGGCAGCGCGAGGTTGTTGGCGAATTTCAGCGTGATTTGAGCTGTGCCGCCTAAGGTCTCCTTGTACCAGTGGTACGCCGCAGCGTGTGCGAGTAGAATGTCCTTGAGAATGCTGTAGGATTTCGCAACGCTGCCCACCGAGATGTTGGGCTCATTGAAGGTGACCCAGTATGGCACCCGGTCGGCGTACCGGGTCATCACTTGTTTGGCATAGTATAGATAGTGCGTGGTCAGGTTGCCCATGTCTGCAACCACAGACGGTGGATAGTCGGCATGGACTAGTGTCACGATAGGAGTGACCCCGAATTCTACACAGGTGTTAATCACGTCGTCGTAATGGGCCAGACCCTCGGTATTCACAGGCGAGCCAGCAACCCCAAACGGAACAATGCGGCTCCAGGAGATGGAAAAGGAATAGTAAGGAACACCCAGAGCAGCCAGTCGGGCGATGTCCTGTTTGTACAGATAATAATTCATGGTGGCCACATTGGCATCGCTAGCACTGTCGTTCGATTGGATTGCTCCAATGGTGTCCAGGATACTTGGTCCTCGGCCTCCCAGCTGAAGGCCCTCTTCAATCTGCCATGCACTGCCTGCAACGCCCCAGATGAAGTTCTCAGGAAGCTTCTTTCTCGGGTTGGCGAGGTACGGAGTCAGAGCAGGTGGAAACACCAATTCACTGCTTGGAACAGGGGTAGGAGAGACTGTCGTGGTGAAGGGAGGCGCCGAGGAGTAGGATAACGATGTCCAGAGCTCGTCGTATGCTTGCTGGCAATACGCGTCTGTCTCTGACTCCGTAGCAGCCGTTGTGGTAGGATTGAGGCTATAGGTAGTGTAGGTGACTCCTGTAGGCAGGAGGGTCGATGCTTCACTGAACGGTGGGGCAAAGGTGGTAGGAAAAGAGATAGGAGAAGGCAGTGGTGTTGCGTAACGGTCGGATGTGAGCTGAGTATAACTGAACGAACTGTACCGGTAGGATGGAGTCTCGAAAGATGCAGTCAAGGTGGGAGAAGCATTCGGAGAACCGGAACGCGCCACAAATGCTTCTCCCAGGTGGCTTCCCACCAAAACCGTGGTAAGAACAGTGGTTCTGAGGAACATAGTAGCTAAATTGACTAGACCTGCCGGTTCAAGTGTCCTGCCAAGTCGGAGTTGCAGAGACTCTTCACTGATGTCCTAGGCATGTTCTTTCCTAGGCAGGTTCTTTCCTTGATTTATAGTCATGGTCGAGCAACATTCTCTCCCGAGCTGATCCGCTATAGCAGGGCCAGCCTCACATCGGGAAATGATCGGTGTCTGCAGATTGAAATGCGACCTTGAAATCGTTGCAGTGTGGGGGCGAAGACGCCCTTGTGAGCCGTGGCCATGACGAGCCTGGAGATCGGCCTCTTTCCCCACGTTTCCCCGCTGCTTGAGTGAGAGTGAATCGACAGATGGTCAGCTCATGTTCCGAGGTGTTGCCGATGATAAGCCGAGAAGAGAGCATCGGACAATCCGGGGGAGGTAAAGTAAACGACGAGACTCGAGCTTTGGTGGTGATTGTGTCCCGTGTCTGACGGTGGATTGTGGGGGTGATGCGGGGAGGAGGAGGAGTGCAGAGGTAGCAGAGGTGGAAGACCCTGATTGCTACAACAGGCAAGTCAATCTCGGCCCCGCCCCGTCGGACCATCTTCACCCGAAAGTCCTCCCCAGCGAGAGATCGCCTTGGTTCAAACCTCCCCACGTCATTATATCAATGCTGATTTGAACCAGCTTGAGGCGTCTACGTCGACACGGCACATGTTCTATATTTGCAGCCTCTCGTCTATGTATTCCCCTTACCCAAGTACAGGTCTTCGGTCAGGTCTTCCTACATGCGACAACGAATCGGACAGCAAGCAAAGTTTCTTCCGACAAGCAGCTCCCTACAGCACCACATCTACTAGGAGAGTGAGAACCATCATCTCTGAGCTTGGAGCTCGAGAATACAGACAAAGGGGGTGTATCCCACATTTTATGGTTTATGTTTGTATACCAGGCCTCGTCCGCGCGTATCCATACTCGAGAGCACAGGTTGCAGCGAGCCCTTAAATATCTGCCACATCCCACCTTCTTCTTTTATCCACGAAAGAAAGCTGCCTTGTTATTCGAAGGTCGGATAAATCGAATCGATCTCGACCCCGCAAATGCTTTGACTGCAGCCCGCAAATCAGGGCCTGGGCGCGCCTCCGCAGGAAATATGCCCGAAGCAGGACAAGCCACGCGAGAGTCGAGGTTGACATCCAAGCTGCCGGTAACTTAGCCATCATGAGTCGAGAGATCAGCCGCTGGGACAACCAGATGCATGTTGAATCCCACCAATCTTCCGTAGCAAATATTGCCATATGGCTCAGAATCACTGCAAGCTGAGGTGGCGCCCAATTCCTCGACATGGCTATGGTTTCCCCACTGATAGAGGCATAAAATGATCTGGAGCCCCCGGTTTCTCCACATTCTCCACGGCCTCCACAGCGATAAGCTTGACGTACTCATCAGATCCGAGGTCTTTAACAAGATGAAACCGAAGGTCTACCAATTTGTGGTGGCTCTTTTTGCTGCTTTCGGATCCTTCCTTTACGGTTATGATCTGGGTGTCATCGCCTCTGTCGTTGCATCAGATTCCTTTGTTGATAAGTTCTTGACGCATAATGGAAGCGTTATCTCCGGAACAGTTGTGTCCTTGTTCACGGCTGGTAAGCCATAGCACTCTACCCCAGCAGGTGCTTGCAGCTAATCCTGCACAGGAGCGTTCTTTGGGGCCCTAGGAGCGGGCTACACTGACCCACTCGGTCGTCGCGCAACCCTTGTATTGGGATCCGTGTTGTTCTGTATCGGAGGCATTCTCCAGACCGCAGCGGTCAACGTTGGCATGTTGCTGTTCTCACGCATCTTTGCAGGTTTTGGGATAGGTATTCTTGTCGAAACCGTCCCTATGTTCCAGGCAGAAATTGCACATGCCAGCATCCGAGGTATTTTAGGGTCACTTCAGCAGACCATGCTGGGCATCGGCGCATTGTCCGCGTCCTGGATTGGATACGGTTGTGAAAAGTCTTGGGCCAATACTGGCGATAGTGTTCAGTGGCGACTTCCGTAAGCGACACTCCCTCGGTAGACTAGGAATTGCCTAACAAAACACTTTCGGACAGTCTGGCACTTCAGCTGGTTCCTGCTATTGGCCTAGCTTCATGCATCTACTTCTTCCCAGAGTCGCCTCGCTGGCTTATCGACCACGATCGTCATGAAGAAGGATTGCACAACCTGGCTCGCCTGCACGCCAACGGTAACATTGACGACGCATATGTCCGGGCCGAATATGAATTGATCCAGCGTCAAATCGAGGAGGAACATCAGCACGCTGCCAAGTCTTACAAGGAACTGTTTGCCAACCGTTCCAATACGCGTCGCATCATTCTTGCCTGTGCCTGTCAAGCATCCAGCCAAATGTGAGCCTCCCTCCTACTCACCCTTCAAGTATCGTGTCTAACCATCTCTCAGGACCGGCGTCTCCGCCATTCAATACTTCTCCCCGGCCATCTTCGCACAAATTGGAATCTCCACCTCGAAGACCCTCCTTTACCAAGGAATCAACTCCATCATCGGCGAGCTCGCGCAGTTCATCTTCTTCTTCCTCATCGACCGCGTTGGCCGTCGCCCGTTGCAAATTGGCGGCAACATCGCCTGTGGGGTTGCCTTTATCATCGGTGCCTCGCTCCTATCGCAGTACCCTCCCGATTCCACCAACACGGCCGCTCACTGGGCCTTCATTGTCGCCAGCACCTGGGTCTTCAACTTCTGCTTCTGCGCCTCGGGGACCATGTCCTGGATTATTCCCGCCGAGATCTTCAACACCGCCACCCGTGCCAAAGGCATCTCGCTGGCGACCATGGTCTCGTTCGCGTTCAACACGATGATCGCCCAGGTCACGCCCATCGCGCTGGAGCGCATCGGCTGGCGCTATTACCTGCTGTTTATCGTGTGTGACTTTGGCAATGCGCTGTTCTTCTATATGTTCCTGCCGGAAACAAAAGGTCTCTCGCTAGAGGTGATGGACGATCTGTTCACCAACGCCCCGTTGTTGGTGCCCGGCAGCCGGTGGGAGGTGTCGCCGGAGGTCAATATTGAGAAGGCATTGGCGCAGGAGGCTGCTGCGGTGGAGTTGGCGGATCGCTTTTCGGTCAAGGGGGATGAGAAAGAGGGGCCTGTATCGATGAGGGTGGAGGCGGTTTGAGGGGAGAAGAGTGGCTACGAAGAGCCCATATCGGTTCATATCATGTTGTGTCAACTCAATTCAGCCCGTCTAGGCAGCTAAACTGTGCAAGCGCTCGCCTTACATGCCTGAAATCTCCGAAGATTTCGAATGACTGAAGCAAGCTAAGAACCAAACAATGGGTTGACTGCCTACACAACTCTTATATGTGAAGAGATTTTCTTTGGGACAGTTGATGGGCGAGCTCCTATACTTGTGGGCCTATCTATACGAATTCTGACTGTCAACTGAATCATTCATTGCGTCCGTTATTCAAGAGCTATTAATCCCCCTGGTTGCTGAACAAGCAAGCGTGTATAGGGGGTGTAACAAATTAAAGATAGTAAGGAACCCCAACCATAAGGGGCAAGGGAGACAGATGTTCTCAATGCTCTTCCAGACAAGCACAAAGAAACCAACAAAGAGAGGCCAAAAGATAAAGCAAACCGCGGCCTAACAAGGCCCATCGGTGCGTTTGCACACCGTCGCATAGCCGCAGGTACAGTAATCCTGATCAAAGATGGTGACCAGGTTGGGCAGGAGGTAGGTCTGACCGACGGTGACGTTGGAGAGGGTGGCGTTGACGGTGTTGATCCAGCAGGGGCTGTCCTCGAAGGGATCGAGGCCGGAGACGGGGACGAGGGTGAGCACGGGCAGGTTGTAGCAGCAGGTGGGCAGGACGCCGGAGCTGGCGACGGCGGTGATGCTGACGGACTGGGAGCCGAAGTACACGCCGGTGGCGTTCTGGCAGGCCTCGGAGTTGGTTAGCAGCTCCTCGATGTCGATGCCGTAGCCGCGGAGGTCGGTGAGGGTGGCGTTGGTGGCCGGGGTGTTGTGGGCCTCGCCCTGCGTGCAGTCGGCGGCGCCCACCAGGTTCATGCGGATGGTCGCGTTGATGCTGTTCTGCATGTCGTACCAGGTCGTGCTGTCGATCCCGAACAGCGGCTTCACGTTGTAGAAGAAGTTGGCGGCGGCATGCGTGAACGGACCCGTCGTCAGCGAGCACGAGTCCCCAGAGACAACATCGTAGGTATAACACGTTCCATTAGCATAGGGTGATGGAGCAAAATCGGAAAGAGTGCCTGGTGAGCAACAGACATACTGGCCTACGGCAAGGGTTGAACAGAGGTCGCTGGCGGTGTTGTAATCATAGAACTCATCGGATGTGATGCCGCACTCCTCAACAAGAGAAGCGCAAGAATCTCCTGATACCACCTGCACATACGAACAAGTAGAACGACGATGGGTGTGAAGCACGGAGTGTGTATGGGAGATGCCTGACTGGCTGAAGGACCGAGCATGGACGGTGCTGTTTGTCACAGCCAGCGACGAAGAATTGAAAATGAGTGTGTTTGTCAAGGCAAGCTCGGCGCTCCCTGTTTGGGTGGTGGTAAAACCAGAAACACATTGCCCATCGCTCCAAGTGCGGACATACTGTTGCACAGCTGCCAAGTCGCCATTCAAATCGACTGCAAGTCCCAGAGTGCGATTGGAGTTGATTCCACAGTATTGCCACACTCCACTGTCAAAAGCCTGCAAAGTCTGAAGCAAGTCCGAAACATCGTCCATAATAGCATCGATATTGTGAGCATGTTGGAGACTCCCTCCAATATAAATACCCGCGGCCACTTTGTCAACTTCCGAAAAAGCAAAGATAGTCGACTTCTGACAGTTACCCAATTGCAACGGTCTGGTTAGACTGGGATTTTGGAAGAGCTGTCGCAGAATCCCCGGCACTCCACAGACCGAACTCGTAGGTAGCCTTCAAGTTTTGCATTCGAGTCGGCACAGGTGGTGCCATCCAAAGCGCTTTCCAGAGCATCTGAGGCATTTGCCCTGCAGCTATAGATTGTATGTCGAGAGTTGGTGTCGTTCAAAGGGGTATTAACCATGAAGTCCAAGAGCATTGTCTGATTGCATTTCGCAACTCGACTGGTACTCGGATACACGAACCACTGGCTGGTATCGAAGCCTTCCTTGCAAGCGCGTATTCTCCCAAGCGCAACCATCATCCTATACCCTCCATCTTTCCAACTTCAGCATCCACCACTGTTCTATACCATCCCCTTCTAGCATCAAAGACATCCATCAATCTCCTATACTAGATCAACGAGATTGTCTACTTGGCAGCCTTTTCTCTTTTACAAATGTCTTTGACAATCGAAATCTATATTGAAGCACCCCGAAGACCATAAAACTGCCTGGGATACGCTAGAACGGATCAAAAAGCTCCCCATCATCGTCATTACGAGCCCTAACTTCCGAGTTAATAAAGCGCATGTTTAACCTTAAACATCGTACAATGATTCCATTTTCGATGCGAACGACATCAAGCCGTTGACTTTTGTATCCTGAGAATAGCCTTGCTTGGTCTATGCTAATTCCTGATGCGCAACAGGAAGAATCCTAGACCATTATGAAGTCGTCATGACGGCTCGCCACTCTTTTATAAATCTCGTTACGTATCAATTCGAAGTATTGTTGCAGTTGCCTTGGCTCGATCACTGGGATGAGGATGAAACTACATTTGTCCGGCAAGAGTCATTATACTTTATTGCATAACAAGCTCGAGGCTATGGAGATGGATCTTGTGGTCATTGAAACAAAAAGAAGAGGAGTTCCAGGTGTCTAGCGGGCCATTGCCTGCATGGGTAAGTTCCTCTCTCTTCCGCTGTGGTGCATGTGATGCTTTACTGTGACCACTGACACAGATATAGCGATGCTGCATCAAGCGAGAATAACGTGTCACTACTCCGATACATCAGTCAGTCTGGGGTATATCTACTCATAGTCTTGACTGGTCTTTCATACACAAAGACCAAGAGGGGAAGGTAAGAATGCTCTTCCTATAGCTGGATTGTCTCTTAACCATCTTAGTATGTCTTTCAGATTTTGATATGGGAGGCGCAAGCACCCGAACTTGTGGCTTTGATAGCACAAGTCACGGAACTGTCATCTCGGGTGTCGGCAGATCTCTTGAGGCATCTCACAGACTCACGGAAGAGTTTAGCGAGATAGACGCTCATTTCTCAAGTCGGTATGCACCTACCAATGCACCCATTCGCTACATAGACACTCTCACACACCGTGGAAGTGAAGGCAGGTCCACAAAGGGTGGCTTAGCTTGCATAAACATGCCAAGAATTTGGGATTGAGAACTCCGAGAGCCCAGATCCGAATGGGACGGCGCGATCATGTGTCCTTAGATTTTGGCAGCCAGTGGCAATCCATCGATTTGCAGAAATAAGGAACAGTGGGATAGCGAAGGGGGCAATCATTGCTGATGCAGTGGGGTTAGGAAAAACATGCAGTGAGCAGCAACTCAAATCATCCAAAATTTGTATTGGAAGATATTGGAGCTCCAGTCAGCATAAGACGGCGTCCTTTTTCGGTTTCCTAGCGACCCATTGATTAGTGTTTGCTCGCCAAATCATCCATGTCCGACTGCTATAGCGGCAAGTAATCTGATGTCTACGATTGCAGCTTTCTCAGCCATGACTGCGTCTCCTTGATCCATCCATAGCACTACTAAGGGGATATTGATTGCCTGGTGTCTTCTGCTGGCCATCAATTGCGCCTGGTGGCTTGGTATTTACGAGCTCCTACTTCTGCAAGCGGAGCAAGTCAGTATAGAGAGATAGATCCGAAGAGGTGTGCGTAATATGCGTGTGTCTTTATCATTGTACGTATTAGACAGTATAGATCAGAATACATTTTCTTAACCTTGGACTCATGACCATCTAGCGTAGAACTGCCAAGGTCATTATTTCTTTATCTTGTCGGTTGGTAGCGGGATAAATATCGGCTATTTCACAATGACGCTTTATCTCGATATGCATGCACACAGCAAAGCGCATTGTCACTCTCCAGCAAATCCGAGTCCAACCTCGGGACGTCTATGGAACTTGAAAGGGAAGAGCACTTGTACCTTTGACCAAGAGGCCTTTCACAGGGTAGCTACTCCTTTCAAATTGGTCCCGAGTTCGAAAGCGTTTGCAAAGGATAACGAATATACGTTCAATGCATTCTTTATACAAACTATTACTTCTTTGATTACATTGTATAACAACCCTCCCAGAAGCAGGCATTTTCCCTGCGGCTCTTTATATGATTGATCCCTTTATCCCAGAGGTAACAAGCATCAGGATACAGAAGAAGAGACCCGTCCACGCCAAGCACCGATGTATAAATAGGGCCATGAATCCCGACACCAATTGAATCATCATCACCCCCACTCACCCAGACCTTCACCCTTTCATCACCCAACCTTCCACTTTCAAAAGTGCTCGTGCACGACAGCATCCCAAAATGCCCAACCACGTCGAACCAACAATCACCCAGACCACCCCTCACGGGGAGGTCACGATCTACGCCATGACCTTGACCCCCGGCGGTACCTACATCGTGGTGATCGAGTCCCGGGACCCCCGATTCAAGGCCGATAACTGGGGGCCAGCCCTCGAGATTCTCCAAGAGCGATGGAGGAGCAAGCGCGAGGAGTATGATGAGCGCCAGGAATATCGCGACAGCCCGATGGGTGGGATGATCCGGGTCGACGGCCGCTTCCGACTGTACAGGGAATCCTTGGCTGCGGATGGCGGCACCGGCCCGGCCCGGCGCTGCAATCATCACGGCCGCAACGAGTTCCCCGAGTTCGGGCCGCACGTGGACCCCGTTGAGAACCTGCACCCGCTGCTGAAATTCCTGCGGTCTCTGCACCCGAGCCCGCCTCGAGGTGATGCGTCGCAGGGGGAGGGGGGTGAATCCGATCAGGAGGACGGTCCTCGGTTCACTTTGGAGGAGTGTGTGAGGTCGCTAACGCTGAGGTTGCAGGCTCGAGGCCAGCGGGCGGGAGAGCCCTGTGAGCGGTGTCAGTGCTCTGGTACTCATAGCTCTAGCTCGTAGGCTTTTTAGCTTCCCTTTCCTTTCTCTTTCTTGAATGTAAGAAAAAAAGACCACCAAAAAATATTCTCAGATATATCATATCAATATGAATGCTCATAACAACTACCAATTTTCTCCTCTAAATAGACCAAGTAATGCTTCAAAAACGCTCCCAAACAGGGAGCAGGAACTGCCATCGGGAATCACTACAGCCCTTCGGTCTGCTCCTTAAATCATCCTAAGCGTGGAGAGGGAGGGTTGCAATTCACCCGGACCGGCCTTTGCCCCTGTGTTCCCAGTAAGAATCGACGAAACTATTTTTGCTCGAAAGCGCATGCCGTCCCAGCGTTGATCCATCCTGCCCCAAGACAGAGACCTCTCCTTCTGCCGCTACTCGGACGGCATGATTGCCGCCTATAAACCCAGTTTCAAAGGTTCTGGCGCCTGCAGATCAGGTGAGCCTGGTATGATGCACCGCACTGGGCGGGCTAGAGTCCACAGCAGTAAGGAGCACCATGTACAATAGTCCTAGATGGTAGACTATTGGCTCCCGCGATGCCTCATATCCGGCTAAACTCCAAGAAACGGGTTGTCGAGCTCTCTGTGATAGGGTTGGATGAGTTGTCGTGTCTCGGGATTTTTGGGTTCGCTGGGCGCCGAGTGATACACGCGCGGCGTCGGAACGGAGTTCAGCAACTCGCATCGGAAAGAGCTGTTGGAAGCTTCATCGAGTACGAACGGGGCAATGGTGAGAGAGTATACGCCGCCCAGCTGGCTTCGTTTCCGATGAACGACGCTTTCTTGTCATTAGGTCTGCGTGAGGTCCCAGCGGGGTTGAGGCTGTAGGGGCCGGTCTTTTTCCAGCAGCTAACATCAGTATTATCGTTAGCGATGCACCGGGCTAGGAAGATAGAGACTCAAAGCAAGTTATATACTGTAGCTGCCATCGCACTTAGTCTGGGGTCAAGAAGACGCGTTTTTGGAGGGAAGGCATGCAGACGAGACGAGATCACAATAGACATAACAGACACGTTGAGCGCATGTCAAGGGAATAAATAGATAGGATATTCAGATGGAGAAAGAATCTTTCAGGGACTCAAAGAACCGTGAGAACATTAGTTATGCGATCGACAAAGTTGTTGCAAAAGTGAGGCCCCGCGGTATCGACACTTGACGTGCTGTGTTGTGAAAGGGGAACGTGGTGTCGTGGTTGCTGTGTATACTACACTTACACCCTCATCCACCCACCCGAAAAAAACCAAACCACCACATAGAGAAACAAAAAGCTCACACTGCCAAGATGCAGCCCAGGATTGTTAAATCCCTCCAAGGGGCCACACCTCTCATTCCAGTGCTACGAAAACCCTTTTTTTTCTCAGGGTTTTCTAACCCAGTCCGCCCCCGTACCGGAGGAGGGAGAAGCATCCTGCCACCGACTAGGGTGGAATCGCCTTCCACTACGCCATCGGCCCGCTGGGCTGCTAGACGGATCCCGCATTATAATTATAAAGAATTAAAAGATATCCCAAAGAAGTGAATGTTCCCGATTTAACGCCGTGAATCTTTTGGTTTGGTTTATGGTTTGCACCACCCGTGGTACTTGTGCTTAGTTGCCTGGTTATATTCTGTGCTGTTTATAACGTTGATGGGTTCTCGCTCTCTTTCTAATACATAACATGTCTATCTAAGCGGCGCCAGACTTTGGTGCTGCATGATTTATGAGCTATCATCGCCTTGCCTCTGTTATTTCCTAAAACAGCCGCAGCAAGCATTAAATGCTCCGCAGGCAGTTGGTCGAAAGGTTTCTCGAGCGAGACAATGTGCAATCAGCATAGCCTCCCAATTCAGCTGATTATTCTCCATGAGTAGAAGCATTTTCTTTCATGCTCCAAGGTATTCGGCAGAATGCTCTACCTCCAGCCAACAGACACAAAAAGCCCATAAGATATCACCCGATACAATGTCCCAATCAGCAAAAGTAGTCTACCAGCGCGTCAGTCGTGCGAATAATCATTATGTGTCTTGGTTATGATTCTTACCCGATATCAAATCCAGTCCGGTGATTCTTGTAACCGATAAAATCCGACGCGCCGTTCAATTGGTACAGATAGGCGAACGGCGAAGTGTTTTCGTTGTAGAAAGCCTCGGAAAACCATGTCTATTACCAGAGTTTAGACGCTGCTCACTCGACAACTGAGTCAAATGAGCACTCACCGCAGGCCAAAGATACCAGAACCAGCCTAGATGCCACGTCTTCACCAAGGCCAGCCGGGGTGCACAGCCCCCGAGGGCAGAGATGACAAGGCAGCTCAACATGCAGACTAGTGGACCGTCTTCGCGTCGCGTGATGGCGGCCACGATGCAGCCTAGACCGTACATACCTGTATTCTTCAGCCAGCTGTCCGTTATATAGAGAGAGACAGAGAGGGTACGGACAGTAGAAGTACAGAAAGTCAATCGCCAGCTGAAATCCGAAGGAGATCGTCGGGGTCGCTAGAATCATATAGATGGTAGTGTAGTGCAAGGACGACAGGAACATGCGCAGAAGCACGGAGAGATTCTTGCCCAGGAAATAGGCGCTCCGGGAATGGCCGGATTGCTGTTCGCGGCGGAAGATCAACTCTTAAGGGTTGGTCAGCAGGTGCGCTATGGAGGAAACGTGGCTTGACATACTCTCTTCACCCAGTAGCTTCACGCCTGGAGGGCCGGCTGCACATGCTACGTGCGGAGGCAAGTGTAAGCGGATCCGGCTCGATTCGATTTTCGAAGGCAGGAGCGAGCACTCACCTATGCCCAAGCACGAAAGCAACCCCTGCTCGGCAACCATGCGGTAGTTCACCGCGCTGGAGAGCAACTCGAATGGAGGATGATAAATCCCTTGGAAGATGTGGCCGTGATACTCGAAGACCGTCAGGCCGATCATGACCCCGATGACGGAGCCCGATACTATCTCCAAGCAGAAACTCGCGGTCTGTCGGGTCTGTTGCACTGTTCCGCGGCAAAACGATAGCCAGACTTGTCGCGCCCACGAAGCTTTGCGCTGGCGAATCGAGAGGAGAATGCTCGGGACATGCTGTGGAGTGTCGGATGCTTCGCCCGAGTCGGCATCAGAAATGCCTGTTACTGGCATGCAGGATTTCCCTTCCTTGGCTGGCAGACCTGTCTCCTCCCAGGGATGACTGGGGAGGATGTCCATGATGATATCCGCCGGATTGCAGAAGGAAGGAAACTCATAGCCAAGGTCTGTGAAGTAGGCTTGAGCGGTGGCGGCTTCGCCAAAATAGACCTGGTTCCCTGAGTTCAGAAGCATGAGAGTATCCAAAAGAGCGAAGATCTCAGCCCTGGGCTGGTGAATCACACAGATGACCATGATTCCGCAACGCGAGATTGAACGCAGCAACCTCATTAAGGACAGTGCCGCGGTCGCGTCGAGGCCCGAAGTCGGTTCATCGAGGATCAACACTTTGGGAGCGGCGGCGAGTTCAAGGCCGATACTCACCCGTTTGCATTCGCCCCCAGACAATCCTCTTTGTGCAACATTGCCCACCATCTGATCTTGCACCTTTCCAAGTCCCAGAGAGGCAATCAAAGATTCAACATAGTCTTGAATTTCATGGTCGGCCAGTTGCCCGCCTAGCATGACGCGAGCCGAGTGCAGTAGGTTCTCTCGAACGGTCAGCTCAGGGAGGACAAGATCATCTTGAGGGACAAATCCCATCAGCGCTCGCAGTCTGTCAAACCACAGTCAGTTCCAAAACATAGAGGAGAGGGGTTAGAGTATTGGTGCTCATACTCTGCAGGCTTCATTTTATAACCATTGAGACAGATCTCGCCGGTGCTAGCCTTATTCTTTCCGCCCAGAATGTTGACGAAACTCGCTACGAGAAACACTTAGCCTCAACAACACCCACAAGCAAGCACATCCATAGCCTGTGCGCTACCTACATTTCCCTGAGCCAGAGGGGCCCATGACTCCCAGGATCGAGCCAGCTTTGCATGATCCATGCAGACCAGATAGAATGTCGGTCGGTCTGCCTCGGATTTTGAAGCTCAAATCTGTAAAGGTAATTTCCAACGGCTGCGTTGAGGTATCATCCACTGACAGGAATGGGAATCTCAACAGTTGCGGCACATCTTTCTCCTCGTCTCCTGTCTCCTGCGAGTCCCCGACTATACCCTCCTTATCTCTGCATTGATGCGCACTCGGAAGCCTGGACCATGACCTTAGCTTTGTCAAGTCGGATGACAGAGAAAAGCGCCGCATCCAGAGCAGAACCACTAAAATGTCCAGCAGGATACACAAGAGAATACCGACCAGATCACGCTGGTGTGAGCTCCCTTCCGGACAGAGGGAGAGGGTGCGGCACTTGATGGGGTTGGCAGTCCCCACGGGGCAGAAGGAGCCCTGCGGACAGGGCACAGGTGGTGCTCCCCCGGGCGCGCAATAATTGCCCTCGGGGCAGATCACGGGCTCGAGCGCGCCCTGTGGCTTGTCGCAGAAATTCCAGCCTTCCTGGAGGCGTTTGATGAGGCACTCGAACGTTGGGGTGCAATGTTCGGGTGGGAGGTTATCCTCGCTTGATTGGCCTGTTTGCGACTCGTGAGCTTTGGGCTGTCACCGGCATTTTAGGGGAATCGCACAGTAGAAGCCGTCATTGCAGGTGGGCGAAGAGGCGAGCCAGGCTGCTTGCTGCCCTGAGAGGCAGGTATCATTGGATGGCGCCACACCTATTACGCCAGGTTTCGAACTATTCATATCGTTGTGCTGAGGATGGAACTTGAACTTCGCTTGGTCGCGTTGTGGTGAGATATACGGTGACGAACGACATGGCAAAAGGGGAAGTCCCAGCAGCCAGGAACCTTACAGGATGAGATGCAAGGTCCCGCAGATGATGCATCTCATGCATGCCAGACTAGGGTGGGCGATAGGCATCCCCCTGCAGCACTGGGCATATTCTGTCTCCTGTACCAGTGACATGTCAGAAGACGCGATGCCGGGGCCGGCTGCGTTCCATGCTGATATTTCGACTGGTTCGTTTGCGGATCGGTCCTCATCCAAATTCGACATTCTTTAAGCCAGAGCCGCGGCTTGCCTGCTGGCCAGAAATATGGTCGCGCATGCGACTCAAGGTTGTTTACCCCTTACATGTCAGCCAAATCTTATCTCAAATAGCGCTTGATGACTTGCTGGATATCGCATCCGCACTTCCTTGTACATTCCATGCCTTGAATCGTCGAACTCAACAAATTTCCTGTTTCTTGTTCTTCCAAAGGCCAGCTATGATGTCCCAGCCGTAGTAATGCATACTGAACGGGACTTGAGATAGTTACTGTGCATACAGTCATACTTTATACAACAACATCCAAAATCAACCCTTATAGTCTTCATCCCCATCCTCGTCCTCGTCCTCCCCCTCTTCCACAACCCCATACTCCGCCCTCAACTCGTGGAACCTCTTCTCCGTCCAATCAAAGACATTATCCCACTCAAACCGCCGCCTCGCAAACAGCTTCCGAAACCAGCCCCGTAACAACTCATAGTCCGGCAGCTGATTATACCGCAGCCCATTCACATGGTCGAAATACCACTCAAACTCCTCCGGCAACCCGCGACACAGCTCCTGAACCGTGATTCGACTCTTGGCCTCCCCGATGGGCCGATGCTTCGAATGGCCCAGATATTCCCAGGGGAGTTCACCCTGGAGGAACTCGACAAGCGTATACCCGACACATTCCATATCATCGCGGTAGGTTTGATCTGCCGCCATCGAGTAGAAAGTTAGCCCCAATTCATCAATTCAAAACCGAAACCCGTTATATCCCCCTCACATCAACCTCACACCCCCCCCCTCAAAAGCAGACAACCAAGCAAAGAGGAGAACATACAATGCCTCGAATGCGCCGCGCGACTCGCGTACACCACCGTGCCAACGACATCCTTCTCCAGCTGCCCGCGGTAGCACTTGACGTTCCGTCGACTCATGAACTTCTTCTTCGCCAGCCCGAAGTCGTTGATGTACAGGGTATTGCCCTTCCGGCCGCGCCCCATCAGCAGGTTCTCGGGCTTGATGTCCTGGTGGATGTACCCCGCGGCGTGGATGTGCTGCATGCGCAGCAGCAGCTGGTCGGCGATCATCAGCACCGTCTTGAGGGTGAACTGGCGGTGGCAGTAGTTGAAGAGATCTTCGAGGGTGGGGCCGAGGAGTTCAATGGCCAGGAGCCGGTAGTCGTCGATGGACGGGTGGTAGAAGTAGACTTTGGGGATCCCGGGGCCTTTGATCGCGGTGTAAATCGTGTGTTCTTGTTCGAGGGTGTCGCGCGTTTTCAGAGGTTCGAGTTTGAGGGCGACGGTTGTTTTGGTTTGGAGGTCTTGGGCTTGTGGTTGTTAGTTTTGGTGGAGGGGGAGGGGGCTGCTGGGCTGGGAAAGGGTGGGATGGGATGATCGCACCGAGGAAGACTTCGCCGTAGCCGCCTCCTCCTAGGTAGCGGAGGAGTTTGAAGCGGTTGGCGACGGTGATGTTCTGTGTGATGGTTAGTGTTGTTGCTATCGCTGGTGTTGCGATGTCTGGGTAGCTTAAGGCTAAGGGCTTACGAGTTGCTCGGTCGGCATGAGGAGACTCTGTGTAGTCTGCTTGACGTATGATGGACATCATGATGATGATGATGATGACCGGAAGTGGAGGTTGTTATGGACTATGTAGGATTGTTCTTTGTTGCGTTGGTTGATTCTGAGTAGAGTTGTTGTTGGTGGTTATTGGCTTTAGAATGTCGCGGATGCTGCGCTGGGCTGGTGTCATGCTTTGTCCTGTTTGGCTATAATTACCACAGATCCATCAAAGGACTAATCACAATTGTGTCTGTTCTGTGAAAGCAACATTGATTGTATCATCCCTGGCGCCGCCGTTAGGAGGTGAGTTCTTTCACAAAGCAACAGTGTCTTTGTCTCCTCCGTTGCGTACAATCTCATACAACTACTCTTTGTTCGTCCTGTTTCTGATACAGATAGATTCATACCATAATGCAAGGGCACAAGGGGAATTCGCTTGAGACTATGTCTTCTGTTCAAACAAAAACAGTGGAAGATATACCTTGTAAGGCGATCTCAATCTTCAACGATTCAACAACAATTCATGGAATCAATAATCTCGCGCAAAACAGCAATCCATAGCAACCATCTTCATGCTACAATCATACAGCATCTTGCGCACATTCTTCAACTTAGGAAGCTTAATACTCAATATCATAGACGAAGCGCACTTCAGCACCGCGGGCAGCGACCGGATGCCTTGCATTATCGAGCAGAGCACAGGCGGATCCGCATCTGCTGCGCACTCGGGCAGCTTCGACGATATGTACGAAATCGAACCCAAGTACTGGGACGATCTTCCCTACATCTACCTGAGTCACCGGGCGATCGTGGAGTTCCGCAAACGCGAAAAGGCCATTGCCGAAGAGGCCGAACAAGAGAAGGAGAAACAAACCAGGGCAAATCGCAAAAGACTGCGGCTACCGCACAAGTTACGCAGTCTGAAGGACTTTGCCAGGGATGGTGGACCGGATTTATCTGGGATTGGGAGTGTATGCTGAATTCTCGCCCACAAAACAAGTTTTGAAACCTCGACACTAACGGACTGATGTTACATAGTTCGATTGGTCTGAGTCGGCGCAAGCCTGCAATTCGACCTCACTCTACGACGGCAACTGCCGCAACTTCCTCAAGCTCCACGGCATCGCAGCGCGATCGCACACTCACCACCGGCCGCGCAACGACTCTTCCTTGCAGGCACGACTCCGGGAGACTCGCCCATCTGTCCAGCGACTGGACCGCACCGACCAAAAGGTCTGGCTCAAAGCCTGCCGCAATTTCGGAAAGCGCCGTGCCAAGCTCAACGATGCGCTCGACATACTGCTGGGCGAGGCCTCCGAGACGGTCCTCACCTACGAGAGCGAGCCGATCACCGGCCTAGACCCGCTGGTGGAAGGGATGTTCCTGGCGCAGCCGAGCTACTTCGACTGCGGCGACTTCTACGCGCTCGACGCGGGCGGCCGGGTCGCCAACGACCTGAAGGAGTACATCCTGCCTGCGACGGACGCGTACGGCGTGGTGCCAAACTTCTTCGTGCAGCTGCAGCTCGACGACAATGCCGATGAGCCCGCGGCGGAGCTGCGGGCGATGCACTATGGGGCCCTGGGGGCGCGCGCGGTGCAGAAGCTGCGCTTCCATGCGCGCGCGGATGAGGCGTGGATGGACGAGAACGCGTACTCCATCGTCGTCGTCGTGTTCGAAGGGTCGGTGACGATCTATGGGGTTTATATGATGAGGTCCGAGGATGAATCCAGAGAGGCGGATTATCAGCTGACGGACCTCTATTATAGCCGTTTTGATCGCGGAGTGGGTCATTTTCGGAAGGCTGTGGCGGCGGTGCGGAACGCTAGGGACGTTGCGAAAGAGTGGAGAGAGTATTTCATGGAGATGGCCACGCGGGCGCTGGAGGGCGATTCTCACGACCTGTCGCAGGGAAGTCCGATGTCAGTGGATGAGACGCCGAACGACAATCATAGCGAGGGCCCTGGTGGGATGGCTCGTATACCCTCTCTGAGTGACGACCAGAGCTCAGCCAGTAGTGACGGTGCCTCCTCTGGCCTCAAAAGGCGCAGAAGTGACTACAAGCTGCAGTATCCAAGCCTGGGCGAAGAGCTCCCACGTGTCAAGCGCCCTAGATCTGTGAGCAGTGGCAGTGATAGTCCGCGGTTTAGTTAGTATGTTCGAAAGAGTGGGTTCTCAAATAGAATATTGAAGGCAGAGATGATGTAGGATTGGTTAGTTGAGTAGGCAACAATGATCGATCTGAGATAGACAAGACGCTGGGCAAACTACGTGACAAGGCGGTTTGCCGCTCTTCTGAAAAGACTGTGTGACATCGGTCTAGTTCATACTTCGCTCGAAAGATTCCTGATCTTGTCACTGTAATTTAGACAAAGGCAGGAGTTCTGCAAGCACACTGTTAGCTTCCAAGAGGCTTCTGCTACTTGAAAGAACTTCCAGATGAATGCAGCTAATGCTTATGCTTCAGGTTCCTTCATAAGAGTAGTAGTAGTAGTTAACTGATTTGAAACTACTATCCCTTATTAGCTACTATAAAATCCATCAAGAAAGGGCTCCCCAAGTCTGCCATTGCATCGATGTCATACAGAAAGAACTAGAAGATTTGCAAATCTGTTGCTTTACAGATAATCATCCTCACAGAAGTCATCAAATATCCAATTTGCTTCTATCCTCATTCTCTCTTCTGCTGACTCAGCCGCGTCCAGGGTATCCTCCTTCAATGTCAGTGCACGTGCCCTGGCTCCCTCATACTGATCTATAGGTACCCAACCCTCAGTTCCAACTCCGACCAAATTCTGACAAATCTTGAGTTGCTCATCTGCTTCTGCCTGTGCGTGTAAGAGTCTCAAGCATTCGTTCGCCTCGGCCTCTGAGTATACAAGTGGACAGGGTGGTGTATCACCACCATTGATATCGGCCCACTTTTGTGACAACGTGATTAGATTTGACTTTAGTGTAGTATTATCACCCTCCCATGGATCACTTGCGTAGTGAAATAGTCGCCGTCTTAGCATGCTGAAATCATGTGCCAAGGCGTTGTAGTGTTCAGGGTTCATCTCCGAAGTTGTTTTCACGTAGAGGTAGTGAAGCTGACGCCTGCGAAAGAGTTCGGCCTGTTGATTTTGCTCTTCTAGTTCCAGCTCATTGAAATTGCTGGGGAGGCTTGGTTCCTGAAGAGATTCAGAGGTGTCGTCGCCGTAATTTTGCAAACTATTGGGAATGCCGCAACGCAGGAAACGGGGGAGAATCGTGCTGTGCTGCCAGTCAATCAACCCGCTGATTTCCATATCATCAGAAACGAATATATTATTCGGTTGAAGGTCGGGATGTCATAAGACAGGCCGATGAAGAGCTGGTTTGTCGCGAGGTACAAGACTAGGTGCAATCTGAAGATATTGTTCGAGAGTCGCGATGTGATCAAGATGTGATTGTGGCTGGTAGTTGTAAGACTCTCTGCGAAGACGCTTGAAGGGTTGAAGCGGCTGCCCGAATCTCGAAAGATACACAATCTCCTTTCTGGCGCCGGCATTGAGGACTGCGAGGCAGTCTTGATCTGCAATGTATCAACTCCTGATCCTCCTTTCGTTTCAATCCTCAATGTTGAACGCAGTAAATACTCACATGGTCCACGCTCTACTGGCAAGTGAAGCCTTCTTCCGTACATAGTCCAAGTGATGTATCAGGACCAATGCAGAAGCGGCCTTCGTTGCTTGGCGAAGAGCTCGGAATGATGGCCTTGGTGCTCCCTGGCAAATCGGAGCAGTAATACGATCAGCTTGGTCCTCTTCTCTTTAGGGAGATCGAACCAAATATCGCCCAGATTCTGTCCTTGGATGAGTTCCATGAAGATATATTCCGTTTGAGCTGGATTATTCGCATTAGCTGAGTAGCCGTAGACTTTCGGAACCGGCATGCCATGCGAGCGAAGAAAATCCATGGTCGCTACTTCACTCGCGATCACTAAACTCTTTGGCTGGGTTACTGGATATGGAATGCGGGCAACAAATTGGAATTTATCCCGCATAGTGATCAAGAAGCTTCTATTGAACCCTCCCTCGGCAAGCTTCTGAAAACCGACTACATCTTCTTCCTTCTGGCGGATTGATGAAGCCGCCAGACGCTTTAGCTCTGGAATATTAAGGACCCGCCTCCGCTCCCGGTGCCGTAAGGCGTCATTATAGCTATACATATGAGTTAGTCAAAGCCAGCAATCGCGAACGGCCCGCATGGAGGAACATGCATCCATCGCCCAGATGTGTACTCGAATAAGTCGGAACATGAAGACATGATATGGCCCGTAGAGAAGAGACGGGTTCTAATCAGGCCTGCCTTATGGGGGCTGATGAAAGTTGCAAAAGGCAGTGGTACGGAGGCTAGATGTAGACGCCTGGCCATGCTTTAATTCGGAGAGGGGACATAAGTCACACCCACACTCACCAGCAGGCAACGCGCAAGGGTTTATATGGTTATGTTGGTAGGTTCACCTTCTGCCTCTTAGTGATACGGCCGGCGCCGGCGGCATGCGGCCCTAAGCCCGAAATGGAATTGTTACCAAGGTGGTACCGTGCGGCCCAGCTAAGACTATAACAATACTTATGGTACCGTACAGTACTTGAAGGGCGGCTCGTCGAATCTGTAACAGCAGAAAATACTTGTACAAGACAGGGTATAGGATTTTGCTTAGCTAGCGGTCATCTTCGCTACATGTCATAGACGGACGGAGGCATAACTCTTCTTACTCTACCAATAAGATCCTTTAACCAGAACCTTTCACACACCTTACTCTACAGCAGCTGCGGCTTCGTACAATCCCTTCTCCACGTCCTCTTTGGTGCCATCTTTCCTCACCAGGGCAGGCAGTGGCCATCACCGCAAGAGTGCCACCATTGCCTTCTCGCCACCTTTTGATAGATGAGGGGACCTGGCAAAGGGAAGGAGGTGAGGAGAAGACCGGTCTCGCGAGCGAGGGCTTCGAAAGCATAGTCTGCGAGAGCACCTCGGCTGGGGTGAGATGGACGCCTAAAACACCTGAGTCAGCACCTGTTCACAGTCAATCAGAACATGGTGCAGTAAAAAGAGTGACCCCGGGTTTTGTCTACCCTGTAGCCAAGAAAGATACCTTTCGACTTATGCCATTTATTGATCGAACAGTAACCAAACGATTACTGTAATATCTAAGTCTGTAAGTGCTAGAAACCGAAAATTGGATGAGTACAGTCCATTGATTTAGAAGCTACTTATCGTTAATTCCTTTAAGAATAACCCAGATCTACTCCAGAAATCCAGGCGAGACGTGCTTGTTGACAGCATAGACAAGACTGCGGGGTGACACGGGTATTTCCTTCCCCGGGCTGAAATGTCCCTCACCCCAACACAATTTGGCATCTCCCTTCGCTATCTCCCTATCACCCATGCAATCAAGCATTCTAACTCGTCCCTTTTCCGTGCAGTTACCTGCGCGCATTCTCAAAATGGCACCCAAGGTCGCAGTCCTCGACGACTACCAAAATATCAGCCCGCGCCACTTCGAGCATCTCACCTCCCGCGTCGAGTTCAGCTACTTCCCCGACACGCTGAACCCCCGCCTGGCCGACCAACAGCAACAACTCATCGAGCGACTCCGACCGTTCGAAATCATCGTCTCCCAGCGCGAACGCACCCCCTTCTCCAAGGAAACGCTCTCCGCGCTTCCGAACCTCAAACTGCTCCTCACGACCGGCACGCGCAACCTCGCCATCGACAGCCAGTACTGCGCCGAGCGGGCGATCCCCGTCGGCGGCACGCAGACCCGGCCCGCGGGGCTGAACTCCACCGTGCAGCACACCTGGGCGCTGATCCTGAACGCGGCGCGCCACGTCGCGCGCGACGATGCGGCGATCAAGCGCGGCGAGTGGCAGGGGTCGCTGGGGATGACGCTGGCGGGGAAGACGTTGGGATTGTTGGGGTTGGGGAAACTGGGGGCTCAGGTGGGCAGGATCGCGGTGCAGGGGTTTGGGCTGGATGTGATCGCGTGGTCGACGAACCTGACGCAGGAAAAGGCGGACGAGCAGGCCCAGGCGATGGGCCTACCGGCGGGGAGCTTTCGGGCGGTGTCCGACAAACTGGCCTTCTTCCGGGAGGCCGACGTGGTGAGCGTGCATAGCGTGCTGTCGGAGCGTAGTCGGGGCATTGTGGGTCGGGAGGAGCTGGCGGCCATGAAGCAGACGGCGCTGCTGGTCAACACGTCCCGAGGTCCGTTGGTGGACGAGGCGGCGCTGCTGGAGACGCTGAACAGCGGCGCGATCGCGGGCGCGGCGCTGGACGTCTTCGAGCCCGAACCGCTGCCGGCGGATAGTCCCTGGCGCACCACGGCCTGGGGCAAGGATGGCCGCAGTGAGGTCTTGCTGACGCCGCACACGGGGTACGCGGATGAACAGATCCACGGGTGGTACCAGGAGGTCGCGGACAACCTGGAGCGGTGGTTGAATGGCCAGGAAATGACCGTCCGGCTGAATTAGTGTTCCGTCTATCTATCGCAAACAGACTAAGAGTTCTTAGACATCTGACGATGACGCTGTCTCCAGCTTTCTTCAGAGTTACCTAGGTAAATCCAATTCCACCTGCCGCTATTACGTGATGGAGTCATTCACCGACCCATGACCAGCCCCGGACGTAAGGCCGTGGAATTGAACCTCGGTCGTTCCCGCGGATCCCATTCCTTTCCTTTCCTTTACTGCCCGCCTGCCAACCTTGCCTTTCCCCACTACCCCGCGCCCATATAATGTAGCCCCTCTGCTCCAAGAGTCGTCACAATGGCCTCTTCTCAACGAATGTTTCCTACTGTCCTTGCATAGACTTCCCCAAATACTACACCCACCTCGACCATCATCCCTCCCCACATCAAACCAACCCAACAATGTCCACCACCACCACCACCACCACCACCACCACTACAACAACGAAAGAACAACCCCCCGCATCCCCACCCACCCACCCAACCCTAATCCACGTCCACCGCAGCCCCATCCCCTTCGCCAGCGGCGCCTACTCCCTCGTCTCGCTGCCGGCGGGCTCCCTCTTCTGCAAGATCACGGGCACGACCCCAGCCCAAAAAGCGTACACCTCCGTGCAGACGGCGCGCGACGCGCACATCGAGCTCAACTCCGACCTCGTCTACTGCAACCACTCGTGCGCGCCGACGGTGGACTTCGACATGCACCGCATGGAGGTGCGCGTTGTGGCGGACCGCGACCTGCAGGCCGGCGACCCCTTGACCTTCTTCTATCCCCAGTCGGAGTGGGAGATGGATCAGCCGTTCCAGTGCACGTGTGGGGCTGGTGCGCGGTGTCGGGGCGTTATCGATGGGGCGAAGAAGATGGAGGCTGGGGTGTTAAGGGAGTATTGGTTGAATCCGCATATTGAGGAGATGGTGAGGGAGAGGGAGGAGGCGGGGTCGGTGTCAGTGTCGGTTTGAGTTGATGATGGATTTTAGAGGTGGGATGGGTGGGTAGGTGTTTTGGAAATGATAGAGATAGATAGAGTTGTATAGATCGGGGAATAGATGAGATGAGTGAGTTATGGCTGTTTCCTCTATTTCTGATTCTGGGTGTGCTGTTGTAGGGTTCTGCATTCTATGGATCATGTTTAAGATGTTGTCGATATCAATCCTGGAGTGGTACGCAGCAGGCGATTGTAGGCTGGCCATCCAGTGAGTGCAGCTCCCCTCTAGAGAGAATGATAATAGCTACAAACCATAACATTCATACCGTCAAACACAGCAATCGTATTCCGACGCGCCCCGCCAAATGCAGCAGCCTACGCATCGACCAAAATGCTATATACAGTACAACAACCTCCGATCCGCTGCCACCTTCACAATCCGAACCCTCACACCACGCATCCCCAAACCCACACCCAGTCAACCCACCCTTCACCACTCTTACCTAAAAGCAACCAAGCACCCAACTAAATACTCCTCCAAATCTCCCGCAACGACACAACCGTACTAACCACCATCCCCACCCCAACCCCCAACGGCCCAACCCCCATCCACCCAAGATAAGTCCCCGGAATCAGCAAATCGCACCCATCAACGACCACCCTCTTGAGGAGCGCGGACGTACTTGCAGCAGCCCCAGCCCTCCCCTTCACCTTTCCAGCACCAGCACCAGCACCAGCACCACCCCGCCTCCCTTTCTTCGGCCCCTTAGCCACAGAACCCGCACCCCCAACGCACCACTCCCAGAACGCCCCAAACAGCGACAGCGCCAGCGCATAGTACCAGAACTTGAACGCCTCGACAGTCACCGTCTTCGCCCACGGGACGGGGTAGATTTCCGCGACGTGGAGCTTTGCGTCATGTTAGTTAATCCACATCCACCCTCGAGGGATTGCCGAGGAAACGGATAGGGCATAGAAGAATCTGGGTGTCAAGCAACCCGCGGAGACAACAAAGATAACCACCCCGACATGAATCACGAGCCAAGAGACTCCAATCAGGGTAAAGAAGGGTAAGCAACAGAAGGAGGTGAAAGGGCAACGCACCAACGTCAAATCCTCGAGGAGGAAATACACCCCGAAGCAACTCCACTTCGCGACCTCTAGCAACCACAGGAACCCCGTGGGCGAGGTAGTAGTAGTAGTGTGGTTGTTCTTGCGGGGATTAGGGGCATCTTGCCCGAGGAGCCCGGAGACGCGGTTGAAGCAGTCCAGGAAATTCCAAAAGCGGATACAGCGGCGGGCTGTGGTCATAATTCAGTATTTGTTGGCAGTTTGGTAGGGGTCTAAAGGAGAGGCAGGGGGGGGCGGGGGAACGAACTCAATGCTAATTGGGCTTTAGCGGCTGATACTCGTTTGGTCGTGATGCTGTCCAGAGAGCCGATTTCCAGTGCCACGAGGCATAATGCTTGGATTAGACGGAGGGTCTTTTCGTAGCCTGTGTTGAGGCGATAGAAGCGCGAGAGGCGGTCGAGCATTGGGGTGAGTGTTGGTGGTGCAGGGGTGGAATTAAGATTAAGATGGTTATTCTAATAGATAATGGGAGGGATGGACGAAGGGATTGAGTGGGTGGCAAACTTATTTACAGAGATTCATTGAAGAAGTGATGAAAGAAAATGAGCAATCGGCACTGTTCACCCACCCAGATCAGATACGCGTTAGCGGATCAAGCTATTTGATACGGCGTCTGCTAGGCTAATTAATTACTGGCGATATCGGGATCGCGCATCCCGCTTATCTACATTCCTCGCATTCCACTGCATATTTACTGGCCCCGTTGGTGAAGAACTAACAATACTAGTTACCCGCTACACACAAGAACGCTGGTTTAAAAAGGTCACGCTGGAACTACCGTCTACCGTCCCTTTCCGCCAGAGATGTCCTGTCCCAGGCGGTATCCGCCAACCTTCTCCCACTCGACCTTCTGCCGTGTAATGGGCAACTGTCTGCGCAATCCCTTGAACGATCCTTCAGCCATCTGTACGAAAGCCCGGTTCAAGTCTTCTTGGTAGTCCCGCTCTGCTCCGGCAATGCGCGAGACGATGGCCCCCGCATCCGAAGACGTCACGGACAGGCTGATCGGCTTGGCCGTGTTGAGCGCCACGTTTCCATCCTCATAGTAGTGCACATCCACCTGGATCTTACCCGAGATCGTGGTCGACTCCGACGAGACGGGAACGGTGTAGATCGAGCGGAAGCGACCGTTCCTGGTATTTCCGGTTAGAAAGCGAGCCTTGGCGGTCGGACAGTATGAATGTATCTCACCAGAAGTTGTTAGGGGAGTAGCGGTTGGCTACAAGGACGATAGCGACGGCGCTATCCTCCTCAATTGGGTAGACACCGTACGAGCAATTCCGATAGTGTTCGAGGGCGTGGGCGCCAAGAGACTTGAGGAGAGATTTGCTGTGTCGCGACGGGTTAGCGCTGCACTCCAAATCACATGGCCCAGAATGCAGCTCGAACTCACATCAAGTCGGCGTTCTGCGACTCGAGAACATATGATTGCGCAGCGGAGGCTTCCTACAGTGATACCACAAGTTCAGCCGTCAAGCCACCCCACCACGCACAATGCAGTGACCAACCTGAGTGACATGGTCCACCTCAAAAGACGTCTGGCTCTCCACATCAAAGTATCGGTTCCCTTCCAATTTGTTGTATTCGGAGATCAAGACCTGTGAGCACGCTGTCAGATCGTACTCCATTCAGGGGTATCACCGACGCAGCCGCACCTCCTGACTGGCGCCTGGAAGCTTCACGGTGGCCAACTGTGTCTCATTGTAGCGCTCGAAGGCCGGGGCCAGAGAGGGGATAATATCGGGGCCGTCGGAGGTCAGGGACTTGACATCTGTTCTTGTTCAGTTCTGGGCTGGTTGCCGTGGGGGGTGAGATGCGGGGTGACGACGTGGGACGTGACGGGAGTAGGGACGGGATGCAGCAAGGACTGGGCGTACCTGCGACAACATCTGCAAGCTATTTCAAGTCAAGGTTAGCTTGGGCAAGTTCACCATAACAGGTGGATTGAACTCTTGTGGACTGGGGGGTTGTCCTACCTCTCCGGGCGGGGCACCCTCGATGAAAGAGGATGCGATGTCAACGGTGGAGGCCATGGGGACTAGGCAATTATTATACAAGGTGTGAAGCTAAATTGCAGGGAGGTAGTGGTTTGAGAGGTGAACAAGAAACAATATGCTCGCCAGCGTGCAGGTGGGATGAATGCAACTGCCTGATAATTAGATCATGGACAGCTCCCCGATGTCAACACGGAGGTCTAGCGCGATAACCGCCGGGGGGTCGCACGTGGCCACTGAGAGCCAGCGTTGCGGCTGTCGATACCAATCAACAAGGTGATGTGTTCAATAAACATAAGCAGTGATTTCTGTCGTTACAACTCATACAAGCTCAATATGGCCTTCCTATATGTGTTTTTTCAAAGTCAATAATAAACAATCATCGAGGCCTCGCTAAAACTCAGCTTCGTTGCTTCATTCGTGCCTGTGGTTTCAGGCATCAAACGGCACGGGGTAAAGGTAACTCCCATCTCCGCTCTTATCGACCCGGCGATGACTCGGACTAGCATCTCGATAAGCCTCGTCTTGTCTTCCCCTCACCTCGCTGATTAAAGGTCAAATTACACCAAGAAAAAGCGCTTATCCGGTGATTTAGCCTGTCTAATCATTCGGTACTACCCGCAGATTCGATTGGCCCGTTGCAGCACAGCTGTTTGCCCCTCCAAAACTTTTCCTGAAGACGTCTGCTGTCCCAGGTATTGCCACAGCAAGCGGCATCAAAATTGCTTGTCCTACTGCCTGGCGAAGATTTGCTCAGGTCAATCAGCCGGTTTTTGGCTTCTGGAGACTCTCAGAATCTAACAATTCGGCCATGTAAAAGGATCACCGGTCGGATGCCGCGCAAGAAGGCTGCAGACCGCGTGGGTCCGGTCAAGACCCGAAGTCGTGGCGGCTGTAAAGAATGCCGCGCGAGTCGAGTTCGCTGCGACACGAAGAAGCCAATATGCACTCGGTGCTTGGAGAAAGGCTTGGTCTGTACGACTCAACTAGTGCTCAAATGGGAATCCGAATTCTTGAGCCGTGGCCTCGCCTTTGGCCGAGCCGGCGTCTGGAGTAAGGCCCGGGCTACCGGTGGGCCTTCCCCAAAGCCGTCGCCCGGGGCATTGCCCTCTACCTTCATTGACGATCAGGAATGGTGTCCTGTCCCGCTTATAGAATCGTGGGGCTTTGTCAATAGCGGGGTCGCAACATTTGATCAGCCATACGAAGTCGACGTTGCGTGCGACGAGCTGAACGCCCTGATCGTTCGCGACAAGGGCTATCACCACTTTCCACGCTATGTCAGTGATATTAGTCTCGATTCGCCGCTTTCGATGAACGTGCTGGATACTTCGTTCATTCATCCGGAGCCTGTCGGACTATCTCCCTCGTTGTCATTGTTTCCGCCCATGTCTGCATCCGAGGATCGATTCCTCTTTGACTACTACCTTCAACAGGTGTGTCCTCGGACCACCGCAAGCTCTAAGCTCTCGTCGCCCTTCGCGTCGATTATTCTGCCCTTCTGCTTGTCCGCGTCTCCGCTCATGTTTACTGCGATACAAGCTCTTGGGGCCTGTCACTGGGCACGCTTTGATTCTACGTACAGTGTCATTGGGCTTCGGCTCAAAGCACAAGCATTGCGGGGCCTGCGTCACCGGCTTGCAACCGAAGGCCCTTTAATATGCTCCGGAGACCCTGAGGTGCTAGCTATTATGATGATGTTGTGTCTCTATGAGATTGTCGACAACTGCGATCAACGTTGGACCATTCATCTCAAGGGGGCCAAGGATCTGATTCGTCTTCGCAGACAGCGACAGAACTCTTCCCTTGCGACATCCCGCGATACCCTGGACTCTGTGTCTGCCTTTGCGGAGCTATTTTTTGCATTCCAGGATGTCATGGGCCGCACTGCATGCGGGGAAGAAGTGAGCTTTGGAACGGATTATTGGCACGAAAACGAACGGAACATCGATCTATGGATGGGATGTAGTCCTGAGTTGGTCTCTATTCTGTCTTCGATCACGGAAATGAGCCGGACCAGACGGAGTTTGACCACCCATGCAGCCCGGGCATCCTTCTCGCAAAGGGCAGCGTCCTTAGTGCGCAAGCTCGAGAACCTTGTGCAAGAAGTCAACGATGACGACGACAGCAACCTCGAATCAGCTGCTGAGCTGAAGCGTCTTGCAGCCGTTTTATACCTTCATTGCGCCTTGTATGGGGCGTCTCCATCCACGCCATTAGTGGTGGGCTACGTTCGGAAGATCTTACGGCTTGTGTCGGACCTACTCGACTCGGGCTCGCTGGTGAGCATGACCTGGCCTGTTTTCGTGGCCGCAGTTGAATTGGATCCAGGCCAGGATGAGGTTTGGAGAGACAACCGTGGTGAGACGGTGGTCCACGGACGGCCCTTGGTCTTGCGGGCATTAGCCGCGATGGCGGAGTCCAGCGTTTCCAACGTTGCCCGGACTCGAGCGGTCATTGTCAAGGTTTGGCAGGCACGAGACAGCGATATGGTCAAAGGCTCGCCTGTAGATGCCTCGGATGATATTCAGGGTTGCAACGACTGGGAGTGGTATGTTGCACCGATAAGCAACGCGATGAGCTTGGCATGAGGCGCGATTGGAGCTGTCTGCCTATGATGGGCACGACCTTGGAGGAGTTACTTTGTAGGATAGTGGTGGCTTTTCTTTTCTTTTCTTTTTTTGTTTGGCAGGTGTTTTGCGGATGGATGGCTTCAGTGCATATACCTGGTTAGAGTTAGTAGTTAATGTGATCATGGATGTGATCGGACACTGGGATGTTCAGGGTCCGGCTGAGGCTTTCCAGTTAGAGGCGGGGCAGACTGGGTGTGATTCGCCGGATTGGGGCAAGTTGAACGTCAGCGCGCCGATCCGAAACCAGAACGCGCCCAGCATTTCAATTCCCATTCACTCTCCGAGGTTCCAGTCCCGATCGCCTTGTCTCGCCTGCCGCCCGTGAATCTTCCTTATCCTTATTCCCTGGTACTTCTTTTTTGCATATATGAGTCTATGATCCTACAGCGTTACATCCATCGAGAACATAACCAAAAAGACTCAACTAGTCCTCAAACGCTTGTCTCTCCACCTCGAACCGACCGAGCCCCCTTCGCCCTTTCAGCGGCATTACGTCGATCTGCCCGAGTACGAACGGACCTGACGGTGCTTCTCGAAGAATACCCGCCACCAGATCGATTGTCACCATGATTCCTCTCGTCGAATGATTACAGCTGCAGCATTGACACGTGTTTGGAAATACTCATCGCTACTATGTCATCATCGCAAGCCCCTTCGAGCTTGTCGCACAGCCTGGCCATACCTTTTGCGAGTCGGCTGAGCGAACAACTGTCTCAGCGGACCGAAAACACTAAATCAGGCATCGACACCGACCATGCGGTCGACAGGAGCAGGTCGCTAGGACCCCCTCTACGCCCATCGCCGGCCTCACGCTCTCTCTCCGACGCTGCAAAGCCGGTTTCCGCGACCCCCCACCATCCCATCGATTCCCGACCTCCTAGTAAGGATGATTCTTCGCTTTCATCCACCCCGGAGACCCCTCATCGACCGTCTATGCACAGTTTTCCCTTGAACCTGCCCTCCAAAACACCCGGCTCCAGCTCCTTGTCCGCGTCCAACCGTGCCCCGCTTTCGCCAAAGCTCGATTCCTCCCAAATCTATAGCTCGCCGGGCTCAGTGCTGCCCCGCCGCTCACGAGGCCTCGACTTCTCCCGTGCCTGTACCAACCTTCACCATTCCACACTTGCTGAAGCATCGCCAGACTCTTCGCCTACGGTCGGTGGGCGCGGAGTAAATATTCCACAACGTCGCGGGTCGTTGGGATCGGCATCCGCTCATCCGTTCTCAACCTCGAACCCCGGCGACCGAACCGCGATCTCGAGCTCCGTCTCAAGCATCAACATGATGGAGTCGGACACCAGCAGTAGCGAGGAGGATGACGAGCCCATGATTGGCGATCGCGACGACTTCATGATCACCAACACACCGCAAGCGAAGAAGTTTGGAGGCGGAGTGAGCCCTTTCGCGGTGGGCAATGTGTCTAGTCCCGGAAGTGAATGGATGGGTGGCTATTCGCAGGCGGCGGCTAGCCTTATGAGCTTTCAGCGTGCTCGTTTCCGGAAAGGACGCAGTCGGCATAGTTCCAGCAGTGGCAGCTCCAAGCAGAGTCCTGGTCCATTGTCCCCTCCAGTGATGAAAAGTATCGAGAATCCAAACGGCGGTTATTTCGCTGCCCGAGGCAGTGTCTCGTCGCGACGGGGAAGTCTGAGCTTGGGGACGCGGGACTTACGCTTGTCAGACGTCAGTGATGAAGGGGAGCATCGCGGCGTGCGGGGGCAGAGTCCCAATGCATCGAACTCCGAGGGCGGGCCTCTGGGAGTTATACGTCGTGCTGTTACTCGCCGAGGCAGTCTACTGGTAGGTGATTCGGCATTTGATGTAGAGAGACCAGCTACTAACGGTGTATTCCAGCCAAAAACTAAGACTTTCGCCCGCATCAGAGCCGCGTTGATGGAAGAAGGCGCTCCGATCGACAGCGAAGCCAAGCGTGAAGCGGAAGTGATTCGACAAGTTCGAGAGAGTGAACCCGATGTACCGCCCAAATCACCATCGGGAGCTCTTCCATCTCTCGAATCCTTCATGCCATCCACCACCCCACACCTTCCCGAAGACCGACCTGAAACTGCCGGGGCCACCGCAGCCACCCCCGACGAGCCCAAGTTCAGTGACCAAGCCCATCGGAACTCGGGCGGGATCAACTTCTGGAACTCGTTCGACGAGCGATACCGCACTCCGCCGCCCCCGCCCCGCCAGCACGGGGCCTCCTCGGTCTCCGAAGACGACCTACCCATGGACTTCACCCCGTCCACGACGACCACCCAGAATCACAACCACCACGAGTTCGCCAAACCGCACGAACGACCCGGGTCGCGCAGCGAAGCCTCCTCGTCGCACCCCACGCAGACCGGCTTCCTCGGGGAGCAGATCAAGCGCAAACGCCGGCGCGACGACGACTTCGACCCCAACCTGTTCAAACGCCGCGCCGTGTCGCCCAGCATGAGCGCACAGAGCAGCCCGATCATGCCAAACTCGCCCGCCGTGAAGGACACCAGCCCGAATATCTGGGGGGCGCCCCGCTCGAACCTGGGGTCGTTGTTCGCCGACCGGCCCAGCGTCAGCGAGCACGGCGCCCGCCCCACGACCAGCGGCCACTCGGGGAATCCCAAACGAGTAGGCTTACAGGGGATGAACGAGACGAACGACGGGCTCATGAACATGAGTATCGAGTAGCTGTTTTGTGGCGGGAAGAATAAGTTGCATTATGCTGGAGAATTGGGGATGTATCCTGTTACATGGTATTTATCTTCATTTAGCGGGTCCTTGCTTTGTTTTCGGTCGTTTTTGCTGGGTGTTTGGGAAAGGCGTTGGCGGATCTTCTCTGGGTTGTTGCGCATGCGGCGCGTCACTTTCAGTCACTAGTATATATACGCCGCAAATATGTACCCGGCAGAAATAATCTCACTACCTCCATCGACCCTCACAATTCCACTAAACAATTTTGTCCTAGTTCGTGCGCAATTAATCCACTGGCCTAACCTTGTGCGTAGTAGACGAACGGACCAAGGTCGCAGGAGGCTGATGGCCCCGGATTATAAGCGCCATCGTCTCGCATGAGGACTAGGTAGGCTCGTACGTAGTCCACGACACGAGCACTTTCTGACACAACTTTTCGCTCCCTTCTAGAAGGATCCCTTCCCCCCCATCATAACCCATGAGGTCCCTCAAACCCAAACCAACTTCGGGCAGATATACATTCAGAAAGTCTCACCCCCAAACCCGCGGCCCAAACGTCGTCTCATTCCCGCGCAGCTCCAACCACGGCGTCCCCTTGCCGTCGACCGTCCCGCCGCTGACGGTATTACCCCACCAGCTGAATGTGAAACCGGGCAGGGTCAGGGCGAAGAAGATAACGATGGCGGCGACGGCGACGCCCGAGTCCAGCGCCGCCGAGAGCACGTAGTTGTATTTGGCCCACCAGTGGGGGCGCCGGTTCTTTATCAACTGTCACCCGTGGACTTTGTTAGTCGTGTTGCGTTGCGTTTCGGTTTCATCTAGGAAATAAAGTGATGAAGAGGTGATGGAAAGGCTTACCTTGTTGAAGATGAAACTCACCACGAAGGCGGTGGAGTAGTTTATCCCGGTCTACGATTCATCAGTATGGGGTATTTCCGGCGACGGGATAGTGGTTCAGATAGTGACAGGGGAGAGGGGGGGTGGGAAAGGGGGACATACAGCAGGAGGCAGATTGCCCGTCCCCGCGAAGAAAATCGGCCAGTGGATGGCTTTCAGAAGTTTCGAGTTGGGGTACTTCTTGCGGGCGAAGAAGGTCAGGATCGGGAGGAGCGCGCCCAGCCAGAAGAAGTGCAGGAGGCCCGAGTACATGGCTCCGATGTTGTAGAGGCGTGCGGGGCCGATGGCTTTCATGGTGTCTTCATCAGTACTTGCGATTCTGCGGGGAGCAGGGGGTTTTATGGCTCGGGGTTCGAGCTTACCTCCCCAGAAGACGGCGCTGTTGTAGTTGACTCGGCCCTGCGGGCAGGTGAAGTTGTCGGGTTGGTCCTCGGAGCACACGTCTTTGACGTGGCCGAGCATCCAGAGGAGGACGCCGTCTATATTTGGGTTAGTTGAAGGGAGAGGTGGTGGGTTGGGAGGGTGGATGCCGTACTCTGGGTTAGGGTGCCGAGGATGCAGGCGATGAGCTGCGCGACGAAGAGGGTCCGGCGCGGGATCTTCATATATAGCCCCAGCTATACGAGGTGTTCCTTAGATAGGTTCGAGGAGAAAGGATGTGTGGACGCACCTTCATGTCTGCTGCGTAGTACATTGCTTGGCTCAAGCCGGTGTACGCGTAGAACTGGCATTATCAGCATAATACCACAACCCTGGCTGGGCTGCTTACCTTGAAAATCAGCAGCACAAGGGGCTTTCCCTGAAGAAGGTATCCGCAGATAATCTCGCCTAATCCCGTCAAGTTGTTGCTGTTCAGATTGGCAATTGCATACACCGTGCCGACGGGAATCACGTAGATAACCGCCAGAGCCAGTGTGATGAAGAGACCCCAGAAGGGAAGTCCCGTGTGCCAAACGTACTGGGTCATGATGGAAAGACCCACGATTACAACCTGGACACGTTAGACAACCGAGACGCACGAATGGCAGTACTGTACGTACCGTGAGCACCGCATACCACCACCAGGGCACATCGGGATATCGGGACAGCAGTCTCGCGTGGATATCCTTCTTGCTCTGGCCTTTGAACGTGCTGATGATGTCTTTCGTATGGTGCAGCAGGACGTGCGTGATCAGGCAGCTCAAGACAGCGAAACCCACTCCATAGCTGAGCGAGAAGGTGACGGGCAGGAAGATGGGGCTGTACGCTTTGTACTTCGCCTCGTCGAACGTCCCGGTCTCGTCCAGGATACGGCTTGAGTTGTAGAGATTGCCAGTGTTGTCGTACGCGTCAGAGCTCGTCAGAGGCAGGTACGCGGTATACCAGGTGTTGGTGTAGTAGAGAATGGGCGCTACCACGGCGAAGAGGCAGAACCAGCCCGCGAATACGTTGGCCTGAGCCCAGAATGGAATAGTCAGCGGTGAAGTATTGTATGCAATCTGGCTCCAGTCGAACGTGGTGGGTAAATAGCCCAGACCGGTCGTCATTCCAAATAGGTTGTTCAATACTTTGTTGTCTAAAGTAGTGTTAGTGGGCTTTGCCGGTTTGGGGGGTTAGTGGCATACGTACTAGGAGCCGCCCAGCAGACAAAGGCGAAAGTACTGAGTCCCGTGAAGATATACCCAGGGAACCAATACCAGCAGAAGCTTCCGATGCAGACGTACAAGAAGAACCTGTATCGAGAGATCTTCCACCCGTCGGCTATAGGGTTAGCTCCACTGTGCAGTGTTTGGAAAAGTGCGACATTGGCAAGTGTTGAAGGCCAGATCTGATGATCACCATTAGCCAGCCCGTGAGACACCAAACTACCCAGCAATACATACCATCTGCGGTGGCTCAACGATATACCGATAGGTCAAGCCAGCAAGACCCAGCCCGAACAATTGCATGGTCAGGGAGAGGAGAATCTGGTAGCCGACTGGGGTCGACATGTTGAGGTACACTTTCTGTGCTTGGATGATCGCACTGGCCTGGTTTGAGTGCTAGCGTCAGTTACCCCTCAAATACAGACTGCCGAGAGCCGAAGAATCCATACCCAAGATTGATTGAAACTGAGATTCGACATGATCGTGATCACCGCATGTTCCTTGATATTGAAATGATGGTCCGGGTTGATATCCAGCTCCCAGCGACCAATTCTGTACTTCATGATGGGTAGAGCCTTCGCGACGGCGCAACCCACCGGATAACTGATAAGCTGCGCCACGAGCGAGGTGATGGTCACACTAGGGTATCGCATGGAGAAGAACTGGTTCACACCAGTGCCGATCTTGGATGACAGTTAGTATACAAGCTAGATCTCAGCGAGGGGGCAGTACATACCAGAGTGAAAACAACGCCAAGGAACCACATTCGAAATGTGTTGACGGGCAGTGTGGGGTCGTCAGTATTCGGCACATTTGCCCGTACCTCCAAGTATGGGGAGTTGTCGGAGTCAATGGTGTATTCGACGGTACTACTCTCGCCGATGGCGATCTCCAAGGCATCGGCACTATTCAAGGGCTTCTTCGAGATGCCATCGCAAGAGGGACTAGGATCCGCACCATAGTTCTCGACATCTGCGCTATGCAGTGTCTCTGACTGGATATGATTCATGAGAGCACGTATTCCAAGCGAGGTGTGATATACTTATCGCTTGAAAGAGCAAACGAGGACAGAAATTAGACAAAGATTGTTCTCTGGAAGAGATTAAATTCTGTGGCATTCCCTTGCCGGCTTTTGTAGCAAGCGGCGACAAACATCGCTCTTCAAGCGACTAACCGGTAGAATTCCATATCGAAGCGATAGATAAGGCACTAAGCGATGCACTCAATGATGCAGCCAGGTGGTAAGGAAATCAGTAGATTAGAGGCTTGTCCTGATAGAAGAAGGCGGCTGAGGCCGATCTCAACGGGATGGACTATAATGCGGAGTCGAAAACGGGGTAAGCAAATTAAGAAGCGCCATTGGACCTGAAAGCAATCCTCAAGCCACGCGACAACATTTGAAAAGTAAGTAAGGTCCAAGCGGACGAATGACAGCGAGCGGCACCGATAAACCCCGGGTATATCTGGCAGGATGCAATGGTCTTTACACATATCAAGGCCAGGGGCGATCAAGCTCGTATGATAGCAATGGTTGGTCTAGCCCAGGGTTAATCACTTTACCTCATGCACTTGACAATTGACACCATCGTTCCATGCAAGACCAGGCCTTTGATCTGGTCGCATCTATGCTTTGTCGTAGTCTCGTTGGGCCGAGGTCGGCGATTAGGAGCGGCCCCGCCCATCGGAGCTGCAGCCGGACAGAAGCCAGGGAAGCTTTTATCATATCGCTGCACAGTCCAATGCGGGGAACCTTAGGTAAACTATGCGGTGTTAGAGACTTGGAGGCATATCCGCTCTTATCGATAAGCATCGCGTGGACCTTCCTGGCTATACGGTCACCCAGAAAATGGCAATATCTCATGATCCAGCGACTTGGCGTCTTGTGTCCTTATAAGAGTCAGTCTGACAGTGAACCAGCCTGATCTTATCACATTCATTCTTACCTATGAATACGATAAGTCGAGAGGCAGTTCTCTTCGCCGCATAAACCTCTCCAGAGTCGCCACATTCGCCTTCTTATCCCGTCACATACCACGTCCGAGGCCACCACACCGCACGTCCACGATGGTCACGAACGACTCCTCCATCCTAATTGTCGGAGCAGGCACATGGGGCTGTTCCACCGCCCTTCACCTCGCTCGCAGAGGGTACAAGAATGTCACAGTCCTAGACCCCTACCCCGTCCCGTCTGCCATCTCGGCTGGAAACGATGTGAACAAGGTCATTTCTTCAGGGCAATATAGCAACAGAAAGGATGAAATTGAAGTGAATGAGATGCTCGGCGAGCAGGCCTTCCAGGGCTGGCTGAACGACCCCCTCTTCAAGCCATACTACCACGACACGGGCCTGCTAATGTCGGCTTGCACGCCAGCTGGACTGAGCCGCCTGGGTGTCAAGGTCAGACCCGAGGCAGATCCGAACCTCGTCGAAATGACTCAAACAGAGCAGTTCCAGAGTCTCGCACCCGAGGTGCTCAAGGGCGGTTTTCCCGGCTGGAAGGGATTTTTCCTCCGCTCCGGTGCTGGCTGGGCCCATGCTCGCAATGCTCTCGTGGCCGCTGCGAGAGAAGCACAGAGACTTGGTGTAAGATTCGTGACCGGCAACCCGGCAGGCAAGGTGATCACGCTGATCTTTGAGAACAACGACGTCAAAGGCGCCGTCACAGCCGACGGCAAGATCTGGCGGGCGGACCAAACGATCCTTTGCGCTGGTGCCAACGCAGGGCAATTCCTGGACTTCAAAGATCAACTGCGTCCGACCGCTTGGACGCTGGTTCATATCGCGCTGACGCCTGAAGAGCAGCCGCTCTACAAGAACATGCCCGTTATTTTCAACATCGAGAAAGGATTCTTCTTCGAGCCGGATGAGGAGAAGGGAGAGATCAAGATCTGCGACGAGCATCCCGGCTACACCAACATGATCCAATCCTCGGAGGGCAAGTTGCAGAGCCTTCCCTTCGAGATGACGCAAGTGCCTCTGGAGTCCGAAAGGCGAGTACGGGCGCTTCTCGCGGAAACGGTACCTCAACTTGCAAATCGCCCATTCAGCTTTGCGCGCATCTGCTGGTGTGCCGATACTGCAAATCGCGAGTTTATCATTGATCGCCATCCACAACACAAGTCCCTCATTCTGGGTTGCGGCGCTTCAGGCAGAGGTAGGTTCCCTGAATCGCATTTCCTTGGAAAGGGTGCAAGTGCTGACTATCATCATGACTTCAGGCTACAAATATCTGCCATCAATTGGAAGCTTGATCGTCGACGCTATGGAAGATAAGGTTCCGGCGAAGGTCCACGAGCTGATTCGGTGGAGTCCAGAGATTGCCTCCAACAGAGATTGGAATGACACGCTGGGCAGATTCGGAGGTCCAAACAAAGTCATGGATTTTCATGATGTGAAGGAATGGACGAATGTAAGATACAGGGATATATCCAAGTTATAGTGTGGCCAAGTAGAGAAGAGACAATTCCAAAATTTGTAATCCGAGGAATAGGATTTATCCAAACATGCAAGATACAAATCAGTGGTAGACAGGATCAGTGTAGCAGAAGCAAATAAAAACCATGTACCGCCCCTACATAGCTCTAGGGTATCACAGAAGACGACGACGAAAAGCAAGTAAAAAGAATATGATTACCGGCCACGAGGCGACGTCGCCTCGGCAAGTGCATAGGACTCCTCTCTAGCTTCCCATTGGCGCGAAGTCGATCCTATCTGCTGTTCTTCATCGTCCGCAATTTTGGAAAAGCCGTCCGAGCCTGAAATCTCTTCTCTCCCGTAGGGCTCGTCGCATGTGACTGAACGCAGGGGTGGGAAATAGCGGCGGTACGAGAATTGGCCCACAAAGAAGCCAAGGATCGAGCCGCACGTAACATCGTAGACGTCATGACGGTAGTCGTCCAAGCGGGAAATTGCAATCATAAGCGCGCACAAGAGCGGTACGAATGCCACCAGACAACGGCATAGGTCGGTCTTGGGTCGGAAGATGCGCATCTGGCCGCACAGGAACCTATGATCCAGGACTGTTCAGCAGCCTTTCATTATATGATGGAGCTTGGGGAAGCTTACAGTGCCAGGTATCCCAAGCCAGCGAAAGAGAAACTGCTGTGTCCGCTGGGAAAGCTTCTCCATCCTTCTTGAAGAATGTGTTCGCTTGACTGCGTGCACACAGTCCATGCGACCAACGACTCTGCCGGGGTTCCCTTCTTGGGAAGGCAGCGCGAAATCAAATCCGGTCGCGGTCGACCAACAGAGTTTTTAATTATATCGGTAATGAGTGATGTCAACATGACAGCGATCAGGAAGCCCAGCAGGGTGACTTGAACTTTGTGAGGGGAGGGTCGGAACGTCGCAGCCCAAACGAGGAGGATCAGGAATGGAATGACTCCGGCGTAGACGATGGACCAGACTAGAGGCCAGTAGTGAGCACACGAGCGTAGCTATCGCTTGGGAGTATGGCAGATCCTACCGACAGGGACTCTCTCGACGACGGCGAAAGGATACTGGATTGCCTTGTTGTCCAAGGAGAACATGCGGTGGAAGGGAGTCACAAATAGTTGTATCTATACATGCGCAATCAATTTAGCCTTCAACAAGGTAGTCACCGGAACGAAGCGTGTGCCTACCAATATCCAAAAACCGATAATACACGCCAGGGCGATAGTGTCCAGCACAGGGTACGATCGCTGATATAGACGAGACATCGTGCCGGTTAATTCGCTCTGGTGAGTCAGAGGGGATGCTGTACCAGCAGCAAAACCATTGCGAGACATATTCAAAGCATTCAACTAGATGAAAGTAGGCCTTGCAAGGCCGGCAAAACGTCAGCGCCGGAGAGGGTGGGTGTTATGGAAGTAAATCATAGAGGAGGATCAGCGAAGCGGAGATGGAAAGTGGCCGCGCTGGCCGCCTGCTGAGCACGGACCAACTCCGCCCGGTCTCCGCACTCCGCCGCCTCAACCGAACTTGACTCTTCCGCTCCATCTGAATCCTAGACGCAATCGTCGAAACAAGTGAGCCTTTGACAATTGTCCCTGTGATTGGAATACCTCACAGTTAGAATGGCCGAAGCAGGGCAACCACGGACTCTTACAACGGCCTTCACTCCGCCCCCGCCGTTATGGAAACACTTCACCCCCGACAACATCAAGAGACTGGAACAAATCAAGAAAGAAGCTTCCAAAGGCGAGGATGGCAAGCCGCGGAAGAAGAAATGGACGCCAGCTGAACTCCACGAACTGGATATTCCTCCGGAGCTACGATTCCTCGTACCACCAGCAATCCCGACGTCCGGACATTACAGCGTTTTCGGGGAGCTTCAAAGTGTTTGTCCTCCTACCCCCCGCAGATGATGGGCCTGCTACTCATAACCATCTAGTTGTCAACAGCACTACCATCGCTCCAAGAGCAAGGAATCACACAGCTCTACCCCTCCACCCCGCCTGCCGAGAGCAATCAACAAACACCATCCGAACCGACACGACCGCTGAACCACGCATACTATCTACTCAAAATCAGCAAGTCCCTCCTATTGAACTTCCTAGAATTCGTCGGCATCCTCTCGGTCGCTCCGGAGCAGTTCGAGGCCAAGGTGGAAGACCTGCGCAATCTGTTCATCAACGCCCACCACCTCCTGAACCTCTACCGGCCGCACCAGGCTCGCGAGTCGCTGATTATGATGATGGAAGAACAATTGAACCGAACGAAGCAGGAGATCGAAGAAATGGACAAGCTCAAGGCAGAAATTACTGGAGTTCTGGAGCGGCTCGAGGCGGACGGCCAAGCTGCGCAAGCGTCAGCGCAGGCCGACAAGGATAGCAAACAAAGCCTGGCCACAGACGAGCAAGCCGTTGAGGACGCAAAAATGATCTGGGATCTCTTGGACGAGAAAATCAGTAGCTGAGCATTGTCTTCAAGATTGCTCTTCATCATTCTACGTTCCGCAGCTTGGCGTTACTGTGCTAAAGAGCGCGAATTAACCCCAAACCAGCTCCAATGAGAGACAAACTGGCAAAATGATCATAACCCAAGAACTAATGGTCAAAGCCACAAAGTTCCACCGAGAACTTCAGGTTATGCCGGCCAGCGCGACCTGCTCCTCCGCGCTGAGCGGAGCTACCCACATCAACCCCGGGCCGTCATTGTTCCTCGTTTAATCACGTGTCGCACTAATCCCGCGCCTTTAAATTCCTCCTCATTTTTTCTCCCGCCGTGATTCTTCATGATACCTCCTCGGTCAAGGTTTTATGATGGCCTACTGCAGCAATGCAATCAAATGAACAATTTCAAACCGTTGTTTTTTGTTGACAGCATTAATGGTAAGTTCTACCAGAACACCCACCCGCATCCTCAATCCTACTATGATGATTTGCGTCTATTTATGTTTCAACCCCATCTGAGAGTACTTGGTACTTTTTGATTACAATTCACGCATCCTTCATTCGCATTCTTCTGAAAATAAGCTTTCAAAAGCTTGTCTTGCCTAAATTTCAGCCATTACTGTCGTTCAAGTTTCTTGGATCGCATCGCTGACTTGTCCCAGTTTCCAGGATCCCTTGCTACAGCATATGGTGATTATAGCTCCAATGAATATGAAATCTTGCATATGAAATCTTGTCTCCTTCCGTAGTTTGTAATAGGTCTCTTGTCGCTTCTTGTAGCAGCGTATATCTAATGATCGCAAAGTGTCATGCCCTAATTGAAGCATGAATGTTTTTGTTCGCTTGCCTCTCTCACTGTTTCTCCACCCCTTATATAGCTGAACCCATTTGAATCGCTAGTCTCCCTTCCTATACATCTACCTAATGTCTATACAAGCACCCTCTAGACAACAGACCCCAATAAAACAACACTCGTGAAGTAAAGCAGTAATGAAACTCCTACCCGCGCAAACCAGCGCCTCACGCCGTACCCCTCTAACAGAAATATCTTCAAGAGATAAGAAGCAAAACAAAGAAGAGAAAAGAAAATTAAGAAATTACGCAGCGGCCCGCTCATTCCAGGCCTTCTCGATCGCGCAGCTGGCGAGTCGATACAGCTCCGTGACGAAGTCGGCCACCATCTTGATGTGCACGATCTCGTTGACGGAGGCGGGCTGGCGCAGGAAGATCCGCTCCATCATGCCCTTGGCTGTCTTGAGGAGGCCCAGGTCCTTAGTGGCCTGCGGGTCGGTGGGGTTCTGGAGGATGTTGCAGAAGATGGCGAGGAGGGCGGACATGGGGTAGAAGATGAGGGTCCTGTTGGGGGTTAGGGATTGCTTTTAGCGCCGAATGCTGACTGGAGAAGTAGAAGAGACAGGGGGAAAGAAAGGCCGGGTGGATTGGCTGAGTGGGTGGGGGAAGGGGTCTAACTAACCAGAATATACCCGCGACCAGAACATGTTCCGACGCCTGGAGATACAGCAAGGTGGAGCGGCTCGCTTCCACCGAGAGGGCCAAACTGGAGTTCACGCCGTCCATGATGCCAAACTGGTCCTTCGTCCAGGACTGGCAGCGGCTGCTGGCCTGGTGGATGATGGTCATGCACAGGTGGTAGTTCAGCCGCAGCATCACCTTGTGCATGTTGGCGTCCGGGTCTGGGGTTTCCTGGGAGAAGGAGAGCGTGGGGCGCCACTGCTGCGGGATCGAGAGCCGCCAGCGCTCGAGCTCGTCGTCCAGCTCGCGGATCTCCTTCAGGAGCTCCGCGTCCGTCTTCTTGAGCGCCCGGAACGAGTACAGCGTGCTGTACGCCCGCGACTTGATGATGCTGAGCCGGATGTCCACCGGATAGAGCGGATCCTCGTCCGTCTTGCGGATAGGCTGCATGCAATCGACGCCGTGCGCATGTAGGACGTCCATGTAGTTGGGGGGCAAGGTCAGGTCGCAGTTGTCGTCGCTGAAGGTCTGCGGCTGCCCCGTCCGCAGCGAGACGTCCTTCTCGAACGTGTAGCAGAGCCAGAAGATGCGCCGGATGTGCTGCTGGGTGCGCACGCTGGTCTCGTCCGGTAGTGACGCCAGGTATTCGGGCGAATAGCAGAAGGCCGTATGACCGCCAAGTATGAAGATCATGCGAGCGGCCAGCCCGCCGTAGTAGTTTGCGGATTGTAGGTTACCGGTCACAAGCTCGTACACTGCCTACGTATGGTTAGCAAACTTTATGCACTTCCTTGTCTCCTTTATAAGCAGCAAATAACAGCGAGAGACACATTGACAGCATCGCTTGCTTGGGTAGATGATGGGAGAAGCAGAATGCACAGTCCCGAAGGCATGGACTTACCAGCATAGTAATCACTTGCAGTCCTTCCAGAGAACTGGTTTCTTGCAAAATCTGAGGCACGAAATACTGCGCTTTGACAATATAAGCCTCGTTATCTATGGGAGCCAACTCTCTTTGTAGTTCATACTCAGGGGTTGGTATGAGACTTGCAAAAGCCACGAATGCAAAGATAGAAGCTCGAACGCTTGCCCTCTCATGTGAGATTTGGCCATGTGGCTGCTCGTATGCTGCATTAATGGTTTCCATGTACAGAACCGGATCCAAGACCGGGAAGATCAGCCGCATCAGCGACGTGGAGAACATGTTGAAGTAGCTCTCGACAATGTGCCGTTCTGGGAGCTCGAATGCGTTCTCTGTGGTGGAGGTCATCATCAGAGCATCGTAGTTGAACGCTCTCTGTCGTTCCCACGGGGTCTTAACAGAACTGACTAGCCTGCTGAATGAGACATTCTGGCCCGTCTTTGCCTGAACCCATTGCCGTCCCTCAGGTAGCAATAAGGGAATACCGGTGAACAGATTGAACACCCCGAGCTCGCGCCCTGCAAAGTGCAGAGCCACCGATGACGAGCCCGAGTTCTGCTTGTAAGGCGTAGGTGACGCGTCAGAGGATAAGTCTGGAGCACTGCTTGGTGCACGAATCTGAAAACTGTCGTCTCTTACGGCAAGGGCTGCTTGACATTAGTCCACGAAGACAACAGAGGCTTTGTTCGGTCAAACGAACCCGATTCTTTCATCAACTTGCTGCCCAGGAGCTTCTCTATCCGCTCAATTCGCTCGGCAAGATCTGATGACTCTCCCGGACTAGCATTCCTACGATTGATTAGGTTTCCGCGGCTCAAATGGGTTTCTTGTGGATTCGGTGGCCATGCATACCCCCTTACAGGTTTGGCGATCTTCCGCTTCCTCACGGTCACCCTTTCAAACGTGCACGGAATGTCATGATGACTACACCAGTTACATTGCGGCTGTGCGCCGTCACATTTGATCTACAGGGTGTCAGAGACCAGAGAGTGCAGTCCAGGTGGCGAGGCAGACCTTTCTTTTGAAGCACGAGTCGCAGGCCCTCGCGATACGTTTCCTAGGCCTCCGAGTTTCCTCGTCAGACTTCTCTGCCGAAGTCGGCGAAGGATACATTTAGCAAGATGTTTTGAATACTTGAAGCAGCCTATAAGTGTTGTTGCAATCTATAGAGGTCTGATATGCTAGAAGAAAAGGTTGCACAACCACAGAAGATCGGATGAGGAAACAGGGACTTCCGACGGTTGCCGCTGACAAATCTCCTCGTGGCAAGTTTTCGCTGCCTTGTGTGCTTTGTAAGCGGACCGCAACTTGAGGGCTCGGCCATAAAAAGAACCTCAATGTATATGGATTGTACTCAAAGCCATACGAAACCTTTTGGGAATGATTCAAATAATTATTAAGATAAACAGGGCCAGGCTAAAGACAAAGAAAAGTGTACGAACAGCCCACTTACCCGCAATAGCACTGTGCTATTCTATCCCTGCAGCTCCTAGCCCCCGCCAGCGTTTTCTAAGTCTCAGATGTTCAGACCCCCGAGCCAATTTTTCGTCCAGAAGTGTCATTGCGGTCACTCGATGCCTAATCGTCGGCGAAAAGACTGCCACTCATGTACTTAAACCCAGTATCACAAGCGACCGTGACGACCGTCTTGCCCGGCCCCAGCTCTTTAGCTAGTGCAATAGCAGCGACAACATTCAACCCCGTCGACGTGCCCACCAACAAACCCTCTTCTCTCGCAAGACGCCGACACATCGCACGGGCGTCTTTCTCCGGGATGCCGCGCGCCTCATCATAGAGCTCCCGATCCAAGTGCGCGGGCATGTACCCGAGCCCAATCCCATCCACCTGGTGCGTGCCAGCGCGACCTTCGGTGATGACGGGAGAAGACGCCGGCTCCAGCACGACCACGCGCGTCCGGGGCCATTGGGCCTTCAAGACCTTGGAGACGGCCATCGCCATGCCCGCTCCGCCCACAGCGCCGCAGAAGGCATCGATGCCGTTGGGAAACTGCTGAAGTAACTCTCTGCCGATGCCCTCGTACCCGATCAGAGCGTCGTGGTTGGTGGCCTGGTTCGTGTAGAAGTAGTTATCGCCGGTGTCGGCGATCTCTTGTGCGCGCCGCATCATGGATGGGACCAGATCGGGCGTGATCTGGCCTGAGGGACTATGGATGAGCTCGACCTCTGCGCCTAGGGCACGCATCGTCCGGATCTTTTCCTTGGCGAAGGCGTCGGACGAGACCACGAGGAACTTGTAACCCTTGACGGCGCAGATGAAGGCGAGCGCGGAGCCGGTGCTCCCTCCCGTGGCCTCGACCACGGTCATTCCGGGTCGGAGGTCTCCGCGGCGCTCGGCCTCCTCGATCATCGACCGCGCCATTCGATCTTTGTGCGAACCGGTAGGATTGCCGGTTTCGATTTTGAGGAAGACGTCGGCATGGTTGTCGGGAACGACTTTGCGGAGGCGGATTACCGGCGTGTTGCCGATCAGGTCTATACTGGAGGTTGCGGGTGCGACGGCCATGGTGCTTGCTCTTGCAGTACGGATACTGAAGTGTGTTGGCTGAGGATTGGGAAACTTCTAGTGGTCGAGGCCATAGATTCCAATAAAACAAGCTCGTACTTGTAGATGGATCAGAATGAGTCACGCCGATGTATACCCGAGTTTGTTCCACTTGTTAATCAATAAGAGCGCTAAATAAGGAAACGCGAGGGTCTCGACCCTCGAATCGAACATGAGAATGAGTGTGCGGAGACAAGCCAAGAAAGAGTCATGCCAAGACTAACCGCGGAAAAGTCATCACAAACAGCTGCAGATAATTCCACCCCAAAACAGAAAACAGTAGAAGATATAGGTCATCAAATGGACCCTGTACTGTACAAGCTTATACATATACTGAGTTCTTGTTCATGAAACGGCATTCACAAAAAATGCAGTATGGCACGGCCGATATGTTGCCCCCTACCTGACTGGATTGGAGTCAAATGAGCGCTCAAGCACCTTGACAAGTGCAGGGGGAGTCGAGGTATCTATAGGCCAAGTCGTTGCCGACTGGTGCAGAGGTGTCATGTTACTGCTGACATTGGTGGCTGTTGTCTCATTCCCAATTGTTGGAGGACTATCCGATACCTTTTTCGATCTTCTGCCAACACTTTTGGTCTTAGAAGATTTGGTCGGAGTAACGGATGGCTCTTGACCTGGCCTCACTCTGACTTCCCTCCCTTCGCGAGGAGTTGGAGAAGACTTAGGTGTCTTGGTATCGGTTCTCTTTGGAGTCGACGGCGGGGTTTTGTCCGCGGCTTTCTTCCTGTGAGACTTAGTCGGGGTAGTGCATGACTCCTTGACTGAGTCTGCTCTGGCTTTACTCTCTTTGCGAGGGGACTTGGATGCTTCGGTCCCTTCAATCCGGGCTATCTCGCGGTTCGGCACAAATGATATCCAAAGGAGCAATATAGCAGAGACGCCAAGGTCAAAGACTACTCCGAGCGACAATGATAGTGCATACGCCTTGAATATTGCGTTTGACGATGCTGGCATGAGTGGAAAGTGATGTAATATGGCGGGAATGAGAAGCCTCAGACAGATGATTGCCAAAAGGCATCTGGCGGGCTTTGTCAAGGAGTGGGATGCGCGAGTGTCCTTGATTAGAGCAAGGACGGATTGATATTTGTAAGTCGCCGATGTTGGATTGGCCCATGCTTCCCATCCTGCTCGAATACAACAGTCTATTGACTGCGAGTCTGATGTAACGGTCCGGTTGGTCTCGCACGTTTTGCACAAGAAAAGCTTCGAAGGCTGGCTTCCGAACAAGTCCAGTCGGTCTTTCCAGACAGTCTTCAACACCCCTGTACTGGTATATGGCTCATACGTTTGCAGCCATGTCTGCCAAGATTTAATGAGTGCAGACGCATCTGTTTCGTCAGCCTTGAAGTACTCTCTGTGCCTCGTTCCACACCTGCAGACATCGTCAGATTGCAGGTTGTGTAGTTCGATCAAGACCAGTCGCTCCACACATTGGTACCCTCTGAAGGAGCCGGCATGGTTCAATTTCCAGTTTGTGCGCTCGCAACGGCTTTTGTGTTGCTCTCCTCGTTTTTCGGGATCGATCGCTTGGCCGACCTTCACAATGTTGCTGGTTCCGGGCTCTGGATCTGGATTATAGAACGTGTACACATACCCGGGCTGATCGTCACACTTTTTGCTTAGTGCTTCAATCATTTTTTTGATAATCACATCCTGACTGAGATGTTTCACTTGAATCACATCGGGTTCCTCTGTATCGGAGTCGTACTCTGAATCTGAGGGCACTAGGGTTTCTCCCTCTTCACTGATGCTGTCATTCGGGGATGGCAGGCCATAGGACTCCTGACTCTGGTAGAAAGTACTATGCGGCTCAGTTGGCATTTCAGGCGTTTTGTGAGAACGACCGGTCCCTTGCTTTACGCGATTCTGCCATCTTTGATCGTTGATTGGATTTGAATGACCCCTGCGTGTCGGGGTTGCGGCTGTAGGATCTCCTTGTGGTCCGTCAAATGATTCTCGAGGGGCGTTGACGACCAGATCAATCCGAGTCTCTGATGGCAAGCGAGACTTTGTCTGGTCATCACGAACAGGATTCTTGTTCCCGGAATAACCCCTCACGTGGGTAACAGCAAAAGGGAACCAAGTCGACATTGCTGAATGCTAGGCCTCGAAAATTGGCTACAGATTATACCGATCAGTATAGCCATGTTGTCGCTTATATAGCACCTTCGCTCGGCTTCAACCATCCTGAGAGCTGACTTCGGCTGAGGGGTAACGAAAATGTAGCGTGTGAGGCTGTACCCCTGTCGGTACATGACTCTCCCCAAATATCTTCGCTCGTGACAGGGGCCAATTCCCCTTAAGATGCAAAGCTAGCAAGGGTTGATAGTGCTGGACTGGATTTATACCTGGAGAGGTGCAGTAGCCGAGACGCTGGCCCGGTTAGCCTGCCGTTAGCTTCGCGTAGCTCGCCATACTTGACCCCCAAGCGCTTATGTGTGGCTTGACTTTGAGGCGCATCAGCCATGAGGTTACATCTGACCTTTCACCCAATAGCAGTCAATGACCTCAGGTTGTTGCTATCTTTAGGCCCCAGTGTTTGCGGTGGTCACCGATACCTGCCTTGAGGTGCTGGCCAACGTGCTGTGGCGGTGCTGGCCTCACCAGCGTTGATACTTACTTCGACACCCAATTATGTGGTGGCTCGACCTGATCTTCTCCCTCATCGTTTCTGTCCTGTCAGCGAATATGGGAACTGCTGGGCCGTGGCTCCATTATAGAAGAGAACGAGACTGGAACTATTGAGAAAAAAGAAGTCTTTGATTCAGAAAATGAAAACAGATAAACGCTATGTTGAGCAATCAATGAAGGGATATTCAGACAGGGGGAAAAGCATCATGTCATCAAACGTCGATCTGTTACCCATACACACGAGAACACCACACACAGATTCGAAAGACCGGACAAATAGTTGTGTTGCTATCCGTTGAAAAAAGGAGGTCGGTCGCTATGCTAGGAGTATTCGTGGCGCAGCAGTATATACTAGTGCTTGTGCAATAGCGGGATAAGTGTAAACGCTAGTTCTATGTGTCTGTTAGTTACATATTCCAGTCGTAATCCTCTGGGTTGAAACAGCATACCACATCACGGTGCAGATACAGCAGTCGCATTCCTCGTCACCACAATCACAGCCAAAGCAAGGCTTGGATACTGTCTTGATGGGTTTCCTGATCGAAGACCCCGAGCTGGAGGAGGGGAGTGTGAAGTTGACGGGAGAATAGAAGGATCCGACGCTCATTGTGGGCGATGTCTAATGGAAGTATCGAGTGTGGTTTGGTTCAAGCTAGATTGCAACAGGAAACTTTGGGGATAGGCTGGTTGGAGAATAAGGGATCAGGAACAGAGAAGGGCGAATAAGTATGGAAGGGAACGAAGAGTTGGGGAGAGAGAGAGAGCGACCAACGGTCGGGCCCAGCCATCAACGTCATACGTGGGTCACGATCCTCAGGCTGTCAGGCTGTCAGGCCGTCCGCCAAGCCTTCTTTCTTCGTGCGGTCTACAGAGTAGCGTCAACAACAACCATACAACAGCCATGTCAGTTTCTACTAATCTACATCTCCCCTGCATTTTCATATTTGTCATATCTGTCTAAGTGAGAGATTACATTTTCTATATTCTACACTGACTCCTATTTCCTAAAGCCTCGGGTGGAAGACTGCTGCCCTCCCGTCCGCCTTCGCAGTGAATGTGCGAGCGACATTGATGAAGTCGTCCCACTTGGCGCCCGACGGCATCGGAGCCGTGCAGTACGGCTCAATGCCGAGATCATCGAGATGCCTGTTAAGTTGTGACATGACAGCATCGCATGCTGTACTCTCCATTTCATACTGGGCAGCTCTGCTCAGCTCCAAACACTCCACGTACCAGCTGGAGTCGCTTCTCACCGCTTCCGACTCATACATGGCCAACAAGTCACCGTCAATCCCCCCCGCTTAGCAGCAATCTCAAAAGCCATGCGCTGTCCGATTGCCAGCATCATTGGTCGACATCGAGGCAGGATGAACTTATTGTACTCAGGACTTCTGTGACCCTTGAAGGTTTCGAGCAGCTCCCGTAACTCAGCAATGAGACCGCTCTCATGCTTAGCCAACAATGACGTGGGGTTTTCTGCTTCGGGGATCTCACAACGTTCGAGTAGGATCTCTGTGGCATGACCTAATAATAGCTCAGATGGGGTCATACCCAATGGTTCAATAGGTCAAACGTGACTTACGGATGCAAAGAACTAGAAGCTCTCCTTCTGCAATGCTTGTACATCGTGTCAGAGACTGACCTATGTCAATATAACGGCCCGGCAATCGAGCAGTCACAACAGCGTACCTCCACGTTTGCCATCTGATTCTCGGGAAACATCGCCTGCGCACCACTTCTCTCGACTAAAGCACTGAGGCTTTCTTGTCCATTGAATACGAACAGGGACTTGAGCGCCGCACTGAGTGCATGGCTAGACATAATGCTGAGGGACTAATTGTTCTGCTGGGACACTACCCACTCCACTAGCGGTTCCATGACGGCAACGTGGGCCAAGGCACGCGCGATCGGCAGCTGCTGAGTCCTGAAGTTGAGAATCGGGACCCTGTCCCCCTTAACACCCTCCTGGACCGTACGCTGTTGGCTGTACTTTCCTGCAATAAACGCAGCACATTTCAAGAAAGGGATAGTCCATAGACTCAGGGCCAGGGATCCAAGCCGGAGCTGGCCAATAGCGAACAGGAATTGAGCACGCAGGTTTCCAGGCTTGGCCAGGTCTCCAAGCATAGCACTTGCTTTCAGACGCACATTATCAAAGGTCGTCAGGCTATGATCGAGCATTTCGCCGCAGCCTATTGGCGGAAGGAGCCTGAAGAAATTAGACAATGGTTAAGCCTCTAGGCACTTGATGGACACTTGCCATGACTTGACACCTTGGCACATCCGATAACCGTCGTTGATGGGAACCACGAAGGGTCGAATCCCTCGATCTTCTCCTTCGACGAGAAGGCGTGCCATGACCAGCGCAACTCGAGGAATTCCCGCCATCGGCATGGATGGTGGCATGAACCTGCTCTTCTTAGCATTCGCATTTTCCGTTGTTGCCATTTTTCACATACTTGGCCGCGTTCCGGTTCGGGGTGTTCAAAATAAACCCGCCGTCAGAGTTCCATGAGGCAGTAGTCTCCAGATTTCTTGCATCACACCTATGACCAACTTCGTTCAGCATGAAAGCCCCACTGCAGACAAGACATACTTGAGCAAGAGTTTTACACAATTGTTTTCCAAGGCTTACCATATATCAAACTCAAGAAACTCCCTGATAAGAGGCTCCAGATCCGGTCTTTTCTTCACATAGGTGGCGAGAGTGCCCACGACGAGGTTATACTGTATGCTCAGATTGATGTGCGCGACCGGATCCCGTACGATGATACCATCCATGTGAGCACGCTGGGACTTTGGTGAAACACGAACGACGTCGTCCAAGGTCAATGCTAGACCACATTAACCTGGAAGCTTACGTTTGGGTTTGGCTGACCCCAATGTTTGGCAATGGCCCTGGCTCGCAGGTAAGAAAGCTCCAGACGTTCTTTCCGTGGGGCATTCTTGTAATGGAGCTGAAAGAGCTCAGTTGAGAGAAGATCAATAGTTGATAATGGCTGCATGGTAAAGCGCTCCATCCTCTGAATTCGAAATAAGCACACTTGACCTTGACTTCCAAGGGATGTAACGTACTATTTGTACGCGGTTATGCAACCCTGCGTCGTGAAATTTGCCTTACAGACGACCTATACCACCAGCTGGTTGCCAGCTAAACTGTAACAGCATCTCCAAAGCACAGAAGGCTTTGCCGAATGAAGCATTATACTTCAGAATCTCGGCTAAACTCAACCATGCCGGTTTAGGTTTTTTGGGTTTTCGGATCCAGGCTGTACTCCGACAAGATTAGGAAACCTTCCTTCTAATCAAGGATTAGGAAAAGCTTACTTGTTTTCAATAATGTATATCTGGAATAAGAAACAATATACAGCCGAACCTGGACACATATCAAGCTTTGGTAATAATCTTTCTGTTTAAGCCGTCTTTAAACTGGTCTACCGACTGGCATTTAAATTCACGCCAAGGCTTCTACATATCATGTCTGACGCATACAGCTGTTTGTTCTCGTCCGGCTTCGATAATCTGCTACACAATCTATGGCTCAATTGGCCTCATACTCTGTATTGACCTCGAAGATCTGGATTGGCGTAACAGACCATGGTTAGCATATTGCCATAACGAGCGACTACTACTATAGTTTCACATCCCGGACCCATGGTAATACTCACGCAACGCAGCGTGACATGCCATATGGTCAGGACTAACGTACGCCAAGGATCTCACGCGATGGAAATGCAGCCCACTTTCTACCATCAGAGCTACATCATCGCACCGATTGTGAAAGGTCCCGAAAGCTTGAGGGGGGATTTGCCAGCGAGTAAGCAGTGCTTTCTTGCCGGAGGCAATAGCAACCTGCAGATTATCCTGCTAGTTCAACTCCGCTAACAAGACGAAGGCGCATGAACTCTGTTTCCTGGAGAACATCCACCGGACCCGGGCTAATTCGAAGAAGCTCTCGGCTCAAAGCCCCGAACCATAAACTGATTACTGCCGATCTACGACCGCGCCGTGGCCTTGTCTATATTCCATGGTAGGAACACCAATATCGAGGTTTGTCTGCAAATCAAGAAACTTCCGAACTTCTTGGACAAACAAGACACTTCCAGCCGTGAGTATCATGGGCCTTGAAAATAGGATCAATGGAGTCCGCGAGCAAACAGGATCATTGCAGTCCAAATGCAACGCAAACACCCACAAGCAACCCATTCATCTCGGTCATCTAAACAAGCAAGTCGCCTCCTTGACACAGATACATCCATCCAAGTCAACTACTCGACTACTCCACTTCCTTTCCCATCGAGCACCACGCCTGTCCTCCAGGTTTCCTGTTCCCCCCTGTATTTCTCCCATTTTCTGGACTTATCTTCTACCTTCTCTATCGATTCTTCGCCATCGCTTAAGATCTCGTACTCGATCATCATGGAAACCTCAGAGCTATCAAAGAGTCGAAACACCGGCATCAATTGACACTACCCCAAGGCGGTTAACCATGTGGTGCACTAGGCAGCCGAGACGTCTCACGGAGCCCACAGACCGAGTAGAAAAGCACGCGTCCAGTCCGTACTTCGATAGACAAGGGACCGCAAGCCCAGGGGCCCAGTCCCACAGAAAAATGCCCACAGAAGCCATCGTAACACCCTGATCAACGAGCGAATAAAGTCTTCCGTGCCTTCGAAGCACATACGCCTAAGCCCAGCTATCGCCCCGCTTGTGAAGCTCCTGGCCATGAGGTGCCGGTCTGGATCACGTGACGCGCACTCTGACCTCCCTAATAACGATCCTCAATCCTCCCTTCGGCCCGGCAGACGAGGGGTAGATGTTACATGTCCAAGTGATGTAGCCCCTGGTGCCAATGCCAGGCTCCGATGAGGGTGTACACGTGGAGTAAGATCGGGGGGCTGTCGGTTGCTACCTCTCCGGATAGGGAACGGCCCGGTTGAACGGTCGAGGAAGAGGATATATATCCGCAGAAGGAGCACTCTCATAAGTACGGCAAGAGTGTAGTGGCCTGAGAATTCAAGGGTGAATAACTACTTATTGAGACCAAGGTGTCTAATACACGAGTACTGGTTGTTGCCTCTCACGTCAGCACAAACTGGAGGACTTATCCTACAAAGATCATGTCCAAAGAGATACCGTTCGGCTATGAATCCATCCGTTCCATGTACTGAGACGACATCCCGCTCGCCTCAGACAGAAATTGATACACCAGAAAAGCTACTGCGGCCCATCAAAAAGACATACGAGCCATCGGCAATGCAACTACGCATCAAAAAAGTAGAGGTAGAGAAGAAAAAAAAATAAATATATTTACAATCCGACTTTTGTGAGTCATGATTCGTCATATCCAAAGCGATCAGATCTATCTTATCAAAAGGTGCATTCGTACAAGGCCGCAGTCCAGACCCTGGGGTATCTTCTAGCATCATCCATCATGTCGTCCCTTTTTTGTTTGTGTCTCAAGAGACCCAGTCTATCCATTAAGTAAAGGGGTATGTTTTTTTTGGGTGGTTCATCAAACTTTTTGTCGTCACGTCACTCAACCAGCAATTTTACAACTGCTCGGCCCAAGGGGCGGAACCAGGCTGCATCTGGTTGAGCCACTTGACGAGTTCGATGACCTCGGCCCGGCGCTCCTCCTCAAGCTGATCGGGGTCAGAGAGGACGGCCTGGAAGATGGGCAGGAACTGAGGAGTAAGCTCGCGGACGGTGGGGTCCTCCCACTTGTCTGTTGTGAAGTTAGCAACTGTGCAAGGGGTATGTGTCCTGACAAGTACTTACACATTTGGCAGATCATGCGGAACAGGGGGTCGTTCTCCTCGTAGTCGTTCTTGAGAGGAAGGATGGAGACGAGGACGGGAAGGACATCCTTGATAGGGACGCTCTCACGGTGCTTGAGGATCATGCGGGACAGACATCCGGTGGCGTTGTCCTGGAGACGAGAAGCGTTCATGTGAAGACACTGCTCGAGACGGGAGAGAATGGTGGGGATCTCCTTGACGATCTGGTCGTTGGCGTTGGAGTGCTCGATGAGGCGACCAACGGCGTAGGCAGCGTTGGAGCGAGTCTGGGGATCCTCATCGCCAAGACGGTGGACGAGAAGCTTCAAGAAAGCAGGGGTGAACTGGGTCACAGCAGCACCCATGCCGTTGATGCACTCAGCGAGGACACCGACAGCGGTGGCACGCTCGAGAGCCTCGGAGCTACCGGCGTAGCGGATGATGATCTTCTCGAAGACCTTCCAGAGCTCAGCGAAGGTTGCGCCGAGAGCAGCAGCCAGACCAGAGACAACGTCAAGACCAGTGTCAACAACGACCCAGTCGAACTCAGAAGTCTCCTCACCGGCCTCGAGGGTCTCCTCCTCGGGACCGAACTCGAGCTGGCAAGGGTGCTTCTTGGTGATGATATCAGTGATCATGGTGATGACGTTGTGCAGGGTGGTCTCGTTAGCGATGAGAGCGGGACCGCAGTAGCGGAGGTTCTCAGCCATGTTGCGGTTGATGTCGGCGACGGTAGCCCTAAGATTATCTGGTTAGAAACTGTGGTACCCAGAAAATGAAGTGATGGAAGCAGCGAGAGAATCAAAATATCAGAAGGTTGTGAGTAAATCGTGGTTGACAGCATGCACAACTTTTGTGTGTCTGAGTGAGCTGGGTAAACGAGGTGATCATCATATAAATTGACCCGCATTTGCGGACAGGATCTTTGCGTGCAGAGAGAAAACGAAAAATCATGTATACGTACCGGTCATCTTCCTCAGTCCACATCTTGATAGTGCAGGTCATGAGGATTTCACCGAACTTCTGCACCTCGCGAGCAGGCTCAACCTGAAGGGGAAGACCAGGCTTCCACTTCTCCATCTGGCCGCTCTCCTCAGCAATGCAGTACAGCATAGCGTAGGAGCGGTGGAGAGTGCTAATGGTGCTCTTGCGGACACCCTCATAAGGGTGCTCAGCGAGAGGGAGAACCATCTCGATAGTCTTCTCGAAGAAGGGGAGGTACGCGGCCTTGGTGTGGGTGACAAGGTCACCAATGACTTCGACGGCGATCTCCTTCTCCAAAGAGAGGGGAGTGGTGGCAGTGATGTCATCCCAAGCATCCTCGTCCTCATCGACATCAACATCCTCGATCTCACCATCTTCACCGACGGGCTCATCATCATCATCAGCGCTGGCAACACGGACCTTGCGGCCACCGATGGTCACCTCCTGGCCGACGAGATCCTTAGCGGCTTCGCCCAGGGAGACATCGAGATCAGTCTCGTCCTGCTCAATGCAAGCGAACAGACCCTTGACAACACCGTCGAGGAAAGGAGAGAAGTGCTCGGCGTAGACCTTGGACATGGCACCCCAGAAGATGTAGGTGCTCTCCTTGAGACGGGAGTGACCAAGGTGGAGAGCCTCCTCGGTAGCACGCATGAGGGGCTCAACATAGGGCTGGTAGCGCTCAGGACCAGCAGCAGCGGCCATCTCACCCATAGCGTCGGTAACGCTGGCGCGAAGATCGAGCTCTTCCTCGCTGTCCTTGACGGTGGCATACTCTTGAAGGAGGTGCATGGACTCATCGAAGAAGGACAGGAAGGAGTCACCAGCAGAAGAGGCCAAAGAGCCGAGAGCACCGGCAGCAAGACCCTTGATTCTGAAGTCGGGGTGCTTGAAGAGCTTGTGGAGGATAGGAACCAACTCGTTCTGGTACGGAGCAACATCCTTCTCATCGAGACCGTCAACGACGGCATCAATGGCGCTGATACCAGCCTTCATGATGTCGATGGTAGGCCCATCCTCCTCACCCTTGTACTCCTGCATGGCGCTAGCCAAGTTCTTGAAGAGCAGAGGCATCAATCTCTCGTGCTCCTGGCTCAGGTCCTCGGCCAGATCGTCGGCGAGACGAGCAACAGCGTGGAGGGTAGCCTGGCGAACCTTGGGCTCGGGATCAGCCAGGAGCTGAAGGACCATGGGGAAGATCTCCTTCATCTGAGTGCTGATGAAGTCGGGAGCACCCTCAACAACCATGCCGAGAGCCATGATACCAGCGCGACGGTAGTCGGGGTTGGTGTTGTTGAAGTACTGGCCAAGGGACTGGAGCAGGGGAACGACGACCTGGCTAGGGGGAAGGCTCTGGGCGAGCATGTCCAACAGACCGAGGGCGGACCGAGCAGGGGTGATGTCGTCATCCAGGGCGGAAGCGTCACCGAGCTCAGTGACGATCTGGAGGGCGCTGCGGGTGAGCTGCTCACCGATGCGCATGCCCTGAACCTTCAGCTTGCGGTACTGGATGCACTGCATCAGAAAGCTGATGGCCTGAGTACGGGTGTCCTCATCAGCCTCAGTGTTGGAGCCGATCTCGTTCATGAAGACAACGAGGTCCTTCAGGTGAACAGTCATGAGAGCAGGATCGCAGCCGAGCAGAGTCTGGAAGACCTCGAACGCTTGCATGACCTCGTCATCCTGCTCCTTATCAATGGCATCCTTGAGGACAGCCACCATGGAGGGCAGCAGGTTCTGGAAAGCGCGGACAGGGCCCATGTTCTCCTCGGAGTCCAGGTACATAGCGAGCTTGCTCAGAGCCATGAGGGTGTTGATCCGGACCTCCGAGCTCTCAGGGTCACTGATGGTCTTGCTGAAGAGGTTGAACAGGTCCTCGAATTTCTCCTCGAACGCGTCACCCAGAGTCTCCAGAATGGTCAACAGGATGTAGACACCGACGGCACGCTCCTCCTTGTTGCCGCTGCTAGCAGCCTGCAGCAGGAAGTTGGGCAGCTCGGCCCACTCGCCATCGTTCAAGTCAATCTTGGCGATGGCAGAGATAACGCGAGCGACGGAGTGGCGGACCAACGAAGAGGCCTCACCGAGAGCAGAGCGCAGCAGCTGCTCACGGATCTGGGGCTTCTGGTTGGCCTGAACAGCAACCCAGTGCTTGACCACTAGAGACCGGGCCTCGACGGCAGCCAACTGTCTCAAGTTGGCATCCTCGTGGCTGGTGGCGATCTGAATCAGGAAGACCAGGGAGTCGGGCTGCTTGTAGAATTCGCGCTGGAGGATGCCGGTAGCCTCCTTAACGTTGCCCTGCGAGGCTACACAGGACAGTTAGTCTTCTCCGTTCACGACAACCGTGACTGTAGCAGTGGCAAGGGAGAACTCACGATTCAGGACAATCTGAAGTTGTTGCAAGAATCGTTGCTGATCCATGATGTGTGTAACAAACTTCTGTGAAGATGAAATGGTTTCAAAGATCCCACGGAGGGGTAAAAGAGCAGATCCTTCTTTTCAGAGAGGAACTGACGAGTTTGACGAGAGCCGGCTACACAAGCTGGACAACTCGTAGGGTATCACAAAAACAAAGATGGCACAAACAGGAAAGAGAGACACACAACAAGGAAAAGAGGGAGGGAGAAGAGGGAGAGGGAGAAGGATGAAGAAGGAAGAGGGAGGAGAGTGGAAGAAAAGAGAAGAGAGAGAAGAAAAAAAAAAAAGGAGATGGAGGGGAAAAATTGGCAATAAATGGGCGGAGAGAAGCAGAGGGAGAAAAAAAAAAAAATTATGGGTGGGGGGAAATTGAAGAGTTCGTTCAGCGGTGCGCATTTAGCCCCTTCCGGGCTAGCGGTCTGTAACACTCGGTTTTGGTGAGGCGGCCGGGTAACTTACCACACCCCAGAAGTATGTTTTCTTGTGGTAATGGTAAGCATGGTAAGCATGGTTACTGCTTTGGGTCGGTGCCCGAACTCCACTGTTTGTGCTCATAACAACAGTAACAACATTAAGTTGATCTACATAAAAAAATTCAACAGGACGGAGTACATGCAAGATGCATCCGATTCCACATGGAACTACGGAAGGCTGCATGCATTCGCCTCGACTTGATATCATGGTCGGCAACGATCCGATGGGCAAGAGGCAAAGAACCCCCCTGCTGCCCAATTTGATTGATCCAGTCTACTTACCTGCTAATTTGCTGCATGAACACCTAAGACGGCGAGATCTCGATAGTACTGAGTAGTTGACTTATTACTACCTGTAAACTACCTCCCCAGGCAATCGACGCAACCTCTCGGATTCTGTGCCATATGATTAATTCTAGCCTACACAATACATTCCGATTCACTGGACAAAGCAAACAAAACTAAACCGGCGGGTAACCCGAACACATCTCTCGATAACCATTATCATCGGTACCTGACCGCAGATGAACAAGGATGCCAGACTCCACCCTAACAGAGACACACCATAGATCACCTCACCTCACATTTAAGAAGAGCCTGGAAAGTACCATTCAATAAAATGCAACCTTCCTTTGAATGCATCAAGCACGCACAGCGGAATTCTCCCCTCTTCACAATGGCTTCCAAGAAAGCTTCATAATCCCAAGCAAAGCTAGATAGCAAAGCAAGCCTCGTCTCCGCACTCATCGAGAACTATAAAAGCACCCAATCGAGTAGTAGTTAGTCCACCTCACTCCATCATCCCCCACAACCCCGATTACCACAATACCCAACACACATCCTCACGCATTAACAAACCCCCGTGATTTGCCATGTTAGCAGGAGAAGTAGCAAGAATGTTGCCCGCCGCCGCGATGCTGAAACTCAAGCAGGAGCAGTGGCTCGAGAAGCTCCGGACCGTCTTTTCCGCGGGCGAGGGCTACACCGTCAAAGACCCTCTGGGTCGGACGCGCGAAGCATTCCAAGACCTGTACCGGATGGTCACCGTCGAAATGGAGGGCAGAGGCCGATGCTTCGTGCTGACGATCATCGAGGCCCCAGAGGAGGAAGATAAGCGGTCCGATGGTTGGAAGGACCTGGCCGAGATCGAGCGGCATCTGTGGGATCAGTCCGTGAGGGAACGGCCAGGAACCCAGGGCATCTACGGGGCCCTGCAGATGGGTGATGAGGTCGTCTTTACACAGAAGGGCCTACCAGAGGAAGACGGGTGTTGTGACGCGCCAGTATCGACAACCTTCGAGGCCGAGACGGTGCTGAGTTGGAACTCGGATATGCCTGTGATTGAGGCTCAGCTCGATTATATCAAATACAAAATCCGGATAGCCAACCCTCGTCGGTCGCTTCGTCTCATGGGTGGGGGCCCAGGGAGTGTTTGAAATTGCATAAATCAGGTAGGAACGCTGACTAGGGACAGCGGCAAAAGCTGCAGGTCTAGTTGTAGATTGCTACCAGATACACAGTGCAAATGTACTCGAAAATCAGAATCCTTGAACGACAACCATAAAACTCCCGGCCCGCACATTGCAATAATAGAAAAAGAAAAAAAAAAGAAAAAAAGAAAAACATGAGAATATGAAACGGTATTTCAGACCACTATGCGTGACATGAGTTGCAATAAATCATCTTGTCCATTGGGCATTATAGATCACCCACAACAGTAGGTGTTCATCCAAACCCTGTAGCTTCCCGTACTACATTTAGTATTCATCAGAGTCGTAATCATCATCGACCAGCAGGGAACGGTAGCCCCGCGCAGCCAGATTCTCCTCGAGGCCCCCGTCAGCTCCAGGATCAGCATATCCTGCATATATCGTCAGCAATGAGTTTTTAGTACAGTAATGTGTCAATTCTGACGTACCTTCCCCACCAAAGTAACTGAGGGCCACCGGCAAGAACACGAGAGCATGAGTGGCCGCAAACAGGACCAGTGCCAGCCACACCCGGAAATAGTAGATCTCGAAGATCTTGCTTCGGGTGAAAGCCAGGACACAGACACCGAGGAGCTTAGTCACTGTGATCCCGCTGAAAACACTTCCGCCGACATTGACTAGAGCTGTCCATGCCCTCGCATCCTTGCCCCGGAACTTGGTCGGCACCTTCTCCAAGATAGCCCGCGAGGGGAACATGAATGCACGAGCGATATGTGCACAGAACTCGACCGCAATGCCCACGCAGATGATCAGGTTGACCAAGGAGACAGCGTTGAGAGATACGCCGGCGACTGCCATCGCCCCGATGATGTCGATCATGATCATGACCACAGTGGTCGTTACCACCGCTCCAGTAGCCACGGAGCCAAGTAAGGCAGAAGTGAGGCTGAAAATGATAGCAATTGCGCAACCAAGCAAGGTCCCAGTCAGCCGGATGATTGACACATACTGGTCGAAGTAGATATAGGTTTTTGAGTAGGGGAAAACGTCAATATCATGCTCCTTGGAGAGACCGTCAGCGATGCGGCGGGCTGAGATGTAAGACTTGATGAAGTCATCTTGGCTTCGGAGAGGGGTGTGGGTTGTTCTGAAATGAGTGGCATTAGTCATGATCCGTTTCGGATCGAGGACGAGCGCATTGCTGTAGGGGGCTTTGCCTCCGAGAGGGCAAGAAGCGTCCGTCGGAGCTTGAATCCATTTCTCAGCATAGTGCATGAACTCCTGCCCTGTGGGCATGCCATAAAGAGATATATTCCATGCCGGAGTCCTGTCCTCAAAACACACTTCGCCGTCCTCCTTGCAGCAGTCGTCTTGCGGGTTCAACCAGTAGAAAAAGTCATCAATCCAGCTCGCAGTTGATCCGGAGATGTAAGAAACATTCGGACGCTTGGATTCCTGTTCCAGGACAAATGGCAAGGAGAACTCTTCACAGGTCGTGAACCGTCCACACAATTGTTGTTGATGACGACGTTCGGTGACGTTGACATTCCTTGTCACAAAGTACACTGGTGGTCCACTTCCAAAGTAAGCGTCCAGGTCGTCAAAGTACTTCACCAGGTAGGAGTCGCTAGGAAGAGCGATGCGCTGGTCCAGGCCGAGGGCGACCTCGGGAACCAAAGCGATACCAGCCGTCAGAAGGCCTAAGAATGTAATCACCACGAAGACTTTGACCTTGCGCTCTAGCAAGAAAGTAGCATAGACCTGGCGAATGAATGATTGCAATATACTTTCTCCATCGTGCTCATCCAGTACCTGGTCTTCAGACATCCCAGAATGGGCCTTGCGGACTGTCAGGCACGGGAAGCAATCGGCGCGTAAACTTTCGACGCGTCTTTGATTGAGTGCTAGAACCGAGATGAACATGGTAACCTGCAAGACGGCATTGATGAAGACGGCTCCTGCCGCATAAACTGCGAAGTTCTTGACAGCCGGCATTCCAACGAAGACGCCCAGAGCAAAGGCAATCGTCTCCGTTGCAGCGGAGAGGAAGATACTGGGGCCGATGCGGCCAACTGCACGAGCGATTCGCTCGTCGATCTCTTCGTCCGGATGGCTAAGGTTGATCCTTTCAAATTCGTGAACGATCAGGAAGATATTGTCCACGCCGACGGCCAATACAAGGAACGGGATGACCTCCGCGATGATCAATGTGACCTTGATGCCTGCCGCGGAGAACAGTCCAACCGAAGCAGAGACGGACATCAGAACGATGATGATACCCACAATACCAAGGGTAAACTTAGATTGCACCAGAGCGTTAGCCGGGTTCGTGAGCAGCGACTTCCAGGTCACCGTGACCGATCCCAAGGCCAGGGACGCGTAGATGAACATGATGATATAGCTGATGACCACGATCTTCGCATCCGTGTTGCTGGACTTGTTTAATTCTTGCTCGACGCTGATTTCTGTGTTGAAAGACACACGGAGACCGCGGTCTTCGGCCTCTTCTTGTACGACTCGCAGAATCTGCTGGATGGTTTCTTCCCAGTCGATGGCGTTTGCTTCCTCTTCTGTCCCTTGCGCATAGTTATTCACTACCCATGTTGTGAACAACGCCTGTGCGTCGAGCACGTTGCCGGTCTTTTCATATCCACCAAGGATCATTTCGGGTCTTAAAGGCTGCCCGAAGGCGGGCAAACAGCTTACATCTCCAGGGGACTCGGTACAATGCTGGAGTCGTTCTTGCCAGGTGTCGGGGTCTAGGTTCGACAACGAGGAATCAAAATAGCCGGTCAGAGACTGGACCACACAAGCATCGCCAGTAGGCTTGAAGCAAACATCGTCGAGAAGGAGTCCTCGCCCTTGGGACAATGTTCGGTGCACCCTCAGCTCTACACCAAACCACCAGCTGAGCGTATCGTAGCTCAGCACTGGTCCGGTCTCATTGACTAGGAAAGCTTGCTCGGCTCGGTAAAATGGTCCAAAGTGCTCATCGAAATAGGCTTTCTCCTGCGCGGCCGCCGAGGTCGGACTCACCCACAGGCGCACCGGATCAGTTTCGACGGCGAACCGCAGCCATCCTAGGCTCAAAACTCCAACCAATATAGTACTGGTCATGATAGTAATTGCCGGAAACCGAGCGCAGGCACCACCGATCCGATTAAACATTCGGTCCAGAGCAGAGTTGAGCTTGTAGACACCGTTAGGCTGTTCAACGTAGCCGCCTGCTCGCACAATGTCGCCTTCATCCTCATCGTCGCTAGGGGAAGGATCCTGCAGAAGCCTAGCCCGCTCAGGCTTGCGGTACCGCCGCTCCCGATAGGTGAAGTAGCTCGACGCGGCGACGACGGTCAATAGGAAGACCGAGTAGATGAGGATTACTGCGAAGGACAAGCACGGTAGCAGGCCGACGTGACAGTATCGATCTGTCTTGACGGCAGGCAGTTCCGGACAGACATCTGGACAATCAACGCAGGAGCAGCGGAAGGCCTCGTCGGGGTCATTGCATGCTTTGGGCTTGATCGGCAAGGCTTCCATGCCCTGGGGGTCCGAGCCCGCCGGCTCCGTCTTGAAGTTGATCTGGAAGGGGCTTCCCAGCAGCTTCTTATCTCCCAGAAACTTCATGAAATGGGGATAGTCCTTGGCTCCTCCTCCGATGAAGTCAATGGCCTTGCCACCTGAGGCGCCGTTCTTTACGTTCTTGCAGCTGTCGTAGAAGCCACTCTGGTATTCCTCCGACCAGACATTGTCGATCTCCGTGACCAGCTTCTTGCCCGAGCTATTCTGCTCAATCTGTGTGACGTTGACGAAGAGAGACTGGTCGGGTGAGCAGGTAAAAGTACAGAAGATGTTGAAGAAGTTCTCCTTGCAGGCGGGACATGAGGCGATGATTCCTTCGGCGAGTTTGAGGTTCTTCGAAAGCGCGTCGATCTAATGGCCCAAGTCATCGGGGATGTTCCTGTGATGGCGGGCAGAATCGGGTGGCATGACATACCTGTTCATCCTCACAACACACGGGCCCATCCTGCCACTTGCTACCGCACAGGTCGACCAGCTTCTTCCTCACCGCCGCTTCGGGCTGTTTGGCACGCCCATTGTCGGGACAAGGGAGCTCTCCGCCAAAGAATGATTTCTTGCCGCAATGCCCGCGAAGGGCGCAGCGGCCGGGCTCGTGGATATCGGTGTAGCCGGAGCTGTCCTGGGCGTGAGTCTGGGGTAGGAGAGCGCCAAGACCCGCGAGGATGGGGATCAAGCGGTATCCCCGCATTGCTCCTGAGGGAAGATAGGTTGTAGCTAGTCAGACAAAGGAGGTTGAGTGAATGATGGCATAAGAGAGATACTGAATGGAATTGATGCGAAGAGGGATGACGAGTCGACAGGGCGATGGGGGGGAATGGGGCGAGGGTGAGTTGTAAATAAGGTGCGGAGGAACAGAGCAAGCAAGCAAGCAAGCAGGGGAGCTTCGGAATGACAACCAGCCGCGGTTCGTACGTAAGCGGCGCTGGTTGGTTCCTCCGTTGGTCCTGGTTGCCTTAGCCGTCGGGCGGTCACGTCAGGCACAGACCTCGCATTTAGCCGTAAGTAGTTCAGGCAATAAGGCAGTAAGGCGGACTGAAAGATAGAAGCACTCAAGCAGGAAGCGGTGAGATCTATCGGGCGGTGATGAGTCTTTCTACCACCGCCTAGGCCTTCCACTTTCCAGTTCCCAGAAGCTGTACGACGTTAATATCGTTTGAAGCAACACTCAGAGCAGAAAGCGGTGAGACCCGGCGTCGACCCATTCTGCCACCGCTTAGTTTGATGCTCTCTGTAGCATTTACTATGACCTTGACTCTAAGTCTAGACATATAAAAGCGGTAATGAGCCCGTTGACTCACATCTCAGTAGAATCAGGATGATTTCATCCCTCAATAGTCACAACCTCACCAGGATGCCCGGCTTAGACTGCCGCAATGATCCAACATCGCATCATACCCTGAGCCGGGTCGTCGCCATGCGACTTGATGGCGACAAATATTCTTCATTCATAGACTTGCTACTATTCATCCTCATGCACCCTCCTAATATCCAGCACGCTGCACAATCAGCTTGCTGACACCTCTACCAAACTCATCATGCCATTCTGGTCTTGGAAGGGGTCAAAGACCAAACCCACTCACACGTCCAAACTAGTGGACAGAACCGTCTCGGTTTCCAGGGAGACAGAATGCAGGGAAAAGTACAAGTACGCGAAGAATCGGTATCGCAGGTTGTCTGCTGATGAACGCTGCGGTCATCAAGATGCCGTCAAGGACTGGGCAGGAAAATACACCGAAGAAGCAGCACTGGGCATCCTCATCCTCCAGCGCCTGCATCGTCTGCAGCTGCTCGGGTCACCCAACTCAAAGAAGCTTCACCGGCACCCTCGAAGAGAAGACGGGGAGATTCTCACGAAAGTACACGACAGCATGCCGCCGCCAATTTATGTGGGACCCGTTCCGGAAGATTCTTGCCTCGAGGCAGAGATGACCCAGCTCCGCAAAGATTACTGGAAGCATCAACTTCGGCTACAGGCACTGTACCGAGGGCGTCCACACCCGACAGGTCCAACCATCGCGCTGTTTCTGGCCGGCCACGAATATAGGAATGAGCATGGGCAGCCGTATGACTTCGTGGAATCGCAACGAGAATGTGCCAAAGCAGGGGGCTGCTGCGCACGGTCGTGTGGGTGTTGTCAGAAAGGGCTGTATGCCAATGAAGACAAGAAGGATCAAACGAGCCCGGTCTACGGGCACTGCACGCTGGAGTGCGCTTGCTGCATCCATTTTCGCGAGTGTTATGTGCCTGACGGGCGGTTGTCCCCTCCGAAGATAAAGCCTCTGCTCAGATGAAGTCGTCTTTTGTGTAGAGCTCTGCACTAGGTGCTCTATCAGGATCAGATTGCTTTTTAATGTTCTGCGGGATATAGATAGTGCCACCACAGGTTGCCTGTCAAGACTCTACGCTAACCCCTCGCTTCGCCCCTACTGGTCTCTGCCTCGTTTATATTGGCTTGCTTCTGTCCTTCTTCTAATCTTCTCTTGAACCCTCTCTTGTTTCTGTTTCATCTCTCTGCAGCCTGTTGTTAAGTATTCTGAGCTTTCGGCAACCCCTCTTCCAGTTCTCTTCTACTTCCATGATACCCTTCTCTATTATCTAGCTTACAATCAATCCAAGAACTGAACTCTGGCTGATATGCAATCTAAGCCATCCTTTCAAACCGAAGATTCACAATGTCCATCATCACCTCCATCCTGCCCTCAGCGAATACATCCATTCCCCCCTTATGCCCCCAGGTAAAAAAAAAAAAAAAAGCAAATCTACACCCCCCAAACCCGAAAAAACACCCCCTCATCCCGCTCCCCAACCCCAACACCCCCCCCCCCCATCAAAACCCCCTTAAGCACCCCAAACTCCCACGCCCCCAAACCCCTCCACACACTCCCCACAACATCCACCGCACTAACCTCAGGATCCCACTGATCCGCCGGCACCACCGCATGCACATCCGCCCCACCCTCCACATACACCCGCACAATCTCCGCGACCCGGGCCATTCCCTGCGGGTCGACATCATAGTACCGCAACCAGCGGCGGCGCTCCGCCTCCCGCAGAGCCTCGAGCACATCGATCCAGGGCGTGCGCGTTTTCCCGTGGAGGTTGGTGTAGGGCTGGTTCGGGTTGAAGCCAGCCTCCAACAAGTCGCGGATGAGCCGGGGGTTGGCGAGCGGGTAGACGGTTTGGCGGCGGTGGGCAAGGAAGGGGGTTGTCTGGGAGAGGAGGGGGATTCTTTTGGTGGGTTCGTCGGTGGCGTTAGTCTCGTTTTCTTGGGGGGGATGCTTTAGGGGATTGTCTGGCGGGAGGGTGGGTGTTTGGTTAGCTCCGGGGACGGTTGAAGGTGCTGGTGAAGGTGAAGGCGAAGGCCGCAGCGTCCCATCGCGAATCCGCACCCGAATCAACCGTGCTAACCCGAACTTCGCCGCAAGCGAGAGGAACGGCTGCTCGAAGGCCGCCCGCTTCCGCATCTCGTACGTCGAGAAGAGCGATTTGGCCCAGTGGTCGGTCGCCGCTGGGTCGCGGAAGGACCAGTGCTGGCACAGGGCGGTATCGAATGCATCCATCAAGACGAGCTCCGCCGCCGGAAATGGGGAGAGGCGGGCGTGCGTGAAGGCGAGGGGGATGGCGGGCCACCATTCGTCGATCTGGCGGTGGCGGATGAAGGGGTCGAGGGGGTGTTGGAGTTGGAGGATGTGGGAGGCGAGGAGCGCGTGGTGGGGGTCGAAACTGTCACTCAGCGTGTGGGTGAGGCGGGTCCAGATCTCGGGTCGGGAGAGATAGTCTTTGACTGTGCGGTGGACGTATGTCACCTTGCGCTGGGCGAGGAGCTGGGCTGCGGATGGGGTGGTGGCGTGGTGGACGCGGATGGTCGAGGGGTTGGGGCGATGCGTCACGATCAGGCCTGCGCATTCGTTGGTGAAGCGGTTGGCTGTGAGGGAGCAGATCTGTTGGATTTGTTCGTCGCTGGCTTGTTGTCCGTCCTCCGGGATGCTCAGGTCGGAGGCTTCGACTTGGTCGGCGAGCGCGAGCTCCCATAGTTGCATGGTGATGGCTTCTTCTTGGCCGGTGGCATTGCAGGCATCTTCGCGAGCGTTCAGGAGCTGGAAGATGCGGGCAATAATGCTGGTCTGGTCGGTGGTTGCTTGCTCGAAGATGAAATAGGTGAAGAGGTCGTCTATATCCGTTGGGTGTTGGAGCAGGGATTCCTGGAGCTGTGTAAAGTCGAGATGCCTTCGCCGTAACAAGGATTGAACCGCCAGTGCTACCCAGAGAAAGACGCCATCAGCCCTATCCACGATGTCGATAACAAGCTGCGATGCCTTCGAGGGATCCTTGCTGAGGAGGGACTGAATCTGCGCATCGGCGGATAGATGGTCTCGAGAGTAATCCAGCATATCCTGGCGCGTGCAATCATGGAGCTCCAGCTTAGGGTTCTTTCCGAAGGCTTCCCTGAACACGGGCAGCGGCCGACTGGACAGACAGAGCTTGAGGTGAGTGAGCGAGGACACCAGCTCTTGCAGAAATGAAATCACCTCCTTGTGATTGCCAGCGAACTCATCCAAGCCATCGATGAACAGACAGATCTTTGCTTCACCGGCAGTGTGCTGCATGAACCATCGCAATGCCTCCTTCAACTCCTTCAAATCCCAGGCGACGGTCACCTTGATCCGCTCTCGCGTAGTCAACTGCCTGAGATGCTTCCACCGCGCCGGAAACACGACCGGAACAAGATGAGGCTCTTGGTCGAGGAGCTGAACCAGCAGATGACGCATAAGCCCCGTCTGGGATCTCTGCTCCAGGGTGCCACTGATCCAGAAATAGAACCCGGCTGTAATCAGTGGCTCTTCCCCCGCCCATGTTGCCAGGAACGTCTTTGTGGTGGGATGTGCCATCAAGAAGCGCATCAATGTTGACTTCCCCGACCCGGGCTTGCCACTGACCCAGAAGATGCCGTCGTTGCTTCCACTGGACAGCCAACTGACGAGAGACTCCTGCACGTTCGAGCTGTGGTGGCCTTTTGCGCCATCGGGAGCTAAGATCCAGTCGAAGGTGCCGCCATGAGCGACCGCAACACTGTCTTCCCGATCAGTCATGGAACCGAACTTCAGGCTTTCGAGCAGAAAGTCCCGAAGAATCATTTCCTGGTCGGAGAAGAGAGTATTCTTGGTATAGGTCTTGTCGTCTTCGAGAACACTCTTGTTCTGCCCGGGTTTCTTGCCAAAGAGCGACATCGCGTTCTTTCCAGCTGATAGCTTCCCGGCTTCATGCTGTGTGTCCGGCTGGTCCTGGTCTCGATGATCTTTGGTGATGTCGAGCGCATCGAGTGCTTCACGGGTGGCAACGAGTTTCATTGACTGAGCACTGACCGGTCTCAGCATGAGAACTGCTCACAAGTGTTCGAGCGCATTCTTACCTGGGTAGATACTCCGCCTCGGACTCGATTGAGGCAATGATAGACTTGAGGCGTTCCTCCAACGTCTCGACATCCTCCCGCGACCATAGTTCTCTAAAGTGTCTCGCAATATGAGGAAGCTTGTAGGCATTGAGCTGTTCCAGAATATCGAAGCGACAGAGGACAGTCTTGATGATGATCTCACATGCATTGCGAACATTCTTGGATCGCTCTGGTTTTGTCAACGATTCTGCGCTTGCCACAGAGACATGGGAAAACCTATCGCCCAATGCACGGAACTCGGCTACGATAGCATCTGCATCCCAGGAGTCTGTGAATTCCGCATCATCATCGAGGTCATGGATTGCATACAATCTCCCAACCAGACGCGTTCCAGCTTGGAGAAATTGACTAATCTCCGTCGAGGGAGAAACGATGAATTCGCCCATTTTGTGAGCGGAACCTGTGCAATTAGGAGGTGAGCTGGCGATGCAGATGGCCTAAAAGCCGAGACTGATAAAAGGGGTCAAAATGCCTCCGCGAGGTTGAGATAGTGATCGCGGGGTACTGGATCATGCTATTAATAGACTAAAGTGGTGGCTGCTTATCTCCGCTGGTGAGCACCTATAAGGCTCTAGGGTGACTATCAAGCGAGCCATATCATGGCGTGCTTCCGGATCAGTAGTCTCCCTCGCCTTTCCGGTATTCGTCGATATTTAGTTGTCTTAATCAATTGAACGACAAACTGTGTATGCGAGGTAGCGAGGGAGTGACATTGCGGCAAATAGCGCAGAGGAACTGACAATCACGCACACACAACTAGCTGTACATGTGATCTGGTGATAAATCGCGGTCAAGAAGGCTCCAAGATCCTCCGGGCAATGTTTTCAGATACACTCGCAGGGTGCCGGATGAAACCCTCTTTTGTAGCCCGAGTATAAATCAAGACCCAGCACGTATACTGTATGACGGCTCCACCCCCGATAAGCTTCCCCGCAGAGCTTCGCTCCCGAGCAGGTCCGTCCTCGAAAAGAATTACCGCATCAAGTAAAGAGATCCAGCCCGAAGAAGTGTAAAACGCATGAGCCCTCCTTCATTCCCCTCCACCACTACCAAGAATCCCACGTCCTCCTCCCAACTCCCAGAGCCCCACAAGCAATGCCGCCCAAAAAACACATCCACATCGCCCTCCTCGACACCGACCTCCCCGTCCCCACCATCTACGCCCACCGCGGCCTTTACAGCACGCAATTCCGACACCTCCTCCGCGCCGCCGCCGCCACCATCAACCCAGCCTATGAGCTCCACACCACGGCCTTCGACGTGGTAGGCGGCCACCTCCCCGCCTACACCAGTCTCCAGAAACCCGCAGCATCACCATCCACCCCCCAAGCCACCTCCGACGCAGCCAGCGAGGAAAGGTTAAATCCCCTCTCCATCCCCATAACCGGAATCCTGATCACCGGCTCCTCCGCCTCCGCCTACGACCCCACAAAGCCGTGGATCCCGCCCCTCACCACCTTCCTCCAAACCGTGCACGCTCAGTACCCCAGTGTCCGGCTGTTCGGCAGCTGCTTCGGGCATCAGATTCTCGCGCGGGCACTGCTTGAGCTGGATCCCGAGGGCCAGCAGCCCTACGTGAGCGTCGAGCCTGCGCCGCATGGGAAAGAAGTCGGGTTGAAGAGCATCATCCTCACCCCGGAATTCACGGGGGCGTTTCCGGGGTCATTCCCTCCCACCAAGCATACCCGGATCCCGCCCGATAGGAACGGCCCACCGGAGGGGAGGTCGAAGTGGAACATCCAAATGATCCACGGCGACCACGTCCGGATCTGTCGGCCCTTGCCGGCGGCGTGGTGCGTGATCGGCGCGAGTGCGGAGTGTGCCGTGCAGGGACTTTATCACCCCGCGAAAGTGCTGACCTATCAGGGGCATTTTGAGTTCGATGCGGAGGTTAATCGCGAGACGTGCCTGGAGTTTGGGAGGCGGCAGGGGTGGGATGCTGGGGATGTGGAGAGGTGGGTAGAGGCGATTGGGGCGGATGATGAGGGGAGCGATGCGGTGGGGGCGGCGGGGGTGGTGGTTCGGTTTTTTGCGGGGGAGGATGAGGATGGGTACGGGCTTGATGCTTCTGCTGCGGTGGGGGGTGGTGTTATGGGAGGTGGTGTTGGGGTGCAGGGGGCAGGTGGGGAAGGGAAAGATGGTGGAGAGAACAAGGACTGGGGTTGGAATTGGGGTAAGCTGCTGGGGTGGAAGGATGGTTAGGGTTGATTACTGGGACCGACGACTTTGCATCTTGGTTCAGAGTATATATAGACACGATAAATAGGAACAATCAAAGAAAGCATTACGTGAAAGTGATGTGAATTTGTGAATGTATGTATGATATTCAAGCGAGAGATACGGTATGTAATCAGCCTTGACCAAAGCCGTAGGTGTGGACCTACTTCTGCTCAGTCTTCTGCGCAGGCTGCTGCTCAGGCTGCTGCTCAGGCTTTTGCTGAGCCTTCAGCTCACCCTTCTTCCCACCCCTCTTCCCCGACCTTTTTGCCCGAAGAGGCCGCGGCCGAAGCTCCGTGGCCTCAATATTCGCCCCATACGGCTGCTGCTGCTCGAGCAGACGCAGCCAGTCGCGCTGGCACGCGTCCTTCGTGTACAGGCTGGCCCGGTCGCGCCAGGTCTTCACGTCCAGACGCAGCCGGCGGGGCGGATCGAAGGTCTTCTCCTTCGGCGGCTGGACGCGCTGCACCTTCTCGAACTGGATCGCCTTGATCCAGGGGAAACCCGAGGCCTCGAAGGCCGCGTTGATCTTCTTCAAGATCACGTCCTCGGACAGCGGGCGCCGCTGCTTGTCAAGGTACAGCTCCTGGTGCGAGCACACGAAAATGAACGGCTTTTCCCGGTAATCCATGATCCGCGGCACCGTTGGTGTCGTCGCGGGCTGCTTTGGGGCTACTGGGGCTGCTACCACCGTCGAATTTAGGGGGACGATGTCCGACATGTTCAGGCGGGTCAACATCTTGACTGAGTCAGGGTTCGAGTCGAGGGGTTTTCTTTGGGTTGGGGTCGGGTGTGATCCGAGTTTGTGCGTCAGGTTTGGGTTGGAGAGGATTAACTGTTGGACTGTTGCGTGGGGCGTATTTATATTGTACGCAGGGGGGTTGATTTTGAGGATCGGAGACGGAGGGTTTTGGTGCGTGCATGAAGGATTTGGTCTGGGTTATTGTGCTGATTGAGGACGAGCCATGATATTGAGGGTTGATAAAGTAGCCTGTTGTATGTCGTGTAATGACAAGATATTAGATGATATACTCATTTATATGGTCTTTCATCTGTAATTGATGTTCTCATGAAAGCGAGGTTCATTCTTTGACTTAGTGTCCTGGGCCATCTGGTTCTGATAGATCTTGGATGCAGAATGCATTCTTTGAGTGTGTGCTTTGTTGTGCTGGACATGAACGAGATTGTGAATAGCCTCCAGTCGGGGAGCTACCTCGATTACCGGTATACTCCGAGTCACGAATCATGGGCATGGTTGACAGAGAAGACCACGCTATCACGAGCCTGAAGGACATCTTGAACGAGATATAGGCTCAAATGATACCGAGCCTATACGCATGGTAGAAAGTAGATCTTCATAAACGTGATACGTGAGAAGTGCTGCTTATAGTAGCAATGTGGTTGATGCCGGCCTCAGGTCTCCAAATGAAGACGATAGGATAAAGGCGACCAGAAGTTTCTGACTGGGCTTGCTTGGCATCGCCTTTCCGTTCCAGAACGGCAGTGGTCGTGATCAATCTACGTCGTGGATGCAATCTCGAGTCTGAGGTGTTGTCGCTGCTGTTGGGGGTCCAGATTATCGCTACAATCGACGTACCGTGTTATAGGCTTATGCCACTACTTACGAGATAACGGCCCATGAAGGCGTAGGTGCTACGAGAGGTCCAAAGTTTCGCGACAGGGACGGAGGGAAACGAAATGCAGCAATGCCCCAGCCCGACCTTGCATGTGTCCATCAGACAACACCCAGTCGTAACTGCGCGCACAACCCCAACTCATCGACCCAATCACCGAATCTCGAGAACTTACAGACCCCATTTTTGAACGACGGATAGATGGAGAAGCAGAACGCCCCCCATCTATACACACCATTGTGAATCACAGCGAAAGAAAAAATATAGATCAGAATGGATATTTCAATTTTTTCATTTCGTCCGTGATTGCGCCAGGATTCCGCAGGGTAGACAGGTATCCATCATACCCCTTGAGAATATTTGGCTGGATCAGCGGGGGAGGCAAGGGGAGGGCCTCCGTGAATCCCGCGTCGTTTTTGATCGATAAAAATCAACTCCTGCCATTTTGCAAAAAAAGTATAGGATGCACCCGGAACCCCACAAAACGCTCTTCCAACCACAACATTCACATCAGAGGACCGCGCATTTAAGCGGACTTGACGGCCTCACGGCCCTTGGCCTTGCGGGCGAGGATCTCCTCACGGTCCTTGTCGAGGTGGAGCTTGGTGATGACGACGTTGGAGGGGTGGATGGGGAGAGGGACGCTCTGGCCGTTGGACTTCTCGCGGACGACACGCTCAACGTGGATGCACCACTTGAGACGGTAGACGGAGGTGATCTTGCCGTCACGGCCCTTGTTGGAACCACGGACAATCTGGACCTCGTCGCCCTTGCGGATGGGGATGGAGCGGACCTATGGCGGAGAAATTAGCAAGGTTCGCTTGGTGAGACCCTGGTGTTCAAGATCGATTCCGTTCATTCAACGGGTGGATCGCAAAATTATCAACCAGGCAGAAAGGATCGGTTCGTCGCTAACTTACACCGTACTTCTCGCGGAGCTCCTTGTTCAGGCTGGCGCTAAGGATCACGCGGCGCTCGGAGGACTAGTTTGCTATGTAAGTCTTCATGTCGTCGAAAAAGGGTGTTGGAAAAACTCATACGGGAGCGCTGAAGTGAGCCTTACGGCTCTTGGAGCGGGAAGAAGCGACTGTACATTTCATTAGTATCCAGAATCAATTGCGGAGAGCATGCGCAGTGATAACATACCCTGAGTGTTGCGAACAGCCATTGTGCCGGGGTCCTTGAGGGTGTCGTGAAAGAGGATGGGGCTCAAGTTGTCGGATTGTCGTTGATCGGGAGAAAAGACTTTTGGTGGTCGTTGAATATTCGATGTGGGCGGGTTGTGCGCCACGTGACCGGGCTGAGTAAGGCTAGGGCTGGGTTCTAGCCTCTGATTGGGACTGGGGGAAGACCCACCTTCAGCTCACTCACCGCTCAGAGCAAGCAGTTCTGCCGGCATGTCTCGAAGCGGTCAGACTTTGCATTCTTGGTTGTTTCAAACTTTCCAGCGGTTTTGCAAGCTGCCTCAACCGGGCCGGTTCGATGGAGTCTACAGTTACATTAGTTCCTCAGTGTTTTTACCCCGCACTGTCTATATTGATCCCACTAGCAATTAATTTCTATTCTATCAGAACAATCAGATACTTCTCAAGAACAGGAGGGCTCAGAATAAGTATATGCATGTCTATATCATCATCAAGACTCCAACCAAGGGTGAACGGTGAGAGTCAAGCTAAATCAGCCGCCGTCGTCATTGCATCTCATCACCGGCCTGCAGAAGAAGCACCTCGTAAAAAAGCTCCATCGAGACCCCCACACTATCAAGGTACTTTACACCGTGAGTACATTCGGGGCTATTTCGGAGTAGGTCGGCTGTTCTGCAGCAGACCAGGAAGCGCGCTAAAGTATATACTTCGGCACGGAAGGGAAAGCGTGGGGGTTACCGCGGCTGCCAGGGCAAGACTCACTCCTCATCCTTCAGGACAACTACCACAGGTAATGGTTATCGTTACTTCGATCAACTTCAGCTCTAAGGAGCTTTCTATCTTTGACATGCTGGATAATAATTCTTTCTAGACGTCTATGCGGTGTTGCAGCACAACTTCATGAATATTCGCGCGGTTCAATCATGCCCTCCTTGGATGAGCCAAACATAAGCTTCGTGATGCATTTCTATTGTGATCAAGCTTACAATGCGAATCCATTCTAAGACATGCCAAGCAGGCTGAAAGCATCAGGATCCTCACATTCTAATAACGATTTGTCAAACCGAAGATAACACTCCCGCGAACAAGGCTGCAGATGCCAGCCACCAGTTACCCTGCAGATCTGGCACCGGCCAACACACCTGCAGAATGCAGATCCATTCCAATCGCGATCTTGCCCCCTCCTTCAATCCCCTGCTCAAGCACTATTTAAGGGTCTGTTAAAGGCCTCATGTCCCCCAGTTCCTGCTTCAAACTCACATTCGGACATCATCCATCATGTCCCTGCGGTCGATTCTGTTCTCGCTTTCCGCCTCCTTGGCGTCGGCAACCAACCTCTATGCTACGCACTATAGCGGCACGGTCTACTCTCTCTCACTGACGCATAGCAACAATGGCAGCAACCTTGCCATCTCGTCGGAAATCCAGGGTTGTGGCCCCATGCCCAGCTGGCTGACCCTCGACCCGGCCACGCGCATTATTTACTGCAACGATGAGACGGGTGACGCCTCGACCAATGGCTCCCTGAATGCCCTCTCCGCGTCGACCGACGGTACCCTGAAGCTGATCGCTAGCACCGACGCAGCTCCAGGAGGCGGCGTGAATAGCGTCATTTACACCGGCGAGCACGGCGCCCAATACCTGGCTATTGCACACTAGTTTGTCTCACCATCTTATCTTCCGTTTATCTGCCGAGGTAACCCCGCTAACAATCATCCCACCCCCTCAACAGCGGCGGCTCGGCTCTCTCCACTTTCAGCCTTCCCCTCACCCCAGACTCGCAACCGCTGCAGGTCTTTCGCTTCACCTTCTCCGACGACAACCCCAAACGCCGTCCCCAGCAAGATTCCCCACACCCGCACCAAGTTTTCCTCGACCCGACCGGCTCCTTCGTCCTCGTCCCTGATTTGGGGTCTGACCTTCTCCGCGTCTACGCCATTGACAAGGCCACCGGCAAGCTGCAGTCCCACTGCACTGACCTGACCTATCCGACGGGCAGCGGACCCCGCCACGGTCTCTTCTGGGAGTCGGCCGATGACCACCACAACATCCTGACCACCAACAACCGCAACACCCGCCGCAACACCCGCCGCAGCCGCAACCAGGCCCAGCAACAAGGCGCCGCCACCCTTTACACCGCCAACGAACTCGACGGCCACCTCAAAGTCTTCGATGTCTCATACGTCTCCGACGGCTGCCTCTCCTTCCGCCAGCTCCAGGTCCTCGTGCCCTACCCGACCACTAACGACTCGCTCCCGACGGGGGCGACGCTGGCCGAGATCCGCAAGGCCGGGAATGGGCTGTATGTGTCGGTGCGCTCCGACCACGGCTTCGCGCCCTCCGACAGCATTGCCACGCTGACCCGCCATGCGAATGCAACCGTTGAATTCGAGCGCTTGAGTTCCGCGTATGGTACCGTCCCCCGGACATTTGTCATCAACAAGGCGGGCGACCTGGTGGCCATTGGCGATCAGGCGAGCTCCAACGTTGCGATCGTGGCACGTGACCCAATCACGGGCGTGTTGGGCGAGAAGATTGCCGAGTTGCAGGTTGGGGAGCCCGGTGAGGTGGGCACGGCCGAGGGGTTGAGCAGCATCATCTGGGATGAGTGAGTGCTTTCTCCCGAATCCAGGAGAAGCAGGAAGCAGTATATAGTTGGGGTTTGCATGTTGCATGCATGCCAGATACCGCGAGCGAGATTGAACAGTGTGAAATGTGTCGTCGATAGTCGATTGACTTACCTACATACCTAGACATTATGTGAATAAATGGACCCTTTGGCTTGTGTTTCAACCTCTGCCCTCAGATTTGATCCTGTAGTGCAAGGGGCTGGGGGACATCTTTACATCGGTCGGAAACCCGGCCGATCCCGTTCGTGACATCCTCCAGGTCGCGCCACACGGGGTGTTAGACGTGCCGTAGACGTGCCGAAGCGAAACAAGCTGGATCACCAGACACGATTCTTTGAACAAAAAATATAGTCGATCGAGGCTGTTGCTTGTACCCTCGACAATCCAGGAATTGGAACTGCAGTATCTTGTGTAGTGTCTTCTCCACCAAGTTTCTGCATGCATGTTCTAGCCGTGGAAGTAGAAGGGATGATATGGAAGACTCCGAAGCAAGAGTTGGTCATTGTGGATAGCCAGGCAGTACAGAGGGCGGTGTACAACAGGTGACCGCCTGCCTCTCGCTTGCAACGGGGTTCCATTCTGCCAATCTGCCACTCCCTCTCATCTTCCACCTTCCATACACTGGAGTAGAGCTCTGTTCCAGGCTCTGCTCCATGCGAAGTGGGAACTCATCGTGTCGAAGACTATCCTTGATAAGTTACCAAACACCTGGCCTCGGGCCATGACCTCTTGTGTCCTAGCTTCTAAACACTTATCCAATCTCAAGATTCCGTGCCCAAGACAGCGAGTGGATCTTCGGAGCTGGGCGGCGCCGATCTGCTCGGAAAAATGCGATTCGCACTTGTGACTGGACCAGACCCAGGGAGCTGCATTTCCGAGCTGAAAGTTGAACGAACTCCCTTTGTGAAACGGATCCATGGGACTCTCCCGCACTCTAATTCCCGAGCCGCAGAGCTGTCATCAATACAGATTCACAGCGAGTAAGATACAATATGTGACAGTATCCTTGATGTCTCCATTGTCTGTCTTTCATCTCGCTCTCTCACTTTCTTCCACCGCAAAGCCATGGCTGAGAAGCAGGAGGGGTCTGTTGTCTTTTCAGCTCCACCACGGACTGATCGGCTACCTTAGCGTGTGACAATCTACGCGATCGAACGCTATCGGACGCTATCTGCCGATCACTGCCTTCCCAAGAACCATGCACAGCTTCGACAGCTGAATGACAGAGCAGAGCTTTGATCGAGGACCCCGATTCAGGGCAATCAGAGGCGTCTCTGAAGCAACACCGCCTTTTCCCGCGACCTTCCACAGAGTTAGGCCCTTTCGCAGCTCCGCAGATGGAAGCAGAAACGGAGAGGTCAAGTGGATCTCTTCTCAGCCGTGACAAAAGCAAAGAGGGAGCTCTCTGCTCTCGACGGCCATTGCTGCTCGAGGAGAGGGTGGATTTACCAGCGCAATACGGCCAGGCACCATATTCGCAACACGGAGAGCAGCATCGACTCGTTTCTTACTGTTCAGTGACCGTTTACATAACCGTGAGACACGACACTAACATCCACTCACATGCAAGATGATCAGATCGCCTTTCGTCAAGAACCACACGGAGCATCTCGGGCCCCATTCTGATGGCTGATAACTCCACTCGCCGGGAAAAGGGAGGGATTTACTACTCTGCGTGTCCTGGTCCCCAGACGGCGGTCGCCCATCCTATAAAGACGACTCCACCCAGAGCTCATTCCCTGAGCTTTTTCATCGGCTCTTTCTTTCTCTCAGCGTGGCTGCAGTGGCTAAGTCTTACACCGGGGCCTAAGCACATAGGCTGATACACCTTCCTTCCTCCTCTTTCAACTATCGCGCCCCGCCTTTCTATCCTTCGATTGTCACACATCCGAACCACACAACACTTCACAATGGGTAATCTCTCCCGTCTTCTCACCGTGCTTTCAGCAGGAAGCACTGCATGGGCGACGCAGGCACCCCTCGGTTCCGCCAACACAGGCGCGAACCAGTGCCTCAGCATGACCGGCGGAGCCCCCCATACTAACTTCGATGCGTGCTGTGGAAGTGGCTCATCTGGCCGTGGCACCGTCGACGGCGTCGAGTTCACCTACACATGCGGACAGTGGGCGACGCCCTACGCGAGCAAGCCCGTGAACGCCGCCAGCGCGCGGGAATGTGCGCAGCTCTGCGCGGCCGCTGGCTCCCAGTGTCCCGCGGCCGCCTGGATGTCTAAGGGGCAGTGTTACTTCATCACTTCCGGCGCTTACTCGGTCAGACCGTTGAAGGGGATCCTCTTGCTCGAGAAGACGGGCAAGCTGGTCGCTGGAGAGGAGCCCACGGAGCCGGAGGGCGGATGCGATAAGGTCGCCGAGGAGGCGAAGACGCAGTGCGAGAAGGAGGCGACGGAGCGATGCGAGGCAGACAAGACCCGCGTCGGCGAGCAGTGCAAGGCGGATTGTGCTAAGCAGGCCGCCTCCGTCACGGAGCAATGCAATGCGGACAAGGCGAAGCTAGAGGAGGATATGAACACCAAATGTCGGGATCAGACCGCGGCTGCTGTGCAGGAGCAGGTCGCGAAATGCGACAAGGAGAAGTCCGACCTCGGAGGCTCCTGCGACGATCTCAAGAAGCAGGGCGAGGCCCAGTGTGAGAAGGATAAGGCGGCCATTACTGAAGAAGCGAAGAAGCAGTGCGGTGCGGACACGACCGCTATCACGGAGGACGCGCGGAAGCAGTGCGATGCGGACAAGACTGCCATCACCGAAAACGCGAAGAAGCAGTGCGATGCGGACAAGACCGCCATCACGGAGGACGCGCGGAAGCAGTGCGACGCGGACAAGGCGACTCTAACGTCGGCCTGCGACGCAGAGAAGGACCGCCTCCAGAAGGCGCTCGACGAAGCCAACGAGAAGCTCAAGAAGCTTGAAGGCAGTGGTGGTGGCACCAGCGCGTCGACCACCTCGCCGGCCAACGAGGCCCTGCTCGAGGAGATTGCGCGCGAGAACTTCAGCACCATCTGCCCGAAGTTTGGCGGCAAGTCTTTCATCACCGTGGACTCCAAGGGCTACAAGCACGAGTGGACCCTGTACTGCCACACTGGGGTCACGGGCCAATCAAACCCCAACTACAACTGGAGCTGCCACACTCAGAACATCATCCAGCTTCTGAAGGAGCAGCAGGAGCGGTCGGACCTCAAGGCTCTGTGGGTCAACACCAACAATGTCTGCACGCCTTGGACGGGGGGTTATGTGAATGTCGGCGGCCCGTTCGCGAACCACCATTTGGTGATGCCCACCCGCCAGCCCTGGAAATGATGATCTGAGCTATATTCAGTTGATAGATGTGGATGGATGGTGCTGCCAGGTGTATCGAGTGTAAACTGGCTATATTTCTTAGTGTAGTATGAGAAGCATAAATTGAAATCCAGGAACAGGTATCATGATGACTATTTTACATTGCTTGTCCTGAAAACACTCCCAAAATATCATCGGCAGTATAGTCTAGTCGGCAAAGAGACGCGCTCCAGGATCGACTGCGGCCATCAAGATATCTCCAATGCCTCCTCCTGTATCGATCTCTCAAACAAATCATAGCTTTGTTCTGTACATGCCATACACCTGCACCTGCCCCACAATCTCACCATCGGATATAGCCCGGGTAACCGTTCCCCCTCCCCCCTCGCAAGCTACCTCAAAAGCATCAAAAGCAATAGCCCCTCAACGAGAAAAACCAACTCACTCAAAACCCCCCGCAAACCCTTACCGAACGCCACCCCATCAAGAAGAGGGGCACGAACCCGCCCCGACTGAAATACAAATCCAATTCCGAACCCAGCAGCAACGCCTGCTGCGCCTCCGCCTTCACCTTCTGGAGATGTACAGTACCTCCCTACAGAGCCCCGCAAACCGGCCCAGCACCTCAACGAGCGAGACGAGTTGGTCGAGCGCTCCGGAGGTGTGACGGATCGCATGCACCCGGAGGAAATTGAGTCGCGATCAACCTCGCTTGTTGAATCGACCGCGTGGCAGAAGGTGATGATTCGGAGGGTGAAGGGGGTCGTTATTAGGGTTCTTTTGCAGGTCGGTAATGAAAAAGGCAAGGGGATAGGGGAGAGGGGTAACAGGGAGAACCCATTAAAGTACATGGCCCACCTGGCCTGCAGGAAGAAAGAACACAGGGAAAATGAAAATGACAAGGCAGCGCACAACACAACCAACGGAGGAGAACATCTCATATAGGTCGCCGCGACCATGGCCTTCGCCAGTTCACCATCTACCAGGGCCGTGGATTCGCCTGCCGTCGTGACTTCGAACGAGACACCACCCCCATGGTACAGAGTGAAGGCATGGACCTGGCACCCTGGGCAACTTTGGGGGGTAGCTGCGTCAAATACGCTCAGGACCGGAAGAATCAGGATCATGCCCGCAAGAAGTTCCCTGCGACCCCCGCGGACGTGGCCGTGTCCGAGGCCCTCGAGGAGATCAGCAAGAAACTTCATGCCACCACCATCACTGGAGCTGCGCTGGCGTACATCCTACAGGAGGCTCTCTACGACTTTCCCATTATCGACTGCCGCAAGGTGGAACATCTGGAATCGAAAATCGAGGCCTTGAAGGGCCCCTGGACGAGAACGACATTCGGCAGATCGAATTGGCCACACACCGTGTGATCTGGGCTTTCCCATGGACTTCCTGTTCATGTCCCACGAGACTGACCCTGCGAATCTGCACATGATAAATATGGCTGTTCACTTTGATTACGTTCAGACACGGAACACTATTCGTCCTAAGACGGAATAAATGAAATAGTCATGTTATCGCTCCATGAACAATTCCTTCCAGCATCCACGTGTCATTCTGAAATACTATAAGCACTCTGAAGTGCTTGACACTGTCCGCTAATGAAACGGCCCAGGGATGGATGCCCCGGCTTAAGCCCTTCATCCAGGCCGTTGTCCAAGGCTCGCAGACCATGGTCGCCTTGCTCCTCCGCGCCGGAGCAGACCCCAACAACCAAGATCGAATTTCGAATTCGACTCCACGGTCGCACCGGCGTTGAAGCATGCCATCCCATTCGAGTGCATCTTTCGCCGCCTGCTTGACGCCGGCGCTGACCCCACCGCTGTGGACAACACAAAGACCTCAGTTATGGTTTATGCCCTAAAGTCCGGCCGGACGGCAGTTGTCCAGATGCTGATTAACGAGGGCCTTGACTCATTTACCCTGGTTATCAGAGCCTCAGTCGCCGACGGGAGGCGTACCCTTTTCTAGAAAGGTAGACCATGCCGGGCTTTTAAGGTCTACGTCGATACTGTTTTATCTCATTACGTGTATGTATATACTCGTAGAGCGAATGAAGCGAATGCAGCTATACTGCTTACTAAATGAAGCTTGCTGCCGAGGGTAATGGAGCAGAGGTAGACCTGTCCACTACTGTTTTAATCTAGATTTTTCTGTTCCGTCTAAGAGAGCCATCTTCTCCAGCACTTTCCAACACGAAGCTGCCGTCCTTATTATATGATGAATAGTCATCCCACAAAGTATGACGTTGTCGGTGCGGAAAGACATGTCCGGTTGCAGATGGTGATAAGCTTTATGGACAGATAGAGTTCGTCTTCAAACGTGGTACAGGAGCCGTCATGACAATGACGTCTAACATTGGCTACGGTTAATCCAGAGGTCGAAATTAAAAGTGCGTATCAATTATTCTCAGAGGCTTGTTCTCTTCTGATTGCAAGCGACGAGATCAGGTTTGAGAACACATGGACCCAACGAGTGAAGTGGGCCTAACTCATGCTTTTGAACATATCTCGAAACCCCCTCGCCGTCGCCAATTGAACTGGGATCTCGGTTCTTCCCGCTGTCACTGCCTGGGGGGTTGACGAAAACAGCTTGGCTTAGTGATAGTCGTGATATCATTCCCAGCTGTAACATTCGTAACAAGGGTCATGCTTTTTCGGCACTCATCAGTGAGTCGCAATGGGCATAAGCCCTAGAGCAGCAGAATGCCGTTTTCGGTCATCGGGCATTGGTGAGTCCAGAGCATGACGGCTCGGGACACATGAAAAAGAACAAACTCAAGTTATGCTGACCATCAGTAGACCACGAAGAATCGATTAGCCATCCGAGAAGTCGCCCTGCCATATAAAGGAAGAAAAGCTCACCCCTAACAGCCTCATGCACATCTTCTTGAGCAAACCCCCCCCGGCACTCGAACGTGACCAGAAACGCCCATCCTTCCAAAACAACAATCAAGTTCCAAGAATTCACCTTCTGGAGAAATCAAAATGACTATCAAACTTCCCCTCCTCGCCCTTCTCATCCTCACCGCAAGCCCAGCCATCGCCCTCCCCAACAACCCCGGCCCACTCCAACAGCTCATGGACCCCCAGCATCACCCCCAAGAACAACCAATCACCCCCTGTCCCGCCCACCAACACCAACAACCCCACAACCTCTACATCACCTACAGCCAATGCTACCACCTCATCCACCCCGACTTCGGCCCCCTAGTCGACAGCACCTGGGGCAACGACGCGCAGCCCTGGCAATGGCTGGCCTTCAAGCAGGGCCAAACCCCGCGGCGCCTGCAGGTGTGCCGTACCGTCGACTGCGACGACGACGACGGGCCCGTCGAGAACCACGGCACCTTCTACCTGCGCGACCTGCGCGGCTCGCCCAAGTCCCAGTGGGCCCCGCGCTTCCTGAACGTGTTCGAGGGCCTCCAGAGCCAGGTGTGGCCCGACGCGCAGGACGGGCTGGGCAAGCGCGCGCGCTTCACGGCGTCGACGGTCCCCCACGGCGACTGGCTCCGTCTGCGGCTGGCGGAGAGTTCCTCCGGGTTCAATGGGTTGCATGTTAACTCGGATAGTTGGCCGGAACATAGTTATGTCTTTACGGATCGGGTGGATAATAGTTTGAGTTTTTGGTTTGTGCGATGCGATGGTAAGCATGATGGGGACGATAACGCAGAGGGAAAGGAGGACTAGAGGATTAGAGGGAGGTGGAAGTTGGGGAATGCTTTGTGCTTTGGGATCTGATGGGGTGGGGTGGGGTGGGGTGGCTCAAGCCCCGAATAATGGATGTGGGAGAGTTGAAAGTCAGAGCTAGAGCTAGAGCTGTTGCTTTTGGCTGGTTCTGAAGCACATTCGTATGCCATGGAAAGACCCCGGCCGGTAATTGTTTGTGACCTGTTTATTGTTTTCACTAGCTATCATACTTCAAATTGTAGTAGCCCTTGTTCTCTATTTGCGTTCTGGTGATCTAATTGTAGTAGTTAACCATGGTATTTACCTTCCTAGTCCATGGCCTAGATTTCAGCGCGATGGATCATTGATTCATTCTAGATGCAAGTTGGGAACTGGAGCTTTATGGTTAGGTTGCTGTCTGCGTGGTGCTACATGAAATTTTATGTCACGGTTGGTCTTCGGGATGAAGCCTTGGGTAACACGTGCATTGCACATTTGCACAACACTGTAGGAGTTCTGCATAGACAAAAGTAAGACAAGGAGGAAATAAGAGAGCAAAACAAAGGGAGAATTGGCAGTTCATTCCATATGAACATATTTCGGCCTAGTATGATAAAGCAAGAAAACAATATGTATCCTTTTCGGCATCAGCCAACCAAGTTTTAGTCGGATGTGTTATCGCTTTCTCGTACTATCGTCATCTCAAGCGGCTGTCTGATCAGAACTCATTGCCCTAGGAGCCTGATTGTCGGGACTAATGCTCGCGTCAGAGTCAGTACAGGCTTGGCCACGCAAGCTGTTAGGGCTACAATGGTTCGCCTGGTGGCAGTGCTGGGCGAGTTAGCATTGAAGGCTCATATAATGCTATATTTGACATGGAGAACATCAAGGCAAGATGGCCGAGTTGGTCTAAGGCGTCAGGTTAAGGTCACCTTAGCAAACAGCTTCTTCAAGCTTCCTGATCATCGTTTGATGGCGTGGGTTCGAATCCCACTCTTGTCATATCTTTTTTGCCTTTTTTGCGGTTTGCATCTTGTATCCGCAATCCACACACCAAGCAATCACTAAACTAGCATTGATGGTGCCTGGGGAGGTGGCACTTGATCTGCTCTTCCTAGAACTGATATCCTCATGACGGTCACAAACAAACAATGCTGGACCTCTCCGCCCGTGGGACAAAGAACTCTCCGGACTTGTTCTCCCGTTTGCTTGCCCTACAGCTTCCCGAGGCTTTCCGCGGACGGCTTTTTCTCACCAATGCGATCCTCCAAAGGTCAGAGAAGGACCATTTCGGAATGGTCTATTATACACACCGGAGTCCGTCTGATTGTAGGATCTAACCTTGTTGCTGACCATTCAGTCAGACTGGCATCCTCCGCAACAGTTCTTTGAGGCTGGTAAAGAAGCCTGCCGACCCCTCAACATATAAAGAGCGCTGCGGTCCTCGAGCAATTTCACTACTTCCCATCACACCCCAACCGCATTGACCTCTCTTCTCACTAACAACAGACCAAACCGACAAACATCACGAGTGAAGATGAAGCATATCGACAAATTGGCCTTGGCTGCGGCCTGCGTGCCTGGTATGATCCTCAACGCCGTCCCGCTTTCCGAGGACACCGCTAACGTGCTCTCCCAGGCTGGTGAGACTGTGCCCGTCGATCAGGGCGCCGAGTCTACTACTGAGGGTAACGCTGCTGCGGCAGCTACGCCCGGTTCCTGTGACTGCGAGGGCAGTGACTGCACCGATGTTGAGGCCGGAGGCCGCGGCGGGTACAATATGGTTGATGATGGCAACGACAATTCCACTGGCGATGGATGCGATAACCGCTCCGACTGTGACTCTGTTTCGCCGGATGGACGCGGCGGGTACAATATGCTTGGCAACGGCACCGCGAATTCCACCGGGAATGGCAGTGGTGACTGCGCCGATGTTGAGGCTGGAGGTCGCGGTGATGGTAATGCTGACGGCACTGACGATGGCTGCGATGACGCTAACGCTGGTTCGCCTGATAGACGCGGCGGGTACCGAGTGCTTTGTATCGGCTCCCCCGACGCCGATCCCATAGCCACTGTTGACTTTTTCTGAATCCTGTTGGGGGCTCCCAGCTAAGCGTTGGCCATAGCTCATTGGCAGTGGCTTGAGACGCTGAGAATTGTGAGCTTAAGACATGTAACATGGCGACGGGATTTCAATCCCGAATTTTCAAACAAAATTCCAAACAAAGTATGTCTAGTTTAGACTAAAAGAATAAGATAACCTTGACCAGGGTAATGGGTTTTCCAGAAGCAAATTAAGATAAGGACTTACTATCACACAACACACGCCTGGCTTGCTGACAGGTAAATGTGGGCGGGCCAGTGGCGACTTTTTATGACCGCCTCGAGTTAGGTTCACCTCTACCGCTTCCTGTATAGGCAAGATATAAAGCTCTTCTGCGGATACCACTTGTCAGCCATAACAAAACTGATAGACCTCATTATATCTAATCAGCTCCACTGTTCACATTCTAAGAGGGACCCTACTGAGTGATAGAAAGTAAGATAAGTAAGAACCAGCGGCGTGCGAGCGGGTGCATGGCCCGAGATACCAGGAAGAAATTGGTCTGAGAACTATAGAAGATCGCATGATTGAATCGCGTGTCCTGCATAGAGCCAGATAAGAGGTGTGTACAGTCAAGCGCATGACGACAAAAGGTGCAAATTTGGGACGGACTGTCTTTCAGTTTGGCGATTTGCCACACACGAGAATATCTGTTATCTATGCGAAGTAGTGTGCTTCCAGAGCAATAGTGCTGATTTTAGAGTTTCTGATCTAGCACGACAACGAACACGTTCGTCCCAGAATAGAGCGTTCGACCGCGATGGACCCGCCCCTAAAGTCGACGGCTCAAAAGCTAGCAGCGATCTCCGAGAGGACTGCAGGAACGACGCCTTGCAACTTTGGAAACCCAAGATCCATTATAGAGACTGTAGGTTGACATGGCTGTCGATATGGACTCTTTGCTGCGGCATCGAGGTAGAAGCTCTGATCTTAAGGTTTCTAGATCTCGCAAGGAAGGAAAGATGACTCAGCCACCGAATGGCCCCCAAACGTCAAGCTCTCCAAGAAGAATGCTTATTCCCCTTCGGTGGTGAAAGCAGCCGAGAGGGAGTATAACCTGCATCTTGACTCGCGCTCGGCGCACGACCCGGAACCAGAGTTCCGTGAGCGTGCGGATCGGATCCGGCCAACTTTGAACTGACTCAAACTGACTCAGGGTGCTGGCTGAATTTGAGGTCCATGGGAGACTCACTCACTGGGAGGGAATGTTGCTGGCTACACTTTACCTCAACTGGCCGTGCTGCCGACCGGCGCTATCTCGCTGTGCGGTTGTCTCTCCCACCTCCCACCTCCCACCTCAAGGTTTACGCCCGGAAATTGGCCACTGATTCCATGGACAACAAGAACCAGGTACGAAGGCTAATCAGGACATCGTACCACTCAGCTCAGCGCTGGAAGTGTCCTTGATCTGTTCCTGCTTCCGCGATCCCTGTGCATTGGCCAATTTGGCGATTAGGGCTGGAGGGCGGCGGGTACCTCCCGTCTAACCCTCGGGACGGCCACGGGGGGCGCGGGCTGCTGCTGAAAATTCAGTGCTCGTCCTGAGTCAAAACTTGGAACGGTGCAGGTCAATCCAATGAACGGATACCTGGGTGAGAGTGCACAGGTGAATCCATTTGTCACCCAAACTTTGACACCATGGTCCCCACCGCGTCATTGAACTTAAATTCCGCATCTAGGCGGAGAGCGCACTCCTTGGATGAGCTTGGACCAGCAGCACATTTTCAGTTGGGTCGCCCTATATGCAGTGACATTGGGGATCGAACCGCAAGCGAGATGGCGTGGGGCATATTTCTTGCAATAGAATAGACGGCAACTGCGTTCTGCAGAACTACCTCGTGGCGAGTGCGCTGATAATTGGTCTAGTCTAGTGGCTTGGGTCTCAATAATGAGGTCCCCACCCGAGCAATTTCTCAGAGTAGCCGACAGGAGCCGGCCAACTGGATCTGGGAAGTGAACTAGCCTGCTAGCAGCGCAGTCTCGATTCTCGAACCATGTGTGCAGAATCCGTGCCTAAAGTTTAAAAACCATCCCTGCAAAGCGCCATCAGGAATAAATATAACTAAAACGGCGATCCCCGTTTTTCGCTCGAAGGCGATCGTCGCCGCTATTGTTACAAACCCCCCCCCCTTCCCCCTCCCCTGCCGTTTCTCACGATGCATAACCCCGACGGTTCTGCCCTGGAGAAGGGTATATGGGTGGCCGTCGGTATCGCGACGGTGATCCTCATCCTTCGTGTGGCTGCGAAAATCAAGATCCGTCAGCTCTATGTCGACGATGCGTTGATGTTTATCTCTTGGGTACGACAGCCCCTTGCCTCAGCATTTTACTCGCAAGCATCCTTCATTTGGAGCTGAGTCGCTAACGCCCAGCTTTACTAGGCATTGACCCTATCCTCGACGGTCCTCCTGACGCTCTCCGTGCGCGAAGGCTTCGGCTCCGACCTCACCCTACTGCCCACCAAGAATGTGGAGCACATCCTCAAGTACATCGCGCTGGAAGTGCTGCTGGTGACGATCAGCACGGGCATCGCGCGCTGCTCGTTCGTGATCTATCTGCTGGGGATCCTGGGCGGCAACAAGAAGTACGGGATCGCGCTGTGGGTGGCTATGCTGCTGCAGCTGGCCGCCAACATTGTGTCGGCGGTGCTGCCGATGAGCATCTGTCGGGACGATCGGATCCTGTGGAATGCGAACATCACGACCACCTGCGGCAACACGGTGGCGGTGGTGCGGTTCTCCTACTTTTCGTCCTGTGAGTTCTGCCCACTTCCTCTTCGATTGGCGTCAACCAGACTAACAGGTTTGGCGTGGAAAACAGCCGTCAACACCGCGACCGATCTCTTCCTCGCCGTCTTCCCCACCATCGTCTTCTGGAACCTGAACCTCCGTCTCCGGATCAAGATTAGTTTGATCGTGCTGCTGAGTCTCGGCCTGGTGTATGTACCCCACCCCTGAGGCGTTAGCTTCCGCCTCCCTATCCTCCCTGGGATTGGAAGTGAGGCTAACCGAACTAGGGCCATGATCGCCTCGATCATCAAAACCACCAAGCTGAAGGACGTCCCCAGTGTGACCAACGTCGGGGCCTCGGGCGGCGTGGAGCTGATCCGCTGGGGCTTCGCGGAGAGCCTGATCATCATCATCACGAGCTCGGTGCCCTGCGTGCGGCCCCTGCTGATCTCCTCGGTGCAGAAGCTCTCGTCCGCGGCGCGGTCGCGCTCCTACGAGCTGTCCGGGCCCTACTCCAAGGGCAAGGAGTCCGCCCCGGGCGGCCACTACTACGAGCGGCAGGCGTCGGCCCAGCGCGACGACGCCGACAGCATCGAGCAGATCCTGAAGGATCTCCACCGGCCGCCGTCGGGGTCCGGCCGGCGCGGCGACGACGGGGCGGTGGTGGTCGAGAGCGGGATTCAGAAGCAGGTCGAGTTTTCTGTCGTGACGGCGCGGGACGAGTCGTAGGCTGTTGTATATACATTCTGATATTCATAGTACTATAATTCTAGCAGGATCATAAGTTCTGGATGTTCAGCTTTGTCGGCAATGCAGGGACCACGACCACCCCCGCCGGGCCGGGGAGCTAGCTGGCGCGCGGGGAGAAAACCTGGATTTTTTTGGGGGGGTGCTTTGGTGCCAGTTGCCACTCAGTGCCGGTTTTCCCGCTCTCAAATTTGGGGAGGGACCACTTTCAGACCGGGTTCTCCCCGCTTGTAGCCCTTGTAGCCGGTCGGTAGTTGTCATTGGGCCAACCCCGACCGTCGCTACCAGAGTCCATCGCAAAAAGGGGGAATGCACTTTCCAAGGTGCACTCGGTGTCTCAGATAACCCAAGCCACTGGATTTTTCTGTTCCCTTTCAAAAAGAGTGGGTCATCATTTTGCCGGCAGTCGTACTCTGTAGTCTAGGGCTTGCTTGCCTTGGGTTAGCGTGCCGGACCTCGCTAACGTAGAAGTATGGCCCGGCCGGGGCTAGTCCAGATGTCATTCAAGTCCGGGATCCATCGCGTCTCGCTTGTCGGGTGCTATTCTTGGGCAATGATGAGTTTTAGACTGGGTGGTTCTCGTATTTATTTCTGGCGTGTTCCTTGTCGTCTGTGCTGAGGGGTTGTGGTGTGGTGCTTCTCGTGTTGTGTCCTTCATTTTGAATCGAGATGTTGTGTTCGACTGTTCTTCGGCTGTGATATAGTTTAGGGGGGTTGTTTCTGTTCTTCGGTTGGAGCCGTATCAACCGACTTACTGGGATTTTCGTGATGGATGCTAACGCACAGCTTTGTCTCAATGCAATACCTCTAAGCATTGTGAGCGTGTCTCCCGGACTCCAAGGCTCATCACCACTTGGGAGACAAAAAGGCCCTCTGCTTACTTGCTAAGAAATATAGGTTGATCGCAAGCAAGCAGCTACGCTTGAATGACCTGCAGGTACATCGAGACCGCTCAGCCCACCAATTGATGTCCAACATATTCCTGTTCAAGAAGGGGTTTAGGAAGGGGCAGGGGAAATGTCCCAAGAGGCCCACGTGCTGCCCTAATCACTACTTGAGGCCCGCGAGCCCTCTGTCTATTCACTTCACATGCAGCCCTTCTTCAGTCACAGTTCCCTAAGTGAAGTCGTTCAATTGACTAGGCCCAGCTGCTCGTCATGTCAATACGGTAAGCAGACTTGCGTCCACTCCACAAGTACTATACTGCCTGTCAATTGGCCGGTCCACCATTATCCCTCCTCTCAACAACGCCGCACCTGCACTTTCTCCCAAGCAATCAAGCGGGAATACAAGTACAGTGCAGCCCGAAATAAAATCAAGGGCGAAGCCCATAGTCAAAGGCGCGAGACAACAGTCTTCGCTACGCACAATCCCCCTCCCCACCAGGGATTAGGGCTATCCCACTGGGTACCTAATACCCATCCACCACCCCTCGGGCTCTCTCCCCCCGCCTCCGCTCATCATCCACCGCCCACCACCACCGCACCAACTCATCCCCTTCCTCACGTTCCCGGTCCATCTGCCACGGCTTCACCGCAAAGATAAAATGCACATTCTTGACCGCCCCATCGCGCCAAAGGTCCGCATGCGTCCCCTCCACCCCGCGCATCGGCTTCAGCGCATTATACACATACGGCAGCGGCCGCCACCGGCCCCGGAACACGTTCGACAGCAGCTCCTGGTCCGCCAGCGCATACCCTTTTACGCGGTTCGTGTCCCGGAGCGCCGTCTGCACGGCCACGAAGTCCGTTTGCCGGGGTTGCACGACCAGTAGCCCGCTGTTGAGCATCGCCACGCCCGCGGTGGCGTCGGGACCCGTCGTTTGGGCGGTGTCCGGGAAGGGGCGTTGGGCTGTGTAGGCGCAGTTTTGCGGGGTCCTGCCCACATTTCTTGTTAGTGTTGCTGGGATCGGGATCGGATGGTTGCTGCGATCGAATTGATACGATGGGTAGGGGGAGCTGGATTGGGGGAAGGGGTCTAGACTAACCAATCACTCGGATAATGCGGCTTTTTCAGCGGGTTGCAGGCGCACGCGTGGCTGGCAGCGAGGATCTGCGTCTCTCCGTCGAGGGGGAGCTCCATCAGCTCGTCCATGTTCTGGCGCACGAGCATGTCACTGTCCAGCAGGACGATGCGGGCGTAGTCTTCTAACGAAAACACGATGAGCTTCTTCCACGCTTCGGCGAAGCGCGGGTCGTGCTCGTGCGTGCAGGTCCCGGCCGGGGTGATGGTGGGGACTAGGCGGCTGGGGATGCCGCGGGCGCGGAGGGCGGCGATGCCTTCTTCTGGGAGGGAGGTCGTGTATAGGGCCAGGAAGGGGTAGGCTGTGTTGGTTTGGTGGAGGGAGTGCGCGAGGGTGAGGAGGCCGGGCAGGTAGTGCAGGTTGGTGATTAGGGAGGCCCAGACTGGGGTTGGGGTTAGTTCTGGATGTGATCTGGGATAGGGGTCGGGCTGTAGCGTACCTTTTTGCGGGGGGTCGGTCACGGTGGTCATTTTTGCGATGCTGATGGGGATGCTCTGATCTGGGGTGTATTCGCAGCATGCGGGATGGAGGACTTATATATGACGCACGCAGCGTACTTTTGGATCGCGATCGCTGGGCGCAGATCGAGATTCGATCGATTGTGCCGATCACGGAGATCCCCTCTCAGCTCAGCGCAGGCAATTGAGAATTCAGCCCCAGGCCCACTTTTATGTCTTGGCCGCAGAACTAAACTTCCGGCACGGCCAGTGAGAATGCTTCAACGGGGTATGCTTGGAGCGGAGGGCTGCTTGTGCCCCTTGATGCTCGGTGTTCGTCTGGCTGAGACAAGGCGGTCTTGCAGAACTGTCTCGTGCAGATGCATGAGTTGAGCGTGTCGATCGTAGACCCACTGAATGTTTAGGTCTATTTCTGATCCACAATGGGATTTATTTGCGAATACTCAATCTCAACAGCACCAGACGAGGTATCTTGAAGGGGTAGAAGCCTCTGTGAGCAAATGCTCAGGTCAATATTCTTTCTGTCTCCGTTGCAATAGCCCTAATTTCCTGTAGTACCTGTAGAATGGTCACACGGCCGTGGCATGGATGGATGACATGACGTTCCGTCCCGACCCAGCTGAATAGCCGCCCTTATCCGCCCTTATCCGCCGCAGATCAAGGCAATCCCACTAAGAAACAAGCGACGACCGGGCGAGCAGGACCCCTGACCCCGTTTAGCCTCGTGGTAGACCTGGGATACCGTGGATCAGGGGCCGTAAGGGCGGATATTCGGGAAAGTGGACCAGAGTACGAGACTAATGACACTAAAGGAACCAGATCATAGAACCAATGGCACTAAAGAGACCCAATCAAGAGACAAACTGCACTAAGGACACCGAAGTGCACTGTAGCGGATAGAGCTAAACAAACTAGACAGAGGAATAATCCCTAGCCCATGAAAGAACGGATCGTCACCCTCTGAGACATTGATTACGCTGACCCGGATCCACATAGTACCGAGGACTGTACCTCGTAAGTTACTACCACCACCAAATTCAACAAATACAATGCCCGACCCTGGCTTAGCCCTAAGCCTTCAGCCCTATATCTCCCCCCGCGCTTTTTACCTGCTTTCCGGCTCCACCACCCACGTCTCTCCAACTCCATCTCTCATCCCTTTATAAGTTATAACACAATCAAGCTACCCCCCCTCTTCACCAGTGTAGTCTTCCTGCCCGCAACCCGGTATCAAACATTTAATCCCACCTCCTGCACCCACGCCGCGCCTGCCAGCGCACACAGAGCCGTCAGCCCGTGCCGGTAGAGCGGCGCGTCGTCCGTCCGGAAGATCTGGCCCCCGCTGATCCCGGAGAGATTGGCGGCCGTCATGATGAGTCTGTCTTCATTATTTTTTCTGTTTGTTCCAGAATTGATCCAGTACCAAGGAGGGAGACGAACACAGAGCCACACTTCGTTCTTGGGGCGTGGTGCAGTTCACTGCTAACCAGGCAACATTGAGAATACTTTACAAAAGAAACATTAGTTTGATAGAAGAAATTGGTATACAGACTGAGGGTAATGCGGGGGAGGAGTTATGATGAAGGCTGGGGTAAGGTAACGTACTGCATAGCCGCGTACCCCACGCTCGCCGCGACAATGGTCGCGTACTTACGCTGCCGGCTGGCGGTGGAGGGCATCTCGCGGAGGCAGATGTAGCCGATGAGGTTTCAGGTGCTGGCGGGGAGGACGAAGAGGCCGCGCTTCGTGGTGCGGTCGCTTTTGGGGGTTAGTATCCTATCTTTTCTTGCTAGCTCTGCACGTTCCGCGGTGGCTCCGAATTCAGGTACGCATGGAATAGCACCTTGCCGTCCTCGGCATACTCGGTCACCGCACCCGCCTGGCCCCAGTTCACGAAGACGTTCCCATTAGCCAGCAGCTGCACGTTGCCCTGGGACTTGGTGGCCAGCGCGTTGGGGGGAGTATACGTGCGCACCTCGGAAGCCGTGCCGGCGGTGTGGTTGAACTCCACGAAGCGCGCGCGGAAGGAAGGGTTCAGGGCATGGCCGGGGACGGTGTGCATCGCGTTGTCGAAAAAGGAGATCTGCTCGATGGTGCTGTCGGCGGAGCGGTACCGGAAGCGCGCGTCGTGCTGGTGGGCGAATCGCACACTCTCAGGGACCTCGAAGTCGGAGCCTGCGCGCCGAGATCAAGTAGTTGCCCGGAAGAACGTCCCCCGAGTGAGCCGGTCTCTTCCAGGGGGAGATGGGTGTCCTCGGTGGATTGGGTCAGTGGTGGATTATTCTGGTGTTGGATAGACAGGCCTAGGGTACTCACATTTGGGGCTGACGTGGTCGTAGCTATACCATTCAAAGAGGATTTGACCGGTCCAGATCTTGAGCTCTAGATTGGCAGAAAGAATTACATTAGTTTCACGAGGACCTGTAAAGAGATGGGGTCCGACCTTGAAATCCATTCGTCACAAACCAGGTCTGGTTCTCATCGCCTCCGTAGGGTGAGAGATCGGTGGGAATCGAGACCGGCGCCTCAATCAAGACAGTCTCTCCTTCAACTACCTGGAACTCATGGCACGAGACTAGTCGATGCAATCCTGCCCGGGTTGTCTTAATGGCTTCGTAGTGGTCGTCTAGGATGACATGGCCCCCGTACATGCGTCCGTGCGGGGCATCGAGTCTCCCCTGAAAAGCACGCAGGACAAGCCTTCCAGCGACCACGGTGGGACCAAAGTCTGCCACCTACCCGGCTATATAGCCGGTGGCCGACTAGACTAGATCGCCATCGTTGGTGAAGATGTATGCGCCGGGCTGCTCGGGGCCGGTACTGCCGGGGTCGAACCCTAAGCTTCTACCAAGTCACGATATGAATGGGCTTTGAACACAAACGATGTACCGGTACCTTATTACCTGGCCGGATGAAACCAGAGAGAAACCAGTTGCTGATTGTCATATTATCCAAGTGAGTAATACACAGGGCACCGACAGCAACCACTAACCCTCAATCTCATGAACAACCACATCGTGACTTAGCTCTTTCAGTTTCTTGATGCACTCCTCACTTAGCGGCCTAGAAGATACCGTCAGTCACTAATCCAACTGAATTATTGGTCGCAGTCTTACGGAGGGTAGCAGGTCGGAGGCAGCGCTCGGTTGCAGATCCAGATGTCCTGGTCGGTATCATCCTGGATGATTCTGTCGTGGGCCCGGAGTTAGCTGCATCAGGCAGGTTGGATGAGATAGTGACTTGCACTTACTTCCTCACATCATCATCGTACTTGTTGTACGCTTCGATGGTCTTGTAGGTGTAGTAGATCCTCTTTGCATGATGCACATTAGTCTTTGAGACATTGAGGGCCAGCGGTTGTGGGATCGGTGTACCTTCTTGTCAACCATTCTGTGCGTAGTCGACTTTGCTTCGCCTTTTCCTCTGCATGTCCAAAGGTAAAGCTATTCCTACGGCGGGGTTGTCGGGCCCTTTTCTACTCTCGTTGTTGAGTACCGCGGCATGAAGATCCGTCGCGCGGGATCCGGGCTCAATTGGGTTCAGCGCTGAACCCCAAGGGAAAGTCCCTGTCAATCCCGATGAAATCTCAATTCAAGCTTCGTCGGCACGTCGAGAGATGGCCTCCGCAGGCTGGTTAGAAGATTGGTAATGTCCGCCGTGACATTCATGATGTCATCAAGCCAACGATCTATTCCAGTGACGGGAATATCTCTACGCTCTTATCACCACGTCACCCGGCAGCAGAACCTACCAGCAAGAAAAAAGAGATCCGCGTGGACTCCCTCACTACCTCTGATCAAGACACTATCTACAGAAAAACCATGGACTACTGTCATCTCTACGTCCTACCCTTCATCAACACAGCCCTGTAACCGGCGTAAACCCAGCCCAGAATATCATGCCATTATCAACAGCCTAAACCATCTACGTATCTACATCAGTTCCGACCCAATCAGCCCCACTCCCGTCATGAAACCCCTGCACTTTATTCAATTCTAGCATCGAAAGTCAGCACACCGTCATCCCCCGGAGAACAATTCCCAACCTACCAGATAGATCAGCTCCCCATCCTGGTTCTTGATTCGATCGGCCAGGTACAAGCCCTGCAACTCCCGGTATTCCCCACCATTACCCTTCAGAAAGGCCGTCAGCCGGGGGCCCCGCTCGGTCTGTTCGAGTTCGATGTCGCGCGCGCTGTGGGTGAAGTCATGTCCGCCCCATTGGAAGCCTCCTGTCGTGGTTCAAGTCGTCAGTTATCACCTATCTTTTTCCCCAAAGCTCAAACGCATATTATGTTTCGATTTCCAAAGTAAAGAAAGGTGGAAGCTACTCACCGTTCGCATTGCCGATGTGTCGATCCAACGGGAACGTCCGCGCGACCATCTCGTTGTTGCGGCGGCGGACCTCGGCGTGGAGGATGGTGCGGCCGTCCTCCTTGATGAGGTGGATGTTCTGGCAGGAGGTGTGGAAGGACATATTGCTCGAAGTACAAGCTGAGGAGGTTGACGTGATGGTAGGTTGAAATGCGCGGGGTGGAAGTGAGAAGTCGTGTTCGACGGTCGCGGGGTTAGGGTTATATATGCGGGCGGAGATGCGGGTGTTGTGCATGGCTGCCCTTTGGGCGCCTCATGGTGCATTCAACTGCACGTTGGAGGCTGTATGACGACATCTTGCTTTCAAAAGAGTGATTCGAGCGAATGGGATTAATATCACTCGTATGAAATAGAATGTCAAGTTGCGTTGCATGGTGGAGTTCAGTGGGAAATTGATCTCCTTTGTGAGGGCACGTGCCGAGCGTCTACTACCTTCATCGCCTTGCATACAGTCTTTCCACAGTCTTGACAGCTAATTAGCAACAAAGAGCCTATAGGCATAGAGTGAACCTTAGCTTGGGATATATTGGATAGAAAACCTTTCTCCCGAGAGGCTCTGGATACAGTATGGGAAGACAGAACAAGCGGAACTGATATTATAAATCATAATTATAAAGACTTCGAAAAGCGATCTTCACTATAAGATTAACTCTCTCTAATTAACGGAATGAAACTGTTCCCCCCCCCCCCCCCCAGACGTCCAGTATCACGAAGACAAGTCTGAAATTCAAGGATTGGCGGTTTACCTACCATGACACAGTTCATGGGCACCAGCACGGCGAATGCTTCGATTCTATACGATAATAGCTCTTAGACGAGTCTTTTGACGTCCTGATTGAGCAGACACCGGCCTAAAGTATCCTGATTCATGATACCCCTCTATTCGCTAGGTAAAAACACCAATGTTTTCAGGCTAATCCGGAAGAAATATGACTCTATGTTAAGTCTTTGGCTACCTGTAAGCTGTATAATATTATAGTGTGTCGAGCGTATCCCACGGTAGCTAGAGGTACTGTACAAGAGAAACGGCCGATATCGGCACTGCTAGTTCCCATTGAATGGGAAGTGGATAACTAGATTGTTTGTTGACCCAGCATAGTTTGTGAGAGGTGCAATTTGTTCCCCACTCAGCTAAGTGACACTCGTAAGTCCAAAGATGCTTGGGAATAAAATCTAAGGTTAGGTTTAAGATGGGAGACCTGCTTGCTGGTCATTGGAAAAGCAAGGGCGAATGAGGTTTCCGAGCTCGCATGACAGAAGAGAAACAAATGCGAAAACATAAGGGGAAATACCAAAAAAAAAAAAGGAAGAAAGAGGAATGACTAAGAGCCAGTGTGGATAATGTTTGTTTACTGATTCAAACAAAATCGGATAAAGAGTCCGAGATGCATGCACCCGTGACTGGAACATAATTCGAACTCCCGCCCGGGAATTCCCTCCACTGTGAGAGAGATTGTTTGATTTGATCTGGCTATGAGCAGAACAGCTGGGCAATCATATCTCCTACAAATACAAACTCTTCCTCATGCCGCCCATAATCCCAGCTCCATCGTTCCCGTTCTGTTCACCTTCCACCAGGCCCAACGTCACGGCAGCCTGCGTCCGCAAGGGGTCGGCAGCGTGCGGCGAGTGCAGGCGACAAAAGACAATAGTAGCAACCGTTCCGCTCTCTTTGATCCCAAACCATGATTAACTTGACGATAGTGCCGAGTTAGGGACAAGGCCGCTGCCTGCGAGCGTTGCACCGAGCATCGACTCGCCTGTACCTTCGACACGGACCAAGATGGGCGACGCAACTTGACCTCTCAGCAGAGGATTGAAGACATGCGTACAGAACGGGATATTTTGGTTGAGCTGTTTCAAGCTCTAAAGAACAGTACGGATGCCAATATTGTGCCTTTGTTGGACCTCATTCGCAGCAAAGCAAGTCTCAGCGATATAAGGCTATATCTTGAGAACACTAGATCAGAACGTCAGCGACAGAGCTCCATATTTTCCACTATAGTCGACCAATCTCCAGCCGTGGTCGAGGACTCTGAACATGCATTGTGACAATGTTATACGACTCATGGCGTAGTGTTGCGCTTTGGATTGAGGCTGTATGCGGCTTCCATTTCTTTTCTCAGTTTGAAGCAAGTACATCCAGAGCATGCTGAATTCAACCCAATGAAATCACTCATGAATCTGAATCCGAAAATCTAGGGAAAGTTAAGGCTCCACGCCCAACAATCAAGATATCCCCGACCGTGTTTCTGACGGCAATCCCGAGGCAACGTCGACACTTCGAGCTACACGCTGCATTATATCGACTCAAAGTATAAGACCCCTACAAACGAGCAGCGCCCTAAAAGTAGCTCGCGATCGGCTCGCCCAACACCTCCAAGCGCGGCGTAACACCCAACCCCGGCCCCGTGGGCGCGGAGATCCTACCCTGGCGCACCTCAAACTCCCCATCCGCCGTCTTGAGCGCCACCATATCTCGACTCTCCAGCACACACCGCAGATACCGCTCCGGCACCGTCTGGCCCAGATGCACGATCGCCGCAAACGCGATATCCGACCCCGTGGTCTCCTGCACGCTGACCGTATACCCCGCCGCGAGGCAGATATCCCGCTGCCTCCGGCCGCGCGTCAACCCCCCGTTCTTGGAGATCTTCAACCCAATGCCCTCGGCGGCATCGTCCGCCACGAGCTGAATCACCGACGCATCGTCCGTGGCCAACTCATCGAAGATGATGGGTACATCCGTCCGCCGCCGCAGCGAGACGCACTCCCGCCACGTCGCGCAGGGGGCCTCCAGGACGAAGTCCAGCGCCGGCGGGAGCAGCCGTAGCATCCGCAGTGCTGTCTCCACCGTCAGTCCGCCGTTCGCATCGACGATGAAGAACTCCCCGGGTTGGCGGTCCGCCAAGGACGCGGTGATCCGTGCCGCGTCGGCAGCAGGATCATTACCGGATACCTTCACCGAGTGGCCGCGGTACCCCCGGGTGCGGTGGTCGGCGACGCGCTGCCGCATTTCGGCCGGCTCGCCCACATGGATTGAGCTGATCACCGGCATGGCGGTGTTGGTGCGACCGCCCAGCAGCTCGCACACGGGCAGCCCGACGGATTTGCCGAAGACGTCCCAGCAGGCGACGTCGAGCGCGGTCTTGGCGTGTGCGTGCCCTACTAGGGCGGCGTCCATCGCCTCGTTGATCCGGTCGACTCGTCGTGGGTCGAGGCCCAGGAGGTGCGGCGCGAGCTCGGCGATGCCAGCGCGGACGCCGCGCGCGTGGGAGGCGATGTACGTCGCGCCGAAGGGGGTGCTTTCGCCCCAGCCTTCGAGGCCGGTGTTGGTGGTGATGCAGACAATGGTCGCGTCGAAGCTGGTGTATGTGCGACCGCCGGAGAGGTGGTAGACGCCGCCGGCGTAAGGGAGGTCGACTTGGTAGACGTCGATGCGGGCGATTTTGAGGGAGGCCATTTTCGGGGGTCAGCGATGGTTGGGTTGAAGCAGGGAAGGCGAGATGATGTGTTGCATTGACGGTCTGATCTTTTGCCCGGAAGGACCGTCCTCATATATTCTAGCGGTGGTTAGCTGGGATCCTGTGCATGTGTATGCTGTGTTCTTCAAAACGGGTGGTGGTTTTAGGGCTTGGCTGTCCACAGGCGCCGCCGCGTACGGTCCCGGATTCCCGAAAGGGTAGACAATCCGCCTGTTTCTCGAGTCTCGAATTTCTTGCTCGTTTGGGATATCTAAGGCTTGCAGTCTGTTATTGATATACCTTCCTCAAGGATAGTTGTTGGACGCTAGACCAAATTCAGTGTCAAAGACGAGAGCCTGAGCCTATCAACTGCACCCCGCATTGCCCCGCTGGACTTGATATGCAGTTCGCCTAGGGTCTTGGCCACGCCAGCTAAGCATTACAGTATCGCGACAGACTATTGCGGGGTAAATCCACCTAGTTCTTATCATGCAAAGCGCCCTACAGTGTGGAGAATCTCTCGAAGAAGCCTTGCCACGGCAAGTGTCTGTCATTCTATCTGCTCAATCATCTGGATGCGAGACCATCAACAGCCCAGGAAAACACCTCAGTATCCGCAAAGACTAAGACATAGCAGCACCGCCTACGAGCCAATTTGCATATTTTATGCGACCAGGAAGCCTCCCATTAACTCCAATGTTCCTGATTTCATCCCCAAGTCTCCGCCCCCAACACCACCCTTGTCAACTCCAATCAAACCCAATCGCAGCCACTCCCAGCAATCCATCTTTTACACAAATCCAAAACCCTAAGCCCTCCAACTCCCCTCGAACCTCCCCTGCACCCCCTCACACCCAGCAAACCACCCCGGCCGGCACCGAGTAAAACACTCAATCTGCGGCGTGAAGATCTCCAACCTACATTCCTGTCAATACCATACAGGCCCAATCCATTGTACAAGGAAAGAAACGCACCCATCCGGAATCAACGCCGGCCGCACCACCACAGTCCCGCCGCCCTCGGTCGCGCGTGGGACAGTGTAGACGGTGCATCCGCATCTTCCGCAGAAGTACTTGTGCTTGGGGGCCCCGCTCGTCGTATCGGTGATTGCGTAGAAGCGTAGTTGGCTGTCGGTGTCGTGAAGGGTGAATTGCGATTGGGGGTAGCGTGCGGTCTGTATTGTTAGGGTATCTTGTTGAGGCACGAGGTGGTCATGGTTATGATGGGATAAGGGGGGCCAGAGTAGAGACTCACTATCTGGCAGGGTCCGCCGGCGCCGAGGGAGCAGTCGCGGCAGTAGCAGCAGTAGACGGCGGTGGGGGCGCCAGTGACGGTGAACTGGATGGCGCGGCAGAGGCAGGCGCCGGTGTGGGTTGTTGTGGGGGAGATGGACATGGTGGGCGGTGATTTGAGCTGTGTTGGAGCTGGAATTCTGCGTTGATGATGTGGTCGAGTGTGGCAGGGGGTAATTATCTCGCTGCTGATGTCAAGATAAGAGTATGCCTGCGGGGGCTGGAGGGGCGAGTGGGAGATGGGAGGCTTATGGGTGGATCTGCGGTATCTGGCGCTCATCAAACACGCCTGATCCGGTTAGACAGGACTAAGACTGTACTGCATCGGAGATACGCGGGGTAAGCTTGCTTTCTCCGAGCGAAGGCATAACATCGCATCTTGAGTTAGGTTAGTTAGTCTTTGGTCCAGTGACTCCCGTCACCGACATGCCATGATTTTGCTTGCCTACGGAGAAAAATGTATAGGACGTGAGTCTTACCATGAAGCGCACTGCTCTGGAGGCTAATGCTAATCCTTTGTAGATCATATCTCCGCTCCGTAGAGGTGCTAGACAGTGAGTTAGTGAACCGAGTAGTTTCCTCAGAGACACCGAGAACGTTACTCCATACAGATCATCACCATGGCTGTAGTTACCATATGTCTCCGGACATGTTATCCAAGCTAGAGCTATGATTTTGAGAGAAGAGAATACATCTGGCAAGCAAGCGTGATATTTGTCTGTTGAGAGTGTATCGGAGGCCAGACAGCAAAACATAGGGCTAGCCCAAACAGCAGCGCACATGCCAATGTATCCACCCCATAGATCACAAACACTTTCATGAAGCTGCACCATAAACCCTCAATCGGCCAGTCGCAATCTTCACACCCCAACGCCCCTCCTCTTGCTCCCCCGCCACACCAATCCAACCACCTCCTCCCAAAACCCCGGCATGGGCCCCTCAAACCCCGCCTCATATGCATCCACCGCGGGCGCCTCCCACACCAAGTCCACCTCCTCAGCCTTCACAACCGTGGTCCCCTTCAGCCACTTCCACCCGAAAAACAGCACCGGCGCCACGAGCTGCATAGAGTAATTCTCAAAGAACGTCTGCACATCCCACGGCGCAAACGCCGTATACCCGTACCCGAGCAGCACGAACACCATCCCCACGACCCCGATCCACGCGCAGTACGGCTGACCCCACCCAACATACGGCAGCGTCCGGCGATCGAGCCCTTGCACCTGGCATGCGCGGTAGAACTGCAGGTAGGTGATGCACATGACCAGGAAATCGATTAACGCGCCGGCTGTTATGAGCGAGACGAGGAGGTTGAGGACCTTGGCGGAGTTGTTGGACAGTTGCAGGAACGAGAGGAACGGGAAGCAGATAACAATTGCAAACGCGTAGACGGGCACGCCGTTCCGGGTCTTGGTGAGCACGCGCGGCGCGCGGCCCTCGAGCGCGAGGCCGTACAGTGAGCGTGTGGCGCAGTAGGTCAGTGTGTTGCCGGCCGAGAAGATGGAGGTGATCAGGAGGGCATTGACGAGGTGCGGGAGCCCCGTGATGCGGAGGTTGGCCATGGCGATCACGTACGGCGAGGCGGCGGCGCCTGTGGCGCTGCTCTGGCCGTGCAGGATCGCCTGCAGGGTGGGGTCGGTCCAAGGGACGACGATGCCGACGCAGGTGACGCCGAGCACGAAGAACAGCCCGAATCGCCAGTAGATGGTCTTGAAAGCCGCCTTGACGACGGTGCGCGGCCGCTGCGCTTCCGCCGCGGACATGGAGATGTACTCCGGTCCCACGATGGTGAAGGCGGCCGACCACAGAGCGGCGAGGAAGCCCTCGAACTGGCCTGTCTTGCCCGAGGAGCGGTATGCGGCGAATGCGCCAGGGTGGTTCCAGTACCGGAAGCCGTAGGCGTCGTGCTGCGGGTTGCCGCCGACCATGGTGATGAAGGTGAAGAAGATCAGGGTGAAGATCAGCAGGATCTTGCCGCTCGAGAGCCAGAATTCGGCCTCACCGTAGGCGCGGACGGCGAGGAAGTTGATCACCCTGTGTCAGGTGTTAGTGTCAGGCTCGTGGGGTCGAGGTGGGGATGCTGGTCGTGGTGGGTTAGTAGCAGTCTTGGAGGCTTCGGGGCGTACGTGTAAAGAGCAATGCAGGCGGCGCAGACTGCCGCCACGGGGATGTCGTTCCGCCAGTACCCCAAAACCAGGTTGATGGCGGTGATCTCGTAGGGGATCAACAGCGCCTCGTAGAAGAAGAAGTTCCAGCCCACCATGAACCCCAGAGCGTCGTCGACCCACTTGCCGGCCAGCCGGATGAAGCCGCCGGACACGGGCTGGAGGACCGTCATCTCCGCTACGCAGTTGTTGATACACGCGATTACGAGGGCGTAGAGGGTGTAGGCCACCAGTAGGCTGCCGGGGCCGCCGGTGGCGAGCCCGTTGCCGATGCTGATGAACAGGGCGGTGCCTATCGACCCTCCGATGGCGAGGAGTTGGGTTTGGCGATTGTTTAGTCGGCGCTGGAGGCCTTGTGGCGCGAGGGGTTCCACGGGGCAGGCCTGCACGTCGGCCTCGAGGGCTTCCTCAAGTTTGCGGTCTATCTTGTCTTCTGACATCTTGTGCTGCGCGGGGTGAGTTTTTGTTTCAAGGGGACTGGGTGCGGAGGACTCTTCGGTAAGAGGGGCACCAGAAACCCGTGCGCATAGCGGAGGTGTCCAGCATTATAAATTGCTTCGAGACCGGTCTGTATAGATTGCAGCGACGCCACACGTTTCTGGGAGATAAGCATATGCAAGGAGCCTCTGGGGTGGGGAAGCCGCAAACGGCGAGGCTAGGCCATCCCGAGATGGCTCTCATTTTCCATACCGCAATAGGTACAGTACTTCAACGGAGATAAATTGCTATCTTCAAAATCTCGAATTATTCACCATCTTCAGTAGATGACCCGCCGACTACATGGGCTGTGCAGAAAGTTAGATCGATTGATTGGTGAGATGAAGGTATCTTGTCCGTCCCCCTTTGGACGGATCTCATTACCCGATCGGCCTTAGCCCTAACCTGATGCCTTTCATTCCCCACTCCCAGAGTCTCCATGGTCTCCACTCTCGTAGAGAAACATCCGGAATTCTGGGGAAGGGCGTGCTGGCATCGAAATGACGTGTAACCAATGTTTACTTCCATCCCACATCCATGCGGGGGCATCAATCCTCACCATAAATCCTCACCATAAATCCTCACTTCCCTCCCGCCTCTCTCACACTGTTCTCGACAACCTCACCTCCACAAAATCCCCTCACACCGACCCAAAACAATGCCCCCCACACTCCCTACCACCCGGCGCGCCTTCCGCCGAACAGACGACTACACCCCCGGCACCGCCAAACTCTACGCCGTCGACGAACCCCTGCCGCCCCTAGGCCCAACTTCCGTGCTGATCAAAATCCACGCCATCGCCCTCAACTACCGCGACGCCAACATCGCCAACGGCGGGAACCCGTGGCCCGTCCTTCCGCACGGGATTCTGGGTAATGACGCCGCCGGGGAAGTCGTTGCCGCCGGCGACAAGGTCACCACCCTCGCCGTCGGCGACCGCGTCGCCCCCATCATCGACACGCAGTTCGTGTCCGGTCGGGAGCTGGGCCGCAGCTGGCTCGCGGCCGACGAGGACGGAGTCATGGCGGACCACGTCGTCTTCGACGAGCGGGTGGTCGTCAAGCTGCCGGCGTATCTGGACTGGATTAGTGCGGCGACGATCCCGTGCGCGGGCGTGACGGCGTGGTCTGCGCTCAAGGGGATGAGCATCGGGCAGACAGTGCTGATTCAGGGTTTGTGGTCTTTTGCGTAGTGGACTGGTGGGGATAACCGGGCTGACTGGTTTTGGGGGGTGTATAGGGACCGGCGGCGTGAGTGTCTTTGCGCTGAAGCTTGCGCGCGCGGCGGGCCTACGCGTGATCCTGACCTCGTCGAGCGATGAGAAGCTCGCAGCCATGCGGGAGAAGTATGCCGATCCGCCGTTGTTGACGGTGAACTACTCCAAGATTTCGGCGTGGGAGGAGGAGGTGCTCCGGTTGACGGACGGGGTGGGCGTGGACATTGTGGTGGAGAACGGGGGCACGCCCTCGCTTGTGCAGTCGATGAAGTGCACGCGGCGCGGTGGGATTGTCAGCCAGGTCGGGTATCTGGGGAAGCAAAAGGCGCAGGATCTGGCGGAGTTGGTGCCGGTTATTATCGATCGGCGGGTGGTTTTGAGGTGAGTGGGACCTTGGGGGGAAGTGGATGCGGAGGGATTGGCTAATTCGGTGGTAGGGGTATTAATGCCGGATCGAAGTTTGATACGGAGGACTTCTGTGCGGCGCTCGCGTCGACGCAAATTCGATTGGATGATCTGATTGACTCGGTGTTTCCGTTTGAGAAGGCAGAGGAGGCAGTCGAGTATATCTGGCAGGGGAAGCAGGTGGGCAAGATTGTGCTTCGTTTGTAGATTAGGGCTTCTGGCCAGAGTAAGTCAAGGAAGGTGAACGGAATACCATCGCTTGGATGCGGGTCTTGCCGGTCGCCAGTAAGCCTGGGACCGAGGCTCTAATCAATATCAAACTCCAAAAGAAACCTCTGACAACTCAACGTGTTCAGAGTCTATTCTAGCTACTAGTAATTCGGGCTCAGCCAAGGAAAAGTGAGTATCGGTGTAATTTTGTGTATATATTTCAAGCCCAACCGCACCGAAACAACTTTCAACAGTATCTCAGTACTGCGGTTGTCCAGACTTTTAGCTTGATAGTGCTCTCCAATACGGTTGGATACTCTCTTGCTGACCACAATGTTTTGTTTTGTGTCCTATAGGAGCGGTTCCTCCTGTAAATGATAAGCTTGTTCTAGCCCGATCCTTCGGCCACGGGGCTGTGCAGTATCAAAGCTACCACGGTGCGCATACTTTGTCCCGATTTCAAAATGTTGATAGTGATGCCTGACTCCAAAAACACGACGCTAATTTTGATCGTGCTACCCTATGCATGGAAACCACTCGGAAAGCCTACAACTGCAGAGAACTTCTGACGTTCCTGCATTGAACATCCATCTTCTCCTTGATCCCATTTCCAATACAATACGACGTGTTAACGTAATGTCAGACAGAATACAATGGGTCAACACTTATCCTCGTCTATACCAGAGCCTGCTAAGATTACGACCAACCCTCTCACGTGACCCAAGCCAACTATAACTTCTGCCTAGACCGCAACAACCATGCGCTCCAACCATCCACTCCCACCATCTTCACCGTCGCAACAATGGCCCTCCCCTCCAAGCTCATACTCTCCATCCTCGCAGCCCTGGCCCTAACAGCAATCCACCTCCTCAACACAATCCACCGCACCCTCCGCCGCCGCCGCCACCACGCCCGACAATATGGCTGCCGCCCCATCGCGCGGGCCTTCAACCGCGACCCGTTCCTAGGGCTCGACACCCTCCCCAGCATGATTCGGGCCATCCGCACCCACCGGATCCTCGCCCGTGGCCGCGAGCTCTTCGACCGCTACGGCCGTACTTTCACAACCCGCGAGCTGCAGCACCGGATCATCCTAACCATCGAGCCCGAGAACATAAAGACGGTGCTGTCGGTCAACTTCCAGGACTACGGGCTGCGCCACCGCACCGAACCCTTCCGCCCGCTGCTGGGCCAGGGCATCTTCAACAGCGACGGCGCGCACTGGGCGGCCTCGCGCGCCCTGCTGCGCCCCAGCTTCGCGCGCGACCAGGTCGTCGCCGATTTGGCGGTGCTGGAGGCGCTCTTCCAGGATTTGCTGGATGTCTTGCCGTGCGATGGGGCCACCGTGGATCTGCAGGAGTGGTTCTTCAAGTATACGATCGACTCCGCGACGGGGTTCTTGTTCGGAGAGTCGGTGCATACTCTCCGGACGCCGGTCAACCAGACCCAGGAAGACGAGGGGCAGGTTAGCTTCGCGGAGGCGTTCCAGTATGCCCAAAAGGCGGTGCTGGTGCGTGGGACCCTGGGCCGGTGGAATGCGTTGTACCGCGATCGCAAGGCCGATGAGTGTAACCGTCACTGTCGCGATTTTGTGCGCGTGTTTGTGGATGAGGCGGTTCGTGCGGTCGAGATGCGCAAGACTGATGACAGTTCAGGGGATGTGGACCGGGTGGAGGCGGGAAAGCCCAAGGGCAAGCGCATCTTCTCGCACGAGCTGGCGGCGCGCACGTCGGATAAAGAGCGCATTCTGGACGAGCTGATGGCGGTGCTTCTGGCCGGACGCGATACCACGGCCAGTCTGCTGGGGAATCTGTTCTTCATGCTCGCCAAATGTCCGGCGATCTGGGCGAGGCTGCGCCGCGAGGTGGAGGGCTTGCAGGGTCGTCCACCGAGCTATGAGGAGTTGCAGGGGTTGAAGTTTGTGGAGTGTTGTATCAAGGAGTGTACGTTGTTTCCCTTTGTTCGCTTCTTGTAGGACTACATCTAATTAAAAGTCCTCCAGCCCTCCGCCTCCACCCCGTCGTCCCCCGCAACCAACGCGAGGCCATCCGCGACACCGTCCTCCCCCTCGGCGGCGGGGATGACGGCCTCTCCCCCGCGTTCGTGCCCAAGGGCACGCTCGTCGGCTACAGCCTCTACGCCATGCACCGTCGCGCGGATCTCTACGGGGATGATGTCGACGACTTCCGCCCCGAGCGCTGGGAGGACGGCAAGCTCCAGCTGCGGCTGCGCTGGGGGTATCTGCCATTCAACGGCGGGCCGCGGATTTGCATCGGGCAGCGGTATGCCTTGACCGAGGCGAGCTACGTGCTAGTGCGCATGGTGCAGGAGTTTCGTGGACTGGAGAGTCGCGATCCCGGGCCGTGGGAGGAGAGTCGGGGGCTCACGCTGTGTTCGCGGAATGGGACACGCGTGGGGCTGGTTCGTTGATTTACGTGGGTGTTATCGTCGCCGTAATATAAGTCGTGTCACCTTGGTCTTTATCCTTTATAGGGAGTTAAACTCGGCCTGGTCTCCTCAAGCCTAGGGATGTAAGTCCGAGAGCCAGTGGTTGGGGGCATGATATAGTTGCTTGTACACTGATGGACTCGGAATCCGCAACGAGCGACTGCAATCCCGAGAGCTCGTGTTCACTACAACTTTGATTTTTCTAAGCAAAGTAAACATGTCTAAACCTGTTCAGGTATCAAGCCAACCAAATCCATGACGGAGGGATGTCCCGCCTCCCAACTATTTAAGAGCTCAGACACCTGCTCTGCCTGGGGATAGGTGAGATAGCTCATGAACTCGGCCTTCGGGCTTTGGCTTGCCTTGCATTTCGACACCAGTACATTTCCGTGACTCCAGCAGTCCCCGTGCCCCACGCCCCAGATCCTCGCAGATACTGTACAGTCGCTCCAAGACACTCGAGACACCACGTGTGGGCCGCAGCGTGCTGAAGACGTGTTCGAGGAGCTCGACGTCTTCCGTGCTCATCGTGGAGGTGGCATGGAGGAAGATCACGATGACCAGATCCTCTTGAGCGCGGGGATGGGCCTCGGCGCCCAGAATGTGATGCTCGTTGCGTCGGTCGCCGTGGCGCCGGTCGATATGCCCCTGGCGACGACGATTCTGACCTTTACGCAGACGCTGGCGAGTGCGGTGTTTTTGCCATTGGGGCAGAGCGTGTTTCAGAATGAGTTGCAAGGAAACCTGCGGGGAGTCTTGGGGGCTGGGGAGGTGAAGGCGATGCTGCAGGCCGGGGCGGTGGGGTTTCTCGGGGTGGTGCCGGAGAGTCAGATGGCGGGGGTGCTGGCGGCGTATAATGGAGCGGTTGTAAGGGCGTTCTATGTCGCGGTGGCTATGGCGGGGGTGTCGGCTTTTGGGCCGGTGGTGATGCGCTGCTTGCCTTTGACGGGTAAGAGGAAAGGGGATGGCAAAGGTGAGGAGAAAGGTCCGTGTGAGGGAAGAGAGGAGGGCGCTGGGAGTCTATCTGTCGGCGAAGACGAGAAGGGAATTGACGGTGGGGGACATACTGGTTTTATATATCCTATGGCAGATGTATATCTACGCTTGGAATAAGATGTTAGATGGTAGCGGCAATATACAGAGAAGGGATATCCATACCTAATCCCCCCTCCCTTTCAAAAGACCCAGTACTTCAAAGTCGTAACCCTAACTCACCCTCACAATCCCCGCGCAATCCTGCCAACCAACCCCTCCACCTCTTCCACCCCCAACTCTTTCACCCCCAACAACGCATTATCATCCCTCTCCCACGGATGCGCCAACTCCCGCGTAGCCACGCAATACTGAATCTGCACCTCAAACGTGGCCGCCGTCACCCCTCGCCCCTCCCTAAGATCTGCCACCGCCGCCTCCATCAACCCCCGCATATCCCTCTCACGCGTCTCCTCCCACCCCTCCGCCCCAAGCACCTTCCTCACCACCGTCACCAACTCCCTCTGAGACAAATACACCGAATGCACATACATAACCCGATCGCGCGTCTCCTGCGGGTGCAGCAGCACCGCCGCCGTGGCGCGACCCACATCCGCCAGCGTCGTCCAGGGGACGACGTTTTCCCCGTCCCCGAAGATTCGGATTTTCCGGGCGGTGAGGTCCAACCCTGCGAACCCAGAATCCAGAGCCCAGTCCAGGAAGACCCCGCAGGCGACGACGGTGTAGGTTAGTGTGGAGGCGGCGGTGGCGGCGTGGCGTTGCACGGCTTCGTAGGCAGCCTTTTTGCGGGCGAAGACGGGGAGGGCGTGGATTCCGGGATTGGTGGGGTCGAGGCCGAAGTCGCTTGTTATGCTGTTTGTTCTAGGGTGTTAGTTTGGGGGGAGAGGTTTGGGATAGTTTGATGGGGAGGTTGAAGGGTAGAGGGTGAAGGGTAAGGACGAACAAACGAGAGACGCCGGCTGCGGCGGCGGCGTCGATCAATTGGAGTGGGGTGTCGATGTCTGGGGAAAAGGTCGTGTCGATTACTGCGTCCTGGTTTGCTAGGGCTGCGGTGAGGGAGGCGGGAGAGGTGAAGTCCACTTGCTTGACGGTGGCTGCGGCGGGGAAGGGGGTTTGCGGTTGCGGTTGCAGGCTTGCGCGTCAGGATAGTGACGGTGAAGTTTTGGGCGAGCAGGGCGTTCAGCACTTGGCTGCCTACGTTGCCGCTGGCCTGGGGGTTGTTAGGTTGGGCGTTGGTTTTGGGGGGTTGCGGGGAGTTAGGGCTTACTCCTGCTAGGGCCACGTTCTTGATTGAGGACATTGGTTGGAATGGCAAACGTTGCTGTCTTGAATTTGCGAATGAAGTATGAGGATGAGAAGGCAGAGAAATGGATCCAATGGCGATATTTAGATATTCCTAGATCGCGGACATGGACGGAGATCGAGAATCAACAGGCAGACAGACCCGGTCTCCGGGCTAAGGCCGGGAACCCAACACGCTTATTGCCGTGATTCTCAGGGTCTTTGGCGCGTTCTGGATAAGGTCAAGCCACACGCCAGGGGATGGAGACCTGGCAACCAATTATTGCGGTAGGACCCGTGGGTGGATGATCGGATGTCAGATTTTAGTGAGACATCTCGTTTTGATTTGTAAGATAGATTCAAGTCCATATCATCCTTGTGCATCATTCCTACCTCGCTCTCCTCGTGGGAAAAAGCCCAAGAAAAAAGAGATACGGAACAGCTGGACCAGTCTATGACACATCTTCTCCCATACAAAGGCATATTTCTCAGCTCACGACTGCTCCAGCAATCTCCTCATGTAGATTTCCCTGGCCAGACTTCCACCACCGCTGCAAATATCCCACTCCCCAATCCCAAATCCCCGAGGAGCATGACGACACTTGCGCCCCCTCCTCCCGACAATCACATTCCCCGGTCGATACCCGTAATCGCCTTCATCCGCCTAATCGTTGCGCCGTGGAACTTCGCATCTAGCGGCGTATCGCGCGGGGCGCCGCGGTGCGGCGGCCAGTGAACCAGCACCCACCGGCCGTCCTTCTGCATCGCTGCCCGCGGGATGGGAATCCACTCCATGAACCGCCACATCCAGGCCGTCGCCCGCGAGATCCCGTCGCCAGCATCCAGCGGCGAATGCAGTAGTCCCTGCGTGCAGGACTCGACCAGTGTAGCCTGAAATTGCGACGACTCCTCCCCAAGCCCCTCCTCCTTCAAAACCCCCAATTCCCGCATCTTCCCGCGATTCAAGCGCAATCCAGCCCGCTGCGCCTCCTGCACCATCCACACAAGCGAGACATGGCTTAGCTGCGTGCGCTCCTGCGGTCCACGCGGGAACCCGCCCCCGATATCAGCATGGATTACCGGGGAACCAGACCTCCTCGAAATCCTGGGCATCATCATCACCATCACCACCACCCAGCGCACCGAACATTCCGTTAACCCTCTGCCCCCGTTCCTCCCGCCTATGAACCCTTAAATACGCACCAGCCTTCTCCTGCGACTCAGCCGTCTGATACCGCGTCAGCTTCAGCCGCGAGAACGCCGCCCACACCAACGGGATCATCTCCTCGTTGTCCGGGCCCAGCAAGCCCGCCGCGTCCAGCCACTGCGTGGGGAGGGACTGGGTCTAAAGTATGTGTGACGAACGACGATCATCGTTCGCCAGCCCCTCCCCGCCGTCAATCCCTGCGGCTTTTGGTTAGGCTCGTCTCCTGCGGCACAGGTTCATTGGTGTTTATCGTCGATTCCGATGCGCGTCCAATTTGACAGCGGGGCAGCTAAACGTGCTTTGGCTGAGGGGTGGGTGTCGATCACCTCGATGGCTAGCCGTTCCATGCACGAGTGGTCCGGAGGGGGTTGATGTGCTGATGCTGAGATCTGTGCTGCTATGGACTACATCCCTGGTGCGATTCGCAGCACACGCACATCTTGGGCAAGGAAGATTAATACGTCAAGAAATGCAGCAGGCCCTTGACGCTAAATCCTTCGACATTCATTATCATTTTGGAGGCAATCGGAAAAGTATACAACTGCTGCCAATGTGTAGTGGTAGTGGCTGAGCTCTGAACTCATCAATAGCACCTGACCAGATGAAGCCCTACATTACCCTACAGCCCAGGCATACTTTCCACCCAACCCTACTACCCACTACCAATTATATTCCACCAGGCGCAGTGCGCAGTGCGACGTGCAATGCGTATATGCTACATCCCGTGCGCATTATCTGTCAACCGCAGTTTCCTCTCGACCACCGCAAGTAATAAGCTGGATTCGCAAGGTAGAGGAAGAATTAGACCACAAACTAACACAGCTTCGTTCCCTTCGTCGCCACACGGGACAAGAACCGCAAGAGAACAGAGAGTGTACTGGTATTGACATTAATTCACCTGAGAGAAACAAGCCGATTGGCCAGCAAAGTTATGTAGATGAAGGTCTTCATCACCAAATCAATGTGGTGGCATCGTCAGAATCCGTTACTCTTCACTACTCTCCTATTCCTGAAAGGAAAATGTAAAGCCACCAGTCGGGTTCTGACCTCTACCGCATTACATGGACATCCCAGTCCCAGAACTAATCCGAGCATCTAGCTCAATCCCCCAACCACACACTTCACAGTAAATGAAAACCGCCCCTAAGAGACCGGTAACCTCCACCACTAACCTATTTCTCTAGCGCGACCCTGCCACAGAACCAGACCCATGAGCCTCAAGACGAAATTCCCTCTATTCATCCTGCACCAATCCTCTATAGACAAAGACCACACGATCCCTGCTGGAGATATTTGCCTACTTAGCTGATCATATACAGCAGAACCTGAAGTGGCACTCTCCCCTATGCTCAAACACCTCCTCTCACTGTTCTCTCACACACAAGAGGGTAACTCTCCCTCACCAACAATGACCTTGCAAAGATCCTCCGTTCCAGATCCCGCAAAGCAACCTCACCTAACCCTTAAACCAGAAAGTCTGCACCAAGACCTCATGTATTTAAGAGCACCAACGATATGTCTCCCACCGCGTCCTCTTCTCTCACTTTCATATCCCATCCCCTCAACCAAAAACCCACTCGAATTGTGCGCACGCTGCACCTGATCTAAACATCCAAAAGTCAAGCAAAGGAAAAAAAAAAAAAAAAAAAAAAAAAAAAAAAAAAGAAAACAGCACGGTAAGAGGAACCATGTCCGACGACGAGGCCAGCGCAAGCGCCGAGTACCACGCTGAATACCACCCGCATCTGCGGGAGGCAGCAGCGTACACGGCCGAGGAACTGAGGCGGCGAGCGTTCGAGGTGCGCCAGATCCGCGGCGCGGACGCCGCCGGCCTCGAATGTTGCCTGCCCGAGGCGCCGCGCAGCAATCGGACGCGGCCGGACCAGGAGCAGTGTCCGATGTGCCAGGCGAGCTGCCACCCGAGCTGCCTGGACCAGCTGCGCAACGAGGAGATGCGCCGCGGGCGGCCGCTGGTATACGGCTGCCCGCGGTGCGGCACCCTGTGGCGCACCGACGGCAGGGCGAGGTTTCTGATTGGCACAGCTATCTTGGACCCTGTGGCGATTCCGTTGCGCAAGATAAGCACAATCCCAGCTGATACGCACAGAAATCATGATCTTCTCTGCATAAGCCAAGGACATAGTGGCAAGCCACTCTCCGCAAAACCAATTCCCTCGTCAAGTATGATAGTATACGGGCCTATAGACTATAGGCAAGTCTCTTGGTAACTACATAACTGCCCAGCCGCCTACCTACACCAGGAATCCTGCTCAAGTGGCCAGCCACTATACCCTTCTGTCATCTGCATCACTGGATCGGTATTTGTTGCAAGGTATATCGAGGGTCCGTGAACATTCGATTTGCAGACAGCATCGTCATGTCTAGAAACAGCCGGTCAATCAAAGTCAGTCATGCCTACAACCAGCCTTCCCTCTAAGTTCACTTGCCCTAAATACAACACAAAAAGAATGATACCAAAAACCCCACATTGCCGTTAATATATCCAAATCCTACCCCACACACCCCCGTGTCTATAAACCACAAGATAAATAAAGTGAAACTACAGCATGTCTCATCTGATCCCCACAAAGTTATCCCCAAATCAACAAGCACCTGACATCAAACCAAGGATTTCTACTTTTGCTCCAAGGTTCCTATCCTTTTTCCGACACAGAAAGGCCTAGGAAACCCTCACCCATCATCTCTACACTTCACGCATCATCAGAACCAGTCCAACCAAGTCAACTATCCACCATCCCCATGCCACGCACTCCACTACATCTGAGACTTCCCCAGAACCAGTCTGCTCCTCGGGCTTCACAAGCATTAACCCCCCGTCCAGATTTTCCACCGGGAGCGGAAATCTCCTACAAAGGCAACCCTCCAAGCCTTCATACCTACAGCCTTCTATTATGCTACGCTGATACTTAGACAGACATAACAACCACACGGTCTCTGCGGAAGAGAATCGCCTGTCCCGCTGGCCCGAGGACAACAGTGCTGTACTGTACATACAGCTCTCTAGCCCCAGCATTCACCCTTACGACCACAAGCCCCTTCCTCGAAACAGATACAGATGCATACAGGTTCCGTGCTTCAACTTCAACTTGACAAAAACAACCCCATTCCATTGAGCCTCAGGAGGAGATGGCGTTGTCCTTTTCTAACCCGAATGCCTCCTTCTATTGCCTCTAAGCACAGAACAACAAAGGTAATTCTCCATCTAGCCAACAATGAACGGACGAAACTGTCCCGTTCCAGCTCCTACACAGCCTTGATCTACCCTAGACCATCCCTCAGAGAAAGGATATCTGCATCGAGGCCTCGAGTACTTAAAGAGATCCACGCGACATGCCCCCATCCCCCAGCCTCATCACCCGCTCCCTCCACACCCTTCTCACGATCCAAACCCTGCTATCAGCCTCAATCAATAGTCTACTCAGATTGTGAGCGAACGCATAATCTAACACGACCAGACGTGAGATAGATAGCCATGCCGCGCGAGAGGAAGCGACTAATCCCGACGGACGACCTCCGCCACCGCTACAACCATGCCCTCCTGACAGCCGCCGAGTACCCGACCGACTACATCCCGGAGCACGCGGAGCAGGTGCGGTTCATTCTGGCGGAGTCCGCCGGCGAGATAGAATGCTGCCTGTGCGACATGGAGAAGTACCAGAACGTGGAGCAGTGCCCGCGGTGCCAGGCGACGAGCCATGTGAACTGCCTGGACCTGCTGCGCAACCACGAGCGGCGGCACGGCCGGCCGCTGGCGTACGGCTGCCCGGAGTGTGGCGTGCTGTGGCGCGCGCCGGAGGAGCGCGCCGCCATCGCCGCCGAATGCAACGATCGGCGGCGGAGGACCACCATCGGGCCCCGGACCACCTATCGCTACCAGCACGACGAGATCAGCGGGCGGCTCATCTGCGCCTTCGTCCGGCCGTCCACGGGCCGGATCTGTGGGGAGAGCTACTACATACACCAGCAGGTGCGGCGCCATCACGAGCGGGACCACGAGGAACGCACAGTCTCCTGCGACTGCGGCCTGGGATCGGCCGCGCCCGGCGACGGCCAGCCGGACCCGTCTTCCTGCTTCTGCCCCGTCTGCGGCGGGGAGTTTCTGTGCCGCCATGCGGCCGCCGCGCATTGCTGGGACCAGCATCGGGATCAGCACTGGCCTCCCACGTGTCAACTCTGCCGAACCAAGTTCGACAAATACCTCGACCTTGTTGTTCATCTTTCGAATCACCACCAGAATCTCGAACCTGCTTAGTCAACAACCCAGGTCTCGGTATCACACCAGTGAGGAAGGGGCAGCAGTCCGTCTGTAGCTAACACCTAGATTTTTCTTGAGTTTCAGGCATTATCTTGAGAAGCACATAGAAGAGAAATAATCGGAGTTATGGGGCTGGAACCCCAATTTAAAGTTGTTTTGTTTCATTATTATAAAGTTTGCGGTATAGTCTTTCCATCTGCAGGACAGTTATGATGGATTGTTGAACAAGCGGTAGATGGGGCCGTATTCGTCCCGTGAGATCAGACATCCTCTGTGCGAGACTGAGCATCCGCGAGCTATGCAGGGTAGACTTTGGGAGTTTCCATGAGTGACCGTTGGCGAAGTAGTCGGCCACTTAGAGGCATATCACCTTCGAAAGCATGGTATAACCCCTTTACATTCCTGCTTTAATATTAGTCTCGCTTTCTAGTTCCAGTCAATAAGGTAAAAAATCTCACTTGTTGGCCGAGGAAGCCGTCATGCAAAATCGCTGAGCATTTGCATTTCCATCTTCTCACTGCTCTGGCGTTCAAATTGGTGGATCGACCTTCTCATTCAAGGCATGGTGGCCCGAGCGGACTGCACATCAAAGCTTCTTATTATTGTGTTTCCGGGACAAACGGCTTGCTGCCGAGGCCCGCCTCCTGCTTGACAGCCTCTAACCACAAGGGGTCATAATCCGCATATGTCTGATCCAACGGGTCATTCCCACCGTAGGAAAATTGACGAGCCACTTGCTGTAGCCTCTCGTCCGTGGGACAGATGCCAGCGGCAGTCTCACTATGAATGTAATCTATCAGGGCGCGACGTAAATCCGTGTAGCGGTTAAAGGCATTGGGAATGTCATTCCCGATCGACATGTAGGAAAAACCCAGTGTGTCCTCCTGTTCGGGAACGCTGCCTTCCAGCAGCGCAACGGACGATTTCCAAGGGTCCATTGTGCGCCGTTCGTGACCCAAAAGATAGGGCGGCATGGCATTCTCAACCAACCGTTGCACGTCTGGCGCAAACCCCCAATCACCCTTCCACTCCGCCATATCGGCGCCATTCTTGAAATGGGCTCCAACATGATCCGCGCGCTCTTTCCAGGTTGCAAAGGTCGCGTCACAGAGCCCGCAGCGGGAGACAATGGTGCGCGATGCTCGCCATCCATCCATGATGCCGGAATGATACTCCGCACTGTGCGTGAGTTTCAAGTGCTGCCGTAGATGGTCTTTGCGGGAAAACGTCCGTTGCCCGTCTGCCCTAGATTGGCAAGCAAAATAGTCGTGTCGGTCGAGAAGATGACCAGTCTCCGGGTCTGGGGCCTGACAGAACACACAAGTCCGGGTTCCATCGACAGCAACGATGCCACCGTCGGGGGCGCACCTCCATAGGTCCACAGGCAGATGCAAAGTCTTTTCATGTCGCTCCCAGTCATACTTCGCGCGGAAAGAGTCGGTGCAGAATGTGCACTGGTACGGACGGTCTTCCCTCGTTTGGCGATGTGCTTGGAAATCGTTGGGACGTGGAGGCTTCTGACGACGGCGATGGCGACGACCAGACAGAGATAGCCGACCATTCATGGGAGTTGGCGGTCGTCGCACAGGCTGATAGTGTGTGTGGTGGCCCAAGGAAGCATCGGAGCCCGATGAATGGCTATAACCCAGCGTGCTGATAGATGGAGCTCCGACGACAAACGAGCTACTGGAACTATGGCTCGACCAAGCATATTGAGACGCCGGGTCTCCTGCACTCTCCTCATCCTCATCCGGATGTTCTATGCTATCCAAAGCTCGCATTATATCCGAGGTCGCAGCCGCCTCACTGCCTGGCGGGGAATTCTTCCATCTTTCCATGGGCGATTGTAGAGAGTGATCAGCCGCTGGTGCCGGTTGTCCGACTGCCTGGGACGCACTTCCTCTGACCAAGGTGCGCCGTCGTGCATTGCTAAACCAGTCGGATATCTGAGCTTGGTGGAGTCCCGTCTGCTGGTGCAGGGCATCTTTTTCCTCCTTGGTGGGGTAGGGATAGTCTTGATGGTTGTAGAGCCATGACCGCAAGGCTGTCACCGCTTCCTTCGATAGGCGGTGGTATTTCTTCTTCCTTCTCGAGCGACCTCCAGAAGATCTGAAATCATCTGCCGCGTGGGAATCATTCGAAGCCGCGATATCGTGGGAAATGTGGAGAAACTGTCCTGCTTCCGGTGCGCTTTGCGCGAAGTTGGTGTCGCTGAAGAGCTCCCAGCATGAACAGGCTGAAGCCAATGAAACATGCTCATAACAAACCGGGCATATCTCGAATGGACCTGCCGGGGGCAGAGATGCCGTAGGGAAACTTAAGTTGGCACTTAGCAGGGAATCGTATAAGTGCAGGGATGCTTCAGACTCCGCAACGGACACTGGGGGATCTAAAGGCGGTAGGTCTAGAACATCAGAACAGTATTTAGGAGGACCGCTTAGATCCTCCGCCATGTGAAAGGAAAGTGGGAGATAGAGCCGGATGATGATGATGATGATGATGATGATGATGATGAAGAATTGAAAGGCGGAAGGCGTGAGTCTAACGCGTTACCCGAACATCCAGTGGGGCACCGGCGCCCTGTGTCACTCCATGGTGGGGATCTCCCGACACGGTTAGTCCGGAGGTTGCAGATCGGTTGTGGCCTCCGAGCCACCCCGCCAAAGCATATGGATTATATAAGCAGGACCGGCTGGGGGTCTTTGGAGGTGCATGGAGGTGCATGGAGGCGTATGGAGGTGTATGGAGGTGTATGGAGGTGTATGGAGGTGCTTGGAGTGCTTGGAAGATAAGAGTCTCTCAATCTTTAAGACTTGAGGAAGGATGAGAGTCTCCATCCACCTCAAAAGCAGCTACCAGCTATCCGTCACGGCTTGATAACCAGCTGTATTATACAGTCACCGTCCACACAAGCAATCACCGAGAAACCTACCTGGAGTCCCGTGACAGCATCATGGCTGCTACATTGTGCCCCCAAGCAATTGACATCATCCTCTCTCCCTACCACGTCGGCCTGCGCGACCACCGCGTCGGCAACGGTCCCCACCGCATCCTCTCCCTGGGACTCCAGCAAGAACTCCACCGCCTGGGTGTCGCTTTCCATCTCATCGAGATCCCACCCGTCAACGAGTTCGAAGGCGAGATAGGGCGCAGCTTCGAGCTCCTGCGCCGGATCTCGACCGCCGTTAGCCAGTCGGTGGCCAACCGCCGCTTCCCCCTGATCCTGTCGGGTAACTGCATGGCCAGCGCCGCGGTCGCCTGTGGGCTGCAAGTGGACGACCTGGCCTACGTCTATTTCGACGCCCACGACGATCTAGACTCGCCGGACGTGAACGAAAATGGTTATCTAGATGCCATGGGCCTGTCCATGCTGCGTGGGGAGAGCTGGAAGACCCTGATGAACAGCGTGCCTGGGTTCAAGCCGGTGGACCTCAATCGGCGGTTCCTGTATTGCGGGCTCCGAGATCAGACCAGAGTGCAGAAGCAGCGGGTGATCGAGGCGGGCATGCAGGCCATCTGGGGGAGCACAGAGAGCAAAGTCGATTTCGCGAGGGAGCTGAAGACCCAGCTGGAGCAACGAGCGTACGGCCAGGTGTTGGTTCATCTGGATCTAGATGTCTTGGATGACTCGTATGGCAAAGTCAATGACTACCCATCTCCAGGTGGCTTATTTGAATCGGATCTGATCGCTTGCATGGAACTGGTTCCGCAGAAGACGACCCCTCGGTCGCTGACCGTATGTTCTTTTGATCCGGATGCAGGCGACGGTGACAAGATTGCTGAAATTGCAGTTGGAGCAATTATAGCCCTTGTTCAATCTCTTCTGGACACAGGAGCTCTATCCAAGATCTGAAGCACGCACGCAGCCGCAGCAAATCCTGCAGGGACTTTGACCCGGATACTTTCCACATATGCTGGCACCACAAGACAGAGCTGGAATTGAAGGGAACCGTGCTCCTGAATACAGAAGAAAGAATCAGGCAGGTTGTTGCGAAAGGAAAACTAGCCACTGTAGATATCCCAACAGAGTTTTATATCATTGTCCAAATAATATCATCAAAAAATTGTATCCAGGTAACAAACGCCAATAGTATAGAAAGCCAATCGTGTTGCCATGGCATGAAAACATCACAAAATTCCAACGGTGGTGTATATAAAGCACCCAGCGGAATTGTACCAACATACAGAACAAAAAAGTCCAGCTTTTCGTTAAGAGTTTTCGGGGAGCAGCCGTGAGGTGGATCATCGGCCAGGCCGTTCCGCGACTGGTTAGTATATTTTCAGCAGTTCAAGGGCAATTCATGTAGTCGTTGCCCGCATGCACGGTCATTCTTGTGTCTTGATGGTCATGTCATTGTACCGTAACTTGAGTTTCCACGAACCCTCAAAAGCCATTATTCGTAACATCCGTAAAACATAAAGTTGTCAAAAGAGCGCAGCGGAGGCGCCCATTCGAATCATGAAGATCACCTAAAATCAAGTTGGAAGGCTTTCCATTTGCCTCCGACCGTGCGGCATCGAGGACAGCCGCGCGGGTGGTTAGGATAGCTGGTCGGCCCGTGCGACATCGCGCTCCCTGGGCTGGACGTCACATTCCGGAAGGATGCAGGGGGGCTGGTGATGAACATCCCGACACACTCCCGGCAAACTCCGCAGATACATTCCGTGCAGGCATAGCATTCACTCAGTGCCCAAGGCCGCTTACAGCTGGCACAGTAGATCTGAATCTCTTTGCTACGGTAAGAGGCCGGGGTGGGATTTGAGAACCGATGGTGTTGCCGTTGCGACGCAGAGGGAAACATATTCAACACTGGGCTGAAATCCGAGTTGATCGAAGGCGCGAGGTGACTGGAGAAGGAATGATTCTTGCCCGACGTCGACGAAGCCGAGTCAATGGACGACTCGATGGACGGGAATGGCTCCAAGTCACTGTCGCGGTTGCGATCAAATGGCGGCGGGGTCATGGACTTGTGCATAGGCGACGCGAAGGGGTGGGGGAAAGGCCGGTAGGATGTCGGGTGGGGTAGTCCAGTGGGAGTTTGGAATGCGGGTGGTAGCGAAGAACGGTTGTTACCCGCAGGAGCCGAGGTGATGTTGGAGATGAGAGGCGGCATCGTAGGCGACCGGCCGACCTAGTAAGAGTTAGAAACGTAACCCGCGAGAATCCCAAGATCAACTTACATCAGACTGGTGTTCGTCATCTGCTTCTGTCGCGGAAGTAGCAGCCTCTATGAGGTCCTCCCAACGCTTACCCTGCGCCCAAGCTGCAGTTTGTGGCTCGGCAGAAAGCGCCTTGCGATCTCCTAGACTCGGACGTCGTCCGTATTCCTTCGATTTAGTGCGCTCGTGTTTCGGCTTGCGGGCCCCAGAGATCGACGACTTGCGAGATCGAGGCAGCTTGTCCCTACGTTGGATGGGAGGCAACGTCGAAGAGCGCCCGGGCGGCGAGTGTGTCAAAATGGAAGGCAGGAGCTCTCGAGGGCGAGCCGCGGGAAATGGAGGCAATGACTCTTGTTTGAAATGCTCGCGCAGTGACGGCAATTCGACGGAGCGGATCCGGTCCCGGTCATTGTCCGATTGGGTTTCCTGAGACGGACCAGTCAATGTCTGATTTTTTCGCAACCGCTTTTTCTCCCTGCTTAATCCGCAAACGAGTAGTCTGTATAGCATACCATGTCTGTATCCCAGTCAGATGCTAAGCGGTTGTGGTGCAATTGGGCCAAGGCGACGGCTGCGGTGGCAGCGGCCGGATGGGCTTCATCGATACCCCGCGGGGTTGCGGGGGAGCCAGCATCGGCAACATAAATGTCGCGATCAGCCAGATCTACTTCCCAGTCAGCTGCTGAATATCCCCAATCTGCCCAAGAGTATCAACCAACCATTGCGCCGTCGAGAAGTAGCGGGTTTCGGGGGAGACAGGTGAGCACGCTGGTCGGGTGGGGTTGTCACCATCAAGATAAAGCTCTCCTCGGTAGCCGGGAGCTTCGGAATGTAATGGTTGGGGTGAGCACGGCGAATGTGCTCCTGCATGGAGCGATAACGCTTTTCCTGTGCAAAGAACAACCGGTTAGATGCGGCCATGACAGTCTCGTTTATCCCAGCTCGTCCCTTTTTCTCGAATTTCGCAGCAGCTGCCCCTCCTCATTTTGCATGGCGCTTGCTGTCCACTGCATAAAAAAGTGGGGCCCCGATCGGCGGGGAGAGCGAGGAAGAAGCACGGCGACGAAGAACACAAAGAGATAGAAGAATAGAAACTTACTCCCAGACATCTCTTGCGACAATTGGAACCATCATTGTTTTTCAAAGGGCAAACCACTTCGTTATTGGCGTCAGTGACAGAGAACGAACTAGTTAAAGATGATCGGGGCGGCATGGTCTGCATGGATCCGTTCGGGCGGCGGCGTGGGGTGGGTTGGTCGGAAGGAGGTTCAAGCACCAGCACACACAAGGCAAGGCACACAGGCTGTGATTTTCAGGGCAATGTCAATTCAATCTGGAAGATCTCCGCAAGGCGACATCAGCTGCTGCGACCAGAAAAAAAAACCCAGCAGATTGTTTGCAGAAGCTCGAGCAAGTCTAGTCAACTGGAGAGGCGAAACGGGATGATGGAAGAAAGAGAACAACGGAGGGCGGCGAAAGAAAGAAAAAGAGTATTGCAACAGTATGAGTAATGGCCAAGCGGACGCCTGCTAGACTACCACTTGCTCTAGCTTCTATTTCCAAGACCAGTAAGTAGCACTGATAGTTGGATCAACGGAGAATGGGGGTCGAACTAATGCAATCAATCTCTCATAGAGCAGAAGCAGCAGCAGCAGCAGCAAGAAGAAGGGAAGGGATGAAGAAAGTAGTAGTAGTAGGCAAGCAGGTAAGGTAGTAAGTATGGGAAGCAGCACTACAAGCAGTGGCAGTGGAGGGGGAGAAAGTCAAGGAGCTTCACTGATCCACTAGGCCTAAAACAGGCTAGTGGCACACAGTCTGGACAATTGACAGGCAAAGGATTGGGGGAGAGCAAATATCCACTTTAAGCAAAAGGAGAAAGAGTCCAAAAAAGAAATCAGAAAAAGGGAATTGAAAAAAAGAAGGAAAATTGAGAAGGAAAGGCGAAAAAAGTGGGAACGGAAGGTATTGCAGTGGTACAGTCAGTAATCATACGTACAGTAAGTAATGAAAAGCTAAATCGAACAGGCGAAACAGATGGCAAATGCTTTGCTAGCTACGGAAGTTCTAGGTAGCTACCGAGCTAACAGAGCAGGGCAGAGCAGTGCTTGCGCTTGCAATGGGCGCAATGCTGGTTTCTCCGACCGCGTGGCTCACAGAGCGCTTGTGTTCGCCGAGAGGGTGGTTGTCCAGGATTAATGAACAATCCAGAAAACCCACGGAGCCGGCGATAAGTGGAACAAAGAAGGTTCCCTTTCGGTGGATTTGTTGTCAAACCCTCGATAAAGGTGGGATAAGCGTCTCACAGATGCTCTGTCGGTGGCACGATAAGCATTTCAAGTTCCGGACCGTGGGAAGGATAATCACAAGAAAGCAAGAGAATGAAGATGAGGAGAAATCGAGAAGAGGAAGAGAGAGGCAAAAGAGAACTCGGACGAAATCATTAATATACCAGTCACTACCTTATGCGTTGTTTCTGAATGTCTAGCTTATAGCAAACCAATACACATCCAGAGGAAGCTGCTGTTGCTGCTGGGCGAGGTTTAAAGTGGAACTACGATAAAAAGCTCCAGCTGGATAAGCAGGAAAGCTCCCTTCCTCATACTACGGTAGCAGCTCTCGGCGGCATTACTTTTCCTCTAGTAGTCTGCTGTCTGACTAGCTGACTGGAATCTCATTCGAGCAATCCCCTATGAGGCATTAATTTTGTTTTATTATCGCCCTGGTAATGCCGGTAGTACAGCATGTGCCAACAATGATCCTGGTATTGAGTACTAGCTATGTATTACGATTTCCTCCCCGTCCGAGACTAGCTGGACGCCAGAGGGTATCTGATGCCGATAGCGCCTATCGATAAGTGTTGCTGTCGCAGCTAAGCTAAATGTGGGACAGCGCGATATCCGCACGCACGACATGGATGGATGGGGGAAGTTTCTGTCTGTCTTGTCGCGGAAATTACCAGTCTCGAGCTGGGATGCTCGATCCGAAGCTTCGACCTGCTCCTTATTTTTCTTTCTGCTGTTGTAACGGCAAACAAAGGGGAGCGGTTGTTCTCCGACAAGCATGAGTTCCAGTCGAGTCGAGTCAAGTCAAAGTCGAAAGGGCCTTTGCCCGCCTGATAGTAAATGCGTGGGTGAGGGTAAGTGATGTGACACTTAGACTTTTTCTGTAGCTCAGCCTCGGTCTTCGTGACTATTACCTGACCGTACCGGAGCTCAAGGATGAGCAGCAGGAACCCCTCTGAATGGCCTCTGCCGTTCCGATTTTGCCCATTTTCAAGCATTGGCAGTTGGCACAAGACATAGACTTCATATATTCAGAGGACTCGCAAAGCACTAACTCATCACTCGTGATCCGTGCGATTCAACCCCAAAGTTTTTGCTTTTCTCCTTTTACACTCTGAAGCGAAGAGAGTTAGTTTAAGATCCATGACATGGTCCAGCTGGTCTAAAAATTTCCACCAGCCATCGTCGGTCGACGGCCCGGTTACTTGGAACGGGTCTAGCGGAAATTAGCATACGGTACAGTACGGTACAATACAGTAATCGCCGACCAGCAATTCGGGAATGCCGGTGGAACCCCCCTCCTCACATTCTTGGGGTTTACGACAGCTACTGCATAACCCGGCCCAGCTCAGCTCTGGACCAGAGAGAGCATAACTCAGGATGCTGGAACCACGGGGGAAAGAGAGAGTAATCTTATCGAGGTCACCAACCACGGATAAACTATCTAGTCGACGATCCATGGTGATAGAGGTTACAGAAGATTCCCTCTGACTTCCACGGAGAACTCCCGTCCAAGTAAAGTGTAGTGTAGTTGGAGGTAACCCTACAGCCCAGGGTAGTTCCTTAGTACTACTAGGTCCTACTAGGTCCTAGGTAAGGTATGCTTAAGGAAAAGCACCGCGTGGTTGGGTAAAGGATCAAATGGTGAACCGATAGGCTAAAAAAGGCCATGTGCTGCAACCTTGGCCTGGAGTACTTTTACCCCTCCCCTCGCAGGCTGAATGAATCCAATCAATCGCATCTCCCCTCCCTCTTTCACCTATCCTTCCCCTCTCTTCCCCTCCATCCCCCTCCCACACACATCCCTTCCAGCTGGAGGCTTCCGCTCTTTCTCCCCCCTCCCAACACTAAAACCAGCTTACCACCCCCCATACAGCTCCCCAAGGGGGAGTAGTCTAGTAAAGTGAGCTTCCCATGCATCTCGACCCGGAAGCTCACCCAGCTGCGAGCTTTGTCTGGTAGCTGCCTAAGCCCGAAACGGTTAAGACGACACAAAAGATGTAGGTAGTGGCAAACCCAGTTTAGCTCGAACGCCACTCCAATTCCTTATTCCCGTCTCAGTGGGGCTCTCGAAACGGTACCTTAGCCCAGTGAGAAAAAAAAAAAAAGAAAAGAAACAAAACACAAGCAAAAGATGAAGGAAGAAAATTTTCATTCTTCTCGAAACACACAACATGGCCACTTCTTGCTGATCCCATGGATTCAGGGGGATGTCGCCCCCTTTTGGCGGAGGATAACGTGAGCAACTACGTGGAAAGGTCCGAATTGTGTCCTCCCTCGGGAAAATATATACATACATACAGGGTAGGGCAGGACTTACTACCGACGTTCAGAACTTGTGCTTGTGCACAATTGACTACTACAGTCAAGGGACAAGTTCAACGGCTGAGAAAAGTAGCGTTGCCCCCCTCACCCCCTTCGGGCTCATACCTAAGCTATGGCTATCTGCCCCGGTGGAAAGGGAGGTGGGATACATGCCCAATTCACCATTTAAGCGAAAAAAAAAAAAAACAAAAAAAAAACGGGTTTGGCCGTGTATTTCCCGTGTGGTTTGGTGGGTGCGACGGAGCTACTGGTGCTACTGCTACATGAATCATTGGAACAGTGCTTGGACTGCCAGGAGTGTACATAAAAGACAGGTCTTGTCGTTCATTTGATCCCTGGACGGTCTTCCTGGCTCTGTTGTTCGGTCGGTCTTGCCTTAGTCCGAGTACGGGAGCTCGAACTAGTCCAGTTGACGCACGCGGGAAATCGACTCTTTCATTATCAAGGATGTAAGACAGGAGGAGTTGATATGAGGGGTTGGGGGGGGGGCTTGCTTAGCTTGAACATAGTCGGTCGGGGTAAGACCTTGACTGATGTGGTAGGCCGTCGAGTCACGATACGGGAGCTCAGAAGCGTCCGACACTCAATCATATACGTATACTACTAGTTTGTAGGATGTATTTGTCGTTGTCGTCGTCGTTGTTGTCAGCCGTGCTCAATTAGCAACACAGCCTACAAGTATGATATTCCAAGCAGATCCGTATTGGCATCCTCTTCGGTTGGTTCACACCGACATCACCATCTACACTGTTGTATTGCGGAGGAAGAGCTATTCTTGGAAAAGCAGTGCAATTGTCAGCCCGCACAAAAAGCATCGGGTGAGGGGCGCACTGATCGCCGCTAAAACCACAGCACTACCGAGCTCCAAAGAGTGCACTCAAATAATAAGGGATTAGGTGGGATTGAAAAGGCAGCTGATTCTGGTTTGCGTTGCATGGGCGGTCGGATGAGGTTCTGCTGGATCTGCCCCGGTCCTTGCATGCTTGCAGAGAACGCAGCGAATGCGATTTCTGGAGTTGTGTGCAGGATGAGACTCCCTCGCAGGAAATTCATGCATCACTGCCAGTCAGCGAAGGACGAGCAAGTACCGAGTACTGTACCTCCAGCGAGCAGCCTGCATGGTGGCGCCAACATATATTCCACGGTGCTGACCTTCTCGAAAGGGAAGAAACACACAAAGCAGAGAGACAACTGCAGGCACTGCAGGGCAGGTCGCAGCTGGTCAGTTGCCTCTCCGGGCAAGGTGCAGGTGAAGAAAAGCAGCATGATTGGCAGGGCAATTTGATGGAGAAAACCTGGCTGGTATCCAATGAATGGGCAGGGTTTCAGGAAATTTCAATTCAAAGACATTTTCCCGTCCACTGCCTCTCGGGCGATAAAGTCATTGATTTGATTTGATTTGATTGAATCGGGTTGATTGAATTGGAGTTCCCCCACTTCGGCTGGGCTGTGCGGCCTGCTGTTGCTGTACCGGCACTCTTGCTTAGCCGTAGTGCGCACACAGTGCCAAGACAACTGAGCGGTCACGAGCAAAAAAGAACTGGAAAGGCAAGGATGCCATCCATGGGCTTGGCGGTCTTGAGGCTCGCTTTTCACACAGTGTGGTTAAGTCTTGGCCATGGGGAGCTGTGTGTCAATCCGGGGTATACGCGTGTAAGGGACTGAGAGCTACCAACCTCCTTGCCTACCTGCCTGTCTCAAAGCTCGCCACATGACAGTTGTGTCTTGTACTGTACTGATAGCTTCACTGTAGAGGATCATGCCCCAATTTCGGCTATCGGCAATGCACCCAACTGTTACACAACAGAGGTTGGGACTTATACTGCAAGGCAAGTCTATGAGCAATAAGCCCATGCAACTTACGCACCAGGAGAATACAAATCGAGAATGCAGCCTCAGACTGCCCTCTTTTGCATGATCATGGATTCTGGTACGATTGTCCGTTCCCCCCGTCCCGATGGCGTCGATATCCGAGAACACACCTGGTGTGCGGGACAACTGCCGCAGCGCAGGCTGGCTGCATCGCGTCAACTTTTAACGGCTTTTTTTCAACGACGCGCATCCGAATGATCCCTACCTTCAGCACGTCTGAAGGAGATTTTCTCCTGGCTGTAAACCATCCCGTGCAGCTTATACCGGCTCAAATATACACATAGCACAATATGGAAGTCTTTCGGATGCGGAAATCCCCCGGAAACGTCGACTTCCCCGCCCATGGATGTCAGGGCACGCTTGTGCGGTCATCATGTCCGCATCCTCCTATTCTCTACATGTGTATCTCCTTATGTTAATAGAGTTGATCGACTTCTCACGGCAACCGACGGTCTCGACTACCATAACTGTTCCTGCTATTCTCCCCCCTCAACCTCTTAGTCTCATATCTGAGCATCGGCTAGGCAGTGTAGGTGCCGTCTAACCGTGTCCGAAGGCTCCACGGGGATCATCCGATGGGGCTCGAGGCCCCAGAACTTTGGAACCGACCGTCGCTGGGTCTGATCCGACCGAACCTTTACGCTTCACCCACGATGACATCGTTGGGGGAGGTGGGTTAGTAGCCAACTTGGCCTGATAAATAAAAAGGCCCGTTCGTAGTCTCAACCCAAGACACCAAGTCAATCGCATTCAAGCACCTTTCAATCATAGTATCTACTCTACGAACTCGAATAGCCTTATTCACCCAGCAACAACAACAGCACCAACAGACCACTGCTTTATTATCGCCACTACCACCAACCTCAGACACAACGACCCCAATGTCGACCCCCAAGAAAAACTTCCACGTCGCCATCGTCGGCGGCGGCATCGCCGGCGTGACCCTCGCCATCGCGCTGCACCACCGCAACATCTCCGTGACCATCTACGAGCAAGCGCACGCCTTCTCCGAAGTCGGCGCGGGAGTGTCCTTCAGCCCGAACGCGGTGCAGGCGATGAAGTTCTGCCACGACGGCATCTACAGCGCCTTCGAGAAGGTGTGCACGCGCAACCTGTGGCCCTCGAAGCAGAAGGTCTGGTTCGACTACCTGGACGGCTACAACTACAGCAAGGGCGCCGACGAGACGGGCGCCGACCAGCGCCGCCAGGACATCGAGTTCACTATCTCCAACAGCCTGGGCCAGAACGGGGTGCACCGCGCGCACTTCTTGGACGAGCTGATCAAGCTCGTACCGCAGGAGATCTGTCGCTTCAAGCGGCGGCTGGAGGACATCCACGAGCGCATCCGCGACGGCAAGCTCATCCTCAAGTTCGCGGACGGGTCCGAGGAAGAGGCCGACGTGGTCATCGGGTGCGATGGCATCAAGTCGCAGGTGCGCCAGATCATCGTCGGCGCCGACCATCCGTCGGCGAAGCCCTCGTACACGCACAAGTACGCCTATCGGGGCCTGGTGCCGATGGAGAAGGCGATCGAGGCGATTGGGGAGGAGCTGGCCTCGAATTCGTGTATGCATGTGAGTTGTATCCCTTGCCTTGCGTTGTCTTGTCTAAGCTGTCTCCAAAGACTTTCTAGCCTTAAAGTTTCTCGAATCCTGACATTGGATGATAGATGGGCCCCGGCGGCCACATGCTCACCTTCCCCGTCAACGGCGGCAAAACCCTCAATATCGTCGCCTTCCACACCAACCCCGCCGACTGGGCCGAGTACCCCCAACTCACCCGCCAAGGCACCCGCGAGGAGGCCCTGAAGGATTTCGAAGGCTTCGGACCGAACGTGATCAACCTGCTGAAGCTGACTGAATCCGATCTCAGCGTGGTGCGTACCCCTGACCCTGATCTCACTCCTCACCCCTATCCTCCATCCCACCCCTCCATTTCCAAGTTCCCCTCAACACAAAACAAAAGCTAACAGCACAAAAGTGGGCAATCTTCGACCTAAACGACCACCCAGTCCCGACCTTCCACAAAGGCCGCGTCGTGATCTCCGGCGACGCCGCCCACGCGACCTCGCCGCATCACGGCGCCGGCGCCGGCTTCTGCATCGAGGACACCGCCGTGCTCGCGACGCTGCTGCAGGACGAGCGCGTGCGCTCCCACGCCGACCTGGCGGCGGTGTTCGCCGCGTTCGACGCCAACCGCCGCGAGCGGTCGCAATGGCTGGTGCGCAGCTCGCGGTTTATCGGGGACTGCTACGAGTGGCAGGCCGAGGGCGTGGGGAGGGATTTCAAGAAGATCGAGGAGGAGATCAACCGGCGGAACGGGGTCATTGCGAATGTGGATGTCGCCAAGATGGTGGAGGAGGCCAGGCAGGAGCTGGGGAAGCGGTTGGCGGGGAATAAGGCTTCTTTGTAGGTGGGTTGGGCTTCCGGGTTTGGGGATGATGGTATGTAGTTGGTCTTAATCTGAGTGTGTATATAATTCTATGATGTAGATAGTTGTGATTTATGGCTTGGAGCATGTTTGAGATGTTTATAATATGTTTATGCAAGGCGCTATTTGGGAATTTGCACTGGTCTACTATTGATATATGAACTTGCTTCTTACATATGATTATGTGACATTATATCGGTATTTCTTGCCAGGGATCGCTATAAATAGAAGGTACGGCTTTTTATACAGGTATATAGCTGTCTGGAACCGAAAACCCGGCTACGTTTAATGTATTTTTTTTGGTTGCTATATTAAAATGCTTCTGAGACAATGTGAGATATGCCTTCAGGGCGCACAGTATCTTCTGAGACATGGTCCAAGTCAATTGAAATCATATCGGAGGATTGTGATTTGAGTGCGCATGATCCAGATACTTCACGGCTTAAGAACACCCGGCTCATGCTGATGATGAAAGGTAATTGCACAAGTCTCAGTTCCTGTCTCAATTTGCTCTTCCTCTCTGCTTACCTAGGTAGTACTCCACGCAAGCCCTGCATCCGACTGATTCCCCATTGGCTACCCCGCATCCAACTGCCGGGCGCCATCCGACATTTGTCCCGTTTGCCATGTTTGATCTGTTTGCCGGCCTTTCGGAAGCGGTCAACAGCGGCAAGAGAAGGCCGCATCCGATGGGGCTGGGGATTTCCCCTCATCAACTCCCCAACTTCCGAAAGCTTGTTTCCCTCCGACTCCCCAATTTTGAGGGGAATATGGGGCTGGATGACTCGTTCACTTCAAAGATCGGAGAGGTTGGCCTCGTGTGGACGTACTGGCTCTAGAGTTCCTATGGCTGCATCGGAACCCAAATCAGTATTCCTGATGTCCTACAGCCTGACGTGGTGGGTTGTTCTTCCTAACAGACTGCTCCCACCCGACCTTAACCGCCTTCAGTGTTCTTGATCACCCGGAGAAATGCGCCACAGTCTGGAAAGCCTGTCAGCAGGCGCTCATCTACCTTGTGCCACAATGCGGTGGAACCAACCTCTCTCATCAAAAAATTCTAGCTCAAGACATTTGGTGCGTTGACCGGGTCCCAGCGTGGAGGCCGAATGTTTAGACTCGTGCGAGAGGACACTGGTCGCGCTGTCCATCGAACCGCGCCGCGAGATACTCTGAAATGCGAATTTGACCTGCTTCGACTTGGCGATAGGTGCTCCAAGATCGCTCACTAAAACGTATCAGCCGGCTTCAGACAACCACGCATCACTCTTGACGTACTGGGTATATCCATGAACCTCGCTCGCCGGGGAGTCCCCGGAAAGGAAGCGAAGTACAACAGCGATTGACTTTTCGAGATCGGATCTTCAAGTATCCGGATTGCTTCAGCCGAGTTGGAGTGGCAGTCTGTCGCGTTGATGGATATCCTCCTCGCGTCGATACAGGAAATGACCCTTCGGCGGAGCAGTACCTCTTGAAAGGACTCGAAATCTGTGAACGTCAGCCTAGGTGCTCGACCAGCTGTTAGCTCAAACTGAATTACTGTACCACTCAAGTCATGGAATTGATACATTAGGAAAAGGGGGTATCGCGTGATTGTATGGAGGTCTTCAATCTTTGTCTTGTGCGAGCCTTGAAACCAGAGGCCGAGCTGGGTTGCAGTGACCCGTCGGCCGGGAACGTAGGGGAGCATGGAGCTCTTGACTGTGGATGATCCGCGGATGACTGTTTGAGTGACCTTGACTCCGTCTTGGACATCAATTGCTTCGATCGCTTCGGGCTCGTTTGTTTGTGTGTTGAAGCAAGCCAGGACATTGCACATGAGAGGACGGTGTAGCACGCATTTTGGAACATTTGGATCGAGGAATTTTCTACGATGGAAGTACGGTTAGTTCACAACTATATGGGCTGGGGAGAAGCGAGAAGGAAGCAGAGCATATTGACGCGGGCACATACAGCTGCACCGGATGGCTTGTCAATGGGATCTTTCTGTCGGGTATCGGCATTGATATCACCGATTGAGGAGAACCGATGGTCAAATCTGACTCTGCGGATCTCTGTCGAGATATAGCTCTTGATGTGCGGTCATCCGGAGGAGGGGACTTCTTCGGACTAAACAGGTAAGACAGTCCTGGCGAGTGGAATTCCAAATCATGAGCGTTCGTATTGAAGGCGTGAACGAGTTGGAAGTCGAGCCATTGTCGGAACTGTTCCCATTCCTCGGCGGTATCGTTGATGGACTGGCGTGTTTTCGCCGAGACTTTATCTTTTTGATAGAGATCATGATTGGGCACAAGATTGTGCCCATATCCGACCATACCCAAAGCATCGCGCACATCATCGCTCACTTGATGAAGAAAGCGTGATATAGCTGCGACATCTAGTGTATCGCCGCTATCGCTATCGAGCGTAGGCGCAAGCCCACCAGATGGGGACTGCGGGGCGAGACCATGGGTATTGTAAGTGTCGAGTCTGCGAGTGAGATTGCCTAGTCTCTCAGATATCTCCCGGATGCGATCGAGGACCTTTTGATACTTTTGACTGTCCACTTGGTTGAGCACGTTGTCGTTCTCGGGTATTGCACTCAGCATGTGCTCTGACTCCAGCAGAGCTCGCCTCAATCTGTTCCCACGGTGATTAGGGTGATGAGCGTCAAGGGTATTGGTCTCCATTGACTTGTCGAGCATACATCGCCTTAAAAGTAAAGAAACCTGTGATGTCATGGTTCTTCCAGCAATCAGCATGCTTCGTCATGACGTGCACTCTCTCCGGGAAAACGACGTACTTGATGGACTTCAGCATCTCGAGATTCTCCAATTGATTGTTCTCCGTTGCCTTTATGAAGCCGAACGTCGCATCTCGCGTTTCCTGACTCGACTTTAACATCGCAATTTTCAGACATCTCTCTAGCTTTCGTCGGAGTCTTTCCGCTTCGTCACGCTCTAAGGGCCAGGTAACCTTCTCGAATAGGATGATTGCTTCGGTGCCGAAGCTGTTACGCCGACTCTTCGAGGTCTTTTCATCCTGCATCAATTGGCGATGCTTATGTACGAATTCTGCGCATTCGTCAATCGTCTGGTTGTAGAAGACCCCCAATTCTCGTTCGCTCTTGACGGTCGACTGTTTTGTCTTTTGAATCTGCTCCAATAATCCTTTTATGGCTCTGAATTCTTGTCGAAACGAGTTGAAGTCGGCCGAAGCACTTGCGGGTCCTTCTTTGACATTTTTGTAGATGGTCCAGACAGTAGTAACAGCTGTCATGACATCCCCAAGACCTATCTGGGGAAAGCTCATTGCTTATTCCCTGTTTCTAAGGGTATTCTTCAGAACAAGAGGTGCTTTATGCTTTAATGGTATGGGATGCGAAATCAAGCGGAAGAGAATGGGAGCATTTACAGCAGAATGGATATGTGTCTCCAGGATCGACCAGTGCATCTCGGCGCTGAAAAGTCACAAGGGACCTTGAAATTCCACGAGGCTGAGCTACCATGCGAGGAGTAAAGTGCCTTCGCTTCTGTCTGGTCAGGCAACAGCTTGTCGCCGGGGGCGAACGAGCTTCAAGGGGGGTGTTTGAACATGACTGCGCCCCGCGATCTGGCCTAGGATTGAGATAATATTGTCTTCAGAGCTCCGAATCTTATTGCCTCAACCACATAGTAGCTACCCAGAGCTTTCAGTTGTGGATACCTTCATCGGGCAAACTCTCGTGGTGGCGGTGCACGAGCCTTTTAGCACCGGTTTAGTTTCTCCCTCCAGACCAATCGAGGAGCTCTGGTCAGGAACGTGCTGAGATGAGTCGATCAATTCGAAATGACGTACAGACGTACCACTATATTCTGGCTTTCAACACGAACCTGAATGATGTTCCCCGGGGCTGCCTTTCATCTTGTCTTTTCTTGTCTGCCTCTGTTCGAGTAGTAGCACCATTGCCTTGTGAGACAGACGAACATGAGCCATCAACATCGGCGGTTATCGCCCTTCTGTCAGCCTCGCGACCTTACAGCCTTGCATTCATGATATACCTATAACTTCTCGAACCGATCTGCGCTGATTTCAATTCTGATTGAGAGAAATGAGTCCGCAGTCTAGAAACACGCCATTCTATTTCAGCCTCTCAACTCGGTTCCTACACAAGTGGAAGGTGCCATCGGAGGCACAAATTCAGAACAAGACCAATCAGGGTTCGAATTATTGCCAGCCTGATTGATCGTTATGGGTCTTTTTCCCCAGGTCAAATTGTACCTGAATCCGTGGGGAAACTACGAAGACTTCAGGCATCATGCGGTTATTAGTCATAACATAACCGACGACGAGTACTCTGCTGATTCGCCTCTAGCCGGCCCAAAGACATGACTTCATTATTAGTCGTTTAGAGCATGCGAGAAAGCGAGAATGGCTTTGGGTTATTGTTGTGGCCGGTACCGGTTTCTTCGCAGATGCATACTGTGTAAGTGGATTGAACGTCAAGTACACAGCCGTGACTGACCTTATAGATATTCTCCGTCAACATGGTCACTCCGATGCTCAGTGCGGTCTACTGGGACGACATCAAGCTCAAGTCTAACACCTTGCACAATTATCAAGTTGCCCTCGCGATTGCCACTTTAGGGGGTGCTCTGGTCGGCCAGATCCTGTTTGGCATCGCCGCTGACATCTGGGGTCGCCGTAAGATGTATGGATGGGAACTCATCATCCTCATCTTCAGTACTCTCGGCATGTCAATGGCATCGTCTGGAAAGAATGACTCTATGTCCATGATTGGAATTCTGCTCTTTTGGAGGTTCTTCATGGGCGTGGGGGTGGGGGCTGACTATCCATTGTCGGCCGTAATCTGCTCAGAGTATGACCCTTTTTTTTTGTCGTGTGCAGTGTGTTGCTCAAGTCAGGTCTCATGGTATCTCAGGCTAGCTCCGACAAGCATAAGAGGTCGAATGTTGGCAGTTGTGTTTCTTTGCCAGTCTCTTGGAGAGGCGGCCGCTGCGGCCGTGGCACTCATTGCCGTAGCTGGCTTTCGAAGCAGCCTCCCAGATGATCCCAACAGTCTGAAATGTTCGGGCTCCTGTCCCCATGACCTGGATAGAATATGGAGGTATATTGTCGGCTTAGGCGCAGTTCCGGCGTTTGTGGCCATTTGGTTCCGGATGACTATCATTGAATCTCCACGGTACACTGCCGATGTGATGAACAATAGTCTGCAGGCTGCCGCCGATGTCTCTCAATTCTATCGGTCAACAGAGCTACCAGCCACATCGGCGTCGAGTTTGGGAGAGAATTCAATCTCTCTCACACAGACCCGTACACGCGACGATCGCATTATCTCGCCGGTCGTCTCCCGCGATTCTGGCTCCGGAGCCAGCGAGAATGACACAAAACCCCATGTAAGCATGTGGAAAGATTTTAAAATGTTTCTCAAACAGAACCACAACCACCGTACACTAATCGCTACTTCTTTGTGCTGGTTCTGCCTCGATCTGCCGTTCTATGGCTTGGGCTTGATGAATGCAGAGATCGTCAATACCATCTGGTACGGGCAGGCCATTCAGCCAGCGGGCGTCTACCAGTATCTCTTACGTGTGTCATACCAAAGCATTGTGGTCGTCTCGTCTGGTGCTATTGTGGGTAGCGCCATTGCGGTCATGACGGTCGACCGCATTGGCCGGCGGAATCTGCAGCTTTTGGGCTTTGCCTGGCTGTTCATACTAAATGTGATCATCGGTGCGGCTTTTCGGTATCTTAGCGAGCATGGCGATGCATCGGCTCTTGTTGTGCTCTATGTGCTGACGCAGATCTTTTTCAATTTTGGTAGGTTCATACGCTGCCATGGAAAGAGCTGGCTAATGCTGAACTAGGACCAAACACCACGACTTATATTGTATGTTGCATACAGAGGCATTCTCTAGACTTCGACATTGCCCATCGTTTGTATCATTTAAATCACATCTGACACCCTGCAGGTCCCCGCAGAACTCTTCCCAACTCGCTTCCGCTGCACCTGCCATGGTATCTCGGCTGCATCCGGAAAACTGGGATCTATCCTCGCGCAGTGCTTTCTGGGCTATGTGGACTTTGGCAATGGTGCAAATTGGCGACACGTGCCAGATTGGCTAGGTTATGCGCTTCTATGGTAAGCCCGTCGGGCTTTGTCTCGGGTGGTTTAGGTCTAACAAATATCTAGCCTGTCCTTCTTCATGCTGATGGGCCTCGTTGTCACTCTTTGGATTCCAGAGACCAGGGATTCGAACGGGAAGAACAAGGCTTTGGAACAAATCGCCGCGGAGATGGAGTCCAAGGGGGAGTTTGGTCGGGACATTGAGACTCATGGCTTGCCCAGGCCGGCTACTGACGGCCTTTGAGGTTTGAATCTCTTTATATAGCTCCTGCTTGCTGTGATACCTTTGTATGCCTGACTTTGCTTATGCGCCTCTTTTCGGGCAGTGACGAAAGCTCACCCAAGTATTAAACTCATTCATTACCCGCTTGTATTCACCAACAAGAAACAGTTAACCTTTGGATTGAGAGTCTCCGGTCACTGTGCTACCAGTAGGCCTTCTAAAGGACTTATTCACTTCCTTGCTACTAAACAGGTTGTAGATTAATTCACCACATACCACATGTAGTCTGTAGAGCTAAGCTATTGTCTCATTTTCATTCAATGTGATTTGACTAATTGTTGAAAACCATTTACTCTCTGACTGGATGTCCATTCCCTAGAGGTGGTCTGGCTCCATTTACTTCGTCTCCCTCCACTATTTAGACCTCCTTCCACTCCCACCTCTTTCTCTTCCCCCTCCTCGTTCCATCCACTAACCCACCTTCCTCCATCGCTCCATCTCTTCCATCCCTGACTCTTCATCTTTTCTTATCTTCCATCATCCTCTCATGTATCACATCATCATCCTGTTATCCTATATACTGCCTACCATCTTCAGATTGTCCCATCTACTTGATAAACCTTCTACAAGCCAAACATAGAACGCCGTCCGTCAACATGGGTCCGTTCCTCAAGCAAACAGCCATTTGGCGTATCCTGAGTGCACGCTATACAACCTTGAACGACAAACTCAGGCCATATCCTGGTGTTCCATTCTGGGCCGAAGAACATCAACTCAGGCCACCTCGCCAGTGACGGGTGAGGTGTCACCACCGTGTTCATTGCAGATCAAACGCCCGTGGCGAACCTACTCAGCAGTCTGCTTTCCAGAAGCTCCCAGTACTTCTCGCATGTTGAGGATCGATCTTACATCAATTAGCAACTGCGTTGCCCACACAGAGTGAAGATCATTACACGGAATAGCAGCTTTTCTCGACAGATGGTGATGAACTTTCAAAATGCAATTATCTACTCACCTCAGGGGCATCTCGAGAAAGTTACAGCTAGTAATTATCGAAAACCTCAGGATGCTCTCGATTTCCATCAGACTCCCCCTATCTACCCACACAGTGTGCGGTTCGTATTTCAACACAGAAGAATCCACAAAAGGTTATTGTCGAAATCACTGACCCTCAATTGTTTGGGAATCCTGGGCTCTGTCAAACGCGACGTCACACTATACTAGAAAGGGAACGATGCGCGACTCAACATGAAATGAAGAACCCTTAAATAGAGCCACCAGAGCACGTATAAACGTCGGCGCAGATGCGTCTGCCATGCAGTATAGCAATCTGCGAACACTGTGGTTGGATCCTGTGTGCCAAGGTCGCTAGAACTGGGTTAAAGGGGCGGTTTGCCCTTTACCCAGTGGCATTGAGTGCGGATAAAAAGTCCCATCTCTAAAGTGTTCTTCGGGCTCCCAACCAATGCTTACCAGAAAGTCCAGTCGATGAGGCGATCTCCGTCGCTTATTGTGGGATGATCTGACAATTAATTAATATTGACTTCTGGCGCACAACAGCTTAGATCCGGACTCATACGTATCGTGCGTAACACAGCTGAAGCTCACCCGGCGGTGAGATTATAGACAGTACGACGCTCTTATGCGGCTTCTTTTCCGACGTGGCTTTGAAAGCTTATACCTCGAACAGTATTGTTCCTGGATCGTCCTCGCGGCTGGAGGCTTAATCCAGCTGCGACAAAGGGACTCAGCGAGGGATATGGGTGGAAACGCAGAGAGTGTGGACACCTCCGTTGTTGGGGAACGAGATTTCGAGACCCTTGTGCACCAATTCGTACACTGCGGAACGAATGTTATGCAAATTCTCGCCGGCTGCTGCTGTACAGGACCGACTTCGAAAACAATTTATCGGCCTTTAGGAGCCGGAACATAGGATTTGGGAAGGGAGGAGAAGACTACTATATGGTCCATGTATCCCCTTACTCTACACTGGCGAATCTGGCCTCGATAAAACGCTCGCCTTCATTGCAGACAGCTGTTATCCATCGATACGCTCTGAACGATTCCAAGGATCCAATCAGTGCCTATTTTCAGCATGGTCACAGATCCAAGAGAGCGAAAGACCAAGAATCAAGCGAGCCTGATGATTTGGATCATTCGATTCAGAGCGTGGGCTGCACTGTCTTTGTCGCGAGCGCGCCTGCCCCCGCCGCGCCTGCCGCTCCTGCGCCTCCAGCGGGCACACCCAGGGCCACCTGGGACCAGCCTGCGCCCCGCGACCGGTCCAACGACGATGAGTGGGGTGCCTCGCGATTCGTCGAGCTACCCGCCGCGGCCTGGTTCTCAGGTCGCAGCGTGGCAGCGCCCGCCGTGGTGCCAGGCCTCCTACCCTGGACAGGTTCGCAGCCCCTGTCTGGCCGCGAGCGGGCCTGGATCCGCGAACCCGTTGTGCGGTCTGTATTGTATATTAGGTGGTCGGACCCCAGGCAGCTGGCTGTCCGGGCTCAGCTCTTCGAGGGCATCCTTGTGACTCAGGCTGGCCGGCAGCCGCCGCTTGACCAGATGTATAGATACTGTCGCGACCCCTCCTCCGGGAGGGTGTTCTGCAACTGTATTAGCAGAAGAATTAGCCAGCAGTGCAACAACTGTTTGCATACAGGTGGCAAGTACTGCTCCCTTATAGAGTAGTATTCCGCCCTTATGTGTCCCGGCCGCTGTGCATCGCGAATATGTGCTGCAATACCAGGCACTGCCATCATCTCCGCAGCCGGGGCTGCTGCCGCCACAAGATTTTATATTAGTCTCTTTCCGGTTCTACAAAGGAGATAAGGATAAGGCTTGCGTGATACCTTGTCATATCAGTGATCGGCTTCTGAGTTGCGGTCATGATGTTTTGTTCAAGATACGACCAATCGAAAGGAAGGTGCGAAGTTTAGTGTATCAATTGACATTCAGACTCTCTTAAAGGAGAGCAGGATTCTTAGGGATAAGGTGAGAAGCCTCCATAGAGCCTTACGAGTCTTATATTAGAAGTTTAGTGACACTCCAGGGAAGGCGGATTCTGCTAGCCCATTCAGGGGAGGACGGTCCTGCCGTCATACCCACCGCCACCCTTTCTTCCTCCATCTTCAGCCTGTTCTTTCATCAACCAAGTTACCACTGGGACAACATCGTTGGATAGTTACAAACGATGTCGGCTTCCTTGATGTCGATGGGAAGGCCATGAACGACCCTACTTCATCGTGACCTATACTACTGAGGCTCGTCTTGCCGTTAACCTCGCAATGACCCTCTCTCCATACAACGCGCAGAGTACCAGGATCAAGGAGCAGCCAGCTAGCCGGTGCTGCGATGGTCAACACAAGCTTAGGGCGTACAAGTCATTAAGTACATGACTCAGTACGTGTACAAGGGCCCGGACCATACTACACCCTACTTCAAAGCGGCAGACGAAATCAAACAGTATCTGGAGAGCCAATACATCGGCCCGACTGAGGCAGCTGTATGACTTCTCTGTTCCGTGTCCACGAGGAGTATGCGACCTTAGCAGCACCAGTGGAGGAGAATGGCCAAGTAAATAGCAGCCAGAACGAAGCATTGCAAATGTGGGTCCAGCTGAAATGAGTATTTCGATAAACAGCGACACGCGTTAATTGAGCGGGGCTTGCCAGAATCATCGGCAAAATTAAACGAACTTCAGTGGCATGGGCGTGTCTCTAGTTGACCGACCTTGAAATGCTTCGGCTCATACTAACCCATCCCATTCGGAATGAAGCTTTCCGCCACGTGTTTAAAAGTATGCTCGGGTACCAGGACGCATCAGGCATGCCGACAGACTCTAGCACTATGGCTTTACTAATGTCAACTCGAAGTCTACGATACCAGTGCTCGAAATGCCAGGGTGATTTCCCACGAAGGTGTCAACTCGTCAGCAAGACGGACATGCTATGCCGGCGGTGGGACGGGTGCAAGGTAGTCATACCTATATGATATGTGCGGTTCGCCTTGTAACCAAAACCCAATATGCAAGTTGCGAAAAGCAGTACAGAAACAAGATGTTCGTCTCAATACTGCTGAAATCTACATCCATTGTGATAAAGAACACTAAGAGTAAGAAGGAATTGGGCAGAAGTGCAACAGGTGGATGCGGTTTGAATGTAGGTACTGTTTCTGGCGAGATTAGATGGTCTGTCCAGTTGCTCATCGGTGCAAACCTACTGTAGTCTGAGCCTAGTGTCTAAGGATTTCAGGATCTTAGCCAAGCTAACTTCATGAAAGAAGCGTACCCTTTGCCTGGCTGCTGTATGTGGGCCCTATGAGCCTTGCTTAGGCACAGCCAGTCATTGAACCCGTGTCGGCCAATTCTGACAGAACATTGTGTGTTGCAAACAGCCATGACTACTATCTTTCCATGCTGTGCATGAAGCATACAAGGATGCGTGCCATGAATCCAAGATTAGAAGCGTCAACTGCTGCAACGTCGGGCTATAGCCTGAGATCACCAGCTGTGGCGATCATCTGAACCGAGCGAACGCGGCCATCGCCTGGACTGACGCCGCGCTAAGGTGTTTGCCTTTTGGGCGTCATTTCATAGATTTTGTCAGTTCCGAGACACCAAAATTAATTTCCTGGTCGTTCTTGCTAAGTATGATGACGTTGTGCCCAATAGATCCTGGCAGAGAAAGCGACTTGCCGCATCAAACGCCAGAGGACTGGTAAAGATGACAAAGATGACTCAGGGTCTTCAATGGCTACCAAACAGAACAATAATGGGCAAAAGAATTCTCCGCCGACTTCTTTATTAAACCTGATTCAAATATGAACCCCACGGAACAGGCTGCTGCAAATGGACGACTGCAAGGAACGTATCCCAACCGTCTTGGAGACGATGTCTGGGAACATCCGAGCCAGGGACAGGCCCGACGTACCACAATTACGTTCGCCTACATAGAAGACTTCAAAAGTGGAAGAGGGGCATATCAAGCAGGCCGATGATATCATACAAGGCGGAGAACACACTGCGTGCGGTGAAAGCAATTGAAACAGTGAGTTCGCAGAAGCCCAGCGTGATGGAACGTATTCAAGCTTCCCAATATCAACAATAACTTACTCGTCTTCAGAGCGACGATAGCCAAGAGCCACTCCATCGACAAATTTGCAATTCAACCCAGCTAGCTTGCCGCATGTGCAATCAACTCTACATCTACATGTCTCCGAAGTGGGACAGCTGGATTTGTAAGCTCGATAATAGTTTATCCCGATGCTGCAACTATATCTCTTACGGATCAGGATTTGGGGGTCTCTTTTGGCAACCTCGTCGTGTCAGAAAGCATTATGGAACCTATTTCGACACTTCGGGTCTTTCTGGTGAGAGCATCGACCACTTGGCGTTATGCACTTATTACGGCGATCCGGGTTATTACCTCAAATATCTCAGATCTTTGCTTGGGAGTGATCCAAAGGATCTGCCGTGGAAGAAGCAGAGCAGCCTCGACATCAATCTAAGGCAAAGAGAATGCATTTGTTCCTCCATTTCCATATCCTCATCTATCCACGCGTCTTCGTCAAGTTCCATCACTTGGCAAGCGGTTCAAGAAAAGTCCTTTACTACTCGTGGGTACCTCCGCAAGCAATACTGGAGGTTTATATTTGCGACTAAACCGGACGGAACGTTTGCTCACTCTAAGCATGATCTCATATCTAACATCGGGGGCGACTACCGCGACCGCTATACGGGCTTCCTCAACCCTCACACCCACACGTCAAAGGGAGACATCAAGCGATGTCTGGCCCAGACGGTCCTGACTCCCCGTACCAGTAGGGGAGACCCGCTACCAAACAAAGGGAGGGTTCTAACATCACTGGTTCCTTGCCCAGTTCCGGGCGATTCTTCCTGCTCTTCCGGAGGAGTGTCTTCGGTAATTTCAAAGAGAGAAAACACTGTCACATTGGTAAGGCTGTAACGGCCGTGCTGACTGGCGACCACTTCGCCAGGATGTTGCTCCTCGCAAATGGTCTCAGGCGACAGGTCGCTACCGGTGGGAGGGACGTGAGCGTTGATGTCTCCTTCTTCCTGAAGATCGTTCATGGCTACATCCATGGGACAAAACCTCGAGGTCAGAGTCGTCAAACTAGTACCATCTTCTGCTGCCCTGGGGGTAAGGGATGGGCTAGATGACCCAGGACCTGCTAAGATCGCGGTTGTCACAGATGCACGAGATGCTGCCGTGGAGTCGGAACTAGACAAGGGTGGTTATCTGGGATTCCCGACTGAGGAACGTGCGGTGGCTTACCGACGAGAGCTTCTGCCGATGTTCATCGCTTCGATCTTTACCCCCCAATATAAAGGGTGGTATATCCTTTGTGATAGAGAAGCTGTATACATGAAACAAATCTGGATCCTGGACGCCCAGTGTCACAATTTTAGTTACAATCCAGATCAACAACAATAAGATCTATAAGAACCGCGCGCAACTGTTCGACCTGTCGCCATCGACAAGAGCAGAGATGTCGAAGTTGACGAGGATCGAAAGAGAACCCAGAAAATGCGGCTGGCCTCTTCTGTCTGGGTTTATGCAGTGCCAACAGTAGCGAATGAAAAACAAGATTTCGATGTCGACCAGGGAGTATGTGTAGCGCTCGTTTATATTCCGGCGACGATTCAAGCCCTAAAAACAGCCGATGGCAGTCGAATATCCCATGCAATCATCAGATGTGTCTGTTCTCACGCACTCGCCGCTGCCGACTGAGATTCTGAGTTTTGTTTTCCTGGGTTTATGATCCAGGTCCTCCAAGGGCTTTGCGAAACAACTTCTTGGCGGAATGGAAAATCCTCTACGATTGGATTCCAGCCCCGCTGGAGAATTGAGGGTATTTACACACATTGTGCACTCGCTGAGGGTGTATTGACTATTCAGCCTCGCGTGCTCGAGCGGATCGAAGTGAAGGCAGAAGAACAATCTGTACTAAGAAGCATGCCACACTGGCATGGGAGGATATCCGCCTCTCAGATACGAAGGAGCTCACGTGAAACAAATTGGCCTCAATTATGCGATTCTGACGCGACAAAATGAGCAAAGATTATTGTACGGTGCTTCTAGTCTTAAACCCTGCGATACAATGAATGGGAAGGCATTGTGGCGGAAGAGGAGACAGATAGTGAGCTACTGGACAACAATGGGTTTTCCCCACGCCTTCCCCAATGAAACCAATGAGATGTACGTCTATCGAGTGCTTGACCTGGGATCCGATAATATTGAAGCTTGACAGACCATGTTTAGATACCGATTCGTGGGTATTCTTGGATATATCTGGACTCTAGCACGCCAGACCCCAGAAGGCAATGTAGCGAACGGCAGCCCATCGACAAGCGGATATAGGCCACCTTGGCTAATATTTTAAAAGAAAAGCTCCCCCATGGGATTGCCAGGATCGAACAGGCAATCTTCCCGTTGGTTGGTACAATATCCAGTGGTCCGAAACTGACTCGAAAAGAAGTGCTTCTCTCCCCGCATCTGTTATCGACTGGCTGGACATCATCGACCGTGGCTTGCACAAAAAGACACCAAAGGCAATGAGCTACCGAAGGACAGTACGTGGGTAGGCCATGCCTATAGGAACAACTTACGTAAGTATAAGCAAATGATATATTGTACGTGCTGATTTAATCGGTTGATGCAATCAATATGTATTGCATATGCCACACCCCATACCCAAGAAGCCTGTTTTCCTCCGTTTCTATCCTTCTTCTTCTCTTACATATGCCAGCCCTATATTATTATATCTCCTCCATCACTATCCTTTATTATCTCCACCTTACTATTCATGCTCAGCATATACTAACCGTATGATTCCTTAGATCCTTTCATCCGATCACACTCCTCTTACTCTACATTAAGCCTATACTTTATGTACACCCTGCATAAACCGCCGGGATGTCGGCAACCGCCCACTTGTGAACTCAGGATGACCTTAACAATCCCGAGCTTTTGAACACTGTAAGCCCGCACCAGCAGGTCGGCTACTTCCAGAGTACATATATACCTTGCCTATCCAGTTCCTATGCTAAGCATATGCAGGGCCAATCCCAAACAACAACTCAGGATGGCAGCCTCACTCCACGCGCGCCCCAAGAGTATCAGCCGAGGATAATTCCCGTATAAGCATATCCAATACACATGCACAGCATATGCTAACCTCTATAGGTGCCATGTGACAGTCGTGGGTGGAAAGATTATGTGTGGCTACTGCTGCCTGGCCAAACCAGAGGACATCGCAAATATCAACCATGAAGAAGTGCCTTCTATCTTCATCATCCTCACGACCAACGACCACAGGCAACCCACCGCAATCCTCTTGCTGAACGTCTGAGACACCGCGGGTAGGGCCAAACCGATGCAATATCCTGAAGGCCTGGCTGTGGACGTCGGGTTGCTCTTGCTCTTATCACCCACGATGCAGGAGACCACCCCGAGCCGAAAGGTTGAGAAAGACGACTTGAAGAAACAGGTGGAAGGCGGAGGTCAGGCTTTCCCCGAGTGTTTAGCACCTGAATGATTTAGAAAGGGCTGTTAAATTGTATTTTGGCGGCTCGAATTATGGCCGGAGGATTGATTTCACATATTCACGACATGACTGAATCAAAACACCGGTGCTAGATGAAAGGGATAACCGCTCGTCACAATCAGTATGCGATTCAGCTCTGTAGATACAGGTTTCTCGATGGTTCGGGGTAGCTGTATGCGTGGAGAGAATGCACGTGACCCCACGCCAACAAATATGACCTTCCTAAAGAGGCAATTCTGAATCCATCCCCCCTTCCATTAAACATCACTTGTAGAATCATCCATGCAACAAAGATACCTCTGCTCAGAGTCCGGCCGATGCGTTTCTCGCCCGAGACACGATAACGTTATTATCCCAAACGTTGGACCCTCACAAAGAAACAACACCCCATCGTCACGGGAGATTGCGCCATCGGACCACGGCTTTCGTGATCGCCCGCCAACAGCAACATAACTGGCTTAACCCAGGCATGTGCGCTCAGGCACGCCATCCTCTCCACTCTTTGCAAGTGCAGGGAAGAGTCAATGATCATCGCGTGCAGGAACGAATTCTGGAACCATGGCTGGACCGATGCGCCGATGCGCCGAGGGGTCGAGGGGTAGCGGGGTTGCCGGGTAAGTATATAATCCATCCCCTCGCTCATCCAAGCCGCATTTCTGATCCTCTACTACAGAATATACCACAGAATTTCCGAAAGATACCAGCAAAGACTTTATCCACGGAGCAAGACCACAGGCAGTCCCCCGCAATGGCTCTCACCCAACAACCCCCCACCACGATCCCCTTGGACATCTTCCCGGACGGCCTCAAAACCACCGGCCAACACCCCCCGCTCTACGAACACATCCACCCCTTCGACCGCTTCCCCAAGGAAATCACCGGCCCGACCGTCTGGAAACCCGAGGACTACCGCGAACACCCGGAGAAATGGACCCATCGGTTTACTGCTGCGGAGGTCGAGGAGTTGTCTACGACGGCGGACGCCTTCCTGGCGAATAAGATCCCGTTGACGGGTATCAGCAAGGTGAGCAGCCCCCTCTACCTTCACCTTCACCTTCACCACCACCACTCTGAAGCATGAGCGCTAACCAAGCAACAGACCAATTTCCCCCTCCCCACCCTCTCCACGCGCCTGCACACCCTGCGCGAAGACCTCCTGAACGGCAAGGGCTTCATCCTCTTCAAGGGCCTCCCCGTGCACGAATGGGGCAACCACAAATCCGCCGTCGCGTACATGGGCCTAGGCACGTATCTGGGGTATTTTGTGAGCCAGAACAGCCGCGGCCACGTTCTGGGCCACGTCAAGGATCTGGGTGAGGATCCGACGCAGATCGACTCGGTGCGCATCTATCGCACGAATGCGCGGTAAGCCCCGCCTGGCTTTCTCCTACCTTCCATCCACCCAACCCGACCAACCCAGCCCCAAGCCATAGAATCGATACTGACCGTTGACTGGGTGGGGCAGACAATTCTTCCACGCCGATGACTCCGACATCGTCGGCCTGCTATGCATCCACCGCGCGCGCGAGGGCGGCGAATCCGACCTCGTCTCCTCGCACCACGTGTACAACACCCTCGCCAAGGAGCGGCCGGACGTGCTGAAGACGCTGACGGAGCCGATCTGGTACTTCGATCGGAAGGGGGAGACGAGTCAGGGTGAGGAGGAGTGGATCCGGACCAGTGTGGTGTATCTGGAGCGGGAGGGGGATGCGCCGGCTAGGGTGTATACTAAGTGCGTCCTACCCTACCACCCTACCACCCTACCACCCCAATACCACAATACTAACAGACCCCAGATGGGACCCGTATTATGTCCGCTCGCTCACGCGCTTCTCCTCGACGGGCCTGATCCCGCCGCTCAGCGCGGCGCAGACCGAAGCCCTCGAGGTGCTGGAAGCCACCTGCAACCGGCTGTCGCTGCACATGATCCTCGAAGTCGGCGACATCCAGTTCCTGGCGAACTCGCACGTGCTGCACGCGCGCACGGCGTACGTGGACCACGCGCCGCCGACGCCGCGGCGGCATCTGATGCGGCTGTGGCTGGCGACGCCCGAGAGCGAGGGCGGCTGGCGCTTGCCGTTCTGGGATAGTAATGAGAAGAAGCGCGGGGGCATTCAGGTCGATGATCAGCCGCCGGTGGCGCCTTTGGATGCGGAGTAGATTTTCTTTCGTGGTTGGTCGGTCTCGGACTGTAGTGATTGTCTTGTGTTGTAAGATTTAGCCCTGTCTTGTCTGTTGGTTGGAATTAAAATACCATTGTTTTCTCTCTAAAAGATTATGGGGATGGGATTGGGGTCGGTCATAGTGTGAGTGTAATTAGGTTGTAGTCATAATTCGTACAGTACATGCTTGTACTTCCTTTCTCTTCCTCACTTCGTGCGATGCTGGGAAGGGGAGACTGTTATCTCTTCAGACAAAGGGATAGACATAGCCCTAGCTTCCATCCTCCAGTCACCAGCCATTCTTATTCACCCGCCTTGATCTTATAATTCCCCCCACTCACAATCTCCAACTTGCCCTTGGCCACCATCCCCGCCAGAAACTCGCGCAGCTCCTCGTTGCTGAACGGAAACCCGCCGGGGACCGCGATCTTCAGCATCATCACGATCCGCTGCAGGGGCATGGCGCCCTGGTTCGTCAGCATCCCCACGATAAACTGCCAGTACAGGTTCATCTTCTCCATCGCGGCCGCTTCGGCCGATTCCTTGGCGGCGGCGGCGGCGGCCGCCGCCGCCGCCTCGGCCGCGTCTTCGAAGACCGGGGAGGTGCTGATATTGGACGGGCGGTGGGGGTGGTGCGTCGTCGGGGTCGTAGGGGCGGTGTCGGTCTTGGGGGAGGTCGCGGTGGATTGGGCGGCGGGTGGGCCGTCATGCTCACCAGCGGAGGAGGAAGGCAGGACTTCCAGGACGCGGAAGGTGTCGCGCGGATGTTCGTGGAGGATGCGTTTGCTCACCCAGAAGAGGCAGGCGGAGCGGACGAGAGTGGCGGGCATGTGGAGTTGGTGGGCGAGGTCGGGGATGGTTTTGGTTGTGTTGGTAGAGGAGGAGTTGAACGCGTAGATGACCGTGGCTTGCCAAGTGGTGACTTCATCGACGAAGACGCGGTCCTCCAGGTCGAGTTCCACGGTGACCTGGCCGAGGCCGTTGAGCCAGGTGAGTTTGCGGGATTGTTTGAGGGAGCCGAAGCCCTGCGCGTAGCGCTGCTGCAGGGAGGCGATGGGTTCGGGGACGCGGAACTCCGGCCCCAGGAGGTCGGGCCAGAAGAAATGAGACAGGATCTTGGCGTGGAGGTCGGGGTTCTCTGATTGCTGCTGGCTCTTCGCTAGGCCTTGGTCGTTGCGGATGACGCCGTCGACGCGGCGCGAGTCGAAGATATCGCGGAGCATGACCTCGCACGCCTGCAGCGCGTTGTCACCAAAGCGGACCTTGAGTAATTCCAGCACGGACATCTCCTGGTCGAAGTCGGCACGTTTCTGCAAGAGACGCTCGCCGAGCATGTTCTGCATCTCCTTGACGAACATCTCCTTCGAGTCGAAGAGGCTGATCAGACTGCCAATCACGTCGGACGTCTTGGATTTCCGGTAGTCTGGCGCCGCGTCTACCGGGTCGGGCATCCAGTTCATGTCATCCCAGTCGAGTTCGCCACTGTCGGCTCTGAGGGAGTTCTGGTGCGCCTTGGTGAGCTCAGCGGATAGTTCAACCAGCGTGTCCGGGTGGTGGAGGGATGCGGTCTGACCGTCCGCATCGGCAGGATCGGCCAGTAATCCGCCAACAATGACTTTGATGGTATCATCTCGGTCACGGAGGTATCGACGGATGGGACGGGCAATCCGATCGAGGAGAACGCCCTTGGGGTCAAGTAAATTAAAGGCTCGGATGATAGAAATATAGACCTGGAGAATCTCGATAGTGGATGCTCCCGGATGCAGCAGTCTTAGATTCAAGGCTGCAATGAAGGACTGGGTCAGATGATATCGCGCGGCAGGGTAGGTTGTGAAGTGGCGGAGATCCTCGATCGCACCGCTGCTTGCAGGCCACTCCACGATCACATCGAAGAGCTCGCTCGTGCGTAACGCTCCTAGACGGGCAATGCCAATCTCTTGCCATTTCTCCACATCGCCCAGTGTCACGTCAAGGTTGTCAACCTCCTTTTCACCGGATTCAGGCACATTGATAATGGACAGGACCTGAACAACTAGCTGCGCAAAGACATTCTCAATCCACTGCCGCAAGTGCTGCGAGGCAAGCGACGGGCCTTCCCACTGGCCCATATACGCTGTTCGCACGAACTCGGTCATCAAAGTATCCATGACGCTGGCGAACACCTTCTGTGCCTTGTCGCCACCCATCCCTACGAGTTGCAGCCCATTGCATAGCATCAGCAGCCGCTCTCGCGCAGCCCCGACCTGGGAATCTTGTTCCGTCAACATCTGCATCCTGGCGGAGGGCGAGGGCTCATCGCGCCAGTCCTGGTAGGACACGGAGCACTGCCGATCCACATCCATGTCATCCACATCATCCAGCCCGTCCGCAGCAGCCCTCTCCCGCAGGGCATCAATCCCCAGGATGACCAGCGCCTCCTTCATGACCTCGCGACTCAGCAACGCAGACGCCTGCGACCACGGCAGTGCATAAGCCACCATCATATGAAACGATCGACACAGTTTCCCATACACAGTCTCCTGCTCACCCCGATACAGCGCGGTCAGGATCTCCGTCAGCGGTTCAAAGTAGATCCCCCGAATGACTTGCAGACACACCACAATCCTCTGCAAGAGACCATCCTTCTCCGGTCCTTTGAGCGTCTGCATCGATAAAAGCGTCAGCAAAGAAAAGCACATTAAGCCCGATTTCCCGCCGGTCCAGCAAACTAACCTCAACCAACCCACTTCTCACATTCTTCAAAAAGTGCCTCCGAATCTCAAACCCGTACCAATCCAAAATACTCTTCTGCAGCGCGTCCCTTTGCTGTCGCACCCTCTTCTGCCCGAGAAACGGCTCGAGTAAGCACGCGAACGCATCCAGGGTCTCCTGGTCCGCCGTGCGATGGCGGTTCCACAGCCGCATGAATTGGAACTGGTCCATCTGTTCGCACCGGAGGAGCGTCGCGAAGCCCCGGTCGGGGACCGCGAGGAACTTCGTCGCGACGCGCCAGGCGCGGTCCCAGGTCGCCTGCTCGGGCCAGAGCTCGTCGTTGTCTTCATCGTCTGAGGTTGCGATCTCGGTTTGCTGGGAGGTGGTGGAGGTGCGGAAGGTAGGATTCTCGGGGCGCTGGGAGTCGGGTTCGGGGTGGTGGTGGGAGCGGTGAGAGGAGCGGAAGAAGAGGGGAGGGTTCGGACCGAGTGCGTGAGATTTCGCGGCCAGAGGGAAGTCGTCGAGCGAGGCTGGGGGGAGGACGGAGGAGAAGACGCGTTTGCGCCGGCTGGTAGTGGGTGTTGCTGTTGTTGGTGGCATTCTGGTGTTTGTGGTGTGAGTGGAGCCCGGATAGTGAGGGTTCAATCGAGGGGGGTCATAGTAGAGCTAGATGGGGCTTATGATCGCTGCGCGCCTTCATCGAGGAGGCGGCATTGTATTGTAGGGAACCCGTTGTCGTGGATGTTGTAGTGATTGAAGGAGTGCAGTTGCTGGAATTGACGGTGTTGATGGTTTGGAGATGATCGGCTGAGTCAGCTGGCTTATCGATAAGGACCTTCCTAATGAGGAAATCCCTAAGCATGACAAGTACGGAGTAACTTACAGTACAGCTAGCTTAGTTAAGAGCACAGAACTGTGTTGACTGAAAGTTAATGCATGCAGCTGGAGAGAAAACTTCATGCTGCAGCACACTGAAGCCTACAGTTTTACAATCTAAGCCTATCTTGTATTGCAAAGGTAGCTCTGGCTTCAATGTTACTTCAGCTTCAAAGAAAAATATTGAAACCGCAGGGCGAGGAATGAAAAGCAGTCACCGCGTAAGATCAGGATGGAATAGGCACCAGCAAGTAACACAGGGATTTCTAGTCTACTGACTGATCCCTTCTCTAATAGTACTTCTAGAATGTCGTCAAGCGGGACACTCGTATTTGCTGTGCAGCATGGCAACATGGCCTGTAGCCGCTTTACTCTGGCTAAGAGCTTCACCGATATTTGTACCACTGGGGGCTTATCACGTTTCCGCCAGTGGGTTGACCGCCAGTGTGTTGAGAGATCACTAGTTGAATGCCCAATGGGCGGTTCTAATGCACGGAATCAGTCTAGTATGATGATACATTGGCAAATCATCAGTCTACCGGCAAGGCATGTTATCTAACGGGTATCTCGTCGGTGGAGGAAAAGACAAGGCCACTCAAATATTGAACATATGTACCCACGAGACAGATGTATCAGAGTCTGTTCTGAGGGGTTGTGTAGGTAGGTGTAACCAAAAGGCAATTCGAGCCGGGTCTGGGCCCCCAAAAGGAGGTGCACCTGCGAGACCGCAAACCTGTTGCGTATCTAGGCCGCCTGGTTATCGTCCACCTTCTCCCATTCGCTATCGGTGCTCTGGTAGCCCGAGCTCTCGCCGCTGACGCTGAGACGCTTCCGAATTTCGCCTTGCGCCTCGGGGAGCTGGAGGGTGGCCGAGGCAGTGGTGGAACGCGGAGCGGAAGCGGGCACTGGTGCCGCCTCCTTGCGCACGGCGATTTGTTCAGTCTCCGTATCACTATCGGTGGCGTCGATAGCACCAGGAGTCTTGCGGATGCTGCTGTCCGGCTTGTCCTTGGAGCCCTCGTCCTGTTCCCGATCCGCTTGCTTCTGTTTCTCCGCCTCCTCGGCCTGGAACTGCCTTACTTCTCGCGCAAACCAGTTGATAGACCACCAGAGAGCGCCGGATAGAAAGGATAGAACCAGGAAATGAATGCTGTAGGTAGCCAGGAGGAGAGACAAGAGCAAAGCCTGCAGAGCTGCAAAGGTGACGTTGGTTGCGACCAGGAGCGTGGGGGTGGGTCCCGGAGTGAAAATGCTGGACCAGAGGTCCTCCATGAACGAAGCCATAATGGCGATCTGCTTCAGCTCGATTGGCCGGCTGAATGCGGGGGAGATTGCAAGGTAGGTTGGGTGAAGCTGGGGAAGAAAGGGCAATGACGTCGCAGCCGGAAAGTGGAATCCGTTGTCGCGGTGGTGGTTTTCTTTTTCTGTGCTTATTTTCCCCCCTCTCGTTCAGCCGGTGGGTCGCTCGGTGTGAGGTCGAGGTCGCTGACTTGCGTTGAGAGACTAGATGGCTTCTGTAGCTAGCCAGAGATCTGGCGAGGACAGACGTCTTCTGTGCAAGATACCGAGTAGGAGGAAGGTTGAGTGAGGAAATCGGAGGGAAGGTCGGCGCAGGGGGAGAGTCGCGGAATGTTTGGGTGTTTGGGTTGCGGGGGAGGATCGCCCGATCAGGTTTGGCCGGTCGGCGTTTGACTTGAGCCGATGGTGGGGAATATCACTTTGGAGTTTGGAGACTTTGGTTGAGTAGACCAGGAACTGAGCTAGTCACGGTTTACCCCGTGGGGGATCGATGGGTAAAAGTGGAAATTGTAGACGAAGGTGGATAGAGGGAACTGGGGAAGTGAAGAAGAAGGAGAGAGAGATCCAGGCTACTTTCATGAAGAGAGATGTAGAGAGAGAGAGGAATGGAAAAGAGGGGGAGACCAGCTGCCCGCTCTGGCGGTGGGCAGCAGAGGTGAGGGAAACAGCAGCAGCCCAACGACTGCAAAGTCATCCTCATCATCACGGGATCGACTGGTTTGTCAGGCAGGCAGGCAGACAGCATATCTCAGAATGTCTCTCCCTCTCTCTATCTCCCTCCCTCTTCCCCTCCGGCTATCGTCAGCTCTCCGTCTCTACCCACCTCCGTTGCCGACTTGTCGCATCATCCATGATCCCCCGATCGGAGCAACTCTGGCCAACGCGTGATTGGAAGACGCAGTCATCATTTGTACTTGCTCTCTCGTGCGGTGGAAGATGCACCTGTCATCTCCACGGCTGAAGAAGCGATGACACGGTCACCCTCCCTACCCGCAACCCCGAGATATCGACCATGTCGGAGGGATCAGATTGATTATTAGCCTGCAGTCTGAGGAGGGGGACTAAGCAACTCTGTTTGCTCGTACAACCCCCACGGAACTTCCCCGACCTGGACTGAAGCCAAGTCGGATTCCGTTTGCATGTCCGGATTTGGCAGATGGGCTCCCATGCCGTTACAATGACGACGGCACGTGCTACATTGCGATGACAAGCACACACAATCAGGGAAGATCGCACAATCTCGACTACAGGTGTAGCTGGTGGTCTGATTTGAGCTTCACGTTCTTTTCTGTTCTGTTGTTGGGTTAGAATGCCTGATAAGACACCAGACCGGCAATTCGATTTTGTTCCATTCCCAGTCCGCTCTCTTCGATGGGATTCGCCGCTTGGCCGCTTGGCTTCGAAGGGAGATGGCTCTATCCCCGTCCCACTTGCATCCCCCTCTTCTATTCGACCATCCACCCTGCAGATCACCGCATTTAGGGTTATTTTCTTCTCCTCTCTTCTGCCTCATGGCGCTGGAATCATCCGGGGACCATAATCTGGGTCTGGGCGAATCAGGTCGTACCGGTCCGCCCACCGTTACCCAAGGCTTTTGACTGCCTCCGACTGGTTCCAAGCTTCGACCATATTCACTCCCCCCGGATTCTGTATGACTATAAGTAACACTGTAACCTCTCGCTGTAGACATGTAGACCTCTCTGGCAACGTTGACCACCTGCATCAAATCTCCTTCCTCTCCTCTCCCGGACCCACTGGGATCACTCCCTAAGCACTTCTCTCCTCCTTCTGCCCCCTTTGTTTATCCTTCACGTTTATGGCCATGACCACCAAATCTGATCAACCCACAAAAGACCTCATTGCAGATGGTCGGTCCTCCATCCAAGGGGTCACCCACCATGCCGAGGACATTGTTGACGGCCGGGAGCCCTACGGCCCACCCGGGATCCGGGGTCTCATCGCCAATCCCTTTGTACTCCTGTGTGCCGGATGCTCAACCCTGGGAGGTCTGCTCTTCGGGTATGACCAGGGTGTGGTCTCTGTGATCCTAGTCATGGACCAATTCCTGAAGCGCTTTCCCGAGGTAGCCGAGGGACACTCAGGCTCCGGGTTCTGGAAGGGGTTGATGACAGCAATGATTGAGTTGGGAGCACTCATAGGCGCCTTGAACCAGGGTTGGATCGCGGATAAGATTTCGCGACGATACTCCATCATCGTGGCAGTGATAATCTTCTTGATTGGTTCTATTCTGCAGACGGCAGCGATGGACTATGCCATGTTGACAGTTGCCCGGTTTATTGGTGGTCTGGGAATCGGCATGCTGTCCATGGTGGCCCCATTGTACATTTCTGAGATCAGTATGTATCCGTTATTGCAGGAGGACTGACATTCTTGATGCTAATATTTGCTGCTACGCATAGGTCCTCCCGAGTGTCGCGGTACCCTCTTGGTGCTGGAAGAGTTCTTCATTGTGCTGGGAATTGTCATCGCATACTGGATCACATATGGCACTCGATACATGGCCGGTGAATGGGCCTGGCGCCTGCCGTTCTTGCTTCAGATGGCCCCTGCTATCATTTTGGTAGCTGGAGTCATTGTTTTGCCGTTCTCGCCGCGCTGGCTTGCCTCCAAAGGCCGAGAGGAGGAAGCCCTGCAGAGTCTGTCGCGACTGCGGCAATTGCCTGCGACGGATAAGCGTGTGCGCCAGGAATTCATGGATATCAAGGCTGAAGTACGCTTTCACCAGGAGATCAACGTGCAAAGGCACCCCAGTCTCCAGGATGGTGGACTGAAGAGCTCGCTGCTGTTGGAGATGGCCGGCTGGGCCGACTGTTTCAAGAGCGGATGTTGGCGGCGAACCCACGTGGGTGTAATGCTCATGTTCTTCCAGCAGGTACGCTCCCATTCAGCTCTCTATTTACTTGATAGACTTTCCAGGTCTAACATGATCATAGTTCGTCGGTATCAACGCCCTTATCTACTACTCTCCGACCCTTTTCCAAACCATGGGCCTAGACTACGACATGCAACTGCTCATGTCCGGAATCCTCAACGTCCTGCAGCTGGTCGGTGTGGCCACGACAATCTGGACGATGGACAGCATCGGCCGTCGCCCGTTGCTTCTCTGGGGTGCAGCCATCATGGCTCTCTGCCACATCATTATCTCCGTTCTGGTCGGCCTCTACTCGGACAACTGGCCTGCTCACCGGGGACCCGGCTGGGCCAGTGTGGCTCTTCTTTTCGTGTACATGATTGCCTTTGGGGGATCGATTGGTCCTGTTGGCTGGGCTATGCCGTCCGGTAAGCAGAAATTCTCATTGCTGGACACGCACAAGAACAAGGATACTAACAAGCCCCCCGTTAGAAATCTTTCCCTCTTCGCTCCGCGCCAAGGGAGTGGCTCTGTCCACCTGCTCCAACTGGCTCAACAACTTCATCATCGTAAGTGACGCAGCTCGAGTCGTGATTCACCTCCATTAACGCATCCCCAACAGGGCCTGATCACTCCACCCCTCATCCAAGACACCGGCTACGGGGCCTACGTCTTCTTCGCCGTCTTCTGTGTTCTCACTTTCCTATGGACCTTTTTCTTCGTCCCCGAGACGAAGGGGCGCACCCTCGAGCAGATGGACCACATCTTCAAGGACAATTCCAGTGAAGCCGATCGCGATCTTCGCCGGGCGGTTGAGGCTCGGATACTGCGGGAGGAGGAGCGGGAGGAGGAGACCCAAGGCACTTCTGTTTGAGCGGATTTCTCAATCTAGCCCTCTTTCTTTGTCTCATCGAGGATCAGACAGGGTGCGAGTCATCTGCAGCTTCACGTCCACTGGTGGATCCGTGCGCTGCAGCTTCAATTCTTCATACATAGCGTTGATTAGGTAGTCCCAGGGTTATGAAATTACGATTTCCAATTTTCATGATTGGGTTATTTTTCTTGTAATGTAGACTTGTTATTTTGTTGAGCGTCCCCGTGTCCAGACTACCAGATAAGTATAACCAGAGATCCTGGATTGAATTATGCTTGCTACTTCGTGTGTAGGACAAAGATTTCAATGCGATGCATGCAGTGTAACCGTCGATCCGCCTTGCATCATGCGGGGAAAACCACAAAAGGTCGCCTTAACCCCGTCCACTTCCGCAACTTTCCAACTTCGCTCACACCCGCTCAAAAGGAGAGCATTATCACCCAACATGTGGTCCAAGCACTTGATTCTACTAAAAGTCATCCTCGACACGGCCCTTGCGACTTCAAACCCCGAAGCATTCGATGCGACCACCCTTGCTGAGTTCATCGAGAAGGAAACCCCAATCGCCTGGAAGGGGATTCTCAACAACATCGGAGCAGATGGAGCACTAGCACACGGCGCCTATCCAGGCATTGTGGTCGCCTCACCCTCCAAATCAGACCCTGACTGTAAGCATCCCTCCGAGTCCTACGAAGAAGCTAACAAACCTTGGCAGATTTCTATACCTGGACACGAGATGCGGGGCTGACCATCCCCGCCATCACCGCCCATCTGACCGACGACGGGGACGACACCTCCATCGAGCGCATCCTCCAACAATTCGTCACCTCGCAAGCAACCCAGCAAACCATCTCCAACCCTTCCGGCTCCCTAGCCGATGGCACCGGGCTGGGCGAGCCCAAATTCCACGTCAACATCACCGAGTTCACGGAGGCGTGGGGGCGCCCGCAGCGCGACGGACCTCCCCTGCGCGCCTCCGCCCTCATCGCCTACGGGAACCACCTCCTCGCCCACGGCAAGACCGCCCTCGCCCGATCCAACATCTGGCCCATCGTCCGCAACGACCTGGCCTACGTCGCCCAGTACTGGAACGAGACCACCTTCGACCTCTGGGAGGAGGTCCGCGGATCCTCGTTCTTCACCACCGCCGTCCAGCACAAGGCGCTCGTCGAGGGCCAGGTGTTCGCGGCGGCGGTGGGCGAGACGTGCGCCGGCTGCGCGGTGATCGCGCCACAGATCCTGTGTCATCTCCAGCAGTATTGGGACGGCACGGCGGCAGTCATTTCTAACATCCCAACCAGCGGGCGCTCGGGGCTCGATGCGAATTCCATCCTTGCTGCGGTCCATACCTTCGATCCGGAGGCGTCGTGCAATGATGATGGTGGTGGCACCTTCCAGCCGTGCTCACCCCGTGCGTTGTCAAATCACAAGCATGTGGTCGACTCGTTCCGATCTCTGTACAAGGTGAACCAGGGGCGTGGGGCTGGCACGGCGGCGGCGGTGGGGCGCTACGCTGAGGATATCTATCAGGGGGGCCATCCATGGTATGTCGTGCTGAGTCTTTCCCGGTCCTACTACTGATGAGAAGCTAGGTACCTCACGACCCTTGGCGCGGCTGAGCAATTGTACGACGCCCTATACCAGTGGGACCGACAAGGCGTCATCGAAGTGACGGCAGTGTCTGCGCCTTTCTTCGCGGACCTCCTCCGCGACATCGTCCCTGGGTCATACCCACGAGCCTCGGATAAATACGCGGCCATCCGCGATGCGGTCAGGCGGTATGCGGACGGCTTTGTCTCGGTGGTCCAGCAGTATACCCCGGCGGATGGCGGGTTGGCGGAACAGTTCGACCGCAACACCGGGCAGCCGGTGTCGGCGATCGATCTGACGTGGTCGTTTGCGGCGTTCCTAACGGCCACGGCGAGACGCAGCGGTGCTGTGCCTTCGTCCTGGGGCGCGTCCGCGGCAGAGCCGGCCCGGGCGACGTGTAGCGCGACGAGCGTCCCGGGGCAATATGCTACGCCGGTTGTTGGATCATGGCGGGTGCATGACGAGCTGAAGTGATTGACTCGCACCATGCGGCCTCAGCACACGGCAACTAGAATGATGAATCGTGCTCCAGGGGCCTGAGTATCTTTGATGCGTGTCTGGATAATCTAGAGCAGGTTATATGAGCGACACAAGAACAAAATCGAGCAAAAACATACAACAGAAGGGATTCGCTGGTGGTCACCCACCCAACTACTAACCTCCCGGCGTGTGGCTTGAGTACGGCTGAGCGGACGGGAAGCCCTATTTTCCACACCCTATGGTCGTATGTGCTGGAACTTGCTCCTTACTATAATATTACCCTGACATCATTGATACATGCAATAAGATAGTCCTGATATCCTCTAACTACCATGAATGAACCTAAGCAGACAAGATTATCATTTGGCTGAAGAATATATACCCAGCCGCACAACACCGAATTTTCTCATAAAGATATCACCAAGCATGTGAGGACTCCTCCAATCTTGAAATTGATAGGGATTTCGAAAGAACCTAATGAATGCGGGGGGAACTTCTACATCTTGTAATAAGTCTTCACATATTTGAGAGGGAGATCCTATACTTAGTTGCTTCTTCTCGATTTACCCGCGGGAGTCAACGTTTTGAGACTTGCGCCCCTACGCCCATAACAGAGTGGGGCTTAGATTGCGCTATGAGCACTAGACAGTCCATCTGCGCCTCTTCACTGCCAGCCACCGAATAGACATCAAGAACCCAGCCGAGGCCTTGAGTCTAGTTATTAGCACAGCCCCTCGGAGAGACTATCATTATAAAGGGAGAAGCGCGCCAGCAGCAGCCGCAATCTCAGTAATATTCCCATTTCCCTCCTCCGCTCATCTTCTCTCCCGCTGGGACGATATCAATAAGTCCCGTAACCACCGACTCCCAAAAACTCTATTCCGTGCGCAGTGTATCGATTTATCATGGAGGGATCTCCGCATTCCAACGACCAGTACACCGTGGGATGGGTTTGCGCCTTAATCGACGAACTAGTAGCTGCAATGGCGATGCTAGATTGCGAGCACGGAAATCCACAAACCCTTCCCCGGGCAGACAACAACACCTATGTCCTCGGCAGCATAGGGCATCATAAGGTGGTCCTTGCGTGTCTCCCGCTTGATGAGCAAGGGCACATATCGGCAGCACGGGTCGCCACCGACATGATACATGCGTTCCCGCAAATTCGCTTCGCTCTCGTCGTGGGGATCGGTGGAGGGATTCCTCATTACAATCATGACTGCAGCAAGACTGAAGATATTCGGCTCGGTGACGTGGTCGTCGGCTGCAACAGCGAGACTGGCGGTATTGTGCGCTATGACTTCGGCAAGAGATTGGCGGACGGCACCTTCAGGGAGACGTATGCGCTCAATCGCCCCCCTCGACTATTGGCTACTGCGGTATCGAATCTAGAAGCACGGCGTAGGCTGGGCCATTATCGCCTCGGTCCGATCGTCGACAAGGCGCTGGAGAAATCTTCATGTCTGCGCGACGATGGTTACGGACCGCCAGATCGTGCAACAGATCAGCTATTCCATTCAGAATATGTGCACGTATCAGAAGATGGCACTTGCATGAAATGCGATGAGGCGCAGGCAATCCACCGGGGTGATTCCCGGAGGGAAGGTTCCGGGCCTGCTGTTCATTACGGAGTGATTGCAAGTGGCAGTCAAGTCGTAAAGCATGCTCCAACACGGGAGCAGATCAGGCAAAAATATAACGCCATTTGTGTCGAGATGGAGGCAGCAGGCCTGATGAATACCTTACCTTGCCTGGTCATCCGGGGCATCTGTGACTATGCCGATTCACATAAGAATGATCTGTGGCAGAAGTATGCGGCGATTACAGCAGCTGCGTATGCAAAGACCTTGCTGGGAATCATAGGGGTGCAAGGGGTAGAGTCTCAAGAACGAGCACAAGAGGTACTGAGTAAAGGTCAGTACGCTCCGGGAGGAACCATTATCTGAGCTAGAACCCATAATAATCATCCTTGTGAATTCATAGTGCAAAATACCTTGTCCAGCGTAGTTAACACTGTCGCTGAGCTCAAAGTAATTGCAACGAAGGATCAAAACTCAAAGATTCTCGAGTGGTTGTCTCCATGCAATTTCAGCGCTCAACTACAAGATATCCTAAAACAACGGGAGAGGGGAACGCTTCGGTGGTTCTTGGATTCGGACGAGTTCCAGGCCTGGCTCAAGACAGGTAAACAGACTTTGTTCTGCCCAGGCATCCCTGGCGCTGGGAAAACGGTTGTCGCGGCTACCGTTGTCGAGCATCTCCATGCCATAGCCCAACAGAACCTTACTGTGGGTTTAGGTTTCCTTTTTTGTTCCTACCGACCGATCTTGTCCCAGACAGTAGAGTGCCTGCTGCGTGTTTTATTGAGACAACTTGTGGCCCATCGAAGAACAGTTCCGTCTCACATCCAACAACTTCACGATGAGTGTGCTATCATAGGTGTTCAGCCTCCTTTGGAGAGGATATCAGACGCACTATTACAAACTGCACGGATGTATGAACGTGTGTACATCATCATCGACGCTCTGGATGAACTTTATGCTAGTGATTATGATGAGCATTCGAGACTGCTGACAGAGATGTTCAGACTCCAGCAAGATTCACCAGTCAGCATTTTGATCACCTCACGATTCAAGTCCGGTATAATCCCACCAAGTCACGATATCCAGGAGAGGGTCATAGAGGCACACGACGATGATTTGGTCCAGTATATTAATACTAGGCTGGAGCGTTTGCGCGTAAACTTGAGAGGCAATATTCCACTTCAGGAACAGATAAGGAGCAATGTCTCCAGAGCATCGAATGGAATGTTTTTGCTAGCGAGACTTCACATGGATCATTTGAGAGATAAGACTTCCGTTGGCATGCTGAAAAAATCTCTTTCAACACTCTCCCAAGGCAACTTTGGACTAACAGAGACCTATCAACGAGCAATGCTGGTCATTCAACATCTAGCGGAAGATCTCCGTGCGCTCGCCATGAATGCTCTGTCTTGGGTCGCCTATAGCAGGACAGCACTCTCATCTACTGAGCTACGCCATGCACTTGCAACTCAACCTGAAATGTCCGACCTTGACACAGACTATCTGTCAGATGTCAATCTGATTATATCTTCCTGCGGCGGGTTAGTCCTGTGGGACAACGAAACAGACGTCGTACGCCTCGTTCATTACACATTGTCCGACTTCCTATGTTCCCAGCAGAATCTGCCGCATGCTCATATGTATATCATGACCACCTGCATTACATATTTGTCTTTCAACTCGTTTGAAATTGGACGTTGCTCAAGCAACGATGAATTTAAGATGCGCCAGAAGTTTTATCCTCTCTACCGTTACAGCGCGAAGCACTGGGGCTTTCATGCAGCCAATATATCTTCTGCATCGGTCACTTCAATATGTCTGGGCTTTCTTCGGAAGGCTGGAACTGTGGCAGCTGCTGCTTAAATGAAGATGGGGATTTTTTCGCCGTTTCCTGTCAATTCGGCCGAGGCAGACTTCATGTCCCTTTTCCAACACGACCACCTCTCTTCAATCCCATGTGGTATAACGGCCGTCCATCTTGCCGCACACTTTGGTCTCCTGGAAGTATTGAAGTCCCTAGTGCAGGCTGGGCATGATGTGAACAGCCGTGACTCAAAGCACCAGACTCCTCTTACCTATGCAGCCTTGAGAAAGCAGTGGTCAACGGTGATATATCTTCTAGATAGTCTAGGTGCCGATTCAAGCCTGGCAGATTCTACAAGTAACTCAGTTCTAGCTCTTGCTGCTAAGGCAGGGGAGACGTCGGTAGTCCGCCGTTTGCTCGCAAGAGGAATCCGAGCTGGCTCCGGAGGTAGCCCTTCCGGCACGGCGCTAGGGCTCGCATCAAAAGGCGGTCATGTCTCCGTGATGAACTTGATAATCGATAGCGGCGTAGACGTCAATATTTGCTACTACGATCCGGAAGAGCATGGTGAGACGAGCCCTTTGAAGCTTGCTGTTAAGTATGGTCATCTGAATGCGACAAGGCTTCTCTTGGAGAAAGGATGTTTACTCGATGGCGGACCCAGTGGCGGTAGCGGTGATGGTAGTGAGCTCCTGTGTGAAGCAGCCCGCGCAGGGAACAAGGAAATTGTGAAATTACTTGTTGAGGCTGGGGTCAATACGCATGACGAGTCGTACGACGACACCCCCTTGACTGCTGCAATATGGGGCGGAAATCGAGACATCATTTCCTTCATTCTTGCAAAGGAACCCGACGTAAATGCCGAGGACCCCGGAGGTGACACGCCGATGATGGTCGCTATCCAGTCTCGCGATATTTATTCCGCCACCCTTCTCATCGACCGAGTGGCTGACTTGGGTCGATATCTTGTCGATGCTGTGGAACTGGGAAACGGGTCTCCTGTCATATCATTGCTCAACAAAGGGGTGGTTCCTAATATGTGGGAAGATGAAGATGAAGATTCCATCGAGTATACTGCGCTAGGGATGGCAGCGAAAAAAGGGCACATCAGGATAGCAGAGTTGCTTCTTAACGCAGGTGCTAACCCCGCTCGACATGATAAGGTGATGGAAAACGCAATCTTCCCGGCTGCGCGCGAAGGACATTATGGTATGGTTTCATTGATCATGGCCAGCGGAGCGAATCCAAGGACGAAGAATGCCGTGGGAAATACAGCGTTGTTCTACGCGGCACAGACCCCGAGTGAACCACTGGTCGAGCTTTTGCATGAACGAGGGAACGATTAGAACGCCAGAAATGAGCTTCTAGAAACACCACTATTCTTGGCTGCTAGAAGTGGACATCTCTCAGTCGTGAAATTGTTATTGGAGCGTGGAGCGGAGCTGGATCCGTTGAATCTCCTTGGTGAGACTCCTTTCCTCCAAGCAGCAAGAGCTCTCCGATGTCAGAGGCCCACCAAGCAGTCTGTCGCCATGCTCAAGTTTTTCCTTGAGCGCGGTGCAAACCCCGAACCAGAGCCGAAGCCCGCCTACCCCGAAATGTTGTTAGAAATCTTAGATCACGGTATCCGCAGTCTAGAAGAGCACTGTGAGGGGCGATGGCAGAGGAGTCGAGCGAAGATAAACGAGGCGCGTGCGTTATGGTCTCCATCGGTCGGATGTTTACCAGAGGATCACTTCTCCCTGTTTATCGACCATCTGAACAAAGGGGAAAGAGTTTACCCCTGCGAGGTTCGAAGCCTGAAATGCCTCAGGAAGGGCTGGATACAAGGACACGAGGGACCTCTTACTTGGGCAATCGATGCTGTTTGCACCGAGGTTATCAGATGTCTTCTCGCGAAGGGTGCTCGTATCGAAAGTACTTGGTTGAATGGCCCGGAAAGGTTGAACTGCGCCATCGACAGACGCCACATGGAACTGATCCGGATGTTGCTGGATCACGGCGTTACGGAAGCGGAGGTTCTGGACGCTCTTCCTCACGCTGCGGCAGACGGCCAGATAGAGACCTTATCATTGCTACTCAACACAGATTTCGATCGACGGACCTCCGAATGGAATACTGCTGTGAATTCTGCTATAGCTCTTGCAGCACGCGAAGGTCATTTGGAGTCGGTTGTCCTCCTCCTTGGAAACGGGTTCATTCTGCAGAATCCGAACGTTACAGGTAGGGCTGTACTTGAGAGCGCTGTACAGTATGGTAACCAAGAACTGACTCAGATGTTGCTTACAATGGGCGTCTCTCATAGCATCAAAAACGATCGATCTCAGACGCCACTCTTTACCGCAGCACATGCGGGACAATTAGCTGTGGCCAAAACGTTGCTAGATAACGGGGCGCACACAGAGGAAGTGGATTCCAAGGGTCGCACCCCCTTGTTCTATGCAGTAAAAAATGGGCATGACACTATGGTCCAGCTCCTACTCGTTGGTGGAGCAAATCCAGATCCCGAAGACTATGACAGAGAGAGACCTATTCTTTGGGCATCAGGGAGTGGCTATGATACTATTCTCAGGTTACTTCTACAGAAAGGCGTCAGCGCCGAGTCCCGGTCGGACGGATCGAAGTCTCCAATCATCTGGGCGTTGAAAAAACAGGCCCAGCGGCGGGATAGGAAACACAATCCGCGACAAATATTCAGAAAAGAGGATTCGGACACTGGTGACTACCAGGCTGTAGTTTCCCAGCTGGTCGAGTTTGGTGCTGACGTCAATACGAAGGATGAGACGGGAACACGTCCACCTCGCCTATGCATTGCAACACGGATGTGAAGCGAGTGTCAGACTTCTACGCCAATCCGGTGCAGTTGAAAATCCTTGTGAAGAAGCGGGTCCTCCCTAGGGACACGATGGCTGTCGTCTAGCAGAGCAGCTCCTGACGGATTTCCTAAGCAAGACTCTGACCATGAAATGGAAGTGTAGCCATCGGTCATGTAAGAGACAAATCACTCATTAAGCCCTCAAGAATCTCAATACAATGACCTGAAGGAGCACTTGATCAATCGTTGTCTACTACAGTTCCATGTTGAAACTCCTGTCGCCACCTGCGTTTGAGCAGTGAGTTTCCTAATCACTGGCTCCAAGAGGAACCTCTCATAGCCCGGTTGTTGACGAATGTTCAACAACGCATTTCTCGAGCTTAGAGGCAGCACTTTACCTCAACTCAGTGATTATTTGTGCATAGATAGGGGCCTAAAGAGCATACTTCTGATACTCGCATTTGAAAGCATGTCCACATACCAAGGGAAGGAGGGGAACAGTAGTTTCTGCTAATCTAGAGGCTTCATGCCAGCAGCAGGGGAAAGGAAGGCGAGGCAGGATTCAAGATCATCCAGATTGCCCGTGCGATTGTAGCACGACGAGATGTGGGCTGAGAAATTGTTTCAAGTACCCAGAGCGGTCGGGATAGTTGATCGGGGTGGGGTTTTTTTTTTTTTTTTTTTTTTTTTTTTTTTTTTTTTTATTACTTGTTCTATACGTCTCCGGTCTATAATGGGCCTGCATGTCGACGTAACTACTCTGCAACGGATAGCTTCCTGAACAGAGTCGCTTGCGTTGATCTATTTTCTACCGTTATGCTTCCAACACACCGGCTATCAAATGAATAGCCCGACATACCGCCACCATCCAATTCCTCACGGCAAGCTGAGCTCTCAGTAACCCGACCATCCATTCGACCTAAACACGGCATTTCGGCTCCGTGATACCGTCAAACTTGTCCTGCTCGGCCTTGAAATCCTTACCGATGCTCTCCAGGTCGTCCTCAGTCACGGCGCGACGCGCGGCGGCCGCGGCCGAGAAGTCGTCCGCGTCGCGCAGGCCCCCGCCCCCAATGAGACCCAGGAGCACCATTGGGGCGGAGGTGGGGTCGGAGACAATGCTCTGGATGCCCAGGGCGACGTTGCCGGTGGCAGCGACGGTCTCGAAGGCGCCGTCGAGCAGCTCCAGCTCGGGGGTGAGGTCGTCCAGGAAGGGGAGGAAGGCGAAGGCGATGCCCAGGATCTCCAGGACGAGCTTAATCTTGTCCTCCTTGGCCTGCTTCTCGCCGATGGCCTTGACGCTGGCCATAGAGGCGATGGCCTGCTGCAGCATGAGGACGGGCATGGAGAAGGTCTCGAGCAGGTCCTGCATGCCGCCGGCCCAGGCGCCCAAATTGAGATCCAGCTCGCGGGCGAGGATGTTGTTCTGCAGGGTACCGATGGAGGGCCACGCCGCGGTGATGATGTCCTTGGGGTTCGTCACGTCCATCTGATTGGACTTGACGGCCTTGGGGATGTTGACGTAGCGGTAATCGGTGCCGTCGGAGCAGTCGCCCGGCGTGCAGTGGCCGATCTGGCGCACCGGACCCCCCTGGTTGCCAAAGGTCACCCACGTCTGGTTGATGCCGTAGGTGCTCGCCAGTTCGCCGTAGAACCCGCTGGCGTTCTTGAGCGTGTACGTCATGGTGAAGGCTTCGGCGCCCAGCAGCTGCCGGTAGGTGAATGGGCACTGCTGCGTCGAGGTCGGCCCGTAGCCCTCGCAGGTGCAGTCGAAGTACTTGTTGCCGGGGCCGCCCTGGGGCTGACTCGGCGTCGAGCCGGCCATGAAGGCCTTGAGGGCGTCAGGGACCATGTCCCGCACATACTGCTGGTAGTACCCGAAATACTTGTCGTAGTCCTTGTTGGCCGCGGTGTAGTTGGCCAGCGAGGCGTTCAGCGTGGTGTAGAGGGTGCCCATGGCGTAGTAGGGCATGCATTGGTCGGGATAGCTGCCCAGCGCGTTGTTGAGCTCGTCGATCGTCGCGTACTGCTGGGTCAGGTCGCAGTTCCAGGTCGACAGACACGCCGGGTCGGTGGAGTCATCGTCGCAGGAGAGAATCTCCGGCGCATAGTCGTCCAGGTAGGCGGCCAGGGCGCTCCAGAAGGGATGCCCGATTGCCTGCGTGTTGTTGGCCGCGAGGATGATGTTGTTGTCGTCGATATTGCTGATCATCTCGACGGCGCCGATGGTGATCAGGTTCCACACGTACAGGCCCGAGTTCTCGCCCTGATCCAGGACGATCCGCTGCTGGCAGTTCTGCGTGTCGACACAGGTCTCCAGGTAGTTATCGTACCACGAGTAGAGGCCGGCGCCTGCAATGGTGAGGTTCGTGTTTTGGTTCAGGATCACCGCCCAGGCGAAATTGCAGAGCTCGGGCGACGCGGTGCAGGTGGCATCCGGGAAGCTGGGGTCGTTGGTGAAAAGGCCCACCGATGCGTTGAAAGGCCCCGGAGACTCAGTGGCATCGGTAAATTGATAGTATGGAGACTCGGTCTGGATCATGCCGGCCAGGGTATTGGTGGCGTTGACAAAGTTGTACTGGTAGAGGATGGAATGCTCCGAGGCGGTGCCGTACATCCAAGTTGGCCCTGAGGTCGACTCGACCAGCATTCCTCGCGCAACTCCAACGGTGATCTGGGTGTTGGCTGGGTCGTCAATATCGTGGTCGGCCACCCACAGCCACATGTTCTCAAAATAACCATTGGACTCCGGGGTGATGTGGAGCATCAAAGAGGCAGCGACACAGCCTGGTGCAATCGCGTCGTTGATGGGACAATCGGCCAGCTGCAATTTGGTGCCATATGCGCCTCCCACGCGGAAGTGCGAATCCCAGATACCCACCGACCCCTGGATCTCGGCCTGGACGTTCCATTCCATCATCACCAAACCCGGCAGTTCTCCAATGGAGGTGAAAAGCATGTCGCTGATCTCTACCGTTCCCACGTCGCCGGGGTTGCCCACTTGGATCATGACTTTAGGGCTGGTCATGTCGGCGAAGTAGTCGCCCGAGGCCACAAGCTGCGACCACACTTGCCCTGTGATGCGGGTATGGGCTGGGATAACGATCGTGGAGGTGACAATGTAGGAGCCTGGAGGGAAATAAATCAGGTTGTCGGTCGTGGCCAGCGCCAGCGCCGCGACAATGGCCGCGGTATCATCAGTGGTTCCGTCACCAGCAGCGCCATGGTCTTTGACGCTGACAATGCTGCCCACCGAGAGGTCTTCATACTGCGGACGACTTTTGTAGAAGTACGAGTCTCGGTAGATCACCTGGTCCTGAGCAGCATCCAGAAGAGGTGGTGGGGGGTTCTGGACATTCACTGTGTAGGACCCGAAGGACTGGGAAGCATCTTCCTGGAGGTTCCCGATAACCACAAAGTCCACGTCACCATTCGGAAGGTCGAGGCTCGAGCCATCCGTGAAGGCAACCATGGTATCAACGCCGTTGACCCCGATGTTGTCCAGAGTGATAATGCTGGTTTCCAGAATGGTCGACTGCTCGAAGTTCGCCTGGATGGCAATGGGGGTCTCGTCGAACATAGTATCGAGGATGTAGGTTGATCCCGTGGGCTGACCCGAGATATCCTGGGGGTTGATCAGGCTGATTCCGATAGGAGAGCTGGAGAGGTGCAATCCGGACCAGGTCCAGCCCCAGTCCCAGATCAGGCCGATGCTCGCATTGGTTTGACCGAAGATCTGGAAGTCGCGGACGGTGTACTGCTGGTTACCACCATAGATACCATACGCTCCCCCCGAGATTGTGCAGCCTGACATGAAGCCACCGCTGCCATTTTCGGTGTAGAGGCCCATCTGGGTGGTTCCGGCGCTCGAGCTGGCACTGATGTACACGTTGGTCAGGGAGGTCGCTTGAGCAACCTGCCAGTGCAGTCCGGCCGCACTCGCGGTGGTAGTCTCTGAGATATCAATGATGAAATTTCGGACCTGGCGGTAGAAATTGGATTGCTACCGATGACGGACAGGTCAGTTCTGTGTTGCCAGAGGGATCGCGTCTCAGGAGTCGACCTACTTCAATGTACCACTCATTTCCATTATCGTTGGGAATATAGACGTCACTTTGAATTGCTCCCAGGCCAACGAACGAGGGAGAGGTTTTGATGATCGGAAGATCATTCGCATCGCCCACCAGTTGAGAGTAGTAAGAGGCATTGAGGGGCGAGGAGATGAGGTATGTGCCCGGCGGGAAATAGATGAATGTGCCTCTAGTCGAAGATGATTCACAGTTTTCCTGGCAACTTCCTCCGAAGGAAATGGCGGCGTTGATGGCATCGGTGTCGTCAGTCACACCATCACCCCTGGCTCCAAACGCGGGATCGGTGACGTCTCGATAGACCGGGTAGGATGAATCCCACCCCATGGGCGGGCGGCCATGGTCAACCTGGGCCGGCCAGTAGCCCGATGATGAGTCTATGGTGTCCCGCTTCGCCAAGGTCAGAGGCTTAGGCACCCTAGTGAAATGACTGTAGCTCTTGTGAAGAGTACCATTCCTCAACTGCTGAGCTGCGTGGCGTTCAGCCAGGAGCGCGGCTGCGGCTCGGAGGCGGGCATCCAACATAGGCGCCGCCGGCTGGTCAGACCTTTTGTGCTGGGTCGAGGCATAGGTAGCATTGGAATGGCGCGATTCATACGTGTTGCGCTTGGGGTTCGCCACTCGCCAGGCATTGTACTCGGATTGCTGCGCTACAGCAGCTTCTACGAGCTTCTGAGCCTGCCGCAGCTCACTGCTCGAGACATTGAGGGAACGTGGCCGGGGGGGATTGGCAAGGGCCCGCCTTTGATGCCACAGATGGAAATCAGAGTCGGCGATTGGGGAGGCCTCAATCAGACTGAGACAAATAGCTAGAAGCACGAACAAAGAGAATGTCCTTCGCATTAAAGCTACCATTTTTTGGCATGCTAGGATGACGAATAAAAGAGAACGATTGTTGGACTAAGAAGTCAGGCTTAGGGAAGGAACTTGGCACAGATGGCCACGGTCAAGACGCAATGAACGAATTGAAGGAACTGTGATGAATGAATGAATGAATCGATGAACGAATAGAAAAAGAGTGACTGGCGAAACAAAAGCCTGGGGGTGAGTGATGAGGAGCTTTCCGCTGTCAGTCGAGTCCTTGAGCGTCAAGAATATATACCACCGGGGTGAACAAGAGAACCCCTTTCCCAAAAAGTGCTTCCTGGGTCCAATCGATCCGAGGACAAAGAGACCCCTTACGAGAATCTTTCGCTAATTGCGATATCATGAGAGTGAGATAAATGATTAACTTTAGTCGAAGTCGACAATTAGGGCTAATGCACTCCGAGGGGTGTGGCAAACCCGCCCCCACCTACTGCGATAAGGCTAGATCTAGTCTATAGTATGACTATATTGTACTGGTTAAGTTAACTATACTATGTCCATCCTGCTGAGAAATTTGCTCCCAGACCCCCTCAGCCCCTGGCCCTTGTTCTGTATGAACAGTACCTCCTGTATTTATTCGATTAAGCTGGGAACTCTTGCTCCCCTGTTGAAGCCCTCGTTTCTTATCTCCTTTCCTATCCCATCTTGTCCTCTTGTTTCTCTCGTTTTCGGCTACGCCAAACCAATCACCCAAGATGTATTCCATTTCTCGACTTCTTTGCCTTACTCTCGGGGTTTTTCCTCCTGTCTTCGCCCAGCTGGAGACAATTGGTGTTACAACTTCTGGAGTAACTCCCACTAGTTCCGTCTCATCGACGATCATCTCGACCGCATCTTCATTGTCAAGTTCGACTGTCTCGGCCTTCCCATCGTTCACTACCGCCTCACCCAGTGTCATCACTCCGGGGGATCCGTTGGTGCTCACCACGGTGTTTACCCAACCTTCAGGATGCGCCGGGGGGATGACCGAAATCCCAGCATGGTCGACTGAGCTCTGGCAGAACATTGTCAATCCAGTTCCTACCTTGACACTTTCATCCTGCTATCCCAGCCAATTCTTCTATAGTGCGGTGGCTACTAGTGTCTTGCCCCCGTACAAGCAGCTGGTGTGTCCGCAAGATTGGGAGACTTACAATATCACCGACACGTACATCGTCTGTTGTCCCAGGTATGCTATATGCTCGTCACTCAAACTTTCCATTACATTCCAGACGAAACTAACTGGAAATTTACCCTTGGAACAGCAACTATGGGGTATATATGCCTAACTACCAGGACTCCACGCGTCCAGGACTAGGCGCTATCTGCACTTCTAGCATCTGGCCCAACGTGTTGATGGACGTCACCAGCTATGACACTGCGGGATCGGCCACTGTCATTCCCACCATCGCTGACGATGATGGAGCTCTCGTGTTTGCAACAGGATTCGATGGAACCAGAGCCACGGCTATCGCCTCGTCCACCACTATGGAGTCCTCGACCACGTCCCCTACCAGCACCACTTCGATTCCTTCCCTCAGTGGCACTGTCCCTGCGACGACCCTTCCCCCCCAAACCACCTCAGCCACCGCAACTCTAACCGCTATCTCGCAGCTGCCTTCCTGCGGCGTAAGCCCCCTGCTTCTATTCTTCAGTGGAGTCTACCTGCTAAATCCATTCTCGCGCAGCAAACCTGCTTCAACAACATGCTAGCGCAGTACGATAGCCTCGGCTGCACGACCTCCGACCCATCCTGCCTCTGCCGAAACATCAACTTCTACTACGGAATCCGCGACTGCGCCAACGCTGCCTGCGGGACCGCCGCGGCGAGCACGGTTCTGGCCTTTGAGAGCGGATACTGCACCTCGGCCATTGCCGCTGAAACCACGTCTCCGGTGACCACCAGTACCCCCACGACCAGTGCTGCAGCCAGTCCCACCGCAATCTCCGACCTCCCCACCTGCGGTCAGACCTGCTTCAACAATATGCTAGCCCAATACTCGTCCCTCGGGTGTAGTAGTCCGGACCCGGCCTGTCTGTGCGAGAACATAAACTTCTACTACGGCATGCGGGACTGCTCGAATGCCGCCTGTGGCACCGAGGTGGCCACCACCGTTCTGGCTTTTGAGAGCGTCTACTGTGCTTCTGCTACGGCGGCAGCTGCCACTGGCAAGTAAGATGTGAGCGAGGATAAGGATTGGTGGGGTGCCTACTGGAGAGGTAGTCTTACATGTTCACAGATGGGGGCTTCACTTCGATTTGGCGCCAGCCAGTGGTGAATTTCTCCTTTTTACCACGTGCGCCACATACTTGAGACATTCTAATCTAGTTTGAAATTTAATTCGTCCGTGTAGATCTCGAGTCTCTGCCCAGGTATCACTGATAAGGGTAACCCGATACAATATGTCAGTCAGAGTAAGCAATAACTGTGGTCTGCGTTGACAGGCACCCAATCCACTCCACGAGCCCCATGGCCTAGCGCAGCGTCGGAAATTTGGCCGGCCCTCAAGCAGGCATGCGGGAATTAGTAGTTTTTCTACAGAAATCTAAAAGCGCAGAGCAGAGACCGGATACCTTCTGTTATTGCTCACGGTGCACATCCCTCGGAGGCCTGCAGCTGTGCAGCTGAACTGTGGCGATACTGTCTGGAATTCAGGGGTCCATGTTTTACTGAGATAACAGCCTCCAAGTGGGGCCTCGGATCAGCCGCGTGAGGCTGTGATTGGATTGGTAGCGTACGTCGCGTGGCAGGAAGGGACTGGAGAAGAGACGAAATGAACCCCTGCGGAACTCCGGATCCTGGTGCAGCAACAAGTCTTAGCGTTAACAGCATGAAATTGGTCTCTTACTAGTTAATACTATAGCACTAGCCTACAGTCATTCAGGGTCCAGCCCGTTTGTTTTGAGTCCAAGCGCCGGCTAAGCACTACCAAGCACTAGCCAAGCCCTAATCCGCTAAGAAAGACGGCCACACTCTAGTCCAGCCCAAGGATTCGACTCTGCATGCATGCAATTTTGCCTACTAAGAGATGGCTCGCTTTCTTTGGACGAACTTCCTGGCTATCGAGAGGAAGGAAATTTTTGTGTATCTTGCAAATTGGCACCGAGAGTGCTTCCCAACGTCCGGAATAGGAGGAAGCACCTTCGATGCCGATCTATCCGGATGATGAACCAATACGCCTGATATGCCTCAACCAAAAGGACACATAGCTGAACAGTCAGGAGGCGAACGGAGCCTCAGTATCCTGTCTGGCCGAGCGCGGCAATAGACCCTCGGGTTGCTGTCAGCCCCCCGTTGGGACTTATCCCTGGGGTTGTTTCTCGCTCTCCACGCTCTTGCAATCTCTTTCCCTCCTGCCGTCTCTTCCTATAGCATTTGTCTCTCTCTGTCATTCGCTTACCCTGGGATGTTTCCTGGGAACTCACTCCTTGTTGCTGTCTTTCTCAGTCTCTTTCCTTAGGCAGTCACTCGTTATCTCACATTCATTATTATTGCTTTCGTTGTTCAGAGTACAATACACTCTCACTTTGTTCTCTCGTGTTCCGCGTATGCGCCAGACAAGATGAAGGTAGTTGACCTGCTTCTCCTCTGGTGTTCGGTCCTGTTGAATGGGGTGCTGGCCAACAACGAGGCGGCGCCCTACGAGCTGCTGCACTACTACTACGTCTACAAACTGGAATGGGACACGGGGGTGACCAAGACCATCGCGCCGGGCTGTGCCACCAGGTACGGACGCATGTGCTATTTCGACGAGTTTGCCAAGTACCTGATGAACTCTGAATGGCGTGCGGCGTACCGGCCGACCGCCGCGGATCACACCAAGACCCCGGACACGGGGGCCGTGACCAGGCTGTCGAGCGGCATCCCCCATTCTGCGCGGTACCAGCTGAGCCTACTACTGCCCCACATCAATGTCGACGCGCGATCCTTCCCCCTCGTCTTCGAGACGGTCCTCAACGCCGCCGACACCGCCATCGCCGCGGACGGCGTGAGCAAGGACGATCTGGAACAAGCGGTGGCCATGGCCCAGCAGGTCAAGGCGGCCCGCACGCCCCCCGTCTTCGAGATCCAGGAGGCGGCGTTCAAGGCTCGCCTCGGGGAGGCGACGTTTGATGACTGGGTCCAGGTCACCGCGAACGGGTTCAAGTGGCCCGAGACCTTGGCAGGAATCGACACCGCCATCCAAGAGGGTGAGCTCACGGCCGAGGAGGGCGCGACCCTGAAGGAAGATATTCGCTCCTTCTCGTTAACCTACGAGCATGATATTCTCACCGGAGAGGTCTCGGACCACAATCACTTAAATATCGTCAAGGCACTGGCAACGTCCATCACCAGTCTGACCCGCGCCATTGAGGAGAAGTTTCCGGCGAGTGATGACGCGTCGTCGCGGGCTTGGCCGTCGAGCGAGTGTGAGAGCGAGTTCAGCTCCTCCAGCTCGTCCTCCGAGTCGGACTGAAGGTCATACCCCTAGTTTTTGCTCGGGCGAGGTCCGAGATCAAAGAACATATCCCGGGGACTCGGGCAGTATCACTCGGCCGCATTCTCATTATGGGCCTACTGTACGCTTCAGAAGTTATCAAGGCTAGCTTAGACAAGCTCTCTGGGATATGATCTTGGAAGTTTGAGCTTCATGTACATGTAACTGTTGCTGGTGCCGCGTTCTAGATTTATGCTTGTTAGACAAATTCTCCTCTTTGGCTCCCGCCAGGCCTTCTAGGGCCTCCGATGATATACCGTACATTCAACAATTGAAGTACGGATGATCCATCCTATCCATTCTGACCAGGGTATTCCAGCGATGCTCTTGCCAAAACGCGTGGCGGTGCCGTCGCGCTTCGGGCAATCCCATAGGCCAGCTGCCGGTGTTTTGCATGATCTGGTCAATAATCTCCTGGGGGAGTCGGGCAGCAGCGCGCAGGGTCTCCCCGACCGCTTGTGCCCACCAGTGCTGCTGCTGCGGCGGCACATTACGGGTGGAGCAGATGCGATAGTGCGGGTCAACCAGATGCAATGTGATGGAACGATAATGCCCCGGGCGGCTGGAATCGGCCAGGGAGAAGGGCTCGACGCGGTGCTCGAGAAGGTTGGGAAATGCGATCACACGCCCTTGCGAGAGCGAAACTGCCCCTTTATCCTGCCATGTCCTTGCTGTGATATTGTCGGTATCGAGGTCGAAGCTTGAAAATCCTAAGATCTGTGCCAGTTCGTTCAAATCCGAGTAGGTGTTTTTCCCATATCTCCGGGCGGGCAGCAATCGGGGATGCCACTGCCACTTTCGCCCTTGCTCTTTGTACTCCCTATATCGATAGAAGCTTTCATCTAGCTTAGTATTCTGACGGAAGGCGATTCGGGGTTCAGTAATATTGTCGATATCGTATGCAAACACCGCAACAGCAACAGTGTGCTCGTTGAGCTGGCCTTCCATGTGCCAGTCCGTTCCTTTGTAGTCCCGACTGTCAGGGGTGAGCTCGATATTCTCCATGTTGACAATGATTTGTAGTCCCTGCAAACGGAAGGTGTCCTGGAGCCGAATTGTATAGGGTTTGTGGGGCGGTATGAGCGGCTCGTAGGGAATATCGTGCCAGTCCTTCCTCTCGCGGACGAGATCCACCACAGCTCTCTCGTTGTGGCGCGCCGTCTTCCACTCTTCGTAAGAAAATGCGGTCCCTGGCTCTGGGTGACAGAAACGCAGCAGCCGCTTGAGTTTGCCTTGGATCTTCCCCCACGTGTCTTGCTGCCAGTCGTCCGGGGCAGGAACGGGAGTGTCAGACCCGTCCTCAGGGAGCTCGAGATACTCCTTCGCGCGTTGCCAGAGGTCTGACTCGGGGGGCGGCAACGTCTTCTCTTCGTTTCCCTCCACGTCTGGATAGCAGTCCAGCAGATCTTGCGCCTCTCGGTGTCTTTTACGACCCTCGTCCGTGTCATCTCCCACACTGTCCAGAAGCGCTTCTCGCGCTTTGCGGTACATCCTCTTCCTTCCTGGCCCTGGAACCCGGAAGGCGAGCAGCCATTCGGGAAGCTCATTCTCCCATTCGACTCCATACGTGATGATCCGGAGCGGGACCGGCCCCAGCTGGCCTTGGTTCAGGATATCCTTCCAGCCGCGCTGTCCCTGCACCAGACAGTCGTTCCACAATGGAATCGCCCGGCTCATCAGCGTCTCGATTGCCCGGTAGAGGTGCTTGTGCATCGGGTGTAGATTGTTGATGTACGAGGTGAGGCGCACCTGCGTTGACCCTGCCTCACCGATGAACTCCACTTCACACGGTAGAGCCTGATAATTTGCGCTCCACCGATAGTGAGGCGCTGTTTCGTCATCGACATGCACATTCCGGGCCTCCTCAATCTGCCTCTGAACATCCACCGCATCGGTCCTCTTATCCACCTGAGTCGGCGCAAGGGAAGTCGCTCCCTGGTACGCACCCCACACATCCCCTATCTCCACTCGACCCCCATCCGCCAAAACCAGGCTCCGCCCATAAACCAGCGGAAACAAGGTTGGGTCGATGATACTCAATAGATGCCGTGACCGCCAATCCACCAGCCCGGATTGCATGAGGGCGCGGAGCACCGGCTTCACAGCGCGTCGGAACTCCCCGGCCAGCTCCCCCGTTCTTCGCGCAGGAACATAGTCAGACTTGCAAACACAGGACCCCGTGTCTAGCACCCGGATATGTCCCTTTTGACGATATTCGACGGCCTTATCGCGCAGTTCTCGGACGCACCAGGCCCAGGCCCGATCACTCAGCAGGGGATTCATCGCGAGGGAGGCGATGCTGTCTTGTCGCCAGCGCGCCACGGCCCCATCATCGAAGACATCGACATGCCAGTTCGGGCGGTCGGTCAGACGGTTCATGGCGGTTGTCATGGCCAGCTCTCGGGCGGTGACGGCGGGCGCCTGTCGCCACTCTTGGATGCCGTGGGCAAAGCGCGCGTCGGATGGGAGCTCGTATGTCAAAGGAATAGTGCCAAAACCGGGGACTCGGAGCGGGCCGTCGCCGCTGTTCTCGAAGGTGATCATGGTGGGCTGGTCGCCTTTGTCGGTAGGAGGCGGATGATCATCGTGCATGGTGGAGAAAGAGGGGGAGAAGGGTGTTCTGTTGCTTGAGATGCAAGTAAAAGGAAACTGGGTGAGGTGGGATGAAAATGTGAAGCCTCGCGCAGAGAGAGAGAGGGAGAGGGAGAGAGAGAACTTGAAGGGGGGAGATCCGACTGGTTCTATGTACCTGGTCAGGCAGGGTCGGCTAGGCCCCTTTGGTGTTTAGTCTGGCGTTCTATCGACCCTTATAGCTAGTATAGCTGATAAGACAGTTGAACAGAGAACTGCTCACAGATAGCCAGGTTGAGTACTTGTACTCTGTAGTTTGCTGAGCAGAAATGTGATAGTATGTCCGAGTCTATCCAGAGTATATTTAAGCAGAACTTGACTAGATGAGATTCAAATTGGAACACTGCTCACCAGATATACCGACCAAGATCTCACTTGTTTAACGATGTCACAGAGGTAACCTTCTCTTCTCGTGATCCCCTCTTTGATTCAACATACTACAGGCATCCTGTGTATAGTCACTCCACAGATTTCCAAGCAGCAACTGAGAAAAGGCTCAGATTCCAGTCGGCCGCGTTCAATCGGTGGCTTAAGTACGGCTGAGCGGACGGGACGCCCTGTTTTCCACACCCTGTGGTCGTATGTGCTTGAGACCTCTTCGGTCTGAAACATGAGGCAGAAAAGTTCATAAGATAAATTGTGTTTTTTTTTTTTTTATTGAGGATATATTTTAGCAGATTCTTCGTAGTTCTACTGTAAAGTTCAATACATACTTTATAAGAGATAGTATGATTAACTGGGAGGTTCTTGACAGCTTATAAAATGATACTCATATCGTAGTATTCGGCCGAATATTTCACAGGGCATCGGTCTTCTCCGAGCGTTTGTAGGAACGTATTCCGTGGGAAGCTTACTTGAAAAAACGATCAAACGCACCCGAGGTCCTGGCCGACAATTTCCGCATAGCGCGTAGCATAAATGCTGAGGATCGGTTGAACAAACGAAAAAGTTCTATGGGCATTGCGAGCGTTTGCCACCCGTCCGGCATAAGCATGTGCATACGGGGGCAGTATCTCATGAAATCATGACTTTTTCCCTTTCTCTGGCAGATTGCTCGAAATAGCCTAGCTTGCATCTGACAACCGTTCACAGTGCACTTGTGTAGCAGCTCATTGGAGTGCGGGATTTGGACTGTGGTGCATCCATGGAACGCAGTGATGCTCCCGCATCCACGATCCGGAGTATAGCATCGATCGAGCCGTTGCCCGTCCTGCAAAGAGAAATCGGGGCTACTCGGGCCAGCTCTGGGGGTCTAGACCCTTGTGTGCTGGGGAAGTTCATTGAATCTTTTCATCTTCAACTCAAGATGTGAAGATTCAAGTGATATGATTGACATAGAGACCGACTGCCGGACACGCAACACTTTGATCGCCTAGCGAAGCATGCACAATGCAAGTGTTGGCCTTCTTGATATCGTTAACCGGTCTCGCAACAATCGCGGTGGTTCTCCGGTTGTGGACTCGGCTGCGTCTGCGGAGTGCGGGGTGGGATGATTTGCTGATTGTGGTGGCTCTGGTAGGTGTTCCTCGAGGCTGTATACATCTTGGCCATGAACATCACCCTTCATCCGTCTCCCTAACATAACCATAGACCGCCAACCTCATCCTCTTCGCCTGCCGTGTCGTCGGCAAGTCTTCCACCTAATCCTTCAAACCCCCCTCACCCCAATCAACCTCATCCCTAAAATCCCCAAGCTAACCCCCCCGCCAGAAATCCGACACGGCCTCGGCCACCCCCGCGAAACCCTCACCCCGGCCGCCTTACGAACCCAACTCAAAGTCCGTCCTTCCCCAGCCTCCCAATCGCTTTCCCAAATAAACAACCCACCTAACCGAGAAAAGGCATTATACTTCTCCCTCCCTTTCTACCACCTCACCGTCATCACCAGCAAACTCTCCGCCCTAGCCCTATACACGCGCCTCTTCCGGCTGCGCCGCGTCCTCCTCACAAGCTACAGCCTTGCCATCCTCCTTACTGTCGCGGGGCTGTGGATCATCCCCAGCGCATTCCTCTTCTGCCTGCCCGTGCACGACTTCTGGTCTCTGGGCCAGGATGCCGGGCAGCACTGCCTGCCCAAAAAGGCCGTGTGGGTGAGCAACGGCGTCATCCAGATCACGACGCACGTGGTCGTGCTGGCGATCCCGCTGATCGTGATCCCGACGCTGACGCTGCGGCGGCGGGTGAAGGTGGGGTTGTTTTTGTTGTTCGGGGTGGGGTTGATGTATGTCCCCCTTTACCTTCTGTTTCTTGATTTCGGGCTTGCGGAGGTGGATTGGATTTGGTGGATTTGGATTGCCTTGGATGGGGTGCTCATGCTGATGTTGTGCTGAGGATTAGAGTGGTCGCGATCAGTATCTTCCAGCTAGTGACGGTGATTGAGATTCTGACGAGGGGGCGTGATTTAACGCGTATGCTGCCTAGCCTACCCTACCTTACCCTACCTACCTGCCCTACCCTATCCTACCCCAACCAATTCCACGCATCCCCATCCACGCCACGCAGCACAACACACCACTAACCCCAATTCCCCGGGTGCTGGGGCACAGACAAATCCCGCACCACCACCCTCCTCGCTAGCGCCGAAGCCAGCGCCTCCATTATCTGCGCCTGCATGCCCCCGCTCTACCCGCTCTTCAGCCGGGCGTGTTCGCGCTGTCTGCCCATCGTCGAGCGGGTCTCGGCGCGGGTCGGATGGAAAGGCGTGGCACGGCCGCATCACCCACACAACCAGACGGTAAGCATCCATCTGACGCGGCCGGTGGTGATCGAGAACCCGATCTTCTTTGATGCGTTCCGCATCGGGGGCGGGAGTTACTCGGCTAGTGTGGAGGTTATGGTTCCCCCTTCTGGGGGATCGGGGGGTGGGGAGGGGAGCGGGGAGCCGGGGGTTTCGGTGTTCAGGACTGTTGATATTGGTTATGATTTGGAGAGGGGTGGGGTTGGGGATGTTCTGGGGGATAGGGAAAGGGATAGGGATAGGGGTTGGGGGGTGGATTTGGCGGACTCGGGGGAGAAGGGGAAGGGGTATGGGGGCAAGGTGGTCAGTTTTGAGGAGTAATGTACAGTGGATTGTACATTGTCCTAGGGGGCAGTGTGTGTTGGGGGGGGGATACTGCTGGATATAGAATTTTTGCATATGTATGTACATTTAGATAACTTCATGCTGAGAGATAAGCTGTGACCAGACGTTCCTGAGTCGATGTAACGATTTTTGCATGAGGCGGTCATCCTATGTGCGTTGTGTCCAATCCCGCACTGTATACATACTTCAACTAAGCAAAATCAAACCGTTGAATAGTCGGACGTATTTCCCACATATGCCTCTCCCAAAATCCCAGGGGGAACCGAGACCCCCAACGAAATGGGCCGATCAGGCTTTGGGCTTCCAGCCGTGTGCGGTGATGAGGTGTGGCCCGAACATAGTCTTTATATCTAGTATTGCCCACTCGGTGCGTATCCTATCAGCTTGGGCGGGCACCTATTGTATAGCCGCGAACCTTTCAACACACCGCTGCTAACTCCAAGCTCGCGCGCCTCAGCCTCTACAGATGAGGCCATCCTGGGCTATCCCCCTGACTTGCTTAGCCGAGGACGAGAAAGTAATCAGTGATTCGATGAGGGGTATGTAACCTGTTTTGTCCCAGCTTAAGACGCAACTCCTGACCAACTGGCATGATAGGACCAGTCCGATTCCCCGAACTCATCGGCGGAAAAGAAGAAACGGTCCTAGTCTCCATCGCAGAAGAGACCGATTAAGAGGAGGGAACTCCCGATAGACTTTTTCTAGAATGCTGTGCTGGAACCCGCGGAGCAACTGGTATACGACGGTGGACCTGCTTTCGAACCCATGGCTCCCACACATGGGATCTGCGACCACCAAAGAAGCGATTATCACCTGTATAGCATATCCGAGACCACTCTTACTCACTCATGGGCTCTGGTGGATCGAGCTATTGCGGTTCTTTGCGCCCCACGATCCGGTAAATCGAACGGCCACGCGCGAGAGAGCTCCAATTCTTCTTTCTCGTATCGCGCATGCGTCCACCAAAGTCGTATCTCGCCTTGGGGAGAGTGCGGTCGAGAGCTGCTGGTAGGCGGCGACTTTTTGCACCTTGAACTTAATCTGCACGTCAAGTTGATCCCACAGGCTACTCAATGGCACGCCGCGTGCATTCCCCATTAGGATGTGCTCCGCCGCCACCGGATTGTCGGTCGAAGAACTCCACGCCAGAACTTTGGGCACCGGGGTACCGAGGACGGTTCCTCATCTCTTCTAATGTGAACACTCTCGTAAAATAGCCACGACAAGGCAAGAAAGATATGCATCCGAAGTCCATCGTCGCGACCTCCGAGGCAGTGGTGAAGTGCGGAAGCCCAGCATTCGGATTCGGAACTTTGCCCACTCCCTGAAACCTATTGTCCATGGTGAAGCGTATAGCCTTATTGTGCATCCCGTCGGCCATTTTTTTCACTGCCGATACACGTTCGCGGCCCTTGCTGGCAGCCTCTGCCGCCCGAATAGCTAGGCAGGCGAGCTCATCCACGTCAAAACGGATGTGTCTCTTGGCCAATTCTCTGGCCTCGTCAGTGAGAAATCAGCCGCGGGTGAACTGAAAAAGGGTTCCATCGGGTGCTGTCCGCTCGCACGGGGAAGGGGGTTTGGTCGCTGTCAGTTGCCGCCGGGTTTGGGCGCTCAGCATCAGTCGGGCGGGGGGGGCGGCTTTGACTTCGAAAAGGTGGTCTGGACGCGCAGTGTGAGCAGAGCGCAAGCTCGCGAGCCAGCGGTAAGTTAATACGTACACTAGAGCATCTTCAGTCCGCCAGCGACGGCCACATGAATGCGGAGACTGGGGGTGGGGATAGTCGAGTAGTTGGGGAACTTTGGGTGAAGGAAAGAGAACTGGGAAACAAAGTAGAGCGGTGAGTGGTTACTTGGATGTTGAACAACATTCCGGAGGTTTGGCCCTGGTCGCTGCCACTGCTATCATGATTAGATCCCTAGAAAAAGTGAATCATTGCTTCTATGGCTCTGGGGTCGTTGTCCTCGTGTCGTATATTGTTTATCTGTTACTTCCGAATGAATTCGAATATGGCTCAAGCCTTACTTACTTTTCAGTTGTGGTTGGAAAGTTGGAGAGGTCATCGTAGTATTTATGAAATATACAAAACTACTTCTTATTCTACTGCTATTCTTCTCTCCATGTATATATTCCAGGTGATGGAATCAGAAGGTTAAATAGCTTCAAGTTCATATTTCTACTGCTTTAGTGTGAAAACCTCTGTCGCCAATATATCTCAGCTGTCCAGCTTAGGCTCTCTGCATCAAACAGAACCGTTGTTTAATTGCTATTACTTCGTTGTACACACACCCAGCACCGTACAAGGCATTCATTCATGATAGCGGACTGATAGCCAGGGCTCTTACCCGCGTGCGGACAGCTGAGCGTAAAACTAAAACCCCCACCTTCTAACACCCGTCCCCTCCCTTCATTCCCATATCCTCCCCCCCACAACCACCATACTTAAACTGCCCTTCCTCCCCTCCGATTCTCCGAACGAGGCTACGAGGCTACGAGGCAAAACGGCGGCTCTGTTCTGAACATCCGAACCATATCGGGGAAGATCAACGACCGACCAGCTACTCGTTGTTGAACCTGCATTGCTATGGACACCTGCAACTATCTCCGCTTCCCGACCGGGTATAAGTTACTCAACCTTTTTTTTTTCTGTGCATGTATTTCCGGTACATCCAATTTAGCATCCACTGATTTTACACATAATTACCGCATCAGAATCTCCGTCGGCCTTTGGTTCATTACAGACAATCTGGCTAAATATCCAGATGGTGGTCGGAGAAAGTAGAATAGTGTGCTGTGCCCCCCGGGCAGCAAGGCTTGGACCATGTTCGTTTGGTCGAGACACCGGAAAACTCAGTTGGCTAGAAGTTTAGCTCAACTAGCCAGCTAACCAGCCAGCTACTGCGTCATGTCTCGTTAATACTCAACAATCGATTGTCACTGGATCAATTAATCAAAGTGGCTGACAGCCCATCTGGTCTGGCACATGGCCACATGCCGGCTATTGACACTAACCTGTGCTTGGCGGCTGGCGCTCTCCCCTGAGTGGGGTTGGCGCCCACGCGTGGCGTCCACACAACGGAAAAATCGGACTGGCGCCGGAATCACTGATAGGACTGATCGTATAGAAATTTGGAGATGATTGGTTCAGCTGCTAGCAGGATAATAAATAACAGGCGCTTAGACGGAGAAAGCGAGGGGAGCTCGTTATGGTATCGGATAGGTTCGTCGTAGGGTGTTTTTTTGGTTTTGGCTCAGCCTGAGCGCTCAATCCTGGCGCGTACTTTGGACAGATAGGGGTGGGGAAAAACAGAAGGAAAGGGAAAGCAGAGTATCGAAGTTGTCCTGTGATTTGTTTCTAAGGTTAGATGAATTTCGTATTTCCGAACAGATCGGAGCCGATAGCTCTCCCTCCAGGACAGAATGAGAGGAAACATTCTGAATCAGGGACCGGGAATGGAAAGTTAAAACCCCACGAGGGCAACAAGGAGGCTGGCCTTTAATTTCACCCAACCCAGAAAGCAGCAGGGCAACATCATGCCATGGTTCGTGATGACAGTTCCTGGTGTTGGTGGTGATGATGATGATGATGATGATGTTGTTGTTGTTGTTGTTGTTGTTGTTGTTGTTGTTGTTGTTTGGCTTGCTTACCTCCCAACCCGACCATCCCAATCCAAGCCAACCAAACCCCCTACTCCCCCCTCCCACCCCCCTGGTAACCCTACTAGTACATACTACATACGTAGTAGTACTGTACACTACCCAGGGGGGACAACCATGTGGCATGACGGCTACTACCCACCACGACGGCACTCATTTCGGCCGCATGCGGCATCCTAGGCAGGATCATTAAAAGTGCCACAGCACGTGGAGATGGCCTTTAAGGTCGATCGACAGACAGATCCCGGACTAGTCGCGCCGTCGAGTAGCATTCTAGTCGGGTGTCGCGCAGGTTCGTTTCTTTGTTCCGCCTGAGATTCTGTAACGGTACTACACAGGCCTGGCCTCCGCGAACTCTCAAACCTGTTGTTGGTTGGCTCTTGGGCCTCTTGGGCCTCGCGGGCGTGCCAGCCAGCGACGGGGAGAGGAGCGACTCAGACAAGCGCGTGCACCAGCCGAGACGCCTTGGTGCCTAAGGATTGTCGAAGCGCTGGACTGTGCACAGTTACGCACCACCCACCACGAGGCAATCAGACACGGTGGAAACGCCTTTCCAAGATGCACAGCGCTTCGGATGGATGCCGCCGAGCAACGGCCCCATTTAGTTCCTTCCAAAGTCAATGTTTCTCGGTCAATTTGTCAAGTCACAAGTGCCAACCAAAGGACACGACAAACACCTGACACTCAGACAACATCATTGGCATGACTCCTAGTTGGTGGAGTTCAGCTCAGCTCAGTTGCAATTTGGCGCTGTCCGTAAACGAATAGGGGTATGTAGAGAGTAGAAATGGACAAAATTGGTCGCAATCAAGATCAGTCAATCCTCATCGTCATCCTCATCATCCTCATCATCCTCATTCTTATTGTCAATCACCGCCTCGTGACATGTCGCTCTGGAACGGGACGACAGAGGGGCCATTTAGTTTGGGGATGTCTCTCAATTCCGTACTTTGCACTCGCTAAGCGTCTATCTCGCCTCAACTATTCAACACTTCGGCCCAAATGCGGGCGGAAGGGTGGATCGTAGGCAGTGCAAGGGGTGTTATTATTATTGCCATCCTCATTTGAATTAATTGATGAGAGGAAGAGGAGGGGGGGGGGGGATGCATGGGGGATGTTGGTTCCGATCAGAATACGAGGATGGTGGGTAAGTTAGGAAGTGTAGTGTGGTTCTTCGCCTCGATTACGGAGCGTCCTCCCTGTTGACAGCAGGCGTTGTTTTGGAGGTTCTTGATCCTGGCCGATCATTGCCGTGGCGGTCAGCAACCTCCCACACAATCACGAATCACGGGATCGGACCATCGGGCCCTTGCCATGCTCCGGACATGGTATCATTTCCTGATTGGTAATGGTGGATGCGATCATAACTGGAATGGGGCATTTCCATCTTTCATCTTTCATCTTACATCTGCTCTTCTGGCTCCTCCCTCCCCACCCGTCGGCGGCTCTGACCGTCCGTCCGTAGTCTCGCCTTGAGGCGTTCCCAATTTGGTCAATTAGACTACCTTCAATCCAGTGAGCTCCCTACCTTACCTTACCACCTATACTCCGAACTCCGTACTAGGTATACTTTGCGAGTACTTTTCTGTCACGAAGAGTACGAACTCCGTACTGCGGTCACTGTCCAAGGCAGAACGATGTCATGATTCATGATCCGGGAATCCTTCGGATGTGACAGCTCCGCCAAATGGAACACCAGGCTTTTCTCCGCCTCAGGCGTCATCGCAGAGAGGGGGAACAAGAAAGTGATGCGGAAGCGACGCCTCCAACGGTTGCGAGATCACCCCTCGTGGACAAAAGTGCAGGGTATGCAAGCCTGCGAGGCCCATGTATCGTCACTTGTCGTGGAATCGGACGATCCTCCACGCGCGAATGCTGTCCGTCAGCATGGGAAATTCTAGAAGGACTGTACACGAGTACTGCATGGATGTATCTTAGCGGACAAGCTAGAGCAGAGCTTGAAGCAGAGTCCGAGCAATATTACGCACATACTCTGGACGATGTGCGATGGAACTATCAGGTAGCTGCTGCCTTAGCCTGTCAGCTCCGTACCGTACAGTCAGTATCTTCCCGACAGCCGTGTCGAAAATCACCGAAAAGTGGATTTCCGGCCTGGCGTGCGGACTATGAGTATTAGGCTAGCAGGGGGGAAGAGCCTTGTCATGATGTGATGTCTTCAAGCTGAAGAACAATCCAGAAAAAAAGACCAAGAAGACCCTTGGTTGGAAAATCCATACTAAATCAATCGACTCATCAAGGGAGAAAAAGAAACGACCGGACAAAACCCCAAGGGCGGTCCCAAATCTGGCAAGAGTCGAGTTCCGTAGCGTGGCTGGCGGCCGCTAATGTCGTGGGGGCCAAAAACCGGCCGAAGCAGCAGAAATTGGGGATAAAAAAAAAGAAAAAGAAAAAAAAAAAGAAAAAGTGAAGAAGGAAAGAAGGAAAGAAAGAGTGCTGAGTCTGAGGTCTGAGGCAACCAACCCGAGGACTGCACTACTCAGTACCAGTACAATAACATTGCTCAATAAGTCATTGATAGATGAAGTGTTTCCGTGGGTGATGTGAGCATAGTGAGCGGGGACAACTCTATTATACTTCTAGTATGGATTCTGGATTCACATATCGCAGGTTCCATGGGAAGGTACGGAGTACGGAGCACAGTAAACTCGTACAACGAGGCAAGCAGGCAAGCAGGCACCACTTACTCGATGAAACATTGATCGATCGAACGAGCCAATTGAGTCCCGGCCGGAAGAAGTTGAGGCATGGATCCCCCTTGCGGCTTCCCAGCTGTCCTGGGCCCTCCAGTCGCCCTAAACTGCCATCCATGCATAGCCCGGACCCCCGGAAAGGATGGATTTTAACCGCTCATTGCTTATCGCCATGTGGTTTTTTGCATCTAACCAGGGCCATGCCTTTTTGTGTTATCATGACGATCGCGCGGGCTCCACGTTGAACATGGTAGGCAGCGTTATCGTTCGCTGCTTGTGTAAAAGCCCACTCACCAGCGGTGGGTGACTAGCCTTGTAGACTCTAGCCTTGGGATGCCCCAGTTTGACGCTGCGAAGCCCCACCTGGGATGGCCAAATCGGGGAATTGGGTTATCCTGCCTCGCGGTTCCGGCCCCCAAAAACCCATTCGGATTGCAAAACGAAGCGCTGTTAGACAATTGGAACTTTGAACTTTCACCCAATTGCCCCTCTTCCTTCACTGCTACTATCGACATACGTACTGTACGAGGTATAGTACTAGGTCCAGTACTAGGTCCAGTACTGCGTAGATACTTCTCTGCTTCGTACTCAAGTCTCACCATCCCCTCGAGCCCCCTTCGCCAACAACACGGTGGAGGATGTAATAACTTAATCATGTTCTATTATTTGCTACATTGCGACACACCAGTGAGACGGCACATCAGAGGAAGCAACCCTTGTTAGCGGGAATGTTAAACAATCTATTTTCCCAAGGGGGCTGCGTCGGTATCGCGATTGATATTCGATCCTGCCAATTTCTCCCCCAGTGCGATTCGATATTGGCTTGAGTGGATGGTGAGTGAGGAGCTAGTTTCCAGCCGGACTGTTCACTATAGGACTGCTATAGTTACTACTAACTAGGAGCTTGTTTCTAGACGTTCGAGGAGGCTCTCAGGCCAGGCTCCCGCGGCCTTGGGAGATTTCCTCGAGCATCGACTACTACTTACCCCTGTCCGAGCTCCAGCCTGACTTGCCCAGTGTTGGTATGGAAGGGAGATCAGACATGTAGTAGCGGACGACTGATGTCAATTGGTCTCTTTTGTTTTGACTTTGACTTTCCTAGGGTTCCTATGCCCCCTTCCCCCTCCCCCTCCCCTCTCCGTTTCTCCCCTCCTTCCCTCCCTCCCGTCATCTCGGGTGGGGTCAGACAAACGGCAAGTGGCTTCCAAGGATCAGGCTGATGCGATTGAGCTACGTTGGGACCTTCCGACCTTCACGTGGCGAGGGTTCGAGACTATTCCTCATCCAGCCTCCTGACTCAGAATTGACGGTCAGAGCCGGGGCAAACCAAAGGGAAATGGCCTATGATGAAACGAACATTTCAACAGTCAAGTCGGTAGACCCGTGAGAGAATGCAATCGAATTACATTCGTTGCCATTCATTGTCTTTGCGAGAGGGGAGTTGGTCTGTCAAGCGCCGCCGCACTGCACTGTCCAAGTGGGCTGGCTCCTCAAACCTAACCTACCTTTCATGCCATTATTGCCCCCCTCTCTCTGTCTCTCTCTCTCTCTCTCTGTCTCTCTCTCCATTCATCAAGCAATCCACCGATCCATTTATCTACTACTCTCTACCCTTCCCACCCACAGCCCCGGCCGAACAATGGCCGCTAATCTGCGCGACCGATGGAGACGCAAAGCCACCAGGGGTCGCAAGATCCATCTCTGTCAATGTTGGTTCTCTGGGTTCTAGATTCATTCAGGAGGAAGAAGATCGTGTCTCATCCACAGCCGTGGCAGTGAAAAAAATAGATCGACCATCTATCATGGGGACTTTGATTTCCCCAACCTTGTTAAGACGGATGAAAATCATAGGGACGAAACGTCCAAATTACCAAAATTACACTTAAATAAAAGAGAGACCAAAAATAAAAAGGAATCGAGAAAAAAAAATCACAGACGCCGAAAAAAAAAAGTTGCCGTAGCTCCATCGAGAAGAAGCACGCGAATTGCGCGCAGGGTTAGGGAAAATCCGAGAGAAATAATCATCATCATCATCATAATAATAACAACAATAATAATAATCATGATGAACGAAGGACGGTAATTACTCTCAATAACCATTGCTTGACGACAGTAAAATACATACAACCCACATTCACTCATGCGCCCATACGCCCATACGCCCATACGCATACCCGCCCACCACAAGCTGTCAAACTGGTGAAGACCAGACCAGGGACGAACTACCCAGTCCCCAAAACCCCAAGACCCCAAGAGTCTTCTCGGCCCCCGTTCGTTACGCTTGTTCTGGACGGATTTGGCTGCTCCATCAGCAGACCGTTAAATACTCTTGTCTGACCGGTTCCATGGAATGGACTCAAGAGATCAGTTTATCTTTCCCCTCTGCTATCTATTGATCTATTGATCTATCGATCTTTCGATCTATCTGCAATCTCATCTCTCTGTCTGACTGTCTACCTCTCTACCTGTCTACCTGTCTGTCTGTCTTGTCCGTCGTGTCTGTCTCTCAACTACCTAGTAGTAGTTTTTGGATGGTCTTACTACCCGTCCCGTCACCTCGTTTTCGGTGGATATAGATTGCGCTGTTGATTCCGAGAAGGATTCCCGTCCGTGGGTGCTAAGACTACTACTTTCCCACCACCGACCAAACTGTATGTCCCATCATCACCATCAGTGCTTCGGGCTTGTTCCAGTCGACTATTCGTTCTTCCTCCTCCACTCCCATTTCTATTATCCGTCACCCGCCAGCTGCCTCTGAATCATCTACTTCTTACTCTCAGTCCTGTTTTCTCTTTCTTGCTTCATCTCCCCCGTTGAACACCCACTGTGCTTTGATTATCTATCTACTTGCCTCTTCTGCCTCTCTTGTCTTTTTGCCTCTGAGCATCGGATCCACGCAAATCTTCAATGCTCTCGAAGGGGATCCACCACTCACCAGGATATCCGCATTTCTATCACAGGCAGCTCAGTGGCTCTTGCGCACGCAGCTGGAATCTCCCGTCATCCTCATCACCATCGTCTCCATCCGATCTAGCCAAACTGGACGATTTTCGCCGGCCTAGGTCCGTAGCGCCTCAGAGTACAGCAGCTCCCACACCCGCCATTTCAGCTTGGTCCGCTGGTGTCCCACACCCTGGCTCCGCGTACAACGCTCCTGGAAGCCTAAGATCGAGCATCAGCACAAACGAGGGACAGCACAATCTGCCCGTATTGCATACCATTCCTAGCATCGGCAGAACGCCATTCCCGTCCGAGCTGGTCCCGCCCGACAGTGAGCCGAGAGGACTCCCTGCAACCGGACTACTGCGCAGCAGAAACCCCGAACAAGCCAGTTTTCACACCCCACGGTACGTTGGACATTTGACCCATCTTTAGCCCTGATGGACGCGAGTACTAAACACCAAGTCTTACCAGAGCCTTGCGAGACTCTTCACAATCGATGCATCCCGGATCAGTAGCCTATCTGACTTCAAACATGGCACATAATTCACAGAGTAGGCCGGACCATCGACTCCTTGGTCTCCCGAGCTTTTGACTGACGAGAGACAGACTATGGCTGGCAAAATCGGCTGCCTCAGCCTCTCCATCCCTCCTCTATGTCAATGGACCAGCATCCATTTCCCCCAGCCCAAGTTCTTCCGCCACATCCCAGTTATTCAGCTGGCTATCCCCCGCAGCCTTCCGGTTCTCAGGGTTATTATCAACCAGGGCTTCCTTCCGCACAATATCTGATGCCACAGAGCCGGCAACAACCTCGAAGGTACTGCCTCTACAGTTGAGGTTCAGATCCAAACCCAGGAAAGAAACTAATTCCATGGCTTTCACAGTACCTCTATGCCATATTCATATCCCAGCAGTTCCGTCTCAGGCAGCCCGCCATCGATTCCAGATCCAGCATTCGCTCCAGCGTAAGCACACCTTACACTTCCCTTGAGCATCTTGATGCTAACCCGACATCAGGCCATCGTCCTACCTTGCAAATCAACCGGACTACTACATGGCACCGAGCTCTTCACTATCGTAAGTGATTTGTTATTATTCGACACTGATCAAGGTCCCGCCTAACATGACAACCAAGCAGACAAACCCCTAACTCGATACCACACCCCCAAGGGCTTATGCCTACAGGGACAGTTTACTCGTCGCCTGAGTCCGCGCAAAACTCTTCCGATCCGGAACAACAAGTTCGTGTTATCAGCTTTCGACCAAAGCCGCAGTGTTGGGACCACGGATGCAATGGCCGCGAATTCTCCACATTTAGCAATCTTCTACGCCACCAGAGAGAGAAATCGGGCGTTGTGGCGAAGGCTGAATGTCCCAGCTGCGGTGCCGTTTTTACTCGGACCACAGCCCGAAACATCCACGTCGCTCAGGGGAAGTGTAAGGGCATTGCACGTGAGCCGTCGGCTGAGTGAAGTGTTGGGGCGCCTTTTTCTTACCATTCTTACCACGCGCCAAGAAAAAGCATACAGCAGACCCTTTTCTTAGACTACGATTACAAGGACCTGTCTTCAGAGCACATATCTACAGTTGTCGAAGACACAGCCGCAGGAAAGCTGTCGTCAATTTTACACCAGACCACTCTACGCGAGATCACGGGTGGAGCGCGGCCAAGGCACTTGCCGATACGATATCTGGCGGGCGAATGACCCAAGCCAGTCTGGGCGTGAGGGGTACGCTGGATCTACCAATAGACACATTCCGGAGTGTCCATTCTTTGCATATTACATTCTGGGAGCGATTATTTCTTGCATTGTTCTGCTTTTCATTTATCTTGATTTAATACCCTATGAGATTGTTCTTGTTTGTGTTACTGTGATACACCATTTATATCTTCGGCAGTACCTTGGACTGCCAACTTACTTAAGCGACTTCGCGATATTTTCTAGACCGGATACCTGTTGCTAGATTTGGATCAGACAGCGATGCACATCAAATACCTCTAGAACTTTAGTTATCTTCTACTACTTCGCTCTCCCTAACAATCGTCAACCTCTGTCAACACCGTGTCTCACTTCATATTGATCTTCCATGTGGATACGAAATCGGGACTCATGGTACTGCTGACTGCTGGCAAGCCAAATGAAATGCATACCTCGTGTAAGGGGGCTGTATGAAACGACGCGCTGCTAAATTTATGACCTGTATGACCAAAGAATACCACAGCATCGGCGATCAAGAAGACAACAGTCACTTGGGATAAGCACTAATGTAGTCGGGCTTTCTTGGATCGAAGACTATTGATTATTGATATTGGCTATGTTTACCTGAAACAAACAGAGAAGCGACTACGGCGTAGCTACATTAGTTTCTAGTCTAGTAGCCCCTGGCAGCCCAACCTTCTGTTTGTTGGCCTGGAGGCTTTAGCAGGAGATGTGGATGTGGGCCTGAGGCATTAAGGTTGACACGTGGCTGTCTTCGTCTTTCTTCATTCACCAACGTCACCTGATCAAGTCGATGTCGTAAGGGACCGCGGCTCTTCCCGATGCCTGAATTCCCAGGACGCATGACTCACTCCCACTTCACTCCCACTTCACTCACTCGCTTCGAGGATGGTCCATCTCCCTTGATCAGCCAAGCTGTTTCTTCGTTTACATTTCTCCTGCAATTCCATTCCAGAAACACAATCTCCCGCGTCCCCTTTGGCCAACTAGTGCCTAGTCTGTTGCCTCTAGCTATCGTATTCCCTCCCAAGATGCTTGTTACAGTATCGATCTATGGTTATTGTGAAGGACTACGAACATTAGGCTATACAAAAGCGCGTCGAATATAGGAACCTGCAGTGGCGCGACTCCGCCCGAGTCCCCGCTAGAATTGTACAACTCGGACTGACTGCGGTCAATCTCCACAATCTATCACTACCACTCCGACTATCTTGCCGCTTAATTCTACTCCACCACCATTCATAATGGCATCGGTTTTCACCTATGACCCCGACCCTCCAAGGGTCTCTTCGCCGTGGTCAACATCGGGCTCTTCAACACCCCAGATGGGAGCGGCTACCAGCAACCGCGTGGTGCCTCGGACCCGGTCCAGCGTCGTGCTGGACCGGGCCGACCCTGACCTGCTGTCGGACTATGGCATCGCAAAACTGGAACCCGAACCACAAGAGGGTCCTACCGAGTACAAGTTGCATCTGCTGTTGCGTCCCCGTCGTCCGTTTGTGGCTATGTCCACGGGCCACCTGGTGGGAGGCTCGTATCATTTTCGAGCGAGCCTCTCCAACGCAAGCCCGACGCCCTCCAGCTCCGAATCAGCTGCCAGGCCGCCGCAGGCTCGCTCCATGGAGAGTCGTCAACAGAGGCTCCAGAACTTGACTACGCAGTTGCTCTGGCGTCTGCAGCAGTCGTCACCATTCCACTCATCTACGACCGCCAATTTGGTCCTGCCCGTGCTCCCTGACGCAGCCCCGCAGCTGGGGGCGCCGCAGAAGCCAGCTAGGTTGCTCCCGGGTCTCGAGGAGAGTCAGGGGGCTCTGTATGAGTTAGGGGTTGCCGATGACGGGACCTTTGTCGGACTCACCGTGGACGAGCTGGAAGAAAGCTTGTCCACGCTGCAGGTCATGGCGGCCAGCCTTGGCTGCAAGGTCGAGATCCTGCGTAGGGTCATTGTTGGCAAGTGCGAGTGGATTGAAGACTCCTGTACCGCGAAAGCCGATACCGGCAAAGTTCATACGGATAGCCTCTGGGTGGCCGAGGCCCTCGTGAGTCCTGATTGGGAGTTTTACCGGGTCAAGTCTCCGAAGACAGGCGCAGGGGAAGACGGCTCTTCGACGAGCGCCCCCAAGAGACGGCCTTCGCTGGATGACTCTTCCAAGACAGAGCAGATCCGCGTCTCCATCTCAGGCCCCAGCGCAGCCGGCAAATCTTCCCTTCTGGGCACGTTGACCTCGTCGGTGCTCGACAATGGTCGAGGCACAAGTCGACTGGGGTTACTGAAGCATCGGCACGAGATTTCATCAGGGATCACCAGTTCTGTAGCGCATGAGCTGATTGGATACGCCTCTAACGAGTCGAGTTTCGATACCATCGATGTGATCAACTACGCTTCTGGCAATATCGCCGCATGGGATGACATCCATGCTGCGTCGGAGGGCGGCCGTCTCGCTTTCGTCTCCGATCTTCCAGGCTCGGTCCGGTATCTGAAGTCCACGTTTAGGGGTATCATCAGCTGGGCTCCGCATTATGTTATCCTCTGTATCCCGGCTACGAGTGACGATGATTCCGTGGCGGATATTGCCCGCGGTTCGTCTGACCAGTCTACTGAACTATCGCAGGCCTTATCGCATCTGGAGCTTTGTGCCAAACTCGGGCTTCCTACGGTGATCGTGATTACTAAAATGGACATCGCGTCCCGCACCGGCTTGAGGAAAAACCTAGCGCAGATCCTCTCTGTCTTGAAGTCGTCCGGCAGAAAGCCTTCGATGTTGTCTGTGTCAGCGGCGCCTGCTGGAGACTTGCAACATGTTGGTGCCAAGGATGCAGGTGAAGTAAGGAATCTGGTCGCTTCGACAGACAGCTGGCAGTTCACAGTTCCTATTGTCCTTACAAGTGCTGTGGACGGCTCGGGGATAGCGAAGCTGCATGCTCTACTTCGGTGTCTCCCAATACCCACACGGCCGCCTTTGAGGGATGTTTCTCTAGCCAAGGCTCTCACCCCGCCAATTCCATATGAGACGGTTTTTGATGTGGATGAGGTCTTTGCCATCCCACTCTCAAAGGTCCATTCTCTGTCCGGTGAGGAGCGACAAAAAGAGACACACGGCATTGTTCTATGTGGGCTTGTCCGTTATGGAGCAATCTCGGCCGGTGATGAGCTTGTCATCGGGCCTGTCTTCAATACCGCTACGGAGCATGAATCTGGCACCTCTCCCCCAAAAGACCGGACGGATAGACGCTCGGACACACAGCTCTCCTCGAGTTCCTCCCGGAGTCGGCCGCCATCCGGGGACTTTTCGAGTTCGTTCCCCCATGGCTCTCTTCCCGGGAAGACCCCCTTTGCGGCGCAGGCAAGCTGGCAGCGCGTGCGGGCCGTCAGTGTCCGCAACCTGCGACTACCGGTGCAGAGCTTAACCCGGGATCAAGTAGGGACGATCGGGATCGAGCCCTGGCCACTCTCAACGGACGGGGAACGACCCCAACTAGGGAGAATCCGCAAAGGGTCCGTGTTGATCAAGATCCCGCCTGACTCCGCTCCTGCCTGCCGCAGGTTCCACACCGGTTTCGTGGCCAGCTTTGCGCCTGGCGAATTTGCCTCTGCGTTGTCCCCACCGGTGCTGCTGGGTGGCCATGCGACGGTCTACGTCGCCAATGTCCGCTCGACCGTGCGGCTGACCTGCATGGCGCTCGCGGAAGACGAGGTTATCTCGCGCCCCCCTTCACCGACGGAGCCGGAATTTTTCAGCTTCGATGGGGATGGCCCTGATCTGGAACGTGGGCGGGCGCATGGTGTACACGAGGTGATCAAGTCGTCGGGTAGTTCCGAGGCCGGTGAGATCAAGATCACCTTCCTGTTTGTCTCCTCGGTTGAATGGGTGGAGATCGGGTCGCGGGTGCTTCTGATGCCTGCAGTATCCACGGGCCTGGCTTCTACCCAGGGGTCGAACTCTTCTGGGACCGGGCTTGAGGGCTTTGTTGGTCGGGTTTGTGATGTGTTATATGCGGGGGATGCGAACAGTACATGATATGTTTTTATTTGAGGTTGATGCAGTATGTGCATATGTGCATATGTGCGCGATGGATGTCTTGCCCCTATTTTCGATCAGCTGTATCAGTCAACTTTCATGTACTTAGTGTTCATAGCATAGTTTATGATACGAAGAGAATCTGCATACCTCTGAAAGAAGTGGTGACGATGGGAAGCTGCTGGATACGATAAGATACGGGGGTAGATACGGCACTAGACCTGAATGGGAAAGGCATGCAGCGCTCAGACCACCACAGCGATCCTAACTGGAGTTAGACTGCTTTAGTTAGACTCACTGGCTTACTGCATGGCTGACGCCAAGTGGACAGGCTGAAAGCTGATCTTCCTCTTCACTACTCGATCATACTCTCATTGTCAACTACTTACTACCTACTACCTACCAGATGGTCCTGAGCAAAGCACATTGACAACCGGTCGATGATTGGCAGTCTTGTTTCAAATTGCGGCACGGGTTGGGCCTCGCTCGAACTGGCTGTGTTCCCAGCCGCCAGAACAGTCCCCATCTTCGCCTCTGTCTACCCCGGATCCTGTCCCGTCAGTTCCGCAGTTGACCACCAGCTCAGCTCTAATAATCTCCTGACTGTCTTGTTCCCCTTTCCCCCACCTTCCACCTGTACAAACTGCTTTATTTGACGGGTAGGATCTCTGGCACCCCTAAGCGGACTCTTGTTGTGGTCGGAAGTGACTGGCATGTCCTGAACCCCTCACCGCTCACTCTCCACGGACAGAGTTGTTAGGCAGTCCACTTTCAATCAAAACCGCCACCATGGCCGGACCCAGCAGCTTGAATCTCAGCTCTCGCGTCAGCTCCGATCTCGATGGTCTGTCAGATGAAGAGGAGGAATTCGTCTCCAGTGCCAGCACAACCTCCAGTGCGTATGAGTCTCAGGTGAAGGAGTCTTTGGATGCGGGGAATGCGAGTCCCCAGCAGCCGCAAGCTGCTGTCGGGTCTCCGGAAAACAACATCAACACCAATAACAATAACCACAACAACCCGCACAAAATTGGGGGGGCGAAGACCGCAGTAGCCTGCTGTGCTAGTCCCCATGCAGCTTCTCATCCGTCGGAAAGGAAGCCCTTAAACCTGCTTGACTTGCCCATGGATATACTGCAGGAGATCATGAAAGAGGTGTGTAACCCGCCCTGGGTCACTTGATGTCGACCCCCCACACGGCAACCATACTGATCTGATCGGGGATGCAACATAGGTGACCCATACGACTGATCTGACGTCCCTTGCATTGACCTGCTCTGCGCTTCATTCGCTGGCGATCCCACAGATGTACTCCCGGTTCGACATTGTCTGGCCGGAAGCCCTATCAACCTCCGACCATCCGGCTGGCGTGGATGCTCTCTCGTACGGGCTGGCCACTCTCGTGACCGGGGAGGACATATTCCGCGAGGTGCCTGGCCGACGGTCATCCCAGCCGTGTCCCCATTGCGGGTGCAGCGGAGCGCCGCCCGGTCAGCATGCGGCGAGCGCACTGCCGCGAGTCCGCCGCGGCAACTACTACGCGCAGTATACCCGCAAGTTCTCGGTCGGCAACGGGCCGTTGATGTGGGTGCAAGAGTACGCGGTGACCAAGGAGACTGGTAAGATGCTGGGGACGCTGGTGGCTCTGGCGGTGGCACGGATGGTGAACCTGGAGACCTTCGTCTGGGACATGCCCACGGGAGTCTTGCGGGATGTCTGGGTCGCGCTGGCGTCGCTGGCGACTCGCCCGGGTCACGAATGTCGTCTGGAACGCGTTTGGGTCCGCTGGCACGATAACTCCGACAATGCTCTGCGATCTTTGGTAGCTGCAGGCCCGACTGCGTCCTCGGTGACCTTGCCTCATTCGCCGGCTACGGTTCTGGGGTCTACCGGGAATACGGCCTTGTGGCAACGATACGGACACGTGGAATACCCCTCCTTGTCGATCCTTCCACCCTTGAAGAGTTTAAGCGTGTTGGACATCGACGAGCCGTCGTATCTGGAAGAGATGGGGGTGTTGGTCGAGCGATCGCGTGGCCGGCTGAAGGAACTCCGTATTGGGATTTCTCCCAAAGCGTATCCAGCGGCATGGCTGAAACCGGCAGGGAGCTGGCAAGCTGAGCAGCCAACGCCGCCGAATGGGATCATTGGTTGGCCCCGATCTGGGGGCGTACTGGGGGTCGTTCTTGGCAGGTCTGAAGATCATCACACTCGGCCCGAATCACAGACCCGTGTCTCTCCCACCAAGCAGGATTCTGTTGAGACGCCTCCTGAAACTAGTCAGACGGCGGGTGACGTGCCTGTCCACGACGGGCCCGTGTTGACGGCGGGTTCTCCGCCCCAACCGAACGATGGTGTCACTGGGCTGGCCCTAAATATGGAACACACGCACATCGCTAGCCCGCCGACGTCCTCTCCTCCAAGAAATCGACCCTCGACGATCCCCAGCGGGCCATCGGGGTCTGTCACGGGGGCACAAACGACGCCCGAACACGATCGTCCATTGTTGCAGCTTGAGACACTCGAGCTGGAGCGCGTGGCATTGTCGATCCCGGTGGCAGTGCATGCACTCGACTGGAGCAAGCTGACCACGTTGACGATCCTTCGATGCGAGAATCACGAGAAGCTCTGGCGGGCTCTGCGACGCCAGTTCACCCCGTCACCGTCACGGCCAAAGAGCGGGGAGGGTCCAGAATACACACTGCGACTAAAGCACCTCCATACGGATGCCGTATCGCCGTACCTGCTGCTGTTTATCAAGGATACACTAGCGCCAAATACCTTAGAGACCCTCTTTCTGCATGAGGCGCCGATGTCTGAGTCGATCGTCAACATCGACGCGATCTACAAAAATGCGATTCGTAATCACCACCTGAGTTTGCAGAAGATCCTGGTGGACAGCACCCAGCGGACGCCGGCGGGTGCGGAGATGGCTAGCGTGCGATGGTACAAGTGGATGTTCACGCGACAGATGATTACGTTTATGAGCAGTGGTCGGATGCCCCGGCTGAAGGAGCTGTCCATTGCTCTCCACGCCAAGGACTGGGTAAGCTTATTCCCCTTTCACTGAGAGCACTGTCCCGCTAATGCTGCCATAAACAGCACTACTTCATTCAGAGGCTCCCGTACATGCCCCAGCTCCGGGCCCTGCACATCCCGCACATCGCCCGCCACGTCCATCGGGACCCGAAAGAACTGGCCATGCTCATCCTCGACGTGGTCACGATCCGGCCGGAGATCGGGCTGACCTACGTTGGAGTTCAGGACAAATGCTACGAAATCTTGGAGGGGAAGGACGGCGAGAGCGGCGGCGAGTACTACGACACGGACGACAGCCACAGCGAGGGCTTCGTGCCCGGTGGGGAGGACTGGCCGGGCTCGGAGACCAACGATGAGGAGGAGTCGGACGACGACGGCGGGGCCAGCGCGATCCATACGCTGTCGGACTCGTCGTCGGACGACCGGGGCTCGTCGGACGGCGAGGACTCGGAGATGGACTTCAACCGGTCGCGCGTGTCGTTCCGGCTGCGGGAGATTTTGTTTTATGATGATAAGATCGCCATTTACAAGGCACGACACGGGGTGTTGTGATTTCTGGGGGGGAGCGTCGATGTGATTTGAGTCTTAAGATACCACCCAGCGATTTCGGATGCAATGAGATTATGAGATTGAGGCTGAACGTATGGTTTGTAGCTGTCTATAGTATCTGTAGTATCATACTAGTATGCATGCATAAGTCAGCTGACTCAGCCTGCACACGTTTCAGTAGAACCAAGCTCCCCACGTGATAAGGCGGTCAAGCAAGCTCAGCCTCTGAGCTTGCCGCCGCGATCTCGACATCACCGTACCGCAGCCAACCCACGCGGAAGTTCGAAGGAAGAATTGACCAGCCGTTTCGTCTGTCTTTGGATCGTCACACTCGCGTTATCGACTCGTGTCTGTGCTGTTGATTAGCCGCCAAGATGAAGCTCGTCCGGTAGGCCGTCGCCCGTTCTTCAGGGGAGTGAGGAAACACTAACAGGCCACCGGTCCGGACCAGGTTCCTGATGAAATGCGCCAATGAGACGGTGACGATCGAGTTGAAGAATGGTGAGTCGTTGCGTGGACTTGTCCTCTTCCTCCGTGGCTGGGTGTAGTAGACTGCGCAGACACGATTCCCCACCCCAAACCCAAGCTCAACCCTTCCCCAAAACAACCCCCGAACCCCCAACGCTAATGCTATGCAATGTGGTGTAGGCACCATCCTCCACGGCACCATCACCTCCGTCTCCCCGCAGATGAACACCAGCCTGCGCACCGTCAAGATGACCCCCAAGGGTCGCGACCCCATCGGCCTCGACACCATCAACATCCGGGGCTCCACCATCCGCTACTACATCCTGCCCGACAGTCTGCCGCTCGACACGCTGCTGATCGACGACACGCCCAAGCCCAAGAACAAGGCGCGCAAGGAGGCGGATCGGGGGGGACGGGGCGGGCGCGGCGGGCCCCGCGGACGGGGTCGCGGGCGTGGTCGGGGACGGGGACGGGGTTTCTAAACTTCTCTCAGCTTTTCTTCTTCGGGGGCTTTGTGGGCTTAGGAAGGGTTGCCTCGTTTCTGTGGTGGTATGTGAACTGAGCTGGCTACGGTGGTATGGTTCTGAGTAAGGGATTGCGCCATGGTGGTGGTGAGGATACCCTCCGTGGTACTATGGGTTGGGGTGGGGATTGCTCGTGCTGTGGGATAGGCCGGGCTGATTTAGAGGTTTATCTGTTTGCTACTTTTTTTTTTCCTTTTTCTTTTTGCAGTGTGAAAGTCATCGTCATCGTCATGGGAATATGGAGTTCGTTTTTCGATCTATCTCATTTCTTGCTTGTCCGTGTCTGTGTCTTCATCGGTTGATTCGTAGGATGGATTGATACAAGCTCTGAGATTTAGATTTCTGTGAAGAGCAGAGCAGAAATGCCTATCCAAGAATCATGACATTAATACCGCGTAATCATAAATCATTATCTATCTCTATCCATACCCAACCCCAAACCCATATACACACGCCCTCCACACCACAGAACCCCTCCTCAAGTCTATAAATCCTCCCGCCAAACCCTCACAATCACCAACTTCTCCCACCCCGCCTTCGTCCCACTAAACCCAGCCATCTCCGCGCACCACCGCCTCCTCTTCCCCTCGCCCTCCGCATCCAGCCCCTCGGTCCACCCCCGAATCCGCTCCACCACCTCGCGCGGCCGATTCTGCGCGCAGAGCAACACATACCCGACCCCGCGCGCGCTCAGCACCCGGGGCAGATCCGCCAGCAGCCGCTCCGTGATCTCCATCCCATCCTTGCCACCGGCGTACGTCAAGGAGAGGAGGTAGGATTCGCGCTCGAACTGCTCGCCGCGTGACGTCGGGTCTGCATCAAAATCCGCCGCCGTCGGGGCGCGCGGGACGGCTTCGGTGGGGACGTAGGGCGGGTTGAAGAGGAGGATGTCGATGCTCCCTGGTTTAAAAGAGGAGGCGAGGTTGCTCTGGCAGGAGGAGAGGTGTGTCGACTTTATTGAGGGGTTGGCGCTGGGGGATGGTGATTGGGAGCCGGGCGCAGCGTCGGTGTTGGTGGATGGGCTCGTGTTTGGGGTTGTCTGCTGCGCCGCAATGGCCTTCGCGACAGTCTCGCGGGTCGCCAGGCAGGCGGTGCGGTTGAGGTCCGTGGATAGCGAGAGCACGTCGCCGCGGCCGAGGATCGTGGGGCTGTTTGCCACCAGGAAGGCGAGGACGACGCCGGAGCCGGAGCCCACCTCTAGCACGGTGGGGGAGGGGACTTGCGGGGGGAAGTGCTGGGTCAGCCAGGCGGTTTCGCTGGCGGAGGAGAGTGTGTCCAGGAAGAGGTAGCTGTCTTCGGCGGGTTCGTAGATCGTGTCGAAGGAGACGTGCCCGGTGCAGGGGGTGGGAAGCATTTTGCCGTGAAAGGTGTGCCCGGGGGCGCAGGTCGGGAAGGAGGGAGTGAGATGGGTTGGTGATTGTTCCCAAAAATGTACAGAGTAGATCCGATGAAGACCGAAATCGATATCACGGCACCGCAGAATGGAGAGAAATCGTCGCCACGCGATTGGTGGAGCCCTCTCCCCGCCTTGGGAGTTACCGCGGCAGTAAACGGTCCGTTCGGTCTCGTCCGGAGGCTGCCCTGCCTGCCCTGGCCGTTGCTTCGACTCTCCAATGTCCACATCTCCAGTCGATTGACTTCATCACCGGCCAACAACATGCGCCTCGCCTTCCACCCTACCGCCCGCCGCCTGGCAACTGCCGCCTCCATCGGCTCCAAGTCCAGCCTCACCGAGGCCCTCGCCCTCCTCCCGCCCATCCCCCTCTACCGCCGCATTCTCCGCGTGCACCGCAAGAAGCTCGACCCCCAGATGCGCCTGCTGGGCGACTCGTACGTCCAGGCTGAATTCCGCGCGCACCGCAACGTGGAGAACCCGCTGCACATCGTATAGCCCCTTTGATGTTGTGCTGGTGTAGTTGGGCGGAAGCTAACGCATGGTCTAGATCGGCTTCTTGACGGAGTGGCAATTATACGCGCAGAAGCTGGAGGGCGATGCGTGGATCGGGGAGAAGTTGGATAAGGGCAAGTTGGATAAGATGAGTGGTGGGTTTCTGTCTTTCTCGGGTGATGCTGGTGCGTGCAGGCTAATTCGAGTAGATCAGCAGATTGGCCAGCTGTATGAGTTGATGCAGGCTATCAAGAATGAGGAGGGCGAGGGCGAGGGCGAGAGCGGGGATGGGAAGCAATAGGCTGGGTTTCTGTGTGGAGATGATAGTTGAGGGACCGTACTGCGGTGCGGAGGGATGTCCAGGGATGAAGAAGATCGTATGTAAGATTGTGAGATGTACTGTATATAGACCCACTGATGAAGAATGTAACCTGAAAGAATATGGAGGATCCTTGCAGACAGTACCTGTGAGGCGGCCTGGCGGTATGTACAGTACAGCCCTCAGTATAGCATGTGTAAGCAAGCTGCGGGGTAGTTAAAGGGAGAGAGCCTCGCAGCCCCTTCATACATCCATCTAAACTCCATCCTCCGCATTTCATACTCTCGAGCCGAGCTGGATTCACAATGACAATGCTCCCAGCGACCACCAACCCAGCCGCCTCCCCGCCCAGATTCAAATGCGTCTGCTGCAAGAAGAAGGGCTTCAAGACGGCCGAGGCGCTGCGCAACCACCAGCAAGCCCGCGGCCACCATCCTGTCGCGTGCCCGCTATGCCCAAAAGTGTTCTGCGATAAGCACGCCGTGCAGCAACACCAACACGTCCATCAACGGAAGGCGGCTGCTGCTGCTGCTGCTGCTGCTGCTGCTGCTGCTCCCGAAGAATCACAAGCTACAGCTACAACTACAACTACAACTGCCCTGAAGCAGGGACCTAAGCAACAAACGAACCCACCTACAACTACGCCCTCCAAGCCACAAACCACAACCCCTCCCCCCAGCATCCCCAAAACACCCCACCACCCTTCCATGCTCCACCCCCTCGAACAAGACCTCCTCTACAAATACCTGCTCGCACGATGCCATCCCCGCCCCCGCCTGCAAGCCCAGAACTACCCCCTAGCACAGGCCCCCGGAATAGACAAAAAGCCCACCCCACCCACCAACCCGACACAACCCCGCCGCAGAGCCGTGGTTCTGACCTGCGAGACCGAGCCCCAAGCAACGAGTTTGACACATCTAACCGCCACAGACTTCTTGACTAATGAAGCCCTCCTCCACCTAGAACTAGCTCCTGGGCCTGCAGAAGGGATGCAGACCGCTGCAGCAACAATAACAACAACAGCATGCACCGACAAGACCATCCGTGCAACTGTGACCGACGCCGATGCAGCGCGAACAGCACTGTGGGAGGTCATCGACGCGGACACGGTCCTCGTGGGGTATGGGCTGCAGCGCGGGCTGCACCTGCTGCGGATGGGGCACGAGCGGGTGGTGGACGCGGGGATCCTGACGGCGGAGGCGGTATTCCTGGAACGATCCGCGGTGCCGGTGCGGAGGGTGTGGGGGTTGGGGGAGTTGTGTGGGGAGATGTTGGGGTGGGAGGCAGCATCAGCAGCAGCACCACCACCAACCAAGAAAAGCAAGCGGAAGAAAGGCTCGTGTGACGGGTGGGAAGGGTGTGTGGCCACCAGGGAGGTGGTGGTGTGGTGTTTGCGGAATCCGGAGCTGTTGCGCGCGTGGGCGGAGGGCAAGGCTGATGGGGATTCGCCCACGAGCGAGACGGCGAAAAGCAAGCGGAGGAAGAACAAGAAGAAGAACAAGAAGAAGAGCAAGAGCAAGAAGCGCACGCAGAAAGAAGATGGACCCGACGAACCAAGAATTTGGACTACCGCATCACCGGAGCCAGAGACAACCCCCACACTTGAACCACCACCACAGCCTGAAGAACCGGACGAAGACGAAGACTCCGACGAAGGGCTCGAGATAGTCCAGTGGCAGGATCTGGAGTGATGTGTCCCCGTCTACAAACTACAACCTACAATCTACGGGTACAGTCCCATTTTTGATCAAAGATAGACCCTCGGCATCCCGCGCCGACCAGCCCCACCCACCACCCACTAATTTAGTCCAACCGTTGGCAACCAGTGAACCACAGATTGAAAGTTTTTTTTATTTGCAGTGTACCGTCCCGTAACTACTAGTCCCCTGAAAATCCTTATCTTATCGCCCCCCCCCCCCCCCCCCAAATAAATTTCCCCTTCTTCCCCGCGCATACGCCCTCCGATTGACATCTGCCCTTTCCTTTACTCATACCTTCCCTCTAGTCCACCCAGCACGAACTTATAAACCCACCACCTTTCCATCCCCATCCTCAATCCAGTCCTTACCCTAAACCAAACCAACCCCCCACAAAGCAAGCCAACCCCCCTCTTTCCCCAAAGAACACCCTCAAAGCAACGCAAAAAGAAAAAACAAAAAAACAAAAAAAATGCCCGCCCTCCTCGAAGACCCCCTCACCACCCTCCCCGCGCCAGCAGCCGCACAAACCGCCGCGCCCACCCTTCTCCCGCGCAAGGCAACCCTCAAAGACGCCACGCCCGTCACCCTATACCCCATCGCGGGCGGGCCAGCCACCGTCCCCGAGAGTCTGGTAGCCTACCTGCACCAGGAATTCAGCGCCGAGATCGTCCGCGGCAGCACGTATCCGATGGAGGAGCCGATGACGCTCGAGACCTTTAGGGGGTATTGGTTTGGGACATTTGCGGTTGTGGCTGTTGTCGATGAGGAGGACGACACTGATGGACAGGGGCTGGGATTGGTGGAGGGTAGGGATTGGGCGCGCGTGTGTTTGGGGACGTTTTATGTGAAGCCGAATTATCCGGGTATGTTTTCTTCCAATACCCCCACGGAGGGGAACTTCTTACAAGGGCCCTGTGGGGCAGATGGGAATGCTGATGCTGATGCTAACGTGATGACGGTGACGGTGGACAGGTCGGTGCTCGCATGTCTGTAACGCCGGGTTCTTTACGACGCCGGCGGCGCGAGGGCGCGGTGTGGGAATGGTGATGGGGCAGACGTATTTGGAGGTTGCGCCGGTGTTGGTATGTTCCTCCTTCACCTATGGGATTCCAATTGGGGGGAGGGCTGTGGGACAGACCCATACTGACGACGAACAGGGCTACAAATACTCCGTCTTCAACCTCGTCTTCGCCAACAACACCGCCTCCGTCAGGATCTGGGAGAAGCTGGGCTTCCAGGTCATCGGCCGGGTGCCGCGCGCCGCGCGCCTGGCCAACAGCACCGAACTGGTTGATGCGTTGATCATTGGGCGGGATCTGGTATAAACCTGAAGGGCTCAACTGTCTCTCGCTGCACCCCTGCATATCGATATACCCCAAGACGGGAGGCACCTGTAAATACTATCACCGTTTCTTCGATTCCCACTGTTTGATAGACCAGATAAATATAGATTACTGTACTTGCTCGACACCACACCAGCAAAAATGACACCGCTGAGAAATGCATGAGGGGGATATCAATCTGCAAAGACACGCAAAATCGGCTATATTACCATACAAACCCCCCGATCGCAATGCTCCAGTTTGAATTACATGACGGAAAAAAAAAGAACTACCCGGAAATATGTGACGACTAGCCCCGCCAGGGAGGTCGCTCACCCAGCTTGCTGCGCGTGCTAGGCGCATTGTCCTTGCCGGGCCGGCCTTTGGGCAATGGAATCAAGCTGATGCGACGGTTGCTCGCATGTCCGAGGGACGTTTCCGGACGTGGCGTCGGAGGCGCTTTGGTCGGACTTGCCAGCGCACGGCTATGATCTTGTGAGACACTGCGACTGAACGACAGCCCCGCGAAGCTCTGTCGGCTGCGGGGCGCGGTGGCCAATCCATCGGGTCGGCGCAGTTTGCTGTAAGGGGGAGGATCCAGAAGGGATCGGTTCGGCGTGGGAGACGCCACTCGCGATGGGCTGCGTGACGCCAGACGGCTGGATACCCGACTGACTGACCGCGCGCTCATCGGTGCCGGTGACACGGACATATCGCGGCGGTACGGAGTCATGGGCAGTGTAGAGGAAGGGCGTGATGTGCGACCCTGGGCGGACGATTTGCGGAAAGGTGTGCTGAGCGAATTCGACTTGTATTTCTCCAGGTCGTTGGTGTTGGTGCTGGTGGTCCACCGCGGCCGGTTGGCCAACGCGGGCGGCAGAGCTGGGGTACGAGGTACCGGTTTGCGTGCCGCTGGCGTCGGCGTAGCGGCCACGTGCTTGGTAGGCGAGGTCACCCCGAGCGACGCTTTGGGGATCGCCGATTTCTTCGCCGTTAACGTGGATGTGACTTGCGGCAATCCAGAATATCGTCGCACCTTCGACATGGTCGTGCGTGCCACCGAACTGACAGAGCTGCCACGACGGCTGGAGTTGTTGACCGGCGTGCTGGATCGTTTCAAAGTATTCGCCGGAGTCATGATCACCGATGAAGCCGGGGAGCTGCCGGGAGTCTCAGGGACACTCCCGGTCAGGGGGCTATCCATGGTAAGGATACTCGAGATCGAGTCGCGCAGGTGTTGAGACCGTGTGAAGCTGATGTCCTCCAAGGATGCATCCATTACCCGAATGCTCGCCTTCAGAGCATCGACCCGCGATGTCATATCCGACAACAGTCGTAGAGTCTCCCCATTGACCGTGAGACGGTCATTCACGCCTTTCTGAATGATCGACACCACCCGCTCAATCGCAGCAACGTAATGCTGTTTCTTAGCGTCGTAGCTTTCCACCCGTTTCGTGAATTGGGCTGGGTTGTGCACCTGAGCGCTCGTCTCGATGGCTTCCTGCAGCTTCCCAATGCTCCTCTCGACCGATTCGAACATCTTCTGCGCTTGATTGCCTGCGTTGCGGAATACAAGAATCCACCGGTCCTCGCTGAGCTCGTCCCGCAAGGCTTCTGCATCTGCTTCCAACCCTTTGTAGGCCTTCTCGAGCTGACTGCGTCGGTCTTCAAGCTCCTGGCAGGCGCTGGGGAATATCCGCACCGCCCGCGACTGGAACATGGACAGTCGCATGGGGAGGAAGTCGAGCGATGCCCGGAGCGGTTGGATCCTCGCAAACAAGGCGATCAAGTTGGAGTGGCTGGAGTCGTCCTGCGGCGTCTGGATGATAGGCATGTCCAAAGTCGGTGCCGTGAAAAGAGGCTCCAGACTGAACCGCTTGCTGGTCGACATGCGCCCACCTGCTGGCGTTTCCTCGACGATGGTCTCCAGCTCATTGATGTCAAGTCCCGTAGCGCTGGAATCCTGTTCACCCGCCATGGTCCAGTGTCGCTTTTCTTCCATCTCGAAGATGAGCCGACCGAGATTCTCCACCTCCACACCGACATCGCCCAACACATTGCTCCATAGTTCCTCCCACTCCATCGCCAGTTCCACCTGTTCTTTGACTCCTTTCAGTCGATCCTTGATTTGCGACCAGCTTTGAATGATTCCATCCATCTGTACAACGATCAAGTTCAATTGATCAGTGGAGACGTTTTCGATATCATCGCGCATCTGCACGTCCTCAATAGCCTTGACGTAAACGTTGATCAGACTCTCAAATCGGGTGATCGCTCCATCGACCCCGTCCAGCCCTTCTCGTCCGCCGGCAGCTGCCCATTCGACGTCATCCTCGGCATCCAGCCCGCTCAAGACACCGGATGCCTTTTTGATCCATATCTGAATCTGGTCCGCAGCTCCCGTAAGGGCCCTCACGGCGGCAGCAGCGGTTGGTATGGACGCGATACCAGCTTCGAGTAGGGATGGTTGGGGAAGGGAGATGGACGTGAGCTGCGAAAGCTGATTGCTAAAGGAGGCCCTTGAGAACGAGTATATAGATTCCGAGCGTTGCAGCCCCAGCGGGTTGAAGTAGGACTGCGAATTCGCGGATGAGATGGAGAGGGGGCGGGGAGAATCTTTCGGCGGTGGGGGAGGGGGGACGGGTTCATTGTCGCTGGTGCTCTTGAGGTACTTTTCGAAGTCGGTCGGGTTCGTGGACGGCATTCCATTCGTTGATCCGGGGCGGAGGGGCAGACGAGATCGTTCCAGGACAGCCATGTCGAGTAGTGGCTCTTCGCTCGCGTCCCCTTCCTGCTGTACTTCTTCTTCTGCTTTGGGTTTAGCTGCGACTTCGGCTTCCGGCACTGCTTCTGCTTCCACTTCTGTTTCCGCGTCTGCTTCTGCTCCCGTCTCTGTCCTTACTCCAGCTCCAACCTCTTCTAGGGTGTCCCCTTTGGAGCGCTCTTCTGGAACGGAAGCGATCAATAGCGAGTGTAAGTCGGGCTGTAAAACCGAGGTAAACACGTGCTGCTCTGGCGCTTGCTCCGAAAGCTCCCAAGCTTCGTCTGCGTCGAGCTCGTCCGCTAGTAGCTCTTCCGGGAGCACAGGGTCGGGGACCTCCAGGTGTCTTGAATCGCACGATTGTTGTTGTTGCTGCTGCTGTGAGTAGAATTGTTGCTGTTGTTTCCTTTCTCTGTGGGCGCGGTGCAGACCATTCCACGTGCGACCCTTTTTTTGGATCCTTATCGATAAGTCCTGGTGCAAGCTGTCCAACTCCTTAATGTGTTCCTCGGGGATGCGGCCCACGGCGCCCACGCGAGAAGGGCTGTTGTTTTTGCTGCTGCTGTTGCTGCCGTCGAGGAGCTTGACGCGAGCGGCAAGGCCGGGGGATAATCGACGGAGGATGGATGGGCGAATGAGCGTCTTCTCGGCGTTGGCGTTGGCGTCGCTAGTGTCGTCAGGGTCGTCGTCGTAGGTCGTGCTGTTGCTTCCCAGGCTGCGGAGACTGCGCAGAGAGGATTTGGATCTGATTCGTCGCGTGAAGGACTCATCTGCAGCGGAGATGGAGACAGCAGGAGGAGGAGGGGGAGGGGGGGAGAAAAGGTGCTGCGGCGGCGGCGGCGACGACGACGTGGTGGATGTGTTGAGCCCGGAATCCGGGGGGTCGGCGGTCGCAGTGGTTGCGGTTGCAATGGTTGCAGTCGACCCGGTGAACATGGCACGCATGGATGGGGGGGGGGGGGGGGGAGGAAATCCACGAGGCGACTGCGGTCGGATGTTGTTTTACTTTGGTTTAGGAAAGACAAGAAAGGGTACACAGTATGTATGGGTATTGGGTGGTGTGGGTAACTTGCGAAAGGATGTGTGGGTGTGAAGGACTGAGTGACTAACGCACTAACGCAGTCGTGCAGTAGAGCAATGATGAAGGGTGGGTTTAGGAATGTGGTTGATGGGCTCAGGATGCGCCAACGCGGCGGGTGGACTAGGAGTAACAGGCGTTAGGTATGCCGCCTATCCCCCCTTATCCGGTTTCAGCACAAGCCTGGGTTTAAATGCGTCGGGCCCAAATAGAGATCCTCAACTTGTCAACCTGCTCAACAGAAACCAGACCGGAGAGTCCCGGTGACATGATACTGAGTTAATATGCAACAAATTTGGGCAGCAGCAGTAGCAATAATGAATGAATAAAAGGTTTAGTGTATGAAAGAAGGTGAATCTGTACAGTACTGAGGGGTGATGACGAGGGTGTGGAGATTGACACAGAAGACAACAAATACGGGAGGTAGAGGTTCGGCTGGCCTCAGGCTCACTTGTGGTGCCCGACCAAGCCCCGGGCGGATCCTCCGCCCCCAAGGGCCGATTATCTGCACCCTTTCTTTCTTCCTTACTTTGTGTCTACGGAGTCACTACTACACTTAGATAGTCATGCTGGTTTGCTTCAATTGATATATGAACGTGCTTCAACTTATATGAAAACATTGTATTGAAAATCGTGTTGGAATTGAAAGCAGAAGAATGAATAAAGACTATTCAGTTCTCTGCTTTTCTACATGTCATGTAAATGGGTTGAACTACACCATACCTACTTTCGACAGGGGGCTACAAGCTCCCACTAAAGAACTAGTCATCAGGCGTAGCTTAAGCTGCCTGAGACCAGATCCCAGGATAGGGCTCATGATCCTTACCACATAGACTGCACGACCCCAGGGCCAACAAGGGTGAATAACCGTCCGGCCCATCCGCTCGGGATACCGAGCTGGCAAGCGGCCTTCCCAGCCGTATAACTCCTTCCTCCCTTGGCTGATGGCTATCACACCACTCAGTCTCCTTCGCGTCGCAGGCATTCCGCGGGACGACAGATTTCCACTCTGCAAGAAGCTTGTTCAGGGCAATCGAGTCGTCATCGTCACCGTTGAGAGCTGGGCTCGCTTTAAACCACCAGGGCTTCAAAGCGATGGCCCCATCCTCCGATGAGGATAGCAGCTGTTGCTCACTGCTGTACAGTCCCACCGTGGAGTAGACGTCGATGCAGCCATAGACGAGCCTGCAGGTCGGGAACCGGGCCCACAGCTCCTTGAAAGCGCGGGCCAGGGCCACCGTGCAGATGTCTTGGTGCACGCGAATGTGCTCCCCGGCCTGGAGGCCGAGGAGGCTGTTATCCCACTGGATCACGATGAGCCAGGTGCCGGGGGCGATCCGTTCAGCGGTCGTAGTATACGGACGTCGAGCAGGGAGGCGGGAGTAGTCGAGCCGCTCCGGACGCTGGATCTTGTCTGCAGGCACGATCAATTCGGAGACTGTGAAGCGCCCGCGACGCTCGTCGGAGTTGGCTGGGCTGCGCATGACTGTCTTGGGTGTTCCGGTTCTTAATTGAGATAACCAATGTTGCGAACAAGATCTTGCGGGAAGGATGGATGGGTTGAGTGTTAGTGAGATACCGACGTGAGGAACATGCTGCTCGCCGTCAATTTATAGAGTGCGGAGGAGATGTGTCCAGGTCAATTGAGAGTAGAGTTTCATTTGGCTCTTTGATTCTCGGTAGCTTTTACTTTGTTGATGATGCCATACTCATAGACTGATATCTTTGAGATGCGTAGTTCACTTATGTCCATTATGTTTGTTCGCGACCTTTGTTGTCATCCTATACTTCATTGAGCGCAGCAGCTTCTACATTGGGTGTACCAATAAACATAAAGTAAATGCTCCGGCATCCATGGGACTCGCCCGCGCGACCCAACCGAGGGCCTGATCTTACTCCAACCTCCAACCACTAGACTAGCCCCCGAGTTCAGCCAAATTGTCAATCGATGTGAGCGAGGTTTGATCTTCGTGAGCAAATTATTATGTTTATGGAGAATGATACAAGAAAGTATAATCTGAAACAGGATTGGGCACCCCCTTCTGCACAGGGATGTCGGCGACCAGTCCGACATTCGCCTGAGAGACGGAGTGCAGCCCATATTCCCGCGCCAAAAGTCGTATAGTTACAATGAAGGGCAGTGTCTCCCGTCCGAGCAGCAAGCAAGATCAAGCAATCGCGACAGAGGGGTGAAATGTAAAACACAAATATTTCCAACCTGACTGAGCTCAGACAAGCAAGGGGTATCAATGTGGCCAGAGCGGACAGCAAAAAAAGCGCAAGAACGAACCCACCGACCATCCCGTCGGTCTTCCCCTTCTCCCTTTTCCTTTACCCCCCTAAAAAGGCCCCTCTCTTCCCGTTCGTGACCAGGATCGATCACAATTGACGACTGAGCACCTCCTATCACAAAGGACGGATCACCAGATCGTCACTAGGAAGGCTGGCAGCCGAAGCTCGCCGCTCCCGCCAATCCCGCACCAGCTCTTCGCGGACCACCCTACACCAGGACAGCAGAGCGGTGTCGAACTGCTTCCAAGCCTCATCACTATTGCCCTGTACTACCCCCATCACGTCGATCTCGAGCTTGGTTTCCCATCGTAGCTCAGCCGCCTTGATCCAGAATCGCAGATTCTCGGCCATGCGATATGGCTTCCCGACATCCTGATGGTACGTCTTGATGTCGAAGACCGGCCGCTTGGAGTTTTTGATCGCGAAATTATGGGCCCGCACTAGGTCTCGGCCGTCGCGCAGACGCTCCAGCATGGCAGGCGGCGGTGAGTTATCCTCCGGAGCGGTCCATGCGGGCAGCTGCGCGTCGGAGCCGATTAGGCTGCGCAGGAACAACGTCTCCCGGTCCCGCTCCTTGCCTGTCCACTCCCCTTCCGTCCAGATCCATGCAGCTCGCTCTTTGGCCTCGAATGATTCCAGCTGAGCTTCCCGCGCCAGCATGTCGCGTACGTTGCCCATCCAACCTATGATGGCGGTACGCTCGTCCTCCCGAAGCCCGTCGGCAAAGTTCCGAGCGGCCCATCGCTTCATCACCTCGAGCACACTGAAGAGCTCCTTTCGGATCTCCCGCTTGTCCTTGATGGATGCCAGTCGCTCAGGACGCTCATGTGCGGTGTAGTAGATCTTCGCAGCCCGGATGGCTAAAGTGACAGCATCCAAGACACGCATGCCCTGAATCTCCTGCCATGTCTGAGGGACGGCCTCCGGAGGAGGCTGTGGTCTGGAGTCATCTTCGCTGTCGCCGGGTTCGTTGGATGAGAAACTGATACGGGGCGGAATCATTTCTGCCGGCGGATCCTTCTGGGTGTCGAGGGAATTAATCGCGCGATCGGCCTTTTCCATCGCTTCCATCAGGTCTTTGCGCAGAGCCTTAAGCTTCGGTGGCGACGGAATGTGGTGCGTCTTGATGCTGTACGTGCTCACGGTGGGTGGAAGCATTACCTCGACGTCCTCATCCATCTCGGACCCATCGTCCTCAAAGCCGGAATCGCGGGGGTCGATGCTTTCTTCCTCCGTAGGGCTCACCGTCAACTCATCGATGAACCGGGCATTAGGGGTCAGCAGCAGCCGGGGAAGCTCTTCTGGATCCTTCTTCTTTTTCTTATATGCACGGGCCTGGCCGCCCTTCCCATCCAGCAAGCCTGTCCGCGCAAAGTAGTATTGCAGATGCGCGATGCTCCCCAGGCTCATCACACTCTCCCGATTCTTGGCCGAATCTGCGAATTCGGCTCCTTGGGTACGGATGTAGCCTCGTCGCTTGGAGGCGGTCGAAATCGATGACCTGGCATCGGCAGAGGTAGCAGACGAGGCCGACAGCGAGGAGAAAGAGGAAAAGGTCCGGTCTGGCGACGGGCAGGAAGAGATGGCCGGCGTTGCTGGAACCGAGGGAGAGGGAGAACCGGCGCGGGCAGGGGGGGCGATTGATTCGGGATCGATAGAGTCATCCATGGCTGCGCACGTTATCCTTGTTGGCTCGTTCACTGGTGACGGTCGCAGGTCTGCAAAAGATGGATCGTATTGGGGGCACGGCGGCGCGTTTGGCGAGGGCACAGATCCGGTATGAGGCGAGTTATACCTCTCAGACTAAAGAGCAAAGGACAGGTGTACGCCGAGTGATGGGGAAGGATGGAAATGACGCGAAATGATCGAAAGTTTGAGACGCGAGAGTTGAGTGATTAATTAGAGATGGTCAAACCGATCGTCGGGGCAAGATTGAATTTGGGAAGTTCGAAAGGGGGGGCGTTTTTTTTCCCACTAAAAGGGGAAGCGGGTCGATAGCCCAGGGTGATTATCACCACACACGTCTGCATTGATAATGCACCACCGGTATTTATAGAAGTGTCATTTCTTTCTTGTGCATCCGTCTTTTCGGGCATCGGGTGGACAAGCGAGCCCCTGAGGTCATTTGGAGCCGGAAAGCCGGCATGGCTGGTGCCTTCCAAGGCTACTACCCCATGATTGATGCTCATCGAACATGGGCAGTGTGGATATTGCAACGGATTCAAGCCTCTCTATCTCCTGTTGGATGGTGGAAAGCAATCGACGGGTTTCTGTGGTTGAGTGACTGCCACTTGGCCCTTTCAGGCCTAGCGTCCCCCGTGCCTGAAAAGCCCCGCATCCAGACTTTTGAGTCTTTTGAGTCTTCTGACGCGAACCCCCTTGCGGCTTACTCTACTCTTACTCAGTCGATTTCTTCTCTGCTGCAGCCTGCACGTCACTTTCAGGCACAAGCCTCGGTTGAATTCGTTCAGTTAGAAGCAACATGATTTATAGTCAAGTCATCTATGGAAAGTTGAGGAGAGATGCATTATTTACAACATAATAGTACAGTGCCCTTTGGCCCGCTGCTTATCAAGAACCAACCCCCCCCCCCCCCCCCCCCTCCCCCCGGCAGAGAGCAACCAGCACCGTCCACCCATCTATACATGAAACAAGATTCCTCCAGGGAATGATTAGCCCGTTGTGACGAATGCCCCGGTCCAGCCGGCGTGACACCAGATGTGAAAGCGGATGCAGGCCCGAGGCCTTTTAGATCACTTCCTCCCGCTCCCAACCAGTGGCCTTCAGATTATCAATGCCCTTGTTCGGATGGGGCTTGAATGGATCCTTGTACTTGGCTGCGTACGGATTCGGGTCTGTCGCGTGGTCGAGGTTGCCTAGGGTGTGGTTCACCTCGCGGTGCTTGGCTTCGTCGGCGCGCACATAGAGCAACAGGTCCCGCATCGTTCGCTGTCCCTCCGGCATCTTCCAGTACTGCACCGCAATCTCGGGCGCCTCTAATTTCTCCCAGTGGGGCAGCTTGCCGCTCTCGATGTCTTGGATCGCGCGGGTGTACGTGATCACGGCCTCCTCCTCAAGATACCCCACGAATCGGTGGCAGATGCGCGGCGACATGAGGTAGGACAGGAAGAAGCCGTTGAAGAAGACTCCCTGGGCGCCGAGCACCATGAGCCGCATGAACCAGCCCGGCTCCGCGAGCTTAAGGAAGGTCAAGAGGTGCATCCGCTCGTTGTATGCCTCCTCCAACAGGGTTTCAATCCTAATGCAGACGAGTGGTTAGTTCGTGTCTTCGATGCATGTATGACTCGCAGGCAAGAAGGCGAAGAACCTACCATCCATTATCTCTCTTCATGCGCCGCAAGCTTCGCAGGTGTCGTAACATGCCGCCAACCATACCGGGCACACCAGCCACACTCTCCAGGAAGACAAACCGTCTTAACCACGCTTGCTCGGTCATCTGGAATCTGGCCTCATGTTCCTTGCCCGCGGGCGGATGGCGGTAGCCCGTCACGAAGTCCATGCCCCAGCGCAGCACGCGCACGGTACCGAGTGCGACCCAATCGGCCCAATCTTTCGCGTCGCGATGCGCAACCGCGACTTGGTTCATCTGCGCTTCCGAGTAACTGTGGCAAAAGAAATCAGCATCCTAGCTCACTTCAAGCTGGGTCGGGTCGCACGTACACTGGATGGACCCAGGCGGTCTCCACTTCTTTGACGTGAGGAGCCTTCGGTGGCGGGAAGAACTCCTTGATCTTGTCCTGTTTCTGTGTCGTTGAGATGAACCGCTTGTTGTACGTGTGCTGGTGATAGTTGTTGCCCAGGGTCGAGCTGCCACACCGGAGGCCGGTCATGATAATGACACTCGGGTTGCTTCGCATGGTGAAGCGAAGGCTTGCCTTCGGGATGGCCACCCTCAGGGGCGCCGTGGCTGCCATGGAATTCATCGTACTATGCGATCAGTGACTTGTAGGATGGTTGGTGTGTTGTTGTACTTGTGGTATGAGCAAAGCCTTGAAATGGCTTTTCAGTTGTTGATAGGAAGTATGTAAATCGAAGTGATCCTGATTTGAATATGTACTGAGCCTTACAACCCCCCAGGACCGGTGCCTATTTATATAACATCTCGAAAACTCAAATTACACCAGAAAAGAAAAAAAAAATCACTTGTACCTGAACCTACTTACCAAGTATGACTCCCTGCCCCAACCCGGCGGTCCTGGTCCAGTACCTGGGGACTGAATCTGTTCTCGGCAGAAATCGGAGTGGCGCCCCGGAATTGTAAGCAGCGGGACGGCGAGGGGGAGGGGCCGCCCTGTGAAAAAGTCACGCGGGTCAAAAACTGTAAAGAAAAGAAAAAAGAAAAAAACAAAGAAAAACAAAACCACATCCTTTGCGCAGGTTTGTAATGCACTCAAACTTGCTCAGCCACTGGGAGGGATTATGCCGAGAAAGACGTTGGAGTAACTTATGTGATATGATCTCATCTGAGAGCCTCCAAGACACATCATGGATGTTCTTCGCACCCTACAGGAATCATATCCTATTGCTGGTTATGCGAATTTGTCTCTATGGAATAGATCAGGCCACTTCTCGCCGATGTATACTGGATGTTATCGTTGAAGGTTTCTGCGCTTTTTTTTTTGACTTTGTATAAGAAGCGTATCTTTATTCTGCGTATGTACTTGGGGATACTCTAATCGCTAGCGCGGGCAGATCCCGGTCGGTCTGTGGCAGCATTTGCCCTGCACCAGAACTATAGGTGGGGTCCCCTGGATGTACTGTACATAACGAACCATGAAAAGGTAGAAGAGTTCGCAGGGGTCTAGAATTTTACTCATCACAGACGATCCATTCCTGCAATGCCCGTCTACCTACTCCGTACCCTTTCAAACTGCTTTCTCTGGGGAGGGACAAGAAAGGAAGTATAAACAATGAAATTGGAAGTACTGTACCGCTATACCACGCAGCCCCCAGCCTCTTCTCTTCGTTTCCTTTCAACATACTACGTAAGAATGTCAAAAGCCTTCTTTGTTGGCCAAACGTAAGCTCGTATATGCCCTCAAGAATAGATAACGGTTACGGGGGGCATCTTTCATGACCGGTGAGAAAAGACAGGCATCAGGCTGGGGCCCAGATGACCTGAAATGAAAAACCTCCGGAGGGAGGGAGGGTGAAAGGGCGCGGGATTCCACATGTTCGGCGTCCACCGGAAGGCGAATTCAATTCGGCGCTGGGACATGGGGGTTTCGAAATTTCTTGTTTTGGTTCAAACGGCATTTGATGGGATCTGGTCAGGATCGGCGATCTCATCTGTCGCGACGGTGAAACCCCAGAATATCCCGTGAATTTGGTAGTCGATCACTCTTGCTCTGTTTGTTAGAGGGTCTACTATGTGAATGTTCTTCGCCACTGATTGGTTTGTCGAGCAACCGGCTTCTACTTCACGGGTATAAGAACCCGATTACAACTTGATCAACGTCGATATCGTGTAATTAGAGACCAAATTAGCCTCCTATTTGAAAAGAGTCGGACTGAAAGGATTTGCGCAGGGATGCTTTCGTGTTGCACTGACGCTGACATAGGGGGATGAACCCTGGCGGGTTGTCGCCGTAGCATTATCGGGTAAAGCCGGGATGCCGTGTCTGCTCCTGGGTGAGTCAGGCATACCGAGCATAACTCGGGTTTGAGTCGGGGGCTTGTTGGCCATAACCTAATCTTCGTGTCCTGGGCTGCGACGTCATGATCCTTTTGTCTTGCTTCGGATTGGAGCGAGAATTTGTGGTTTTGATTTTGTTGGATTGTTACGTAGCGTCGCTTTGCCGTGGTCTCTATACTTAGGAAGACAATACCAATCGGAAAAGATCTTGCGAATAGGGCTTCTTATGCAACACAATGTTTCAAAGGGGGTCATATTGTTTGTCATTGTTCATCCAGCACTGTTACTCTCCCATTTGTGGCGATCCACTGCGTTTCTCCTTCTCAATGTACACGCAAGCACAGACATGCGACCATGGCATGCACGTGCCTTATACACAGCCCAACTCACTCAATGTTCGCAAACCCCGACTCCGATGTCTTATAGCATGAGAATTTCTCTTCGCCGTCCTTCACGCCGATCTCTTTCTGCTCCAGTTTGACAACATGTGCTAGACGGGGTCCATTGTTGAGGTCCTTGAGCAGCTTCTGCACTGATTCCTTGGGTCCTTGAGCTTCCCCTTCGACCTACAGGTGCTCAGCGTTAGCAATATTGTAGGCCAAACGCGTACGGCATAAAGACAATCCCAGGGAGGGATATGACGGGCAGTGCTCGAGAACAGTACGAACCCTTCCGCAGTGCGTGTTCTTCACCCAGCCCCTCAAGCCGTACTCGGTGGCGCGCTTCTGTGTGAAGTCTCTGTAGGTGCAAAGATGTTCGATCAGCTAGCCGTTTCGCGCGGTTCAACTTTGCGGGAGACCGGGTTTAGTAGTTGTAGTGATGGCGTACCTGAACCCCACTCCTGCATAATCCGTGAATATTAGCTTATGCTTCAATGGGTCATGTTGTGGGTTGCTATAGGAGGGTAGAGATCTCTGGTGCTGTATAGAGGCATACCCTGCACTGTTCCAGATACCTTGAATGCGATCTATACATGTCAGTGATTGCAGCTTAGATATGAAGTTCGGATGACGTAGTGCGGTTAGGAGAGGGCTGATGTTCTTTAGAGATAGCGGACTAGGGGAGGGGGGGTATACTCGTTGCGATGACATCTTAAGGGATGAGAACAGTTTCCTCCCAAGCATATAGTGAGTATAACCAGGAATACTTGTTGTTGTATGTCTGTCCTTCGATCTATACTTTGTAGCTCATCATGCGTCGGCGATGTGGTTAGTCATTCACGGGTGCACCGATGTCGCTTTCCTGATTCGGCAAGGTGCTGTCGGGGCGGGGGAGCTAGTAACCAATCAGCATTATTGGTTTATGCTCAGCACTTCGACATTTCAAAGTTGAAGATAAACATGCCTGATCACTGATCGGTTGGATTTCTGCATTCAAGTAGGCTCTACATGAGTGTCGAAGTCTATAAAGTAGGATACTTTACAGTCTGACTGAGCTCGAGAAGTAGATTTTATATAGTCGCATCAGCTTCATACAAGATTCATTTTGGCACTGGATATGATAACCGGCGGATTAGTTGCAGCAGCCGGGACACGCTCCGCTCCGCCCCTGAACCAAAAATGGACTCGGGCGATCGATCCCGTCCGTCTCTCCCCCAGAGTTCCAGCTCCTGCTTAACTCTCCGCACATCTACCCACTCACTCCGTCCACTTCGAGGGGTTCGTCACTCCTCACGAGATGCTGGCGCCAGAATGACTCTCTCACTTCTCGCCTGGTTCCGGCGGTTATACTCCCTCGACACCCTCGATACTCGTTTTACAGCCTCTGCGACCACTCCCGCCAAAGTCGCCGCGGCTGACGCGCGACCTGCCTCTACCAAAGATCCCCGTTCTGCTGCCATTGCCCGCAATGCCTCGCCTTCGAGATGGAGCACCTTCGAATTCTATATCTACTACATCGTTTTCTTGATCGCTGTGCCATTGATGTTCACGACGGTCATTGCGGTGTCGCAAAGTCCGTCTCCTCTTGTGCACGTGTGAGGACAAGATGCTGATTATCCCGGCAGAGAGCCATCCCACTTATGCCACATACTCTCACTTACTCGAGGACGGTTGGATACCCGGTCGCAAAGTTGTACGTTACTGTTGTTTCGATCGTTTCAGTATGGAGCTAATATTGCCTGGATGCTTAGGACAACTCCGATGCCCAGTATTCCGGTTTCCGAGAGAACGTTCCTTACCTCCTCATTCTCCTAGTCGGCCATCCAATACTTCGCCGAGCCTACAATCGATATGTCAGCCCAGTCAGCCCAGTCAGCCCAGGCCTGGGCTCTGCAAAGGCCTCTCCGGTCGTCGCAGCTGGAGATGCCCGCCTCAAGCAACGAATCGGTTTTGATTATTACTTCGCGTTTGTCTTCATCGTTGCGCTCCACGGCGTTTCCGCTTTCAAGGTTCTCACGATCCTTTACATCAACTATCGAATCGCCAAATCGATGCCCAGAAGATACATTCCCGCAGCAACCTGGACATTTAACATCGTGACATTGTTTGCTAATGAGCTCTGTGGCGGCTATCCGCTTGAGCGCTTAGCTACTCTCCTTGCACCTTCTTTTGATGCTACCAAGGAATTGTCCGCCCTGGTACTCTGGGCTCGTTCGCTCGATGGCTTTGGGGGTATCATCCCCCGCTGGGAGATTCTGTTCAATATCACGGTGCTCCGTCTGATCAGCTTCAATATGGACTACTACTGGAGCCTAGACTACCCCGCTGCAAGTCCCATTGAAGTAAGTCCATGTCTCCCTGTATAAAGAGCTCCTTCTGACCGCCATAAGAAGAAGCAACTCGATCCAGCAGCACTCTCCGAGCGGGACAGGGTCAGTATCCCGGCCGAGCTGTCCGCTTTCAACGGTCGTTCCTACGTCGCCTACGTGCTTTACGCACCCCTCTACCTGACAGGACCTATCCTGACCTTCAATGACTACATTTCCCAACAAAGATACGCCCCACCATCACTGACTACCGCAAGAACAACCCTCTACGGAATTCGCTTCTTCCTTACTCTCCTCGCGATGGAGCTGATCCTCCACTACATCTACGCCGTCGCTATCTCCAAAGCCTCACCCGACTGGTCCCTGTATACAGCCGGCCAACTCAGCATGCTCGCTTACTTCAACCTGCACATCATCTGGCTCAAGCTGCTGATCCCATGGCGCTTCTTCCGCTTCTGGGCCCTGGTGGACGGTATCGACCCTCCGGAGAACATGATCCGCTGCGTCTCCAACAACTACTCCGCCCTAGCGTTCTGGCGCGCCTGGCACCGCTCCTTCAACCGGTGGATCGTCCGCTACCTCTACGTCCCGCTCGGCGGGGGCAGCGGGGCCCATGGCAGCAGCCGCGACTCCGCCTCGTCCGGGGTATTCGCCAAGGGCCGTAAGATCTTCAACACTCTCATCGTGTTCACCTTCGTCGCGCTCTGGCACGACATCAACCTGCGCCTGCTCATGTGGGGCTGGCTCATCACGTTGTTCGTGCTGCCCGAGGTCATCGGCGGCCTGCTCTTCCCCGCCAGCCGCTGGCGCTCGCGTCCCACCGCCTACCGTGTGATCACCGGCGTCGGCGCCGTGGCTAACGTGCTGCTGATGATGGTCGCCAACCTCGTCGGCTTTGCGCTGGGGATCGATGGGCTCAAGGGCCTGGTGGCGTCGATCCTAGGCTCCTGGGCTGGCATCGTGTATATCATCACGGCGTGCTGTGCGCTATTCGTTGGCATCCAGGTGATGTTCGAGATTCGGGAGGAGGAAGCCCGCGCGGGCATCAACCTGAAATGTTGACCCCGCGGCTGTTGTTGATTTATCGCATCTACCGAACCACATAGCACCTATATCTTGCCTTTGAATGAGCTCAAGTAAAACCTCAATTCCAGCCCGGGATTTTTGATTATTCTCTTGTTTCATTACATCTTGACTTGAGTAGTAGTATACAAACACACACATACACACACAACAACAAAAAAGCCAACATGGTATATAATAACACAGACGGTAGTGCTCACAACATTTTAACTCCCCGAAAACCAAAACTCCAAAATCCGCGCTCCACACACACCTCTACAACAGCTGTCTACACCGTCGTGATACCTGCACCAACGTACAAAGCCCCAAAGAATCAGAAGAAAGCCCCACATCTCGAATCCTCATGCACCTTATAACATGCCAGCCCGCACGTCCGGGCGTGGCAGTTCTTGCACCGGATCTTGCCCCAGTAGCCGCACATGCAGCAGAAATGCCGGGGCGAGCGGCGGGGCGCGAGCGGCGCGCCCGCGCGGGCCGCGTGGTACGTCAGCGGCGGCTCGGCCAGCAGGGCCTGCACGATGCGCTCGGAGGGCGGCGCGGGGAGGTACGAGCGGAGGAGCGGGTTGGTATCGTGCTCGGAGCGGATGAGGGTTGTTGTGTTTGGTTCTGGTTCTTCCTTTTCTTCGGGCTTCGGAGTGTCGGTTGTGGGAGCCGGGGAACCGCCGGTGGTGGTGGTTTCGGGGATGGGGACAGGGGTTGTTGCTGGGAGGGTTGAGGCGCGGGAGGATGGGGGTTGCGTTTGTGGTTGTGAAGGGGGGATGGAGGGTTGTTTCTTGGTACGGTGGTGGTGGTCGCCTCGAGAGGAGGCCGGGGTGGAGCTGCGGCGGAGGGAGGAGGGGGTCGTTGCTGCTGTGCTGGATTTGTTGATTCGGTGGATTGAGCCTCTATGTCCTGTGACAGTACCGCTGCCGGCGCCTGCTGCTGCTGCTGCGGAGGAGGAGGAGGGGTTTGTTGCGGTGGTGGTGTTTCCTGGCGTGCTGGCTTGGGCGGCTTCTTCGTCGTCGAGGTAGTTGCGGAAGGTCTTTTGGGATTGGAGGATGCGGCGGACGTTGGAGGTTACTTTCGTGCGGGCTCCTGATTGTGATTTGGGTTGTTAGGTTTGCAGGACTGTGGCCTGAGAGGGCCCTTTGCTTCACAGATGTGAATGAGACGTCTGGGTCTCGGTGTTGCGGTGCAGTAGTGCTGAGCGAACTGCTCCGCTGTGGTAACCAACAAGGGGGGGGGAAACAAAAAGGGGGGGGGGGGGAGGGGAGACATACCTCGTGGAGCAGCAGGCTCTTTCTGTCTCACGGGCACCTGAATCTGTACATCGCGATGGTTCTCGCGGTCGAGCTCGGCCAGATGTCGGATGATCGCGTTGGTCTGTCGGGAAGAGAGATCCGTCCGGCCTGGGTCCCGGATGCCGCGTTTGCGACCGATAGTGGGCGTGATGGCTGCTTTGGCGGGGTCGAAGCCTCGATCCGCGACGTAGGTCCAACCCGGAGTGACGTGGGTTGTCGACCCGGGAAGTAGTTCAACGCGATACATCCTGTGTCGTGGTGGGTTGTTGCGTTTCTGAGACGGCGCATGCACGATAATCGAAACCACCGGCGGCGAGGAAGGAGAAATCGCGGCGATAAGAGCGAGAATACAAACTGAGGACGGGCAGGAAAAGGCGGTGAGCGCTCGTGTTTGCCGTGTTTGCACTGTCTGTCTCATCCGATGACGCCGACAGTCTGTCTCGCCTCCCCAAGTCCAAACGCGTCGTCGCTTCAAGTATGCTACAGTCAAGTACGGAGTACATCTGCCTGTCTTGGGAAGCGAATTCATTTCACATTGTAGATCTCCTCTCATGTAGACCCTGCTCGCATGCGTAGATCTGGCATACACCTTCAAAATGCAATACAGTCTTTTGTTGACTGGTTTTTATTACAATGCGCATCCCCGTAGAAACTGCATTTCAGAGAGAGAGAAAAAGATCAAAAATGATATGCTAAGACCCGTGGCGAGGAACTCCTGCAGAAGCATGTGGAAAGAGAACAGACCCTTGATACAAGCAGAGAAGAAATAGAGGACAGGAAATGCAATGCTAGGCTATTTTTTCTTGAGTTGGTCGACCTTGGTTTCTAGCTCGCCGATATAAGTCTGCAGCTTCTGTGTAGCTGTTTGGAGAGCCTGGGAGCCACATCAGCAAAAGAGCGAAGTCAAAAGGCAATTCGCAGCGAGAAACATACGTAGATATCTTCAGTTAGCATCTCGTTGGAAATTCTGTACTCAGCCAATATGTAGTAATAAACGACAACGCCGGCAGCAACCGAGCCGGAGAGGAAGCCGAAGATTCTGTAGCCAAGAGAAGAGTCAGTCCAACCGGAAGACGGTAGTCCATCTTTATGGACGTGATATCAATATGGAATGAATGCAGTACCCTCCACGAAATGCGCCCACGGGCTTCTTAGCAGGCAGCGTGGTAGCTGCCTCCTTCATCAAGGGTGAGGCCGCGAAGCTCCGCGTCGGAATGAAGACCGGCTTGGTTGCGACAGAGCGCCATGCAGGCGTTAACACTCTTCGAGTCGCACTCATGGTTATGAATTCGAGGCGTATCTTGAGAACAAGTCAGTCAGAAGCATAGCAGAACTAGTCACAACTACAAAGTGACTGTCCGAGGTCTTACGTGGTTTTAAGTAGAAGTGGAGGTGGAAGGTGGGAAGTATGTAGCAGATGTTTTGGTGGGTGTGGGTGGATGCGGAGGAAGAAGCTTGGGTGGAGAGAGTGACGTTTGTTGGCCAGCCAGTTGGGCCGAGGATGTTACGAAGAGTACGAAGTATTAAACCACGGGCCCAATAATAGACACCTCCAATTACTCTATATTATTCAGTGCCCACCCAACTCAACTGCCGATTTCTGCATATGATCGTTTCCGCTTCTCCAGAATATTCCACCATAAAATCCAAGTTATCTATCTATGCTTCCTTAATCCCTGGCGCATACGGAACATGCGGATCGACGCCTCCGACGCCCCGACGCCTGAAAATGAACGCTGGAAATGTCGCTTCTATCCCACAATACAAGAACGTGCGCTGTACGTGCGCATTGCCAGTCACGCTAGTTCGAATTCTAATAGACAAGCAAAAAATATCATAATACACAGGCAGCACGCGAACAACACAGAACCCTAGTTGGCCATGGTGCTTTCATTAAAGATATCCGCCAACAAATCATTCACACATGCATTCAACTGTGGTTGACCCATGCTGTAGGTACTCTCAAATGCGTGAATGCTGAGCTGGTCGAAAAATGGCCGAAGCACCCGATCGACAATCTCATCCTTTGCTGTCTCACGGATCCAGTCCGCAGTAAGGCTTGGTTGTCTCGCTCCCTGGCTGAGGTTGGTCGTTTCTCCAGCCCCATCATTCGATGTAATCCCACGCATACCCAAGCTCTGCGAGACCTCATCCGCGAGGGCCATCGGCTCGAAGCCTTCCGGAGGGTATATGGCGTCTATGGTGTCGGTAACATAAAGCCACTCCAGAAGTTGGAAGTCGTCTGTTGCAAGTACAAGTAGCGCATCTAACAGTTTGCATGCCTGCAGCAAGGCATATGAGTTGTATACATCTTGTTGCGAACCCAGCGGTACGGCGGATATAGCCTCTTGGAGTTCAGCATTGATGAGCGGCCAGAATGTGGACAATGCCGTCGCAGAGCTCTTAAGTGCAAGCGCACGAAGAACCATGAAGATCTCGGCCCGCGTGGTTGAAGATGGAGAGGATGTAGTAGTCGCCCCAAGTAGGTCTTCCAACTTCTGCAAAAGGGCGGGTAGCTCTCCAATATAGTAATCATTGTTAGCAGACAAAATAAGGAGACTGATGCGGCGGAGGTTCAGTTGAGCTTTGCGGTCAGCTTCGAGGCGAGCAGCAGAGGCTCCAACACCGAACATGATACCTGCTGTACTTGGTGGCGGGAGGCGAGACAGGATCTCAGACAAGCGATCTTTATCTGCAAGCACCCACTGTCGCAGTAGACTCAGCCATCCCTCCCGAACCAAGTCCATCTGCATCCCAAAGAATCTGGTATCGTAGAATGCATCGGCTATGTCCTTTTTCCATACTTTAGCAGCAGATGGTACTTTCGCTATGTGCTGGAACAGAGTCATGAAATTATGGTTGAGGTTGTTCGGGAAGAGTCGCGAGCGAAAGAGAGGACCGATCACATTCGTTGAAATGCCGGTTACTGCGGAAGTGATCCGGTCGGAATCTCCGAGTGTGATTGTGAATGCAGGCATGGATGCCGCAAGGATGCTAAGCATATCGTCAGGTCCAATATTCGGTGAGGGCGAATTGTCATAGTCGATAGAGCCGCGGCTGAGGGAAGACTCTTGAGCAATGCCCATCGGCTTGCTCGTCCAGATTGCGGTGAGAAGGCGAAGCAAGACGTCCTATCATATGTCAGTAAGTCTCAATGAGTTTGCCTGTCCTTAATCATCGCGTACCCCGAGTTCTTTCCTCATCCGTCGATCTTCCCCAAAGCTAGTATTTTCCAATTTCGCTCCTAGGATCGCTGCAAATTCAACCAGTCGTGGAAGAATTTGCCGGTGTGGGAATGGGTTACTCAACACATCACGAAGAAATGTGGTACAATCGGCCCAGATCTCATTGAGCACATCGTCATCCAGCGACCTCGCGTATGCCACCAGGAAGCCCGCCAATTCAGACTCGGTCAGGCTCGCAGTCAGTGTAGATTTGCGGCTCGGCTCTAACGCTGCCGGATTGGTTCTCGTATAAATAGAATTGAACACAGCCGGGATAGCGATCTTCGGTCTAGACCCGTCCAGAGTGTGGAGCAGGCTCATAATCAAAGACGAAGTCTCGCTGTCAGATTTCGTCCACATCTCCACGGCTGTCTCTAGACATTCAAGTGCCTCTGCATTGAACAAATGTTCGAGGATACGACGCGATCTGTTCCTCATGCGCAGAGACGTGTACTGAAACGAAGCTATCGATTCTGCGTCTTGTGGCAGCGTACTGCGTTCTACGGCACCCCAAGACCATATGGTGAAGCAGAGCCTCACGGCATCTTGGAAGCAGAGTAGGACGGTAAGCCGATTGTTCGCTGCGGCCGAGCGCGTGTGGTTTGATTCAGATGAGAATACCCCTGAAACCATGTTGCCAAAGAATCCATGATTCTGGTCAGGACTTTTGACAGCAGGAGTATTGGCCTCCTCTACTAACAACCGCTCGTGAGCGGTAGCAATGCAGGTCTCGAGAGCGCTGAGAAGAGCAATGGTGGCATACTCAGATCGATCATCAGGCCATCCTTCTGTACGCTTGAAAGCGAGTTGCAGGCTGGCATAGCAAAGTTGGATCTCTTTACAGAGCGATTCGACAAGCATGAGTAGTATTTGGAAGATTGACCCCGCGTACAGTGGAAGTACTTCGCAAAGGAGGACAGTCCATTTGTCCACAATTCCTCTTGAACTTTTGGAACCAAGGCCTTTGAGAAGGCATTCGAGAAGTTGTTGAGGTGGCTGAGGGAGGGCAGACAGCGCAGGTACCTTCTCTGGTTTGTCGCTTGTAAAGGACAAGATAGAGGGGCTTGTCAAGCGCTCACGAGAGTTTGCCCGGTTGTGTTTTGGCCGTGGAGGGGGAGGTGGCAGATACGCTTGCGCAAACCGGACCTTCAACGCTGCTAATAGGGTGTCTATCAGGTCTCCTTGAATTGAATCAGTCGCGCCATGATCCAGGGCGCGAGAGAGCTTATCAACCAGGAACGAGTCAATTCCAGATTCAATCACTTCTTCAGCTCCTGGACCAAGAAGGAGCTGTCGCATGACTAGTAATGACGTTTGTTGCAGTCTGATTGTCTCCAGGCCATGAGTACCTGTGGCTGTCTGCTCGCTGATCAGTTTCAGACTGGCTTGGTAGATGATGGTATGAAGGCTCTGAAGCTCGGCGTTCTCTGCCAATCGTTACTTAAATGTATTTTCAGTGAGACCAGTCCCAACATACCTTCAGATGCATGCACATCCTTACGTTTGTCAACCTGAGATAGCGTCTGAGTGAGAAGAGTGATCCAGCCATTGTGATCAAGTGTAGAGATGAGATTGGAGATGGTCCGCAGCAGATAGTCGCATTCCTTGTAGTCATCTGGCGACAAAACCTGATTGTCGCCTCCCCCTTCACCGTGATTTGAACACTGGAAGAGACAATCCAGGCGCGAGACTATTATACGAAAGACCCTGTAGTTTGTGAGCAATTTCTATAACGGAGAAACACCTTGAAAGATGTAGGAGAAATCCCTTCGGGACCAATAATGCCTTGTCAGGCTAGACTTACTTATGCATAGCCGGCAGATCTTGAAGCCATCGTTGGACAACTCGAGAATTTTCGTTCGAGGGCTGAGAGAGCAAGTCTAGGACGATGAAAAGCGGGCGTTCAAGCATCGAAGCTTGGTACACTTTTGCTGACTCGATAGAGTTATACAAGCGCTTTGGCGGCAGCTCATAGTTGCCTTGGTGACTGTGGTTCCACAAGACGAAATATCTTCCAAGTTGCTCGCCTGTCAGCCCTTCAAAAGGCACTGTAGACGACGAGCCAACCATGAGGGATGTAATGGCTGCCTCAACTAGATGATCCGACCAAGAGACGGTGTGCAATTGCCACAAGCAACGAACAGCCTCAACATGGAATTTCGGGCTCATCGGGGATAGAAATTGCCACAGTTGTCCCACAAGAGCGGGAATGACGTCTGACACATCTTCGTAGCTAATATAGTATCCTGTAGTATTGATGAGGTACAGATTCGTTACTGCGGACGCGATTGACGAGATGGTTGAGAAGCAGGCCGTGGATTTTTCAACTTGGTCGGCACGGACACGATCGCTTAACGCGAGATACAAACGCCGGTCGCGCAAAATACGTGTTCGGGGGAGCTTTTTCAGTAATATGATGAGCAGGTTGATCCGATCGTGCAACCGTGTGGCGTTCTCTTGTTCATCAAGGGCTGTTATGGCTTGCTCATAAGCGTTTTGAATGATGAGCTCACCCAGCTGTTTTGGGACGAAAGGGACAGGCTGTGGGTCTAAGCTAGTCTTGCTTCGATTGTAAAAAGTATGAATCACATTCAAGATGTCCGACCCGGTCATATCAGAATGGGTTTTGTCTCCTGCTTTAGGTGCGTCAGACTTCCTTATGAACGACCTTTCGATCAGTAAGCCCGTCAAAGAATCCATGACCTTCGACAACCCCGCTGAGACAAGTTGCAGCTGCTCCGGAGTCGCTGCGGAGTTGCTTGATGAATACAGATCCCTCATCTTCACAATGGTAGAAAGGGTCAACAGAGGAATGTGAACCGCAATCATGTCTTCTTCTCGAACATTGAAATTCTCTAGTATGAAGTAAGCGAGCTCCAGGTTGCTTACTATGTCGTCGATCTTGGAAGTAAAGTCCTGATGCTTCCAATCTATAAGACGGAGGAGTTCGGAGAAGATGACGCCGCTTTCGACGCCGTCGAAGAACGAGCTGGCGCTGCGAAAGACCTCCTCGAAATGGTTCTTAGAAGCGCTGTTTCCGAATGCTTGCACGCTTCGGATGATTGGCAAGAAGATCTCCGGTATGATGTATCCACCGACCTCCCATCTGTCCAACAACGATAGCGAGATCCGGAATGGCTTCGTCTTCTCTGCCGGTACAGTTGTGTCATGCTCAATCATCTGCAAGAGGCCTTTGACTAGTGGCGTCAGCCCGAATTTGCTGAAGTACTCCGAAGGCGAGAGCTCTTTGCGGTCGCTTGCCAGTTGGGTTGTGCCTTCAGAGATAGAATTGCGGGCTTCAAATGACGGCCGGTCGTTGGAAGATTCGGGCCCGAGGAGCCAGGCCCAGAGTCTTCGGTTCAGACTCATGTCTCGCCTGGCAACGACTCCTACAGCTGCTGCAATGAGCCGCTGAAGATCGTCCTCTGTAATTTTCGATTGCAGTACCGGCGAACTGAGCGGCAAGTGGGTGACCAGTAAATCAAGGAAGTTCCGCTGGACGAGAACCTGCTCGTCGGCGAGACCGGTCGCGAAACAGCGTATGAGCAACCCGGGTTCGGGCACGATAACCGATTCTGCTGCAGCTAACATGCCCTGGTGAATGTCCATGGGGTCATTCGACTCGTCCTTGGAAGGCCGGCGGTCTGTGTTTCCTAGTTTAGGCAGGTAGCGGCCCAGATAGGCGAGGACACCAGCACGTCGGCTGGGACTTGTGACCGAGGCTAGAAAAAGACACTGCCAGAAATAGTGGCCCCCTGGACTCGCAGATCCCTCGACTTTATGCTTCTCCATGGCGCTAGCAATGTCGCGGAATTTATTGATCAGTCGCAGTGTAGGTTCGAAGTCATCGCTCGTCTCTTCCTCTAATCCCGGTAGTAGAGCCAGTATAATGGCCTTCAAGGCTGGGCGAATCGCCCATGGTTCCAGGTTGCATATATGTGTCTCCACCAGCGTCAGGAACAGGGGTCGGACCGTGAGAGATGCGAAGGTGAGTGTGGGCGCAATGCCAGGCATATACAATGGCAGGTCATGCGATAGACCCTCCGGCTAGCCGACAATATCTCTAATTAGCGGACATCACTTTGGATCCGTCACTAAGCGGGACGAACCTTGATCAAAGCAAAGATATACGAGTATACTTCCAATGCTTTCTGGTGAACACCTGATGGCAACGAAGGGTTAAGGCATTGCGCAAGCCGTTTGGCAACGAGCGCCTTATGAGGGACAATAGGGATATCCGCGGGGTGAGATTGCAGCGCCTATGAAGGTAGCATCAGCATCGTGTACTCTCCTGCCTCGGAGATAGTGTGACCGTACTTTCAGGAGTCGGCTCAAGAAGGAGATGTAATCTGCCCACTCCTGCAAAGCGGTATCGAACAACGACAGGGCTCGCTCGACAGTCGACGCATAACGGCGGTAATTCTTGTCTTTTCGTAAGGGCTCTGAGATACCTCATGTCTATTAGACTCTGGACTGCATGACTGTAGTGCCATAAGAGGAGAAGCAGCGCGTAAATTACCGACCTTCCTTCCCCCGTAGTCGGGAGCGCGTAAGAGAGCTTTCGGAGCTTGCGGGGGAGTGAGACCTCGGGAACGAGCTCGGATCGAGACTCATTGTGCGATGGTCGGATAGTAAACGGTGTCCTGGGCAGGTATTTGTCGATCGCAGTCCGTCATGATTTGTTGTAGAACATCAAGGATAGTAGCATGTGGACTCTGGCTGGTGGAACAGTTGGCTCTTGTTTCCCACTGCAGGCCAGCAGGTGGACATGTTTCCGTTTATCTGGCGTCGGTCGCCCGCCTTTCGGAAGCTCCGCCGGGTCGATCCCGTGCTCCACGTCAAGTTGTTCCAGCCAGGCAAGCAAGCAAGGCACGTTCGTCATTTACTACCTCACTGTTTACTACTCCATCACCAACACCGGACCAGCCTCGTCATCGAAGCTGGGCCCTGCCACTTTCACCATGTGCATTATCGCCTTCAGCGCATGTGCAGTAAACCAATTGATTACCGCGACATAACGATTGATTTCTCATCACTTTCGACCCATCCATTGCCCATCCTCGCGCACGGACGCACATCTCCCCGAACGGAGCAGTTCTTCGATGCGCCGGAACTGACGACGAACATGGTTTCGACGGCCGATGGTCCAGCGCAGGATGCGAACAATCCTGAGACCGAGAACCCTCCAACTCCGCCACCGTCGTCTTCATTGCGACGGCCTTCCACTTCCTCGGATTCGCGATCCGAGGAAGCCCAGGAAGAGCGACCCCCGCCCTTACCCCCGCGACCGAACACCTTGCGCCTCCTAGATGAAGGAGGCGCCTCGCTACGAACATCCCGCCCTGGAGCACCGACAAATCTCCAGTCCAGAGCTACAACAGCTGTCTCCTTGACGGATATCGGTTGTCACGATGCGGGGAAAGAGAGTCGCGTTGTGCGCGAAGGCTCGGAGACGCTGAAGGCTCAGGCGAGCCTCAACCACCTGACAAGTTCCCGCGGGAGCGAAACTGGAGACACGGCGAGTATCCGGAGCTCGGGGCCGCAAGGGGATATAGGTGATGTTGAGAATGTCTTCGGGGACTTTGTCGCGACCGATACTGGTCTTATCCGCAAGCATAGCACGGGGCTCCTGCAGTTCCCTGAGTTTCAGGCGGATGACGTGGAGGATGACTTTGCAAGCGAGTTCGAGCCCGTGGGAGAGGTGGACGAGGAGGGGGGAAACGAAGGTAGGCTATTGGATACTGAGCCCACATTTGTCTCCGAGCAATGCTGATGATCGTTCCTACAGAGCAAGTCCTTGCGAATTGGAAAGCGAAGCGGAAACACTATCTTATCCTCTCGGCTGCTGGCAAGCCGATCTGGACACGACATGGGGACGGAGGGCTTATATCAACATATATCGGCGTTATCCAAACGATCATCTCGTTCTACGAGGACTCCAAGGACCCGTTGAGCAGCTTCACTGCGGGGGATACCAAGTTCGTGATATTAACCAAGGGGCCCCTGCACCTTGTCACCATCAGTCGGATGCTCGAAAGCGATACGCAACTCAAGCTCCAGTTGGAAGCTTTGTACATGCAGATCCTGTCAACGCTCACCCTGCCCTCTCTCACGCATCTTTTCTCCATCCGCCCTTCGACCGATCTGAAGCGGCCACTCCAAGGATCCGAGACGCTTCTATCCACCTTAGCCGACAGCTTCACCAAGGGATCCCCCTCCACGCTCCTCTCGGCGTTGGAATGCCTGAAAATCCGCAAGTCCCACCGTCAAGCCATCAACAACACTCTCTTAAAGACAAAAGTCAGTAGCCTGCTCTACGGCCTGGTCGTCGCCGGCGGCCGGCTCGTCAACGTCGTCCGGCCCAAAAAACACTCTCTCCACCCCGGGGACCTCCAACTCCTGTTCAACATGATCTTCGAAGCCGAGGCTGTCAAAGCCGGTGGCGGCGAAAGCTGGATCCCCGTCTGCCTCCCGGGGTTCAACAGCAGCGGCTATCTGTACATGTACGTCAGCTTCCTCGATATTCGCGATGACGCCAACGCTGCCAACGATACAACAACAATAACAACAACCACCACCAAAGAAGAGTCCGTCGCCATCGTCTTGATCAGTGCCAATAAGGAAAGCTTCTTCGAGTTGCAGGGCATGCGCGATGCGTTCGTCGAGGTATGTTTATTGAGCCCCTCCGATCCACCGCAACCACACCGTATCGAATCCGGAGAGCTAATGGCTGCCGGGGTACCAGCAAATGGAGAAGAACGGCAGCATCAAGATCATCAAAGAAGCCGTCGCGCAAGGCCGCCCCAGCACGACGGACATCGTCCCGGGGACAGTCTTGCATCATTTCTTGTACAAGTCGCGGGCGAATGTCCAGTTCACCATGTCGTCCTACGATCCTGAGTTTTCCACCGTCTCGCGTCGTCGAAGGTAAAGTGGCCCTGGATTTGTAATATGCGGGTGTACTATATTCGAGATCAAGAGCTCAGTACTGATTGGAAACCCGCGCAGATTGATGTCAACCTACAATAATCTTCATGCGAGCATTCATACCAGGCATACGCACGTCAAAGTCCACCATTGCGTGTCTCAATCGTCCAGCTCCTTCGCTTGGGTGACCCCGATGTTCGAGCTTTATTGCGTGGCGGGTGCGAATGCGAATCGCAATGCTTTGGCTCAGAGCGCGAGTAAGATCATTGAGTGGGTGCGACAAGAGGAAGAACGTCTTTTTATTATTGGTGGTGCAGTACGTTTGCCAACAGTGCCCAAGACTATGAAACGCAGTTAAACTAACGACACTCGGCTCTCTTAGGTTTTTTGAGCAAGATCCCTTCCTTCAAGACTGCAGACGGGAACAGATCATTTCAAACACGCGTCTCTGCCTCACATATAGATGTATATAGCTGTTATGAAGGCTGCGCAAGACACAATAGCTGTTCATTTGGTGACATCTCTCATTGCCTCGCATACGCCAGCTAATTCTGATGGGGAAGCTCAACTAACGATAGAGTCCTATATAGCTATAATTCACTACTTACTTGACCTAGTCTAATCAATGGTATCCTCCCTCATGGCAAACAGCTGCTGGAACACTTCATCTGACTTCGCACGAATAGCATTGTGGTACATGGTGTTCGTGATGAACTGCTTGATGCCCTTGATATTGGCGGCAGTCTTCTGCGCATGGTCGAAGTGCACGTACATGTCGTCGATGTACGTTGCCGCGTAGACAGGGACCTCGTTCTTCTTCAGCTGGGCTTCATCGTAAAGCTTGGGCCAGTCGCTCGTCGAAGCGATGAGGTCTGCTGCTTGCTTAATTTGCTGGAGCTCCGTGTACGATTCGAACATGTCTCTGTGAACCTGGTGGAGAAAATTGGTCTATCAGCACGTTCTGCTGGCCACTGACAGGCTCCATAATGCTTACCGTTTCACCGGTGAAGAAGAATTGAGATTGTTCCCAATTGATGTCAAACATGGGGAGGCCGGCACGGTATTTGTCCGCAGACCACTTGGACGCATGTCTGATTGGAGGCGAAGTGTGTTAGTTGATGTTCCGAGGTTGGTTGATGTTGGGATCGCTCTCACCCCTGACAGTATATAGCCTCATGGAGAATTGCATAGATGACGTTGTTGTCCATGCCGCCGTAACCGTCTATCGAGGTCAAGGTTGGGTGGGTAAGGAAGCCAAGCACCTCTAGATCGTTCCAGGCACGTAGCACAAGATCTGTCTTATCGTTAGCCTAAGCCGGAACGCTCCAAATGGGAGGCAAATTACCGTGAATGCTGTCAAGACCCCCTGCGAATATATCTTTTAGCAAATTCATCCTATAATGAATGATCGACGTGTTTTCTCACCATGCATGCCGAAGGCGATACCTAATTGCTGAAATCGATGGACAGTGAGCTTGCCGGAAGGCAGAGCAACCTCGTTGTCCTTCAGATACTCGACAATGCGCTTGACTCGCTCAGTGTCCTCGGGAAACTTGGCATAGTATGCCTGATTCCTCTCGATCATCTTTTCTTCTTGGAATCAGCTTGTTTTCGAGTTCATGTCTGAGAGGCAAAGTGCGTACTGTAAGTAAGTGCATAGACAGGGTCAGGACCATTGACCAAGGGGGGCAGTCCACCGCAAATGAAAGCCTCGGATAGTCCTTCCGGACTATAATGGGGAAAACGTGATCAGCATTTCATGTTGCTTGAGGTATACTGTCTCAAGTTCACGACTTACAACATGGAAAGGTAAGATGTGATACAAAAGCCACCAAAACTCTGACCAATGACACTCCACTTGCGCTTGTCTTCGGGATAGTCAGTCGTGAGGCATCTTCGGACGGCCTCACAGTCCCGGACGATGTTGTCGGCACGGAAATGCTTCAGATACTCCGCTTGCTTGACTGCATCGCCTTTCTGCGCCAGTGTGCGCGCCGTGATGGTCGAGCTAAGGCCAGTGCCACGCTGGTCCAGGAATAGAACCTAGGTAGATGGTTAGCATGTGATTCTCGGTGAAAAGAGTGCAACAGAAGAAGTACCTGGTAGCCTTTATCAAGAACGGTGTTGATCCAGCCAAATTCTTGAGGCGGACGACATCCGAACCCTGGGCCACCCTGCAGGTACACCAACCACGGAAGCTGCTTGTCGTCATTACAGCAGGAACTGGGCTCGACAGGAGTGACCATACGCCGGACACTTCGCGCGAAAAGCCTCAGAGTGTCCTCATTGGGCTTGGTGTAATTGAGAGGGACATCAAAGAACAGCTCGGCCACACGAAGCTTGCCTGACGAAGCAGAAAGAGCCCCCATCCGTCAGCACATCTTGCTGGTGGAGTTACTGTACAGTGTACACAAACAATGGCAGGACTGGGCGTACCTGGAACGTTGTGGAACTTCCTGTCAATTAGCTTGGCAGCCATTGTTCTAGACCTGCGGGGGATATTTTCTGTATTTCGTATAATTATATTCTCAATCCACCAGGGGTAGTGGCAGGATATCACGCAAGTATTGATTTGATCTGAGTTTTGTAGTAGGGAAAAGGAGTGTGATGGCGGACTGCAATCGGCGGCAATGGTACCAGGAATACGAAGAGGGAAACAACGAGCCCAGACTAACCTACGGCGGGTAACTAGTCTAACTTCCTCTCCGTCTCTCCCTCTCTTTATTCTCCGCTATCCGATCTCCACTTTTCCCCAAACCGAACGAATGAACAGACTTACCTTTCGGACAATTGAATACTTGACTCGGAGATCATAAGGCTTCCACGTTATGTGAGTTAGTTATGCCGTTTGGAGCCATGATATTCAAAAGCTCATTCAAATCCCGGTTATCCAGACAGAGCAGGTACACCCGACCCTTCAGACCCCGTTCTAGGTTCATAATATATAAGCGCATCGGGAAAGAACCAATTTCGCTAGTCGTCCAATACAAACACCAACCCTCTACTTTTTGACAAGAAAGTAGTTCAGACTTGTTGCTTTCTCCACCCCTTTTTACAGCAAATCTGATCGCCATGAACCTCGAAGATGCTCAGAAGACCGCGCAAGAGCAGGGTCGTCTGCAGCAAGACTTGTGGAAGATGACTCAAACGTGGGAACCAGGCGTCTTACCGAATGCTGCTGCCCTGGCGCGGGCCAGAGAGTCTCTGCCGAAGACTCTCAGCGACCAAGGCCTGGGCTTTGACCGGGCGACGCAGCATATTCTGAACGACATGGTACCTGCTTTTAATCGTAGCAGTATAAGCCCCAATTACTACGGCTTCGTTACTGGCGGCATCACTCCGGCCGCCCTTTTTGCAGACAACATTGTCTCTGCGTATGATCAAAATGTACAAGTCCATCTTTCAGAGCACTCCATCGCGACAGATGTCGAATACTCCGCCTTGGGTCTTCTTGTGGATCTTCTACGGCTGGACAGGCGTCATTGGCACAACGGCACTTTCACCACCGGAGCTACCGCAAGCAACGCCCAAGGGTTGGCTTGCGGCAGAGAATACGTCTTACGGGCCGCCGCTGAAAAGAAGGGCATCTCAATCAAGAGTGTTGGGGAGTACGGTCTGTTGGAGGTCATGCAAGCGGCCGGGCTCTCTGGGATCCAGGTTCTCTCAACTTTACCCCATTCTTCGATGGGAAAGGCAGCCGGCATCCTCGGGATCGGACGCACAAACGTCAAGAACATCTGTCGGGATGATGATCCCCTTCGTTTTGACATTAAGAAGCTGGAGATAGAACTGGCAGCATCCAACAAGGCTAGCATCATCGCTGTATCTTGCGGCGAGGTCAACACCGGACACTTCGCCACGTCCAGCTTAGACGAGATGCGGAGATTGCGCGAGCTTTGTGATAGATATGGCGTTTGGCTTCATGTTGATGGGGCCTTTGGAATCTTTGGTCGCATTCTCGAGCCCACTGCTGAATTCGCATCCATCGTTGGAGGCTGCGAGGGGATGGAGTTGGCAGACTCCATCGCATGTGATGCACACAAGCTGCTCAACGTGCCCTATGACTGTGGATTTGTTCTCTGTCGACATCCTGAAGAGGCCGTGAACGTATTTCAGAATGCGAATGCAGCATATTTGACCGGTGGTCAAAGTGGTGGAAATTTGATACCGTCGCCTTTGAACAACGGGATGGAGAACTCCAGGCGCTTCAGGGCACTACCAGTCTACACCTCTCTCGTGGCGTACGGTAGAAATGGCTATAAGGATATGCTCCAGAAGCAGATCCGTTTGTCAAGGATGATTGCTGGTTGGCTGTACGACCATCCAAAGTACAACATACTGCCGGCAGCGGGCAGCAAAGATGCGCTACTAGATCGAACTTACATGGTCGTGCTTTTCAGTGCCAAAGATGATAGCCTGAACCAAAGCCTCGCCAAGAAAATCAACGACACTTCGAAGATGTTCGTATCGGGTACCTCATGGGACGGCAGACCCGCTTGTCGGATTGCTATCTCGAATTGGCGGGCGAAGGAAGAGCGAGATTTTGCGCTTGTGACAGAAGTGCTGCAAAGCGTGGCTGATGAGAGCACGTAGGCTATGTACCATACTACACACTCCTTCTGATCATACTGCCTGATCGAAGGTATTTAATTCTAATAATACATATGATTTTGTGATCGCCGTTCCTCAGCACCCGTCTTTCCATATTAGGCATTTATTTAGCCTTCTCCGTGACTTAGATGCTTTGCCCTCTCCGGTGCCTTGAAGAACTTGTTAGAATTTGTCAGAATAGCTTCCAGCAGATATGGACGACTCCGAGCCGACCCAGCTTAATCGCGTGCGTGAAATATGCCTCCAAGAAGTGCAGAGGGGATACATCCCGGTACGCGGCACAGGCAGCAAGTGTGGGAACTTGGAACTGCTCCTGCGGACAGGCGGAGCGGCAACCGTCCACCTGTCCATGGATCCCGCATCACTTAGCCACTGCCGCTCCCACGCTATTCCCAATCAGGTAACCATCTGGTCGTGACCGTTCAGCAGCGGACTTAACGACCTCAACCACTCCCCTCGATCACGGAGATGGGACGGCGATTAAGGCATTCAATGGACTTAGGGGACCTCCCGCCGGAGGTTAAATAGCGAGCTGATCCGTTGTCATTGAATTTCTATCCATTCTCCAGAACCCAGATTCCAGTTACCCTACGATCTACAGTACACTTCTGCCGGTTTTTATACATCACAGTCTCCTACCTCCTCACGATGCCTACCCTCGCCGGAAAAGAAATCAGCCAGAATGGCCTGGGGCTGATGCGTGAATACTCCCACATGATTCATTGTTCTCGTTGTTATGCTGAGCGTGACGCTGACTGTGCTATCCCTCAAAACAGGCCTGATCTGGCAATACGGGCCCACCCCGGATGAACAAGCCTTCAAAGTCCTCAAAACTGCTCTCGCAGCTGGGGCAAACGTCTGGAACGGTGCCGACTTCTACGGCACCCCGGACAACAACTCCCTGCATCTGATGAACCGATATTTCACCGCCTATCCGGAGGACGCCGAGCGAGTCGTCTTCACGGTCAAGTCCGGGCTGGTGTCAATGAAGACCTTCACCATGGACTGTTCGCGCGCGGGGCTGCGCAATTTTGTCGACAACGCCTTGAAGATCCTGGACGGCAAGAAGAAGATCGATGTCTTTGGCTTGGGGAGAGTGGACCCCAACGTGCCTGTCGAGGAGAGCGTGCAGGCGCTGGCGGAGCTCAGGGAGGAGGGCAAGATCGGAGGCATTCAGTTGAGTGAAGTTCGGGCGGACACGATCCGTCGTGCGGCGAGTGTGACGAAGATCGATATGGTCGAGGCCGAGGTCAGTCTCTGGTCGCGGGAGGTGTTTGAGAACGGGGTGGCGGAGGCATGCGCGGAGAACGGGATTGTCCTGGTGGCGCACACGCCTCTGGGTGCTGGGATGTTGACGGGGACGATCAAGTCCGTGGATGATCTGCCGCAGACGCACCACCGCACGGTGCCTCGCTTTCAGCCTGATAGTATCGCCCAGAATCGTCTGCTGGTTGAGGCGTTGGAGACTGTTGCGGAGGCAAAGGGTTGCTCCGTGGCGCAGCTGGCGTTGTCTTGGTTGAAGGCTCAGGGTAGGAAGCCTGGAATGCCGATCATTGTACCGATTCCGGGTGCGCGCTCCGAGGCACGGGTGCTGGAAAATGTACAGAATGTTGAGCTGACAGAGGGTGACCTTGAGAAGATCGAGGTCATCCTCAGAAAGTATCCCGTGGCGGGCGCGAGATACCCCGCGGCCGCAGCGAGGTTGAATGAGTATTGAAAAGGGGTATCCCTCCAAAGATTTTCGCATGTTAAATTAGAAACTCGTTCCTTCCAAATTTGAGCCACATTTTCCAAACGTTCATTGACTCCTCATCGGAGGATGTTAGTATTTTCTGTACAGTGGCTCGTTGCCCGGGGGCTTGTATTGTCGACAGTCGAAGCATCTGGTCATGAAGAGATGACTCTAGGGGGCCCAACGGCAAGCCTTGTGATTTGGCCACGTACAGATGCCAGAGTAGAGTATTTAAAGTCAGCTCAAAAGGTTGTTGAGATGAGAGAACTTCACTTGAGCAAGAATAGAGTATATCTAAGGTGAGGTCGATGGCCTTCCGATTCGACTCGTACAGCAAGTCGCCAAGTAAGGTATGATCGGCTGATGAGACAAGTAGTTGAGTGCACTGCTCCCGCACAATCTTAGCTAACAAGAGACGAACGACACGAACGTTGTTCCAGTTGGTCAAAGACTTGCAATCAGGGTAGATGTCCACCCCAGTCAAGGACATATTTAGGGGCATCGGGCTTCGCCTCCTCGAAACGAAGGCTGGTAGCCAACATGTCAACTCTTCGAGTTCGAGATCAAGCCGTTCTGCACTGAGTATATCTTCTTCCGGTCGATGGCCCAATGTGACAGAGTTCTCCAGCTGCACATAGCGCAGCATAATGTCCCAAAACCTCCACTTCAGGGATGATGTATCCACAGCATTATCGAGAGCCATCCGTCGCAGAGACAAAAACTCCAGCGGGATAACACAACTTCTTGCGAGACAATCGAGTACCACAAGCTCAGTGAGGTGCAGAAGCATGGTAGGACTGCGCTTGTCCGCGAACTGCCCTGTACCCCTCAAGGACATCAATTCACAGGCTCCACTCAGATGGCTGCGAGGAACAACCAGGTCATCATTTTCCAGGTTTGCAAGCCGTTCAAAAACACACATTAATATGACTGAGAACAGAGTCCTGTCGAGCATGACCTCGTCTGGTAGTTGGAGCGCCTTGCGAGTCATCCTCAGAGCTGATCCGTACATGGCCCGAGCGTGGTGGAGAGCGGCATGGCACCCGTGCGATAAAGAGAAGTTTACCATGAAGACAGCACGGGTGACCGTCTCTAGAAGCGGGATATCATGAACTATCGGCGGATAGAAGATCTGCATGAAGGAGAAAATACTTGTTGCTGGCATTGCGCGAACGTATTGCGAGATATAGAGGCCCTTTGCGCGCTGCATGATTGTGGGGAGCAGCCTGGTTGACAGCGGACTCGGAGAACTTGAATGTCGAATTGTCTGGTTCACCGACACTCGCTTGATAGTAGCATCGGATTCATTAAGGATGATCAGCTCTTTGGGATTGTGATATCCAGGGCAAGAAAGCCCAGCGCGAGAGCACTGAGAGCAGCCATCCTTTTTCTTGTCGCACTGTGTCAATGAGTAACGTTGTGGCTAGACGGAAGCCGTAAGGCTCTGGGAAGAGCTGTCTGAACTGCTTACTTTGATATCACGCCTTCGACATTCGCGACATGACTTCGAAGGCCTGCCACGATACACCATTGTGAATTACTCTTTATCTCTGGTATGTTACTTTCAGAGAGTCTGAACTGAAGGCGAAAAAGGGAAAGGATTCTTAGTTATGTTCTTAGGCGATGGGGATCACGTAATCAATGCTCAAATCATTAGCTAGTCCAATCAGACAACTGGTACTGAGATAGCCATCGCCATTTACTAGCATCGCAAGAAGAGATCAAAATTAAGTATCATAACATTGCGAGGCGCGATGTTGTCTGTTTTATATAACCTGATGTGCTTTTATCCAGAATCACCTGCGTCTTCCAGCGCCTCCAGCATTGTCCGCTCTATCAGCAATGCTGACCACTTCCCCAATACCAGCCTCCTCTTGCTCATCTTCCAGAGCCATGATCTCTTCTCTGCTATCCCACCATTTCTCCTCTGCCATGTTGAATGCATCTTTACGAAGTTCTTTGATGTTCTTATCCAACGAGACACCTCTTTCTTTCAAGGTATCCATCAGGATCTTCTGCCAGTCTTCCGATGTCCGGGTGAAGAATTCACGCAAGCTCTCGAAAGGACGAGGAAGGGGCCTGCTATCCTGGACGGACGGCTCTGATTCCTGCTCTTCCACCTCCAGCTGTTCCAATTCCTTGGTCACCGATGGTACAGTAACCTCGGTCGGCGCAGGAGAGGCAGTGTCAAGGGACATGGTATCTTCATCTCCTTCCTCATCCTCTTCCATATCTTCCTCGTCATCCTCATCCATCTCATCGTCGCTATCTGCTTCGTTGAGTAGGTGCCAGTTCCCGGGTTCCTCATAGTAAATCTCCTTAACCCCATCGAGCTTAACCAGATCGATGGAGTACATGTCATTGAACGTGAATTCCCGATCTCCCTTCTCAAAGGTTCCACCAAAGATGAATAGAGTGTCGTCTTGCACCGCCAACTGCGCATTGAATCGTTGATGAGGCATTTCGAACCGTACCACGGCCGGTTTCTCCGGTTCAGCCGGCTCCTCATCGGCCTTGGATGACATTTGCAATTCCTCCTCGTCATCCAAACCACGGATACCTCCCTTGGCCTCCAGGGCCTTCAGATTTTGTAGAAGCTCCTCTTCGGTAGCTTTGCTGCGGTCGCGAGATTTGAACAGGTTCGCCGTTTGTTTCTTGCCTTGGGTCCTAGGGCGTCTCAGGGCCAAGGGGAAGAAGCGGTTACGGTCAGTATTCCAGGCAAGCATGGTGTCAAAGAACTCGCTGTCAATTCCTTCCTCGCTGAGCTCAACGTCATGAACACCACCGAACATGATACCACGACCCTTGTGGTACGCCATGGTGGCACCGGCACGAGGCGGGTTGGGCGAGTTAGCAGGCTTCTTTCTGCGCTCCCAGCGCACTGTCGGGAGTGTGTTCGCCGGAGCATCAGCAGGCGGAGGCGTGATTCGAAGGAACCAAGTATCCTGATGAACCATAGGCTTCATGGTCATCCTCTGAGGGCCGTTCTTCACTGGCTTTCCGCCGACACCGGCGCTAACTTTGACGCGGGAATAGCCACCGTAGAGAACCGCACCTGTCTCGTGCGGCAAGAAAGAGAAAGACGAACGTGGGTCAGGTTTCTGCGAAGCTGCTGAAAGATTCGGAGTGAACCAAGTATATTTTGAGCAATCGTAGATCCACAGGTCCTGAAGGTATTTGGTTTGTTGTGAGGTATCCTGGAATCCTCCGAACAAAATGATGTAGTTCTTCAAGAACATAAGCTTCTGGGACATTGATGTTGTCTTGAATGGCACTAACCTTGTAGTAAGTCATTCGGTGACCGCTTCTAGCGGGAGGCCCTTTGCCCTTCGTTTCTAGACGGGTCCATTCCCTTGTCGAGGGATCAAGGTGCCAGAAATCATTATAGTGGTAGAAAGTTCCCTGTTTCGGGGAAGAGAACTCTCCTAGACACGTGAGTCAATCTAAATGAGTCCACCCCGAGATGCGAAGAGCACGTACCTCCGAACAAGTAGACGCCTCCAGTGTTGCCGCCACGGCACCATGCATGTCCACTCCTGGGGAGAGGACTGTTGGGACTGTTAATCTCCTTCCATTCCCCACGGTTGATGTTGTAGATGAAAAGGTTATTGAAGAAGGTAGCTAGATTGCCATCGAAGTACTCTCCACCAAAGACTAGAAGTTCGTTCTGGTTCGACGGCGAAGCCAAAACGGTGGCAGAGGACCGAGGAGTAGGAGGCCCACTGACAGTCTCGGTGACCTTGAGGAACCTGGCTTGCTCCTCTGCATACTGAGCAAGGATGGCATCCAAATCGGCATCTTCAGCATCGCTGTCTGCATCTTTGCCCTTGGTCTTGCCTCTCTTTTCTTTCTGGGCAGCTTTCTTCGACTGTTTCGCTGCTACCCGCTCCTTGTGCTCGGCGGACTTCTTGTTCTTCTTGCCCATGATGTTGGCTCCAGTGAGTACTTGCTATACTCTTGTTGAGGAGGATTTGTCCTTGATTCTGTTACTTCAGAGTGGTTGATAAGTCTCACCAGCTTCAGGATATTTTGCCTTATCGATAATGGCTACGGGAACAATATTTCTTCTATAGCGCGGGGCTTTCTCGGCCGCAAGAAAAAAAAAGATTGTCGAGCCATTGGCCCCTCTTAATATTACCAGATTGGGTAATAGCTTTACCAGGCGGCCTAGAGCTAGAAGATATGTAATTTATCAGAGGACTGGACTTCTGAGCCGACACAATGCTTGCGATGAACAGCAAGTATCGTACTGAAGTAGCAGAATCTTGCTGACAGGTGAAATATCAGAAATATGTGTACATAGCAGCTCTGTGATTTTGTGAGTTGAGTTTACAAAATACAAGTGCATAGTATCGATCATTGTATGTAATGTACGCCCGGAGTACTGAGATTACCAGATGTGCTGCGCCGAGAGTGTCAGTCACCGCCCACGTGATAGCGCGCGGAGACGCGTCGGATTATTGCCCGTCGCAATGCTTCTCATCCATACAATAGTTTTTGTTCTTGGCGGATAGATCCCCCCATCGCCATTGTTATGTTGAACTCTCCTGAGAAAGCCATGCGAGCAAGAGTACGGCCCTATGACTAAAAATAACTTGACAGCTCATCTCAAATGGCTGTTGCAGCAAGGTCCTGCACTCTACCCCTCTCTAGTTTCCTCCGAGCACGAGTATCAAAACAACACCACTAGTGCCCGGAGCGCTCTCCCACTCTCCCCGGTCACGACATTGCCTACCTCAACCGCCCGAATAGATGGCCCCTTCGCGATTGATGATTCGCAACCTACTCGCTGTATCGAAGATCAGACATATCTCAACAATGATGGGGATATAGGCTCCGAACCGGAAGAAATGGCACGCCTGGTACTTACTCCGGGGTCTGGGCGCAAACCGCGGATGCTCTGCCTCTCCAAGGATAGCCCCAACCAGACCCCAAAGGCTTCCAAGCATCGTCTTGCGGCAGAGGTGACCGCTCAGGAGCCACCTACCGTGACCAAATCAATAAAAGGTGTGCGCTCAAGCTCGAACACTCCCTACCGTAGTTACGCGCTACTCACTCTCACTAGCATCACAAAGTGTTCCTCCTTCCTCGGTCCGCAGTCCTAAGAAAACGTCCGTGACGCCTTTTCGCTCGAAACAAAAACTCGAAGTTCAATCGCCATTCTCTGATTTCGATGTGGATACGATTGATTTGACTGGAGATTTTGATCCAACCGCCTTCTCGTCAAGTACCACTGATGGCATCGGCGAGCCTCAACAATTATGGGCGGAAGAGGCAGCAGTTCGGAAAAGCTCGCCCGAGAAACGTGGGAAGAAGCGGAAAAGTGATGATTATTTGTCTGATCTTCTCTCGCCGAGGAAATCTGCCCCTAAAGTGCGCTCGCCGTTGAAGCTTGCTCGGACCACTGAACGTCTTCAGCCTGCTCCCTCACCTTCACCGCGCAAGAGACTGCCACAGTCTGCTGTGGATAGTTACCAGCGCACGCCTTCCCAAACCCTAAGTCAAGTGATTGCCGACTCAGATGAAGATGGTGACGACGATCTCTTCGATGACTGGGAAGCTAAGGATGAAATGGGGTTGAATCCCGACGAGTCTCTGTACCCAATATTGCCAAAGGTTGACGCCCTGGATACTCATTCGCCTGAAACTATTGTTCGCAAGCCAATGCAAGTTGTGCCCATATCTGGGATGTCAGAGGCTGTCTCTTCAACCTCACGAGCCCTTGCTAGTTCACAGCAGCCGTCGCACATATCCGCAACCGTGGACTCATCACCATCTGTTTCTCTTGACAAGGACGTAGCCAGGTTTTTGTCTTCGTCTGCAGCTTCAATTGAATGGATGATCGCGACATTCAAAGATACCCTCACGAAGAATTCTGAGATTGTATACGAGCGAGCAATGAAGGGAGAGCCTGCGCCGGAGTTGATTGTCCAGAACAAATCTCTTACTGAAAAGATCGAGGCCGTCGAAAGGCTGAGGCAAGATAGGGCCGCCTACTTCTCATGCGATACCAAGAGACAAGCCCTGAAAAAGACCTTGGTGCAGGCCATTTCACAAGGCGGCGATCCGCAGACGATGCCGGAACTTACAGAGAGTCGGCAATTGACTGCACAGTTAGAGGAAATAGAATCCAATATGCGGCGTGCACTGCAAAGAATTGATATCTTATCATCTCTTGACTCGCTGCACCACGGCACTTCTAGAATTGGTCTAGAACAGACAACTTCATTTTCGCTTGCACCTCATGACACATCTTCTAATTTTAGAGACAATGTTCGACCAGATATCACAAAAGGAGTTGAGGAGCCGTTTTCGAAGGGTTCACTACGATCGACATCAGGCTTTAACGACGCACGTTCCGAGATCTCCACGCGAGTATCAGGCTTAGCGTTCGAGAACCCCAACGCAACCTCCAGTCGCAGAACCTTCGACTATGACGATACGACCATTTTGTCGGACGAGGATACGTTCACGAGGACGATGGGATCTCCGACTGTTACCACGGGGATAACGGATGAATTCGATCTGGACGACGAAGACATGCTAGAGGCTGCAGAGTACTTTGAAGATCCCTCTACTAATTCGGCAAACCACCTTGAGCTCCAGAACCGTAAGGTCTTTGCTGAAACCTCAGGGAACACCACGCGTATTCCCGCAACGCAGAAGCAACAAAGCCAGAACACTCTGTGGACACAACATGCATGGACCAAAGATGTGAAGGCTGCATTAAGAGACCGCTTTGGACTTCAGGGATTCCGTCTAAATCAACTTGAGGCCATAGACGCAACGCTTGGCGGAAAAGATGTATTTGTGCTGATGCCCACAGGAGGCGGCAAGTCTCTGTGTTATCAGCTGCCCTCTGTGGTTTCTAGCGGGATGACAAGAGGAGTTACCATCGTGATATCACCACTGCTGAGTTTGATGCAAGACCAAGTCTCCCACCTCAACAAGCTCAATATCAAGGCGTATGTTTTGAATGGCGAAACAAAGAAAGAAGAGCGCCAGCGGATTCTAGGCATATTATCTGATTTTAGGCCCGAGAAAGAGATTGAGTTGCTTTACATTACTCCAGAGATGGTTAACAAAAGCCAAGCCATTGTTCGCAGCCTAGAAAAGCTTCGCAACAACCACAAGCTTGCTCGTATTGTCATCGACGAGGCTCATTGTGTCAGTCAATGGGGGCATGATTTTCGTCCCGATTATAAGGAACTTGGAGAGCTCCGAACTCGCCTTCCTGGTGTACCAATGATGGCGTTGACAGCTACGGCGACCGAAAATGTCAAACTTGACGTTATCCACAACTTGAAGATGGAAGGCTGCGAAGTATTGATTCAGAGCTTTAACCGACCGAACTTGTCCTATGAAGTGCGGAAGAAGCAGAAGGGATCTGAACTCCTGGCCAGCGTGGCTGATATCATAAACAATTCATACCGTCACAAGTCGGGGATTGTCTATTGTCTTTCGCGCAAGACATGTGAAAGTGTCGCTAGCAAACTTCGCCAGGAGTATCGGATTAAAGCTGCACATTATCACGCTGGCATGAGCTCCGAAGATCGCGCAGAGATTCAGCAAGCCTGGCAAGCTGGAAGGACTCACGTCATAGTCGCAACCATCGCTTTTGGAATGGGAATTGATAAACCCGATGTACGCTTCGTGATTCATCATAGCATTCCAAAGAGCTTGGAAGGCTACTATCAGGAAACAGGACGCGCTGGTCGAGATGGTAAGCGTTCTGGTTGCTACTTGTTCTACACATACAAAGATACAACAACTTTGTTTCGCATGATCGATAGTAGTGATGGAAGCAAGGAACAAAAGGACAGACAACGCCTCATGCTGCGCATGGTCGTACAGTACTGCGAGAACCAGACCGATTGCCGACGAGTGCAAATTCTGGGCTACTTCAACGAGAAGTTCCGTCGACAAGACTGCAATGCTTCTTGCGACAATTGCAAATCTGATTCTGTTACCGAACTTCATGATTTCTCAGATCACGCTGCCTCTGTGATCAAACTCGTTCGCTACTTCCAAAACTTGGAAGACAAGGTTACCATGTCATACTGCGAGAACATGTTTCGAGGGACAGTTAAAAAGTTCAGGTCACCTCAGCACCGAAATGCCCCAGGCTATGGTGACGGGAAAGGTGTAGCAGTGGGAGAAGTTGAACGATTGTTCTACACTCTCCTCAGGGAAGGGGCTCTGAGAGAGGACAATGTGATCAATGGTAGCAAATTTGTGATCCAGTACATCAAGCTGGGATCGCGTGCCACAGATTACGAAAGTGGTCGCGTCAAATTGAAACTTGACGTCCGCGTCTCACCAAGTGCGAAGGGTCGACGGCCCACACGGTCTTCTCGAACCGATGGCAGCAAGGACATCGTACCGCAATCCACGAACGTCTCGTCACCTGTACAGGCTGCAAATCAGCGTCGACTCGCGCGTTTCCGATACCAAGGGACTGGTGATGACTCCACTGATGATGCAGATAGTGACGGATTCGAGAAGATTCGCGTCGCTGGTAGGCCCCGTCCAGACAATAAGCGCACTCCCGGCCCACCTATCACTCAAGACCGCCGTTTCGATCAGCTTGATCCTCTTCACAAGGCGGTAGCTGAGGACTTCATGGTCTATGCGAAGAATTACTGCCAAGAGGTAAGACTCCGTACATTCTAAAGACCAAAATCCAGGGCAACCGCTGACAAAATGAAAAGTTGGTTCTTCAGAAAGGCCTTCGCAACCAGCCGTTTACTGATACCATCTTGCGCGAGATGGTCATCGTCTTTCCTAGAGGTAAGATTACTCATATTATGACTGTGGTTGGCGCTGATCGATGATTAGATCTTTCGGAACTTGCTGCAATCCCGGGCATTGATCCTGATAAAGTCATCCGTTACGGTTCTCAGCTGCTTAAACTTGTTAGGGACACGCAGCGTCGCTATGAAGAATTAAGAAAAGAGCGTGATGATGCCGATGGCGTCGTACCCGATCCTAACCATCACAATGTTATCTACCTCAACAGCAGTGAGGATGAGGATGAGTTTAGTGATGGGGGGTTTCTGGCAGACCACGCGCCCAACTTTGATATGAATGAGAGCGCTGTTTCCAGCAGGTTTTTTTCGTCGCAGCAAGGGCCGAATGCTACTGAAGAATCTCGAAACAGTGGCGAAGGGTCAGGCAAAGGCAAGCCCCGAAAACGCCAGACAAGCAAACGTCCACGTCGCTATAACACAGGAGCAAAAGCGAAACCGAAACCAGCAGGGGCTCGGAGGAAATCCAATGACCGCGCTGACAACCGCCCCTCTTCAACCTCAGCCCGAAAACCTGCCAAGCCGAAGTCAACGACGAGTCGGATTGGGATGATGCCTGTCTGAGATACCTCTTTGCGTGCATCTGAGATATAGTGATTAATGACATGTTTACGATATATCAGCGTTTACGACTGTGGTTTCATTGCGACTATTGCATGTATAGGCGTTATATTTGGATGTCTCATAAGTATTGATAAGGATAGTGTGAAAGGCGCACATGGCCCTTCGCATATGGCCCGTCTATGTTATAGCGCTATATAGAGCCTGCATGATAGTACCGACGTTGCTGGGAATGAACAGCTAGATGGTATTATAGTGTGCGCCCAAAATCAATTAATCTCAACCTTCTCGCATCGCGCGGGTGCAACTGTGCCACTTTGGCTCGTACTAAAAATCTGGAAGCTGCGGATTCTCGAACGTTCACATACGAGGGGCTCGCTTCCAGCAACTCATCAAGAAGATTGCGCATCTCGACCGCCGCCGCCTCCCTTCGATTGGAGGTCCTTCCTTGCTCGTTCTGTCGAGGTAGAATCTCATCGATGAGTCGTTGGCTGGTACCTGACTCAGTTGTTTCGGCCTGTACCTTCGGTTTCTTCGGCTTGCCATGGCTGGTATAGCCCAGTTCCAATGTAGCGTCTGAGACATCTTGTGCATCGCCTACAGTCGGTCCGCCGAGGGATTCTGCTGCAAGCATCGACGCAAGAGACCGATCAATAAATTCGTAAAGTTTTGTCTTTGTCTCTTCTGCTGCCATGTCATACTCGTCGTTTTCCCGTTGCTTCTGCTCAACAAGCTCCCGTGCTAGTTGAGCGCTAGCCTTCTTTTCCCTCGTCGCGTTTTGACTCACTACAGTTTGAATCCGTCGCTGCAGACCAGCTTGGATGGCTTGCGCATCGCGCAGGTTCGCCTCCTCTGTCTTCGACCGCTGACGCGTGTTGGAGAGATTCTTGCCCGTTTCCGAGGCGGCGATCTTAGTCTCCTTCACCAGACGGGATGTCTCCTCGACGGCCAGCAACGACGGCAACGGAGAACCAAGCGGTGGAAACTCTGTCTCCGATTTGAGGAGGGAGTCATACGCTTTTTTAGCCCGGCGCACCTGAGACACTCGGGCCCAGGTGCTGGTACCGATTCTGGAGAGATCGATTGAGTTGATCTCGCGTAGCTGGGGCCGCGTGTTAGCTGATGGTGTCTGCTGGTCTCTGTATGTATTGTCATGATACGCACCTTGCGCAATTCATCTTCTTGACGCTTTACTTGTTCTTGTAGCTCTCTGAGAGTGTCATCCAGTCTCTTGTTGTAGGCCTGGATGTTGGCTGGGCTCAGCGGCTGTCTGGCATGGCTCTCTTCTGTTTGTTGGCGCTTCTCTGCGAAGCGCTGGATTTTATCGACTCTTTCCTGGGGGATGTCCATGGCGATGGGTGATGACTGATGACAGTATAGGTTGGGATAGATTTGACGTCCTTCGCTATTATATTTCCGAAGCGATGTAGAGCTCAACTGCAGTCACTGAATTTGTAATCTGGCAGTGTGTGAAGGATTGTGACCTGTCAATGCGCTTGATATACAATAGGATAGCAGTAGTTGTTGATGGCTTAACACGTGACAGCAGAAGATGGGCGGCTTGACTTCAAATGGACTAGCGTGCCTCGTGCCAACAGCTCGCCTCACCAACTCCCGCAACCTCATCTCTTCACCGCGACATCAAACCCCCCGTTCCCACTTCGCCCATCGACTTCCCCTTATCACATCCCTTTCACATCCGTATCTTTATCTACAACCGCGAGTTTTGACCGGCTATTTTCGACTGCCTCAGCTTTTCGAGTCTTTTCCCCGTCCATCCTCCTGCGATAGACACTCCCCCCCGGCAGGTGATTGGGTAACCGACGTGCTGTACGTACATACAGCCTGTGCATCTGAGCAGGTCGCGTTTTCTGGCAGGAAAACAAGGAGAAAATTGGGACTTTGGGAATTGTTTCAGGCTTCAATCTTGCTTTCATTTCTTCCCTTTCCCTCCCCCACCGTCATCCACCCTCAGCATCTGAAATCGCCCGGACCCTGAACACACCTTCGTCTCCGTCCAGCATCCAACACCTCTTGCTTCGTTCCATCGTGCCCGATTCGATTGGTTTCTTTTCCTTACTTCCTCTACCTTGCCACTACCTCGCTCTGGTGAAGCTTCTCTGCTCCAAACCAAGGCCCGTGACAATCCAGCATCCTTCCACACTTTCCTCCGTCGACCTCTCCTTTCCAACCTCACTTGCCCGCCATATCCACACCAGTCCTCCCAGTCATCCCAAGCACCAGAATTCCCTCTTCACCCGATCGCCAGCACCAGCAAGTTTTATTGGGAACTCCTGGTGTACATAGTCGATCACATAAAGCAGAAGACAGAAAACAAAAGAAAAAAAGAAGAGCTATTCTTGACACTTCGACTTCCTGTGTAAGTGAAGCAAGACTGCAAAGCTTTGGCATACAGAAATCATGTCTGCCTCTCCATCCGCGTTGCAATCGACCAAGCGTCCCTTGGAAGACCCTTCCTCGCCGTCGGGTCCCAATGATCAGCCCGAGGCCAAGCGTCCGGCTTTGGACAAAGTAGTAAAGGGCGAGGAGGCTGAGGCGTATACCGAGGTGAAGACGGACGCTGCAGCGGCTGCCAGCGCCAGCGCTGATGGTCAAGGAGACACCGTGGTTCCTGATGCTCCGAACGCCAAGGGGGCTTCTTCGGAGACGCAGCCTATCCAGTCGACTGCCTCTCACGGAGAGTCGGCAACTGCCCAGTCTGAGCAGCGCCCTCAGGACGAGTCTAGCTGGATTCACATCCGTGCTGTAATCTCCAGCCAGGAGGCTGCGACCGTCATCGGTAAAGGTGGTGAGAATGTATCCCAAATCCGTCGTCTGTCGGGAGCCAAGTGCACTGTCAGCGATTACTCCCGGGGTGCAGTGGAGCGTATCTTGACTGTCAGCGGCCCCCAGGATGCTGCTGCTAAGGTTGGTGGACATTGTATACCCCATGAGTTGGCCGTTGGTTCAAAGATGCTAACTTTGACGCTAGGCATTCGGTTTGATCATCCGTACCTTGAACAACGAGCCCCTTGATGCCCCTTCAACTGCCCAATCCAAGACGTACCCCTTGCGTTTGCTAATCCCTCATATCCTCATTGGCTCGATCATTGGCAAGGGTGGTAGCCGTATCCGCGAGATCCAGGAGGCTTCGGGCGCACGTCTTAACGCTTCGGATGCCTGCCTTCCCCTGTCGACCGAGCGGTCCCTTGTAATCCTTGGTGTAGCGGACGCTGTGCACATCGCTACCTATTACGTTGCCGTGACTCTGGTTGAGCAGCTGACTGAACGCTTCGGCGGACCGGCAGCCTCTGCTTACGCTACTCGCAGTGGTGGGCCCGCTGGAGCCGTGCCTGGAGGGATGCAGGTTGTCCCCTATGTGCCTCAACCCGCTGGCGGCCAATACGGTCACCCCGACACGTTCAAGCGCCACCACCCTCACCCCAACCGCGGCGCGGCCGGCAGCTACGGCGTCCCCTACCTCCACGGCCAAGCTGCACCCACTCCTGTCGCCCAGCCCAACATGCCCTACGGCGCGACTCCCCACACCCCGTACTCCGGCGCCGGCCCGCACCAGCCCGCGGCCTACGGCGGTCCGCAGGCTGCGCAGCCCCGTGCTGGCGGCGCCGGCGGCCCTGCCCCGGTTGCCCCTGCCGGCGGCGTCATGCCTGGTCAGCCACTGACTCAACAGATCTACATCCCCAACGACATGGTGGGCGCGATCATCGGCAAGGGCGGAGCCAAGATTAACGAGATCCGACACCTGAGTGGCAGTGTGATTAAGATCAACGAACCGCAAGAGAACAGCAACGAGCGCCTGGTCACTATCACGGGTACTCAGGAGTGCAACCAGATGGCGCTGTACATGCTCTACTCCCGACTCGGTTAGTTTGCTTCGTGATTTCATCTGATATCTCATCCACTAACCAGCCACGGCAAATCCAGAGAGCGAAAAGCATCGTATCTAAACGGGTAGTATGAAGCTCACCTTTGTTTATTTTCTACACACTCTGGGGGTTCTTCTTTTTCTTCCTTTTCTGACTTGACCACTAAAAACCATCCCGTCCGTCCGGTCTTTTGCTACTCATTTCACAAACTAATGGGCTTTTTCTGTGTCTTCATTCCGGGTTTCCTTTATTATCCCACTCCCGTGGCTGCTTGTATTGTACTTATTGTTGTGTGACCAAAAGAAAAAGGAAGCAGCTTGAATTCTGATTTTAATCTTCTGGCAACGTCGTTATCATCATCACCATCACTCCCAACCATACCAACCATACAATCCTTAGAAACAAACCCCAACACAAACCAATAAACCCTCGTGATTACCTATTCTGTACCCTGCTAACCTACCGATCTCCATTCATGGAACCATTTCACCCCCAAAGCCCCTCTTCTCCCAAAACCTCGGACCCTCAGACACTTGGCTTCGATCACACCCCTCTAAACCCAAAATGTTTCAACCCGCCCAACCCCCGCACCGGCGCCAACAACCGTCCCCTAACCTTCCCAATCGCATCCTGGAACGCCTCCGTCTCCTTGCCAGCCAGATGCACCTCGACGCTCGCCCACCCAGCCGCGACGACTACCACAAACGCCTCGCCCGTCTCGCTCTGCTCGTGCGTCATCGTCCCCGGCCGCTCCACCTGGCCCAGCGCAAAGGACACCGCCCGCTTGCCGTCTGGGAGGTGCTCGGTGACGGCGGCGCGCAGGCCGATCAGGTCGGCGTGCACGGCGTTGACTTCGTCGGGCGTGAGGGAGGTGGGGAAGGCGGGGGTCCAGAGTTCGGTGACCGGGTTGCTGCGCAGGGTTTCTGTGGTGGTTGGGCTTTTGTTGTTGTTGGCATCGCCAGAGGGAGACGGGGAAGTGGCAGGGGTGAGGGTGGCGAAGATGGTGGTGATTTCGGGGTTGTCCTCTGGTAGGAAGGGGTGCAGCGTGGTGGTTGGGTTTGCGCCGGTGTGGGCGTCTGTCCAGTCTGGTGGGTGTTAGTGTATTGGTAGGATGAGGTGGGTGGGTGGAGGGAGGGGAGGTGGGCAGGTGGGTGTGCAGTGCTGTAGCCACGGCACTAAGGTTGGTTGGCTTGGTCGGGGACACAGGGCGTGAACTAAAACTAACCAATCGCCCAAACGATCAAACTCTCGTCCTCGACGGCCCGACCCCAGACGGACCCCTTGTACCCGTTCTGGTGCTTGGTGTTCTGGAAGACCTGCAGGAGGGCGGCGCCCTCGTCGCTGTGGGCGGGGTCTTCGGGTCGGACGCTGTCCTTGACGTGGAAGTAGATGAACTCCGTCACGCTTTGTTCCGACATATTGTGCGCGCAGCTATCAGATGATCAAGGGGGTGATGTAGAGGTTCGTGCCTGTATAGCAAGCTGGATGGTGGCCTGTTGACAGGGAGGAGACGAGTATCATAAATACTGCGGAGAGTGGTAGACTAAAGGCTTATCGATGGTGTTCCAAATTGAGGTCACCCCAACTTTGGGCGGGATGATGTCAGTGGGGACTGACGGACAATGGAAACTTGATGCCTCAGGTTCTCCACTATCAGACCATTCTAGATTATCCACATTCCCATCCCCAGCACGCCGTAAACCAACCTGGGCAGCCTGCCTGATTACTTTATCCAAAACAACCATGAACATCTAAGTGGAAGCATTCTCGTACAAGCACGTGCAAGCATTACAATCGAGACCTATGTACAGTGGAGACAGATGGGACGCGCTACCTAACATTCACATTTGCCTGTGTAGACCAACAACAAAAACAAAAGAAAAGACAAACCCCGCCAGAAAAGACCCGCTGTTTTTCTCCGACATGACTTTCATAGTAAGTAGTCATCAGCAGAATTGTCCCAAGACACAAGAAAGCGAAACAAAAACACTAGTTTTACAAATCATTCACCGTCCGGACTCGAGACTTCTTTGCCCCAATGGCGCTCCGCAGACTCTCGACAATCTGCTGTTTGCGTTGCACCTTGGCCTTCCATTGCGCCGTTTCCTCTGAGCTGACCAGGTCCTGGACTGCCTCCATATTGCGGAGTCGACTAGCCCGAGCTGACCCGTTGATGCTGGATCGGAAGCTGATGGCTCGGCTAGCCGAATCGGGAGTATGATATGGCCCGTCAACTGAGCCACGGGATCCGGGCGTAGTGGGGAATCGGCCGGTGCTCTTCCTCGGCGTCGCGAATGGGGACCCTTCCCGGCTGGCCGCAGGGGCGGTTGTGTCAATGCCTAGTCTCTTGAGCTGAGCCTCCAGGACATCGATATCGGTGCGCTTGGTCTCGGCCATCTCCATCATCTTTTGGATGGTAGTGGTGACAGCCTCAACTGTGGGACGTCTTGTCGCCTGCCGAGAGCCACCAGGAGGGGGAACGTCGGCAATCTTCGCGCGGAGAAGAGTCACGGCAGATTCCAAATCAGCTAGCTTCGCCTGAATCTCGGTGGATGCCGAACGCAGGTCTTGCTGCAGGTTGGCGTGCTCTGCGGAAAGAGGTGCGAAGTGCATTGTGGTTGTGTCGGTGTGAGCATCGAGAGTCTTGCGGATACTGGCACATTGACCCCGAAGAGTGATAATGTCTTTACTCAAAAGCTCCCGACAACTCTCGAGCTTCTCTTCCACACCCTGCACGCGCTGCTGTTCAAGAGAGGCAGCAAGCATGACGACAGCGTCATCAAATTTCTCAATCTCAGACAGAACCAATTCTTTGTCCAGGATGTCGGAGGCATTGTCCTCCTTGAGCGTGTCGACCCACTGAGGATCTTTGGACGTCTTTTGATAGAGAAGGAAAGAAGACAACGAACGAACATTAATGCCCAAGGTATCCACCATAGAGTTGATATCACGGTACAGCCGTTCAATTTGGCCAGGAATACCAGGTTTACTCGTCTCGCCAGCATAGTCTTGGTGAGGCAAGAAAGGATCGAGTGTAGGAACAGGTTCCAGAGGTAGTGCAAGATCCGCACGGAGTCTCTCATCCTCATCGTCGTCGGAAAGAGCTTGTGCCTCCTCTTCCAACTGTCTTGCGCGAATCTCCTGTTGCGAGGGTTCCCTCCGAGAAGGCTTCGGCTTCAGTTGGCTCTCGCGTCTATGATGTTCAGAAAGAGAGGCTTTCCTTGCAGTGAGAGCGCTGCCCGGACTTTGAGTAACACCGAAAGATTTCTTCCCGTCGCCCTTGAAGAGGCTCCTTGGCGCGGCTCCTCGTACTGGACTGGGCGATCTAGGAAGCTCTCGGTTCTGAAGCGCAGGGAATGTCGGATTGCCCCGGTCACCGAACAATGACCTTGAAGGTTGTGGTTGAGGTGCTGGGGCAGGCTTGGAAGCAGGGGAGAACAGGCCGCCTGCGAGGTTCGCGCCGGGCTTGAAATGTCCGGGGAATGCCTTAGGACTTGGCTCATTGGACTCAGACTGGCTGATATCGTGCGTGATATCCTCTCCGCTGTCAGCAAAGTCTGACTCTTCCCCCTCCTCGCTCTCGCCTTCTTCAGAGACGTCTTCCTCGCTTTCGTAGTCGTCACCATCAGATTCGTCTGGGACTGGTGCAACGTCCTCAGATCCTTTACGTGGCTTAGAAATGCTAAAGTCCGGAGGCAATGGAGCCTCTTCGGGTTCTGCCTCTTCTTTATCGTCTGTCTTCTTTCCATTCTTGAAAGTCGAGAAGTCTGGTGGCAAAGGTGCGTCTACTGCAGGTCCCTTAGCAGCGGGTTTGTTTGAGGTGAAATCTGGTGGTAGAGGCGCGTCATCGACAGAACTCTTGGAGACGTTCGACGAGGCAGACGTATCACCGGGCCCGTATGATGCCTTGCTAACAGGGTCTGGTGGTAAGGGTGCGCCCTGGGGTGTAGCGCTAGGCGTACGGGCATCGTCCTCTTTTGATGGAGTGGTGCTGTCCGCGGGCGTTGAGAAGGAAGCTAACGGTGACTTGGCAGGAGTTGTATTACCAAACAGCGAGAATCCAGGCTTGCTAGCTTGTTGACCGAAGGGATTCAAGACCGGCTTCTGAGAACCAAAGGTCGATGTGGGTGCAGAATTTGTTGTCGACGAAGGTGCACCAAACAACGCTTTCGGTGCGGAATTTGGGGCCGCCGAGGGTGCACCAAACAACGCTTTCGGTGCGGAATTCGTAGCTGTCAACGGTGCGTCAAACAACGATTTCGGTGTGGAAGTTGGGGTCGCCGAGGGTGCACCGAACAAGGATGGGGTCGCCTCCTTGGGCTCGGATTTCTGTTGCGGAGTGGCGCTCTCGTCCTCCATGTCGTCCATCTCCTCAGTTGACGGGCTGGTCTTGTTGCTGGACGTCATCATGTCATCCATTGACTCACTGAAGCCGAACAATCCAGAAGGCTTATCTGGCTTCGGAAGATCATTGGCAGCACTACCATCCGGCTTGAATGTTGATCCAAGCACGAAACGACTAGAGCTCTGCCCGAAAGTACCTGTCGACCCGATCGTCTTCTCAGCGGCGAACACGGACTCTGTGCTACTTTGTGCGCCAAAGGGAGATGTGCCAAAGGTCGATGTGCCGGATATCTTAGCGAACGGACTTTCAGTGGACGTTTGCGTAGTGGAGGTTTGCGCAAATGGCGATCCGCCTGCTGGCTTTGCCGACGCGAAAGCACCGAACCCACCTGTGCCAGCTTTGTTGGCAAATGCTCCGAAGCCACCTCCGGAGCCGGAACCTGACTGTGCAAACCCAAGAGAGCTGAGTCCCTTTCCAGGCGTCGATGGTTGACCGAAGGATCCAGACCCTCCTCCCAGAGAGGCGAAGCCAGATGACCCAAACCCAGGCTCGTTCTTTGCCAAAGCGGCGAGACCACCCTGGGGCTTATTACCTCCCAGCATGCTGTTCGTGCCAAATGAGGGCCCAGGCTGTGACGGTGATGCGAAAGATGGCGCACCAAAAGAGGACTGTTGAGGAGCGGCTTGAGCAGATGGGCTCCCGAAACCCGGGGCAGTGGAACTGCCAAACGCAGATGATCCCAGAGCCGTTGAGCCACCAAAACCTGATTGTCCAAAGAGTGAAGCTTGAGGCTGAGAAGCTTGCGACGTTGGCTGAGCTGGCGCCTGCGTCTGATCCGCCATACCCTGGTAAAGGACCTTCTGTCGAATCGCATCCGAATATAAGAACCACCAAGAGCAAAGAATACCCTCGTTGTTGAGTAGCAACACATTCGGCAGTGGAGTGGAGCTCTCAGCGATGTCTTCGCCTGGGATGGGGGCAACAACAACTTCCTTGCTAGAGAGATCAATACCGAACCCGATAACTGTAGTTTCATCAGTAGATTCCTTGAGTGGCACAGTTGCTCTTTTTGTATCATCTGACACTTCAGTTGTGACAAAGAGTCCAGTGGTGTCCATATCCATCTTAACCAATGGCTGGTCCGCTCTGGTGATGAGGCCCACATCGGTGGATGCCGTTGAAGACACAATGAGGACATCCTTCAAGTGAGGCTTGTAGTCACGCAAGCGTCCAATGAACTGAAAGGCCGGGGTGCGCTTGACCCCAAAGGGCATGCACAACTCAGGCAATTTCTGAATCAAGAAAGGCGCTTGTTTCCGTCGTGTGATGATATAGTATGACGAAGGAGGATTCTGGCCCATGTCATCCTCTAGTGCGTTTGGCGTGTATACCACAAGGAAGATATCATTCTCCAACCAAGCAATGGACGAAACTGTACGTGATTAGACAGACAACAAAAGTTTACTGCTCAAGAGTACCACATACCGTGACAATCACCCTCAAGATCAGGCGGGCGCGGGATCACATCCTTTTGCGTGCCATCCGGGGCCATCTGGAAGCCCGTGCAGTCTGCAAGGCCGGCCACAAGCTGTTTACCCTTGTTACTCCAACAGACCGAGCTGACTCCGCTCTTCAGCACTTGACCATTCGGGCCCGAGACAAAGTTGCCCGCTTTCAAGTCCGCTACCAGAAGATCACCGCCCGTCGTCACCAGCGCAACAAGGGACGAGAATTCCGGCGCCGGGTTGGCCGCAATGGTGCGAAAAGTGGTTCCATTGGTAGGAATCGACAGTGCCGGCTGTGCATTCCCCGACGTCAGGCTCGAGGTGTCAAATACTGACAGTTGCGCGCCATTCTCCGTGGCCAGCAGAAGGGCGGTATCGTTTGAGGCAAAGGTGACATGTGTGGGACGTGCAGGGAGGGGGATGGTCGCTTGCGGCTGGAAAGGCTTGGTTTTGACTTTGCCCTCGGTGGGTGCGGATATGGCGGCTCTGATGGATTCCGAAGAGGCGACGGAGAGGACGTTGGGTCCAGCAGCAACAATTATGCCTTTGGTCGGCGCAACGGCCAGGAGCGAACATGTAGGGGCTGGGAGAGCGTTTTCGGGCCATGGGGTGGGTAGAATCTGGACGTTGCAATCGCCCTCGACGCCTTTGAAGCCGACGTCCTGGAGACAGCATAGCAGAAGTTAGAAGAGTACTGATGTGAATGAGGAAGCAATTGCAAGGGGACCTACCTCAGCAGTACCCTCCGGAAGCTCGGGCCCCAGCTCGGGGGGAGCACTACCCCCGGCGGGGTTCGATGCTCCAAAGTTGAAAGCCATTCTATATCGGTTGTACTCGTTCGAAAGAGCACGCGGGTTATCGCCTAGTAAGAGTCGCTTGGGAGCATGAGTAGCGGAAGGACTCTGCGGTGAAGCTGAAAAGGAGCGGCGCTGGAGTTGGAGGACTCCGATTGAAGAGCTTCCAAGTGCGCGCGAAAATCGTGGTCACCTCCCCTCGGTGAAAGATGGAAAGAAAACAAGTGCCACAGATCGGTGGAGACCCTCAAGTCCCAGACAAGGGGGTACAGTTTCAAGTCAGAGATAACACGGGCGAAGGACAGGGAAGCGCCGCGTGGGAAACAAACGAACAGTAGTAAAGTAAGGATTAAAGGTGCTGTTTCCACAGGCCTCCCAGACAAAAACAGCGGCGGGCGGAATTGCAAGGGTTCGAGAGCGAAAGCGCGCCACACCGCCTTTATGCCTGAGGCGGTCAAGATCAGGCGCCCGGAGCTTCGTCACTCCCAGCTCCGTCCGTCTCCAGCGGTAGCCGTAGTTGAAGCTTAAGCAACGGAACTGAACCTCTCTCTACTTGATACATCAGCCTACCCTCCTCCTCACACTCTCTACCATCTTCGAGCTCCTGCAATACTGACGACCGTGCCTTTGTCTCCGACACTGAACACATTTATCTTCACGCCGTCACCATGACCGGCTTCGATTTCTCTAACTACAACCGTAACGCGGCTCTTCACGCCAAGGGCGTGCCTCTCCCCAAGGCCACCAGCACAGGTACCACGATTGTGGGTTGTATATATGACAATGGTGTTGTGGTCCGTCTTTCCCCTCATGATACATGTGCTCAGCTCTCCGATGGATAGGCAGACACGAAGCTAAAGTCTACGGTGTGGTGATTACAGATAGCGGCAGATACCAGAGCTACCAGCGGACCGATAGTAGCAGACAAGGTAAAGCCTCGCCGCCTACACACGTCCCTATCGAAACTCACCTTCAATTCCACCACGAAATCACAATAACAAACGAATACACTTTGATTAGGCTAACAACGGGTTGCTGGGGAATAGAACTGCGAGAAGCTACACTACATCGCGCCCAAGATCTGGTGTGCGGGCGCGGGTACGGCGGCGGACACGGAGTTCACGACCGCGCTGATCAGCTCGAACGTGGAGCTGCACTCGCTGTCGACGGGCCGGCCGCCGCGGGTGATCACCTGCATGACGATGTTGAAGCAGCACCTGTTCCGGTACCAGGGCCACATCGGGGCGTACCTGGTGGTGGCGGGCGTGGACCCCACGGGCATCGGGCTCTTCACGGTGCACGCGCACGGCTCGACGGACAAGCTGCCGTACGTGACCATGGGCTCCGGCTCGCTGGCCGCCATGTCCGTGTTCGAGTCGATGTGGAAGCCCCAGCTGGACCGCGACGGCGCCGTCGCCCTCTGCGCCGAGGCCATCAAGGCCGGTATCTTCAACGATCTCGGCTCCGGGAGCAATGTTGACGTCTGCGTCATCGAGAAGGACCAGCCCACCCAGCTGCTGCGCAACTACATCAAGCCCAACGAGCGCGGTCAGAAGGAGCGCAACTACCGCTTCCCCCGCGGCACCACCGCCTACCTCAACCAGAAGGTCATCAGCAAGGAGGATATGCGGAAGTATGTCACCATCGAGGAGGCCTCCGGGGACCCCAACCTGATGGAGGTGGACATCTAGACAGGACCCCTCTCAGCCGGGGTGTTGGTCGGCTAGGTGGTGGAGTTGAAAGCGCTATCTAATTCCTTTTTTGGGGAGGGGCGCAGAATCATGTCTTTTAATTCTGTAACCGAGAGTCACGCACGAATAAAGCTTTTCATGGATGATATAAAAATAGGCTGCAGTGAGCCGTTAAATGTTGCCAAATCTATGCTATGAAAACGAGTCTGAAAGGGTATCCTGTACAACCAAGGGTATAATGAGTCATGTAGGGAACGTAGAACATCTTAACAAAGCGATACAGCATCAAAGGTCCAGCATGCCTTGAACCACAAGTCTCTGGTAATGCGGGATAATATCTCGAGTTCATGTAAACCCAACTCGAAGGTGGATATTAGTTCCCAGTAACCTAGTCACTTCCTTCGTCCCTCCACACGAAATTCGGGTTTCTCAGCGCTCTCACAACCTCCGGCGACTCGACCTCTTGTACCTTGTGCATGATGTACTTGAACTGCGTCTCACAGAACATGCCCCTCATTTCTTGTCGGGCGCGCACGACGCCAGCATGATACATAGCGCGGACAATGATCGGTTGCACAGGTGCTTGATGCCTCATCAAGTAGACGTACAGCCAATAAATCAATCGATAGGATTGCCGCGGGGTGAGATGCTGCGAGCATGACAGAGCCACAGCAAAAGTATTTATCATATTGAGCGCAGCGTGAGGGTCGGGGTGTTTTCTCCTGTCTCGAGACTCATAGACCACAAGCGCAAGCTGGGAAGGATCGGGACGAGGCTGCCATGATTTCGCCAGTGCGATCTTGAGGGGAACATGCCAGTCGAAGATGCGAAACAATAGTTGGACTTCTGACCGGTTCCCCGTTCTGGCCAGTTCTAGAGCACGCTCCATGAAAGACGGTGATTCGATGTCTATCTCCCGCGCTATCTTCGAAAAGGCGGGTGCGAACTGAAGGAGAAGAGTGTACGGCGTTTCACTGTCTCGAAACAGATCGTTGAAAGAGACATCCGACGTCTCTAAAGCTTTCAGAGCCGCCCTAGTCGTTTTGTTGGGGGCGTTTCTGGTCCGGTATGAAAGAGCCAAGATTGTGAGCCCGTTGGCAGGCAGCCCCAACTCACGCGCATCATCTAAAAGACTGCTCACGAGGTCTTTCTTCTTGTAGTTCGTTCGGTAAGCCTGGTAGAGGCTGAGCACTCGCGCCCCCCATTTCTCAATCGGCCGTGCAGGTGCATTATGTAGAAGATGCCTTGTCCCTATCATGTAAGGCTTTTTATCCCGAGTAGGACCCGCTGCATGACTCAAGTTCAGAGCACGGAAGACCCAAAAGCGCAGAAGAAAACGTTGTTGAACTGACAGCCCAGGATGACTCGATGTTGCTGGAATTTGCGATCGTGCGTCAACCCACGCCCCTGCCTTAGGGATGTCTCGAACCGTGGGGATTGAAATCAGACAGTCATGCCACCTGGGCAGCAGATGCTGCTTCTGAGCCAGAACTAAATATTCTGTAACCGATATGATAGTTGCACCTACTGCATTGAAATGAAACCTGTGGAAGAGTAAATTTGTGTAGGAAGGATCGATCTCATCCCGGAGCTCGTCCGGAAGTTCAAGCCAGCGGATGATGAACCGTGGGCCCCAGAAGGCACAGGTGGAACGAAGATGCCGAGCACGAGCCAGAATCCTGTGTGCCAGCCTCAACTCAGCAAGTACATTCCGCTCCCATATGATTTTAAGCCATAGATTGGCTGTATCCTCGTCCAAATTCTTGTATTTACCGCCCTGGACTGTGGACTCGAGAACATCGCAGATTTTCTGATATGCTTCCATCACGCCGCTTGGGCCATTGAGTTGTGTCTCGGCTGTCGGCCAATTCGTCGTGGCGACCACCACATCGGGCAACTTTTGCAAGGTCCCGATGACCTGCAGAAGCTCAGATGGAACTATCGCACCGACTCTGATAGCCCTGAGAATGCTCGCAAACAATACAGCGCGCTCTCTTAAGTCTGTCGCGGGTTGAACAATGTACTTTGCAACAACCGGGAAATTCCCGGCTCCTGGAGTATTGAGTATGCGATGATCCAGAAACAGAGACAGCTCCTGGGCGTCTGATTCGCCCAGCGCAAACCGCGAAAAGTAGTGATCGAATATTATGCGACCGTAGCCCGGCTCATGCTGAAGATTTATATCCATCGCATTTATCAAACTCGTGACCTCCTCGAGTGACGGGCAGGTTTCCAAACGCGTCCTCAAAATGTCTTTGGATGGGAGGAGTTCGCTATGATCTGCCGATTCTGATAGGTCGTTCACCTCAACGAACCCATTCTGATCAGCGACCACAGTGTCGCGCGGGGAATCCGAAGCATCTGAGAAGCGGGCTAGCTCAATAAGCAAACCGTTCGGATCAACTAAATGTGAAAGATCCCGCTTGGACCGCTTGGGGGGTAGGGCCGAAGAGCTAACGGGGTCCACGAATCCGCTTGAACCGACCACATCACTGTAAGGGTGTGAAGACGCAGGCTCCGCTGACAAGTCAACATAGGTACTTGGCTTATGCACCCCGCCGCTGTTTGATTGAGGAGAAGAGGCATCAAACGACTCGGCCGGTTTAACAAATCCACCAAGATCGGAATCCTCGACATCGCGCCCTAAAGAGCCAGGCTCAGACTCCTCCAAGCTAGTCAGATCCGCGAATCCGCCCGTGTCATCCAAGTTGCCGTCGGGTAGTGAAGGAGGAGGAGGTGGTGGTGGAGGAGGAGGAGGAGGAGAAGGGATAGCTTCTGATGAGCTGCTCAAGTCGACAAACCCGTCCGGATCTATCGTCTCATTTTCGACGGACAAAGGCGCAATTGGAGCGCGCGGGGGGTGAAAATCGTAGTGCGAGAGCCCTGGTTGAAGTCCGTGCCCACCTCTCCTCGTCGTATCAGCGCGAGTAGGCTCCATTTGATCGAGTTCGACCGAGTGGGTGGCATCATTAGGAGAAGATAGTGGTGAAGATGCTGGCGCGTGATCGCCGTTCCACAGAAAATGTTGTCGGCCTCCGCGCCCGAACAGATGGGGATCCGGGGGCAGCGCACCGGTCATTGGAGCGAGCGCGCAGTTTTTTCTCTTCGCCAGCCGTCGTCGAGCCTCCAATGGGCCCGGGACGCGGCTTGCATGGCGTCGTTGACTCTTGACGAAGCTTCGGAAGGTCGACGCCAACAGATCATCGCTGATCCAGACGTGGTCGATTAACCCCGACGATGATGAGACTGGATGTACAGCATGCCTGTAGGCATGTCTGCCGAGAGACATGAGGCAATCGACATGTGCGAGAAGGAGGACTGAGCTTGAGTTTAGCCTGCTGAGATTGATTTGGACCAGCGGGCGGCGCGGGATTTTGATAGTGAAGGAACCTCTTGGCCGGTTAGACCGCGGGCCCGGAGATCGCAGCGCAGCAGATGAGTAATCACAGAATCCTGATTCCTCATTCGTCGCCCCTGGTGATTGCACTCGCCCTTGATGAATGAGCAGAAGTACCACTGGATACATACAACCCTGACTCAGCCCAGAAAATTGTTGCATTTTGGCATGATTGTGAACCCGAATGTCTTCTTTCTACTTTCCTAGAGCTATGGCCATCCATTCTGGTGTCGTATCTGCTTTTTGAGTACGCCAGATAAGTACAAATGACAATCGAGGCTACCTGCTAAGAACTCCCCAGGTTAGACTAACACTATAAGCCAATACCGTCTTTTCCTACAGTCGGATACTGCACCATGCACTACTTGTAAGTGAGATTATGACATGTAAATGTCTAAATATGTACAAGAAGTGAGTTGACCAAGACACGCCTCCCAATGCACCAAAATCTCTGCCGCAGTGGTATCGTATGCCATACGCTCATCAGCCAGCGCCAGTTAACACATAAGAAAAGCAGTAAAAAGGAAACAATTTGTCACAGGTAAGAAACGTAAGCCGAGGATATGTGAAGATTCATGCCGCTAGTGGTGGTAAAGGCAGACCAAAACCAACTCAGCCAGTGAGTGGTTTTCTGCCTGTCACTGCATAGAACTCGTAGTAGGCGTGGACGTTGCGATTTTGAATGCTTTTCCGAACATCGACCAGGAACACTTCGATCTCGGGCTTCGACCACCCCAGTATGGCGAGCGGCTTGTAAGACCATCCCGCGACCGCTTCCAGCAGGTTTGTCTCGCTCCAGGCCCCTATCTTCCTCAGGTGTGGATCGGATGACCACGGATTCACAGGGACCATGGCCCGATGTTCCTGCACGTCTTCGAACCCGACTTCTCGCATCCAGCGTGCGAGGCGATGGGCCACTCGGAATTGTCGGGGCGGGTCCGAGACCTGGCCGGAGCGGTGGTGCAGGTCCATGAGATCTTGGAGGGCATAGTCGCTGAACTTGTCAGGGTCCTCGGGAGGCATCGTACCGTCGTCGCATTTGAGCCGGGAGTCGAACTCGTGGCATTCCACATAGCCGCCCGGCTTAAGGTGCTTGTGTGCTTTCTTCAGCAGGTCCTTGTACGACGGTAGAGATCCTATCAGATGCCCGGTGTGGATGAAGTCAAAGTGATTCGGGCCCCACAGCCAGTCCTCCTCCGTGGCATCGTCGACGAGGAAGTGAACATTCTCAGGAACTTCAAGCGGCTGAACAGGAGAAAGGTCGGTTCCTGTGATCTCGGCTTCTGGGAAGTCGGATGCTACAGGCGAGACGCGGCAACCATGTGAGTTGATCGATCGGATGACAGGTAAGCAGGGTAGATCTGGGTGGAAATCCTTACCAATCTCGATAGGCCATATACCAGAACCAGTACCAATGTCGAGAATCCGTTTTGGGCGTTGGACAGGTGCGAAGTACAAGCGCCCGTGGTTGACTAGTTTGAGCATGTGGTGTTGCATATCCATCCGATCCAGTTCCTGTTCATCGTTCGGGTACAAGTATGCTGGGGGGATGCTGTTAGATGGGGTCCGTGTCGACATGATCGATCCTTTGCAGACGTACATCCTTCATGATATTTATGGTATCGTCTTCCATGCTCCATAGGATAATCCGTTACGCTTGCTGTTAACGACTGTGTTTCGCTGCCATAGTCAGTCAACACCGGTATAGACTTATGGAAAATAGAACTCCGAGAGGTTCAATCGACTGTTATTAAGTCGTAAGATATGAAATGGGACTTACTCATCACGATTCGATGCCTGTGCCATTGTTCGTTAGTAGATGCTCGATGGATTCGGTTTGGGGGCGGGCTAAGTGTAGGTGGCGACTTGATGAGAAAGCAGGTGTGTTAAGGCAAATAGCAACAACAAGGACCACAACGGCAACAAGGGAATCAAGTAGGGTTTCTTTTTCCACATAGAGCTAGAGGAAAAGATCTGCTTACGGCCAGCCTTGCACCAGCCATTGTAGTGGCAGACTTAAGTAACAAGACTTTTAGGGCCCAGGTCTCGAGTGGGGTGAACTTGGTAGTAGTAGGAGTAGTACTACTGTACGAGAAGTACTAATAGTAAAAGTAGTTCGCATCCAAGTCTTGGGCTCGGTAAATGTTTCCAGATGATAATCAACCAAGATGAGGGGTGACGACAATCACGTCTCCCTCTCCAACACTTAGCCATAAAGTTTCTTACGAGAGAAATTTGGGCAACAATGTGGTGGACGATGGCGAGGAGGGAATTACGAATTGTCTGATGTTGTACCGATATAAGGACTTGCAAATCTGGAAGTTAGGATCGAGGGACCTTAGCCAGATCTGGAGAACTGCTGGGCAGTTTTTAAAGTTACTCTAATTTTAATTAGCCACCTGCCACAGCCTTCTTCTCCCTTAATGACATTAGCTAGCTAAGCAGAGGACGAGAAGGGAGGGAGGGACCGGGGGCAGTGATGGGCAAGGTAGTAGGAGACATCGGCTGTCTTTTCCTCTTCTCCTGGTAACCTGGACTGACCCGGCAGCCTGGATTAAGTTTGACTTGATGAGGAAGAGGAGGGGGGAAAGGATTCGTCTCCTAATGTTTAACTTAATTTGACAGGATCAAACGGATGCCAATAAAAGCGATAATTCAAAATCATAATGAATGATTGTAACACTCCTGTTCATAGAGAACGATATTATAGCCCCATGAAATACGTGGTTTTTCAGGCCTGATAACTTCCAACAGGAGGTTACTTCCTGTCATCTTCTGGTTTCTGGTATGGATGTACTGTACATACAATGCTACTTACTACGAGTTAGTGCTCAGGAAGGCCCCTCGGACGGGGCGTTATTACGCTCCAGTTACCGCTGCGGCCCTGCGAACCAAGTGGGCGGTTCGGGCGGCGGGACAAACAAGCCCAGCAACCCAGATGCATGCAAAGCCCCATCAAGAACTTGCCGGTCAATAGAAACATAATTTTTTGGGTCTTCTAGATTTGACTAATTTTGACTAATTTATTACTCCGTGCTCTGCCTATACTACCTTGAATGGTCAAAGACACGATGGACATACGTACTCGTACTTCTATTAGTCTCGCTCTTGATTTCCTCCGCACTTACTACTACGTATTTACGGATAATTATCTAGTGGCTTACAGCTGTAGTAGGAGGAAACCGGAAATCCCCCTTCCCATCTAACAGTAGAGCCGAGAGTAGGGCCGGGAGGGGCGGACAGAGAGAGAAGAAAAATTTGCAAATGAGGAAACAGAGCACAAGAACAGATGAGGGAATTGAGAAAAATGGGAAAAGAAAAAGGAAAAAAGAGAAAAGAAAAAAGACCAAAAGTGTCTCCGCTCACTCTGAAGCAAGACAAACTGAAAGAGAGTGGAACCCAAGACATTGAGCCTCGGAGGAGAGAACAGAAAAGAAATTCCCCCTTGCCCGGAGAGATGATAAAAGACCGAGCTTCGAAGTTGCTCACTTCACGGGGAGGGGAAACCTCGAATCAATCCCAAGCTTATTGCAGGGATCCCTGGATCGTTGGGACAGATATAGGCATTCCTCCTAGAATCCTTGGTTCGGGTCCGACGTCGCTTAAAGACCAGGATCATGCCATGGTAGAGTTTACGCGGAGCAATTGCTAAGAGTGGGAGTGTTTACTAGTTAGTAGTAGCAGAGAGGAAGGGGTAAAAGGAGGAATTGAAGAGGAGCTCAAACTGAACAAGTTCATCATATCTGTCGAAAATCCCTACACAGCTCTTTCCTGTGTTTGCTGTTTGGTTTGACAGTCCTTATATGTGGCTTGTTTTATCCTTATTTCTTTTTACTATTACACTACTCATCGGTAGAAAAGCATCGGGCTAAAAGCGCACGGGCGTCCCAGCCTGTCGGGTGCGTCCTGCAATGGGGTATGTACAGTACATACATAGATAGTAGTACGTACATGGATGGTATTGTTACTCACGATGACAATCGTTGTGGAGAAAAAGGCTCATTACACTATAGATTAGATTCGCTAATCAGAGAGAGAAGGAGGAATTGAAAGGGGTTCTCTCATCTACCCTAGCTGGAATTTTGGCCCAATAGCACAACAGAGATATACCCGACTTCTGCAACACGCTACGGAGGTTTATTTATTAGTACTGTGACAGTGGCAGTTTGGCAGTTGTTCAAAGCTGACGCATTGTCTTATCACAACACCAGAAATCTCCGCATCCATCAAAAGGGAAAAGAAAGAAAAAGAGATAGGGCGGGTATTGTACTTCGGAGAAAGGTAACAAGCTGTAAAGGGGTGCTTTGTACGACACTGAGAGACAATCAAGGGTGCAGGGAGGTAGGTTTGTGGAAGATCTTCAGAAAAACCACCCGGGATCCAATGGCTGTTGGTGCCACACGGCTGGAAAGTCCCATCCTTGGATCGCTCCCACATTATCCGACTGGGCTGAATTTTTTAATGGTGCTGCTGCTCACTACTGAACACTAAGTTACCTCTCACTAATGAGGCCTGTTGCGCGTATGCAGGCTGCATGATCCTCGTAAGACCACATCTGCGTAATTTTTTCCACGACGCGACCAAAGTTTAATAGATGAGAAACGTTTGACTATAGGCTTAGGCCCGGCAAAACCAGACTGGGAGAGCAGGAGAGTGAAGCGACTAGACTTGGCCAGTCTTACGACCTGGGTTTCCGTGTGTGACAATCCTCTTCAACCACCACCCCGCTCAGTCAACAACTGATGTATTTTGACAGGGAAAAAGTTTTTGGTTGTTTTGAAAATGAGCATCCGAAGACAAGGCCTTCCTCCTCTTTTACAGTACAATGGCCGAAATGGATAGGAGGCACGGAACTACCGCCGTATCCAGTCTGTCGGATCCTGGCTGTCGGATCCTAGCTGACCCACACAGTCTGGTGGAATCGCAAGCATCACATCCTTCGAGTGGCCTCCCTCGCCAGCTCCGTGTTTATGCCTCCACTATTTCAAATTCAAAGGTCAAACTCCACTTGCGGTTATGCCGGGAAGCTCCCGCATCTGGACGCGAAAGCTAATCGTCGTTCACCCTTACCCTGAACCGGTTCCAATGGAGTTTTGCTCGTCGTCAACCCTTTGGGAAGCTTGCGGCGACACAAGAGTCGAGGTAGCAGGAATTGGCGAGATAAGATACACAGCCTCTAACTCCGTAGCTTTTAGAGGCATGAGGCATGACACTGTGCAGCACCAGATGGTAAATCGGCTGCTGGCCTATGTACTGTACAGCAGACGATGTTGCACATACGCAGTTGTGCGTACAGTATTTGAGCACACACCTTAAGCAGAGTATCACCGGGCTTGTCTCGGCCGGGTTCCATGCCTAAGTGAGTGCTGACCTCCAACATCGTACGACAGTCGCATGAAATCTGAGTTTAAATTTTGGTCATTCTTTCAGGATTCTCGGACCTTCCCAGCGGACATGGTGCATACAGGATGCATCTGCGGGGCGGCGATCCAGTTTTTTGAACAGCCGAAGGAGACGCATAGAGCACGTTAGGGTACAGTACAGTACACAGGACACAGGTATTCATGCAGTGATAATGCGTACAATGAGATTCTAGTCATGTTACGCACAATGCAGCCTCCAGGTTGCTTGTCACAGTCCATATGCACTTCTTGGGATGACTGTTTGGGGATGACTGTTGGTTAAGTGAAATCTTTGACCATAGTCCAGAAGGAGGCACTTTTCCCGGCAACAAATTCTGTGGAAACGGTGTCATGCATCCCACCCACTGCCTCGTTGCTGCCAAGAGGGAGCTTGTACGGAGTAGCATAGTTTGAGTCACTGCAAAATGGTGGTGGATCATCGAGGTAAATCTATTTCCGTTTCCGGATCCGAGCAGACGAACCCCCCAAGTACAAACTTCGGGCCTTGAGTACCTCGTTACCATAGTACTGCAATGGCCGGTCAAGCATTGTTTTTCTCTTTCAATACGTACCAAGATCTAGTCTAGACCATAATTTTGCCGATCTACAAATCAGATTCCATGATTCACTGTCTTTTTCGCAGTCAATCGTCAGAGTACCTCGCGGAAGTGAACATGACACAGTTAAACTATAGCATTTATCAAACGACCCAGCGTGAGCAGTGGAAGAAAAATAAATTGTAAGTGCTGACCCCTCGCTTCTAGAGATCTGACACTGTATGTATATGAGCTTAGTGAGCCTGTGGTGTTCATGGGAGGGGGTTAGAACACTCAGCTCAGGCTCAAAGTCATTACTTCCCGATTCGGAGAGTGCCCCCCTCTCCGACCCAAGACTTAGACTATGGGGCTTTGCACCATCATCGACCAAGAACTGAGGGACATCACATGAAGCTGAGGCTACAGACGCTCTATGTTCCTCGTGGTGGATACCTCTCGCTTCTAGTCGACTTCAATAACGAGTAAAGAGGCAAGGAAAGTCTTCGGATGGCAGATCTAGAACTCCATAACCCGCCTGACATTTAATCGGCTTTTATCATGGATCTTTTAGAGTCCTGCCTAATCCAGGTGCATTGACTCGTATAGGTATGGTGGGGTAAGATAGGCAAAGTGACAACTGTCAACATCAGTCCTGTGAAGGCAACCTAGTCGGCGACCCCCATCGGACGGAGCTTAGGCGAAGTTAATTGGAATCATGGATGACGGAGACCATCTGCCATCCTACTCGAGCAAGTTCGAGTGATGTCACATCCACTCCCTATAAGGCAACTCGTGTCAGTGTCACAGTCACTGGGCGGAGATAGGTGTCTCTGTGATGATGGCTGGCCACACAAAGCGGTGATGTTATTTGGCAAGAACCAGAATGCTGCGAGTGCGTTTGATAGGCAAGTAGGACGCACAACCCTGGGTCCTTCAGGCGGAGGGAGCAAGGAGGTCGTCGGCAAGACAAGGCTGAGCAGGGCGATGGAAGAAGGAACTTGCACGCTGGTCATGGCAACAATCGCTTGAGTGAGAGAGACTTTCGGGATTTGAAAGGCTCCTAGGTCGCAAAAAAGCATTCTCTAGCTTGCAATGCTTTTACTTGCCAACCCTACTACTGGTCTCACTAATGCTTAGAATAGTATAGCAAGTGGCCGGCCGGAAAGCTACTGCACCATGAGAGCATAGCCATCAGGGAGAGGACAAGTCACCGCAACGGCTCCTAGATCCCTGTCTTGGGACTCTTCTTCGCCAATGAGCAGCCAAAATAGTGTTGATAGCGCGTGGGTCTTAATGCTGCATAGAGCTCGGCTCGTTGTTCCTGCCCGATAGTCTACTAAGGCAGACCATCCGACAGTCCGACTCCTCGCAACTGGGTCAAGCACAAGGGGAATGGGGCCGGTTCCAAATAAAACAACGGGACGCTAAAGGGAAAATTTAGATGATCTTCCACCAGAACCCCATGTTCGCAACCACTGTTCCAGCCTATGGCTGTCCTCGGCGTTGGGAGGGAGCCGCTCGAAGAGATCCTCTTTCCCTCCCCATGACAGAAACAACTCTGTTTATAGCTCCATCTCGCCTCATTTCCGACGCTTCGCCGACTGGCTCTTATGAACACACGCATAGGATGGTTCCTATACGTGTATGTAAGTCCTGGGAGCCACAGTTATGTCAGCAGCACTCAGCATATCTAATCAATTTCTGCATTGGGGCAATTTCAAAACTTCATCTAGCAGTGGACGGCTTAAAATCAACAAATAGATCAAGTGGAATTGCATCCTCGGAGACTTTTCCAAATGAAGAGGAAGATTTAATGTTCAACGCATTGTGCATGTACTGCCTGTACTGTATCAGGAGCAGCTCAGTATGGAGGTCCCGCCCTAGACTTGACAAATACTAGACTAGTGACTGTTGCTGGCGAGTTGACGCACATCCGTCCTGATCGGGGAAGATTGTCGAGCCATGCGAACAATAGAAGAGCAAGGGCATTATGCCAAGAGTTGGTTTTTTAGCTCTTCACCACCATGATGCACAAAAGAGGCTTTGCACGAATCAGGTGGGCCTCCACCATGCTATTTGTACCACCTAATTTCTACCTCCTCCGCATGAAAGGGCTATGTATGTGTGTATGTGTGTATGTGCAGGGGTTGTCCTTTGAGGGAGGCAGTGTAGCAAAGACAGGGCATCTAGGCATCTAGGCTTCTACCGAGAGCAGGGTTGCCTAAATCTCCCGGGAAAAGATGCCTGCCTGCCAACCCCTGCGAGGTGGTCGGCGTCTACATTGGCATGAGCCATCCCAGTCTGTCGGATCCCCACAGATTCCAGGACTCCAAAGACCTGCGCAGTCCTTTTGCTTATCTTCCGGTGAGAAACGTTGGATATACCATGTATGTGTGACGTACTGTATGCAATAACGTTACAGTCTGTATGTCACTGAAATCATACTATGTATGAGTTAACAACAATCCCTTTCTATCAATTGCTCCGAATCCTCGCCTTGCATCTGGCTATCTGCAATCACCTCGATACTGGAAGGTTCCACCATCTTATGGAAGGCAGCCTACAATGACTATCACCGAAAGGGGACTCTACGATAATCACCCGCGTTAATGGGCTTCTTCGCTCGCCTACAGAGTTGGTCTCAGTAAGCCATCATGCACCTACAGATCAAGTCCATATTGCACATGCGACCTGCTTAACTTGAAACATGAAAGATGGGGTCAATGCTTTCTTACTCCCTCGACAGCCAACTTGGCACTGGCCAGAGTGTCCCCGATCCCGACCATCACTGCGTGCATGACCTTATTCTACCAACTGTAAGCTATCGTGGGCCCCTTCTAGGTACAATAGGTCTATACCCAATTTCAGTGGATATTCTAAAGCAACAATAACGTTCCGCCGAACACAAGGGAAACGCTTCTAAAGGCCTCAAGTCTCCATCCGAGCAGGAAAGCGACAAGAACAACCACCCACTGCTTTTCACTGGGTCTACTCCCTTGTCAAGTTGCCGATCGCAACTGCAACCGAGCTTTTGGTCTGGCAGTTCTTCATGTATGTGTCTCGAAGTGGCAATCGATTACATCGCTGTACTTCATACCATCGCCGTACCTCCACGTTCCGCCCACAAGGGAGTGCCTGGGTGCTTGTGGTTTCTTACATGATAGTTGCAGCCATTGAAACTTCTCTCCATGCCACATGGACTTTTCGATAATGGAGTCCTAACGTTGTATGACGTCAAACATTAATCTATCAACAGCCCATGTGCTTTAGTGGCCTGCTTGGTTGTGTTGCGGTCGGTCTTGGTTGCGCTGCTGGTCATGCAGCCATCAGATACTCTAGTATTCGACTCTGGGAAAGGGGACGATGTAAATTGTCAGGAAAGTTGCTTATCCAGTGTACTGTACAAGGCTTGTATGTCTTTTCTCCTGGAAACAGGAGTTCTTCAAGTTCTTGTCTTGGATTATTTGTGCCAAGATTTAGTGGTCTTATAATCTATCATATAGTGATATATTTCTCAACTAGGTTATTTAAGGGGTTTGTGACTGTCTGGCGATCAGCTAGTAGTGGTTGATCAGATGTATTTTATGATTGAACAAATTCTTCTGCTGCTGAACCTACGGAGTACTTCGAGGTTCTGCGAGAGGTATCGTCTGTAGAACACACGCTAGGCAAGGGTTCGTTCTCCAGCTGCGTAGCAGATACCTCCCCAGTGCCTGTATCACCACACACCACAACCTACACCCACGAATCTCCGGTCTACTACATCTCGAAGAAAGACACTAAAAGGCACAATTTCATTACTAAACCTACTTCATCATCCATTCCCGTACAGCAATCCCTCTCCAACTCCACCAACCAAAACAAAAGACCCAGTTATCACTTTTCGAATAACCCGGACACCACTCGCATCACAATCAAGTAGACAGCTTCCTCTGCACGGAGGACATAATTTCCTCCATCGGCTGAATCTTATCGGTCCTATCAACCAGAACACCAACGCGTCAGCAAAACAGCCTCCCATCCCTCTCTTTCTTTTGGAGCAAGGTGAACATACCGTGTTGCGATGCGGATATCCGTCTGGATCCTGCCCACCCCCTCGTTATGGATCATGGTGTGAGCGCATCCGATGGTCTGCGAAACTTGGTCCCAGGTTCCCTCTTAAAGATATTCCAGCCTCATCGTCAGGGGTCTTCGCTTCTTGACAGAGGTTTTATAGAGCCATTGTTGAGAGGTTGGACTCACCCACGGTAGTGCCGGTGGCATGCATCTGGGACTTGAGGCCGGTGTTCTCGATCAGACGCTGGATCTCGGCGACTTGCTTGGAGAAAGAGACGTCTTTGGAGCCGATCTAGTAATTGGTTGGGGTGAGTATTCTGTTTTAATGAGTGTTGTTATGGGTTCGAAGCACAGAGTTGAGGGAGTCTTGGTCAGTAGTACGTACGGGGATAAGCGAGAAGTCTGCGGTGCAGTACTCCGGGGTGGCCATGGGCGGGTTCTGGAAAACCATTTTGAGTCTTGGGGCTTGATAGGTTCGTACTAGCTGATTTGTCTCTGGCTTAGGAACTATGAAGGTCAAGGTGATGAATCTACGACGGGTATAGGGGGAGGAGGGTCTCCGGCACTCTGATATATCCCACACAAGTGGATGGGAATCACATGCTATGAATTCACTCAGTGGCCTGGCCTGTTCGTCCTAGTAGTACGTCTCGTCGACGGTTCTACCCCGCCTTTGCAGGGGCTCGCTACCAGGGACATAGATATCTCGGAACAGCACGTCCAACCGTGGCTCTGGGGCAGGCATATGATCTGCCTCTTCCGCCTCGCGGTCGACCTTGCTGCGAACCTCCTTCTCCGTCGCCTTTGCGTCCTCCTCTGAGAATACCCCCCATTTCATCATTTGATCCTTGAGGAAGGAGATAGGGTCATGATGCCGCTCCTCCTGAATCTCATCTCGGGACCGGTATGTCGTGCCTGGATCCGACACGGAATGTCCGGCAAACCGGTAGGTCTGGTACTCGTACAGCAACGGTCCGTTGCCCGCTTGGACGAATGCCTTGCCGTAACGCATCGCAGCCAGAACCGCGAGGACATCCATCCCGTTGACGCGCAGGCCGGGGATATACTGGCCGCGCTTATAGAAGTCGGTCATGGCAGATGACCTCTGCACGGATGTGCCCATTCCATATTTATTGTCTAGGCTTAGCCTTTAGCGTTACGTCGAAACAATGGAAACTTGAAGTCCCGCCAAGAGGGGAAATTGCAAAGAAGGGGGTGCGAAACAACTTACTCTCACAGCAGAAGATGATAGGCAGCTCCCACAGCTTCGCCAGGTTATAGGCCTCATGGACTTGGCCCTGGTTTGCCGCACCGTCGCCAAAGATATTGACGGTTACGCTATCTCGATTGCTGTACTGCTGGGCGAATGCGATTCCCGCGCCAACTGGAACATGCGATCCCACAATGCCATTTCCGCCGAAGAAGTTCTCCCGGAACATATGGATGGAGCCACCTTTCCCGTGGGAGATGCCATCTTGGCGTCCTAGCAGCTCCCCGAGAATAGACTTGACGGTGGCGCCGCGCATCAAGGTGGTTCCGTGGGAGCGGTAGGCGGTGATGAGCTTGTCGTCCCTGGAGATTCCATGTTCAACTCCGACTGCCACGGCTTCCTGGCCTATGGATAGATGACAGAAACCACGGACTTTTCCTTCCTTGTATAATTTGTCGGCTGCCAGCTCCATGCGCCTGCGAGGGGATTGTTAGTATGTGCCTTTAGGTTGGTTGTGCCATTTTTTTTGGAACTCAATACGAAGAGCCGAACTGACCTTATCATGAACATGTCATGGTATAGTTCTTTGAGCTGTCGTTTCGTTGTTTCCAGTGTGTATGGAGGTGCCTCGAGGTTGTATGTTTCGTAGCTTTCTTCTGCGATCGGGACCTTGAATGGTTTGTCATCATCCTATATAGATGTCGATGGTCAGAAGTGATCTATGAAGATAACGTCCATTCTGTAGCTTTACGCACAGTCGGTATTTCAGCGATATCGGCGACGTGTGCCATACATCGACGGTCAGAGTAGCATAGCCGCGTCCACGGAAGTGGTGCCTTGAACTTCAGAGATCGTGACAGCATTCTTGCTCAAAGGGGTAATTCGGGGCTCTAGATCGCTCCAATACAGTCTGCAGCCAGTAATCACGACGCTGGCTGCAATTTATGGCTGAGTTCTGTCGAGTTCTGTGGTCGTCCACCCTCATTTGAAGTCTTCTCGTAGTGTTGCAGGTGACTATCATGCTCGGGAGGAACGTATCTGTGACGCAATGCATGATTAAAGCTTACACATGCTACTGTCCTTTCGCACTCTGCCGATGGTCGAGCCTATTGAGGAAACGAAATGTGGATGTGTTCCAAGCATCCAATGGCTTCTGACCCTTGGATGTATGTAAGACTTCCGTGGGCGGGTTTTGGCCCTTCACCGGGGTCGTTTATATACATTCAAAACCGTAGGAACAGAGAGTAAGTACATCACTTTTGACAGCTGGACCTTAGTTTCCCTAGAAGCGCGACTCATTATCAAAGGCTTGAGCCCCTTGCAAATCGAGCACAGTTTATCAACACGTTGGATGACAAGAAGATGGGCTACATCATTGCACAGCAGGAGCGATGACGAGGGATGAGTGCCTCGGTGCCTGCGGGTGCACAGACCACGTTCAAAGAACGGGTCCGACGCGCGACGCGATTTGCCTCAACAAGGAAATCAATTTAACACCAGCCCAGCTTACTAGCATCAGGCGCCCGGTCGACAAAACCAACTTGGAAGACTGCGACACTTTCTCTTATGGCTCACTGTGACTCTTCAAATCAATCCTACCGTCCTATTCTGCGATGAACCAAGGGGAGAAAAACACTGTTTCCACCGCCCAGACGAGTCACCGCCCATCCTTCCAAACGCCGGACAGGCCTTCTGCGGGTGCACGCCGTTCGACTAGTATAGCGAATGCAGCCAAGGGCCAGTCCTGGTGCGACCCGCCGGCGTCTTCTTCGTTCTCTGCAAGGTCGTCCAAGCGAAACCATGTCCCTAGCACGTTAGATCAAACCACCCTCACGCAGATCGACTTTGTGACGCCCACACCCCCGCCCGCCCGATCAGATGATAGCTTCCACTACCTCAATGAGAGGCAGCCGCAGCGGGGCCGGGAAGCCCATCATGAAGTGATAGAGCTCGATGACGATTCAAACAACGATGACGATTATCGGCCGCCATCTAGTCGCCAGCCTCGCCGAGCCCGCGGGGTCAGGTTCGAACAAGAGCCGAGCAGTACGTCGACCGGACAATCGAAACCCACCCGGCAGCGCGAGGTAGACTCGAAGCCGAAGCGCAGGAAGAGTGGCGGGGACGTCAAGGGCAACAAATCAGACAAGGATGCAAAGAAGGGAAACAAGACTTTGACACAGATGGACTACGTGCGGCGCTATCTGAAGATAGAGCCGGACGATGAGGTGAAGTTGGAATACACTTATACCACGCCAAAGAAGAACAACAGGAAGCAAGCAAATCGGCCCGCTTCTGGTACTCTGGCCCCGCAGTCGGACCATTTCTCCGACCAAGAGGCCTCAAGCGGAGGCAAGAAACGGAAACTGAGCGTCGCTGCTGATACGAAGGTCCAATTCGAAAATGAGAAGGAAAACTACCCTCCAGACCCTGGCTCCGTTACCCCTCGGGCAAAGCGAGAGCTGGAGGTACCGTCTTCTCAGTCGCCTGAAAGCTCGGGTATCGCATTCATCACATCGTCGCAATTCCGTGCCGCGACTCATTCGCCGTTCAAGCGCGACGCTGTCGACACTGCAGGCCAGTGTATAAAGCAAGAATCACCTCTCTTGCAACGCATCAAAGAAGCATCTCGTAGCCCACCGAGCGAAATTCCAGAATCTAATGAATCCCAGCCTGCCGCTTTGGTTCCAGACTCGCCACTACCGCGCAATTCCGTGAGTGATCAAGGCAGCTTTGCTCTATTTTCTGAGCACGTGAAGTCGGGGGAATCCAATGAGCAGCATAGAATTAGTGAACATGTTTCTAATACTCAGAGAACCGTGGTATATGAGACAGACGCGGAAACAGACTACGGTGACTTGGAAGATGATTTGCCTAACCCCATCGAATCACCTCGACAGAGGAAGGTACCGCATTACGATCCCGGTGCAGCCAATCTCGAGCATGAAGATGCCACAGAAGAGAGCTCACAGGCTCTTCCTCCAATCGCTTCTTCGGAGATGGAAGAAGAGTCGGAGCAGCTGCATCTAGATGATAATCTCACTTCAGATGCATCATCGATATGCTATCAAAGAATACAGCCAGCCACTCAGTTCCCCCTTGGACCAGTGCCAAACCTGAACACACAAAGACTGGCCGAGCTATTTCCAGATGAATGCAACGATGAAAGCATCGCTACCATGTCATTGACAGAGCCATCTACTAAAACTCCCAAACGCATGACTGTTGCATCTGAGACCCAATCTTTGGATTCTGAAACGCGCATAGATTCAGATCAGACATTGACTGAACTTGTTCCGGAGTCTTCGCCAATTGTACGACATGACGATGGCGGAAGCGTCAATTTCCGGACGCCCGCCCACCGTCTTGCTTCGCGAGATATAGTGCAAGTCGAGTCTTCACAGCCAGCAGACAGGCATCGTGATCGATCCCAGAACCAAGATGACTCGGGTCCTCGCGGTTTGATCAAAAGAAGTGACCTACTCACCTCAAGCGTGATGGAAAGCATTCCCCTGCCGGTGTTCTTGATGGATAGCCAGGACACAGTTGGAGAGCCCTACAGCTCTCCCAAGGGGTCGTAATTTCCGAGGACTGAAGATACCTGAGTATATGATACATAATGATACGAATACATGAATGACGAGCGATGTATACACCTTTACTACATGCCACACTGCACTTGTGTCTCTCTCATCGCAGCTGTAGACTACTTGGTATGTAAACTAGACCCTGAAACTACGTGGGGGCGGTCGGGCCGTTGTAACCCCGGGAACCAAACCGCCCGACCGCCCGCCATTGACCCGCCGCTCCGTCATTTGATCTCCCAACTCCAACTCCAACCCGCTCGTTGCTCTCCAACTGACAGAGATGGATGTAGCGTACGACCACATCCAGGAGGAGATTTTCTCCTCCAACGACGCCTCGAAGAAGGAAACCGACCCGAACGAGCCTTCCCAGACGGACCGCTCCAACGTCGATCTTAACGCCGAACTCCAAGAAACCTTCCGCGCCTTTTCCGCCAGCCCCTGGGGTGCACGCATCGGTGGACTCTGGGATAACGTCCGCAAGCAGGGCGAGAGCTATTACGAGGGGGCCCGCCAGGAGTATGCGGCTGCCAGCGAGGAGGCTGCCAAGGGCCTTTCTGACCTGCGGAGCAGTCTCGTCGGGCGCACGCGGGGTCTCTCCCTGAGCACGGCGTTCAGCTCAGGGGCCACCGGCGCAGGGGCCAGCACCAGCAAAGACGAGGCGTCCACGCCGACCGGTACCGCCTCTAAGGTCGAGACAGACGCATTGTCGACTGCTGGAGAGAAAAGCCGCGACGCCGGCGGCGCTGCGGATACGGCTTCCAAGCCGGGTGAGGGGTTCCTTTCCCGCTTCAAGGCCGAGGCGGCTCGTCGACTGAAGGAAATCGAGAAGGCGGAGGAGGCTGCCGATGAGGCGATCCTGCGCTTTGGCATGAATATCGGCCAGAAACTGCGCGAGGCGGTCAGCATCGTGCCGCCGAGCAGTGAAGGGTCCGGAGAGAAGCCGCTCTTCGAGAGCAAGGATGCGGAGGGCAAGCGGGTCATCCACGCCACGCGCTTCGAGGCCCAGCTGCACGTCATCCACTCGACTCTGGAGAGCTTCACCAGCGATCCGGTCAGCGAGCTCTGGCCGGCGTTCAAGCAGGAGTTCATGGTCGCGGAGAAGACCGAGGCGATCGCCGCCGATCTCGAGAAGTACCCTGAGCTGCGCGCGGCGATGGAGAAGCTGGTTCCTGAGAAGGTGGAATACGCTACCTTCTGGTGCAGATACTACTTCCTTCGTCTGGTTATCGAGACTGAGGAGCAGAGGCGCAAGGAGATCTTGCAAGGTATGTCTATGTCCTTGTCTTGCCATGGTTACAATCCGTCAGCTGCAGTCTTTTAGGACATCGGCTGCGGCCTCTTCCCTAGATTGCTCTTGCTGACAATGAGCTATAGGCGCAACCGTCGATGACGAGGAAGTGAAGTGGGACGATGATTCTGATGAGGAGACCGACTCCCCCTCCACCCCTCAAGTCAAATCGAACATCACTGCCGCCATCCCCACCACTACCCAAACCGCCACCCCTGTCCCTGCTGCCACCACCAGCGTTCCCGCCGCCGCCGCCCCCGCAAAGACCGCCAACCCAACCGAGCCCCGTCGCTCCAACGACCAGCAATCCCAACCCGACAGCGAATCCAGCTACGATCTCGTCAGCGGAGCCACCAGCCGCACCCCCGCAAGCCCCAAGGAGAAGCCCAAGGACGACGACAGCGACGACGACTGGGAGTAATTGTCTATTCTCGCGTAAACCCAGTAGCGTTCCGCGTTTTAAGTATCTCCTACCTACCTCAACTGCATACACCTGACCGCTGGCTGGTCTGAGGGATTCGAAATCCCCTTCCTCCAATTATTACCTAGTATTTTGTGCAAGGAGTTATGGCTGCCTGTTCTCAATTCCAAACCTCTTCGATTGTGATGGTGTTAAGATCCCCATTTTGATATCATATCTCTTTTTTTTTTTCCAATTCTGATCACGTACTTATTACCACACACCCTTTTACCCGTCAGCAATTCGTGCGTCTCCAACTAGCTGTGTTCCTCTGCTGCCCCCTTCGGTTTTCTCCATTGGTGATACTCTAATCACAATCGAGGAGGGAAGTTGGTTTGCCTGGCACAGTGGCACAGATGAGTAGTAATTCTATCCAGTTACAATGTCTACCATCATCCCTACACAGATACTGAATCCACACAAACTCTGGAAGTACCCAAAGCATAGTTTCCACAGACCGCACATTCTTTCGTCAAAATAGGGTAGATCAGCTCATTATCTTGCGTCATTTCGACTATGTATGTGACAATGTACGGGTTTCTTGAGCAATCGATAAATACATGATGTTGGGATATCCTGTCTGTCTATCACCCCAGGTCAAAGGCGCGTGGACATTAATGCTCCGAGCCCTCCACACTGGGCACGGGGGTAGACCGTCTCGACAGCGGGGACCCCCTCCGCGAGGATCGGTCTTCCGCGTACAACGACGACAGCGACCCACCCGCCGTCCGCAGCTTACTGGGATGACGATGCTTCTCGGCCCGCCCGCCACCGGTCGCGGCAGAGGACAAGGGCGTCTCGGGCGTGGCCTCCCGGGAACGGAGGTGATAGCCGCGATGGACGCGGTCGCTGGGGGAGAACGGGTACTCGCTCTCGTCGTCGCGGCCGAAGCGGAGCGGGGTGGTGTTTCGGTGGTCATGGTCATGGTCGTGGGCATCGTAGGCGTACTGGTAGTCCTCGCCGCGGCGCTTGACGGGGCTCTCGTCGTAGGGGTCCCAGCCGACGCGGCGGCGGGCGTCGGCGCGGAGCCGCTGGCGGTGGTGTTCGTCGCCGCCGGCGCCGGTGGTGGAGGACTCCTCGAGGAAGAAGTTCAGGAGCTCGTCGCTGATGGAGAGGTGGGATTGCTGCTGGAATTGCTGGAGGGAGGTGAGGCGCAGGAGGGTCTCGAGGAGGGACAGCGAGGTGCGGATGTTGTTGAAATGCGGGTTGGAGACGGTTGTGGTGGTTTGCGGGGGTTGGGATCGTTTGGAGGAGGATGTGGTGGAGGCGGGTGTGGGGACTGGGGAGTCGTGCGTCGGGTTGAGGGAGAGTTTGGCCATGGCTTCGGAGTTGGGGTCGTCTTCTGTGTCGGAGGATTCGGAGTCGGAGGTGTCTTCTTCGGTGTAGACTTCGAAGGCGATCCATTCGGGGTCTAGGTCCTTGGGGAGGCGCCATTGCGAAGGGATGGAGTCTTCGTGGAAGCTGGGGTGGTTATCGTCGTTGTTGTTGAGCTGGGCGTCGAGTTGGGCTTGGAGCTCGTTGGTCTCGTCGTCGTCGTCGTCGTCCTGGCTGTCGGAGACGTTGCCTAGCTCTGATTCGTCGCGATCCAGCATGCGTCGTGGCGGGATGGCGTTGATGTCTCGTTTGAGGAGGAGGACGGGGTTGTTCGTTTCCCCCTCGGTGCTGATGTTCAGGATCTTGCCGGTGTCGGCGTAGAAGATCTTGGAGATTTGGTGGATGGGCAGGATCTCGCGCACTCCCGCGGTATTGACTCCTTCGAAGTGCTCGGGCTGCGCCTCGCCTTCGTCGAAAGAGTGCACTCGCCCGTCGTCGAGGTCCTCGATTATGAGCACTTGATAGGCGAATTCATCCACTCGTGCGTCTCCGGGGAGTCCTATGTGCCGCGTTTGCCGGTGCTGCGGATGTGTTGCCAGGTCCATGGGCACCCGACGGAGTTTCAAGCGGGCTTTGTGCATGACCTCTTTCCAGGTCGCCTCGCGTATTCCGTCCTCGTCATGCGGGCGGAGATGACTTGCGAAGAGCATGTACATCGAAAGCGTGAACGTTGGACCAATCTGCACGGCGTGGGACGGAGTCATGGAGTACTGGGTATCGCCTGCGGTCAGAAACGTGCTCGCCTGCAGCAACCGAGAGGGAGACACGGTCGATGGTAGGTTGACCGACAGCTTGGCGCCAGATGTAGTAATGGCCAGGTTCATCAAGGGCACTGCATCTTCGATGCGCACAAGCAGTTTCTTGATGTCTCGGATGATATACTGGATTTCTTTCTGCTGCTGCGAGCGATCGCGGTTGGGGTTGGCTCCTCGGACGTAGAGCTCTTCTGATGTTGCAGCCTTTGCCAATCGCTGGCCCAGAGCTTGTATGTCCCATCGTAGAGATTTGGTGAGGAATACTGCTGATTCTAACGATGTGTTTCCTCTTGCAGCGCTTCGGGGAATCAGAACGTGTCTAACTATGCTGTTGGATATGAGACTCACATAAGCTCAATCATGTCGATAGCAGGAGAAATGACCTGTCATTTGTCTTCAGCACACTGTTCTATACTCACGTACAGAAGCCTTGGAGAGAACGAAGCCTACCTGGATCTTGCTCTCCAGGCGGTGCTGTAGAGATATCAATTCGTCTCTTTCCTCGCAATTGTCGACATTCTGAACTGCGTCAGTAACGAAGTTTTCAGAGATATCTGACTGAGCGAGTGACGAAGTTCCGAACTGACTTTGAGCAGCCGTGATGACTGACGGATGGCATATTTGGCTGTGATGGCTATTCCCGAGCTACATGTCCACTCAGTGAGCTAGCTGCCCGACAAGATCAGGCCAAGAATCGCCGAGTCATACCGAATGGCATAGTTCATTGCCTGCTGGGTGAGCTAAGATAGAAGTTAGTTTGTGGAAAGTGAGACAGGTGATATTGAGAGCTTACTCTGAGCAAAAAAGCATCCATTTCGCCTCCGATCTATGGCAGCTGCAGAGTTGATGTACTGTAGATCGGCGATAGCTGCTGTATGCAACTGGCCCGTAGCGGCCTTGGGTTGTTATGAGGTGTTTATCGGTGATGAGCCACCCACGTTGTCTGTTGTTTAGTTTGGCAGTTCAGGTCACCATCCATGAACTTTGAACTTTTTTTTCCACTCTTCTTTGTCACCTGCTACGAGCTTGCAATTCTTCAATCGGCGTAACCAGCAACAAACGCGGCAAACGCAACACACGCGGAGGGCGGGGAAGAGGCGCAGCTGAGTCAGCCACCAGCAAAATCAATCGGGCTCCGGAGAAAAAACGCCCCTCATTTGGCCTTTCACCTTGTCTTTCACCCCTCTTTCCCTCTTTCCCGTCTTCCAGACTTGTTTCGCGATATCTCTGGGACGTTTTCTGAGTTGTTTGCTCTATTTGCGGTTTTCCAGCGTTATACACCATGGCCAACCAAACCCCCGAATCCTGGGAGGATGAGCTCTCCAGACAGACCGAAGGTGTGAACCTGAACAACAACGGTCGTCGCCCGCAACAGCAGTTCAACTACCAGGGCTCGACCTTCACTCCTGGCGCTGCTTCCTTCACCCCCGGCGCCGCTTCTTTCGTTCCCGGTCAGCAGTCGTACGGCGGATACCCCCAGTACGGCCAACAATACGGTTACCAGCAGCAGCAGCAGCAGCAGCAGCAGCCTTACGGTCAGTACGGAGGACAGTACGGAGCCTATGCTCAGCAGCCCGGTTACAACCAATATTACAACAACCAGCAACAATACGGTGGCTACCAGCAGCAGCCCCAACAGGCTCAGCAGCCTCAGCAACAACCCAAGCCCGCTGCGGAGCCCAAGCCCGCTGCCCCCAAGCCCGCCGCTAAGGTCCTGAGCATTGGCGCCGAGCCCAAGGCTAAGGTTCTCAGCCTCAGCGGTGCCAGCGATTCCCCCAACGCTCCGAAGACAAAGGTTCTCTCCATCGGCGGCACATCCGCTTCCCCTAGCCCCGCGACTTCGGGTACGGCCACCCCCGGTGACACCAAGGGCGCTGCTGCCGCCGACGCCGCCGCTAAGGTGACGGCTTCCAAGGCCATCGAGAAAACCGAGAAGAAGGCCGAGGCCAAGTCTGCTGCCAGTGGCAAGTCCTCCCCTGCTCCTGCCTCCGGCCGGTCATCCCCTGGCCGCTCCAGCCCTTCCAGAGCCGAGGTTGCTAAGGCTGCTCGCCACGCCGATGCCGTCGCCCAGGAGCAGAAGGCCGATGTCGACGAGGCCACCTTGAACGAACTTTACGGCGAGCTGGAGAAGAAGGAACACGTCAACGTGGTTTTCATCGGACACGTCGATGCCGGTAAATCCACTCTGGGAGGCTGCATTCTCGTCGCCACTGGTATGGTCGATGAGCGTACTTTGGAGAAGTACAAGAGAGACGCCAAGGAAATGGGTCGTGAGACCTGGTACCTGTCCTGGGCTCTGGATCTCAACCCCGAAGAGCGTGCTAAGGGCAAGACCGTGGAAGTCGGCCGCGCCCATTTCGATCTCCAGCTGAAGAATGGTGTCACCAGAAGCTGCAGTATTCTGGATGCCCCTGGTCACAAGGCCTACGTGCACCACATGATCGGTGGTGCTACCCAGGCCGATGTCGGTGTCCTCGTCATCTCGGCCCGTAAGGGTGAGTACGAGACCGGATTCGAGAAGGGTGGCCAAACCCGTGAGCACGCTTTGCTTGCCAGAAACACCGGTGTGCGCAAGCTGGTCATTGCCGTCAACAAGATGGACGATCCTACTGTCGAGTGGAGCGAGGAGCGTTTCAAGGTTTGCACCACCAAGGTGGCTAAGTTCTTGGAAGCTTTGGGTTACGCAAAAGCCGGTTAGTACACAATTCATTGTTATCGTTGGAAGTCCCAGACATACTGACAGCTCAATCCAGACTTGACCTTCATGCCCATCAGTGCACAGACCATGGTCAACATCAAGGACCGGGTAAGTGAAAGTCGTCCATATCACGAAATATATATGCTGACAGGTCAATATAGGTCACGAAGGACGTGTGCCCCTGGTATGATGGACCTTCGTTGCTGGAGTACCTCGGCGACATGGAACTCCCTCCTAGAAAGCTGAATGCTCCTTTTGCAATGGCTATCAGCGCCAAGTACAGGGATATGGGAACTATGGTTGAAGGCAAGATCGACAGTGGTGTATGTATATCCCACCATTCCTATTTTTGCCGAGTCTAACAATGCTACAGATCGTCAAGAAGGGTGCCCAAATGGTGGTCGTGCCCGGCCTTGCTAAGTGCGAAGTCGCTGCTCTGTATGGCGAAACCGAAGACGAAATCGCCACTGGCAGCTGCGGTGACCAAGTCCGTATGCGTCTTCGTGGTGTCGAAGAAGAAGACCTTCTTCCAGGTTTCGTCCTGTGCTCTCCCAGACGTCTGGTCCACTCTGTCCACTCGTTCGAGGCCAAGATCAAGTTGCTCGAGATCAAGGGCATTCTTTCTGCCGGTTTCAACTGCGTTATGCACGTGCACTCGGCTGTTGAAGAAGTCACTATCGCCGCTCTTTTGCACAAGGTATGTCCGCCCATTGTCGCGATGTCCACTCCTCCGCTAACGCTTATCTTGGTAGCTCGAACCCGGCACCGGTCGTCGTAGCAAGAAGGCGCCCGCCTTCGCCAGCAAGGGCATGACTGTTATCGCCAGAGTTGAGGTCACCTCGACAGCTGGACAGGTTTGCTGTGAACCCTTCTCCTACTCGGAGCAGATGGGACGTTTCACCCTGCGTGACCAAGTAAGTAGCCAATCTCTCCAAACATGCTGAAATCAAGCGCGCCGCTAACATGACCGCTAGGGACAAACCATTGCTATTGGTATGATCACCAAGCTTATCGAGAACGAGGAAGTTGTTGCCGAGTAAATGCGTGAATTATCGGTTATTGCATCCATTGCATAAGCTCCCAAACTCTCTTACCGCGGCCAACAGGGAAAGAGTTTGTCGGGCTCGGCAGATCTAGGGTGGCATGGGCGGGAACACGGGCTCGACAATGACAAGCTTAACGTTGGTTGATGATGATGAATTTTAATTTTTTTTTCCCCTTCTGTTTCGTGCCAGACTTCTGAACCCTGAGTCGATCGATATAACGCGACTAGAAGCACGCCATAAAACTCGCCATGCCCACCCAGCATTTGCTTCAGGATACACCAAGACCACAGAAAGTCTTTTAGTATAGTATAGTAAACCCATGGCAGTGTATTTATCTATATCACAAGAAAAAAAAAAAAAAAAGGGGAATCGAAATACATACATACAGCTCGGGAAAAAGCATCGCAGCAAGCAAGCAAGTATCAAGCACAAATTTGAATAAAAATAAAAGAAAGCATCACCGACGCTTCTTCGACACAACCGTCGTAAACCCATCATCATCGACCTCGGGCTCGACCTTCTCCCTAGGCGCGCGCACCAACGCCGGCGCATCATCATCCATATCCACATCCATCTCCTCGTCCTCCTCATCGTCCTCACTATCATCCTCTCCCGCCGCCCCCGCCGCCCGCTGAATCCCCGCAACAGCAGTTTCCCCCCCTTTCCGCTGATACACCTCCCACATATGCTGGATGCCCGCGTACTCCCCGCGCTCCGTCTGCGCCTTCATCTCCATGATCTGGTCCGCGACGGCGGCGGCGCTTTCGTCGTCCACGTCCACGTCGAACTCGTCCGTCATCACCTGCACCAGCACGTCCTCGAGGTCGTACGAGTCCGTCTCCGGCCGCGTCGCCAGCATCTCCGAGATCGCGCCGCACAGCCAGTCGCGCTTGTCGGCGGAGGTCGGGCCGCCCCAGAGGGATTGTACGGCCAGCGTGAGGGCGGGCCAGTTGTGCAGGGCCAGCGTGATGCCTAGGTCCAGGTAGTTGGTTCCTGCTGGGGGGGTTGCAGGGGTTGTGGGTTGGGTGGACATTTTTGTGGTTGTGGTGGTTTGTTTGGGGGGGGGGAGGGGTTGGATATGCGCAACTAGGCGATGTAGGTGGTTTGAGTCTCGAGGGGAGGGTTGAGGATTGTTGTGTTGTGTTGTGTTGTGTTGTGTTGTGTTGTGTTGTGGTGTGGTGTGTTGTGTCGTGTTGCGGCGGTATGGCGGGGTACTGTACTCGGTTTCCCCGGCGGTGATGGCGGTCTTTGAGGACCGTGAGGGAAGGGTTGGTGTAGAATGTGAGGACTCTAAGCTCTAAAGAGAGTAGTCATGGGGAGATCTAATTGAGGTGAATAAGATATATGTACTGTGAGTCACAAGGAACAGCCGCTGGCGCTCGCTAGTATTGTACCTGGATAGCTTTCTGAATTTTTTTTTCTGCCGATAGGGATGGATGCTCTATCGGGCGGCGGCTGATTAGATAGATAAGCGGTCATGTGACTGCTTTCCATCTAACTATATTATGGCTGGTAGGGAGTCTCATGCTCTCTTGATTCATGATTTCTGAGTAGGAAGGAGATCTACAGGGTTGCGATAAGTGTAAATATTGAAGTCAAGATGTCGAAAGTGATAGGGTAATCTAATGTGAGGGTCGACAGCTGTACAGTCACTTTTGTTTCACCCTGCCAGCACCCAATCTCGGCAAACATATACTGCTGGATCACGGGATAATCACGGGGCACTGACACAGACAGGACTTGGTATGACATTCCGGGTTGGCGCAAACATGCACAAGTTTCGTCGCTCCGCTTGCGCCAGGAAAGATTGGGATAAGACTGCCATTTCTTACCACGTTACTTTGAGAGATTTCCTCTCTGTGATGCGGGATTAAACTGAATCCATACTCAAAAAGAAGAAATGGGTAGTACATATTACTGTAGTCCTCAGGACGTCGCAGGCATCAGTTCTCAAGAAAATATCCCGCAGCTCGGCTAATATAGCATTACTGGCAAACCGGCTTGTGAATCACTCCCACTTGGTACGCTGAACGATACTCACCTTTTACGATTCAAGAATTAGGGTCGTACAAGATGATAAGATGCAGGAACCCGCGTTACATACAAGCATCGAGATCTGAAGATCCTTTAGCGTATTCTCAACGGAACTCAACATACTACTAGGAACAGGAGGGCACGCTTTGCAAGTTGCACTACAATATACATCATCAGCTTTAAGGGGGTGTATGCTGCGCTTTCTTCGAGGAAGTGGGCTTAGCGGCTGGCGATGATTGACTGAAAAGTTTTATGAAACCAGGCCCATCGGCTACTGGGTTGATTCCGTTGAACCCAACTAGGGTGAGGACCAAAGCTTTGGTGTCCTGTATCGCTCTAGGAAGGACGTGTCTCACCCACATAAATTCCCTTGGGCGAACCTAAAGAGAGTCTGGCCTCTCTTGAGTAGAGAAGAATCGACTGAGAGACGAAAAGAAGTGGCGTTGAAGACAGTACTACCAGACAACAAGCAGGAGCTGACAACATGTATCGTGTTGCTAGAGTTGTGCTGTTGCGGTAGACAGATGCTCAACGACCAAAGCAGCTGCTTCTGGGTTATATGCGTAAGATATTCTCCTTGCCGGCAATGAGAGCAGTTCTCTAACACGGCTCGGACAGAGGTCTTGCAGATCTCTCGGCGGTGCGATATCAGTCTTTAATCTGCTTCAGTGTGAATTTGCCGTGCTCAGAATAGTATGATACGTTCTAGGCCAAAAGCGCAATCTCCTCGGAAGCGTGGTAGCAGCTAGTGGCTATCTTCGTATACAAAGGAAAATCGGAGCATCGCATTAGCCTTTCCCCTTGGTTCCACAAGACACTATTATCAAAATGTGCTACCAGCGTATATAGATACCTCGTAGACCGGCAATCATCTCGACCTTGTTTTTCCTGACACATCACCCTGCCAGGACAAGGTGTTCCCATTTCCCCTGGACGGGGTGCACCCGCCGCGCCTGCCGGACACACGAAGCCCGCGAGCAGTTCCTGGATATGCTCCAGCAAGTCTTCCAGCAGCAGGCGGAGGAGTGGGCGGCGGAGCGAGGCCAGGAGGCCCCCGGGCTTGTTCCCCGCTGTGACGAGCTGGGCGTGTTCCTGAAGTACGCCTACGCGGTCGAGGACCCTGATTTCCGCCTCTTATTTAATTTATTTTAATTATCTAATCTACTTACTAGTTGTCTGCTTACGCGAGTCTGTGCTTCGGAGCGGTCGGAGTTCACAAGTTGTAATTCACACGCAAGAAGCTCGAGTGCTCAAGGGTATGTGGCTCACCTTCCGAAGAATGGTGGCTACTTGAAATTCAGAAAAACGTGGCTTTTCAAGTGCTAAGAGATATGAGTGCAAGTTATACAGTAAAAAACCCTGGTTATAAAAAAGATAGATGTTGATACAGTAGCAAATGTTGTATAACCGGGTTGCAAGTAAAAAGAATAACGATCAGGAAAGTTGATATAAATAGATTATCGCTATGGCGACTAAGTCCGGGTGTCAGACACAACCCGAACCTATGGAATATCCTGAAAATCAAAAGACCCGAAGGATTTCACAATCCTCCCAACTCCCCGGGGGCAGTAGAGCCGATTTTTAGACGGCGCTACTCCCCCCCGGAGTAGCAGATCTACCCTGTACCCGCCCATGTGCAGCAGCACGACAATGACAAACCAGATGCTCGACCATTGTTTGCAGACGGTCCTGCATGACATTCTGGCAGTAGCGACAAGTCGCTCTCCGCCAGATGGACGGTCCTTCGCCGTCGCCGTCCGGGGAGATCGCAAAATGCTCTCGTTGCAGTTCGGCGATGAAAGCTTCTCCTTCTACCGTTCGAACCCTGCCTTGGAGACAGGTCTGCACATGGGCCCTCAGTGATGTCGTGCGCCACCCCACGTTTTCGTGGCAGCGGCGGCATACGAATCGGCGTTGGTTGACATGGGTACCCAGACCCTCGCCGTTGCGGCGGTGACTATAGCCCTTGGAGGTGCGCGTTGAGGTGCTTTTGCTTCGCTTTTTGACTTCACGGCAGCCGTACTGGAGATGCCACTCCAACGCGGAGATGGCGTTGCGCACGAGTCGTTTGCAAAGATGACACTGGAGGAGTCGGGTTCCGTCTTTGCCGACCTTGACGTCGAAATGCTGGAGGAGGGCCTCGTCTGCTTCTGCTTCGGGGTTAGTGGGCCCTGAGCGCACTGGCGCAGACATGGTTTCTAACCTACCAGAGAGAAATGATTGTACTGTACAGGTGAGCGAAGATGTGCCAGTCGAGGTTCCTGTCCAGCCGACTCTGTCAGTGAAGGATGCACTGTGACTAGAAGAGGAGTCCTGGACGGGAATTTATACTATCTCTCAAGCAAGCACCCACCATTCAATCCAATCTCCGGAGACGGAAAGCCCCGAGTGTTCATTCATCGGGGTCAAGATCTGCAATCAAAGAGTCGGTGGGTGTTACCAGTGTATATCTGATGTAGGATAGGTTTCCAGAAAAAGATGTATGTGCTCAAAGAACGGGACATTTGGAAGCCTGGCTCTTCAGTAACGCGTCTCAAAAGAGAAGGTCACAAGAAAAGAAGGCCTTCTGATGCGTAGGTCAACTGGGAGACTCGATGTGTCTACCGCGCAGCCTACATCTTCATCGTCGGTCTGATATAGTCCTTCTATGTGATTGTTCCGAGCGGTGACTTTGCATACTCATGTGTAGTGTAGTGTAGTGGATACTAAAGAGACAAAGGAAGGTTCAAAACGGTTTAGATAAGATCTCCATCTACATAGTGTGTGGGAAGGATGTCATGAAGGCAAGATCATGCGAAGGAGTTGAGACAGACTTGAGGGCGACGACTTGGAGGTGCAGAACGCCAGTATGTTCCCAATAGGGAAGGAACTGGACCACCGAGGTGGTGACATATTTCCATCTACTAATGTCTTCTAGATAATCTCTATAAGATTTGATACATTTACAATTACTTCATAGCTCTGGTGTAAAATTCAATAAACTGGATTATCAGAATCCAGGTAAATAAGCATCAAATTGCGCCTACCCGGTCTACGCTCAAGCGAAACAGATATATTCCGCTCAATCCGCCTACAATCCTACTCCAACAGGCGCCGGACTCGACGAGGATATACATATCAAGGGCAATGACTATTCGCTGCTCGTGCTCCTTCTAGGGCTAGACCTGATAACAGCATCAGCTTAATCAGAGGACCGAGCAGGGCATTCTTTCACCGAATGCACCATTTTAACCCCTCGATTGGCCTTGACCACCGCACCGCAATCGCGACACTTAGCCCACCGATCCGCCTTCTCACCCCGGAAGAGCAAGAACTTGCGGCGCATCGCGCACCCAGCCAGATGGGCGCAGAGCGCCCGCCGCGTATTGCAGACCTTTCGGTCGCAGTCGCGGCACTGCGCCTTCAGCCGGAAGCCCTTAGTGCCGACCACGAACCGCTCTCGCATCTGCTCTGTTGTCAGCTTGGTGAGCTCCGGGGGCTGGCACTGTTCTCCATCGTAGTGCCATTCTTTCTGCTTGGACGATGATGTCTGGCTTTTAGGCAGCTGGCAGGGGCACTTCCCTAGCTTCCGCTTCTTTGCGTCAGCGAGACGCTCTCTGCGACCCGGGCAGAAGTGCAGATGGAGCTGCAGACTGATAGCGGACGGGGGAGAGGTGCTGCTGGTCCAGGTCACCCAGCAGTAGCGGCATTGCACTTTGCATGAGCCGCGGTGGGCTCCGCCCTGTGTCACTTCCCCGTGGGTGATAACCTTGTAGTAACCGTCCCACAAGGCGGGATCGGGGATCGGGGCTTGAGCATGGGGGGTCGAGGGAGCCTGTCTCTTGCCCTTGCTCTTTCCCTTTCCCTGCTGCAAAGACTTGGACCGGACGTGGTTAGCGTTAGTAGACATGGTGTTTGTGGTTGTTCTGACTTGTGAAGAAGACGAAATTCTGCTCCTGTGTGGAAGAGACGCAATTCTGTTCTTGTGTGAGGAAAAACCGAAAGTCGTGCTGGAATGAAAAGCTGAATGATCAGGAGACATGGAATGGACCCTTTTATGATGAAGCCAAAGCATGATTCTGGGACTTCGAACCCTGCTGCTCGTTACGATGTCAAAGAGTTGTTGAAGAGCTCCAGTATCGTCCGTATCTAGTCGACAGTCTCCATCAAACCACAAAGAAAAGAGTTGTCCCAAGTGCTTGGGATGAAAGGAGATCCCAGGTTGGCTTAAGGGGACATTATCATCCTTGGCTTTGAAGGATATTGTATCCTGGAGTTGCAGTACGGGTTAGTCCGGTGGTTGAGAGCTGGCTTCAAAGCTGAATTGATGGGGATTACCCACTCGGCCGTTGTGCTTTGTGGACAGGGTTATAGCCGGAGTTCTTCGCAAACCATCATGCGCATCTGCAACATAGGGGCCAGGATTAGATTCCGTGCTCAACAAAAATCGACATACAAGCATAGTCTCTATGTGCAGAGAGCTTCGATGTGTCGAAGAGCGCATGCATGGTCAAAGCTACCTGAACTCGTTAGCCAAGGTACATGGAATGATGTTTTCGACAGTCAGTCAACAACAGTCGAAGTCATTCGAACGCGAACCCAGACCGCTTACGTTAAATGTACCGTTCCCACATATTGCTTGATGAAGGGAAGCAAGACACCATCATTATATACAGATCGCCTAGGATCATATTCTAGTAAGGTAAATAACACCATACGCCGTATCTTCACACCAGCCGCGACATGGTATAATGAACTAATATAACACAAAAAGAATTATCAGAGAACATAGCTCAGAAGCGCCTGAGCCTTGACCACAGTAGCAATGTGCCAAGGTAGTGTACCCTGCTGCACTGCCCGAGTGCCCCGGGCTCGAGCCAGAGTCGCGAGATCACGGTACATGCTCAGGATCTCCCGAAGAACGGCGTCATACGAAGCTGAAGAACGCCTTGAATAGATGATGTTGGCACCCATGGTATACACCCCGTCTCCGTCGGTAGAGCCTCTCCTGCGAAGCAGGTATCCGCTGGCCAGCGCGGGTCGATACTCGGTTTGATGCATAGAGCTGTTAAGACGATGGGACAGAACAACGCCCCACGTCTCATCGCATATGTCCATGAGGAGGGATTCGGACTCTATCTCAGGATTGGTATCTGTCGGGGTAGGGGCGTTTGGAGGTACATTTGCTGCGCTTGGAGGGGTGGGCGCAGTGCTGATTTGGTCGGGTGAGGAAATGCTAGGATTCGGCGTAGCAATGGGGGTGGTTGACGCAAGAGGATTGACTGCGCTCATGGGCAAAGGCAAGAAGGGTGGCTCAAGTGTGAGATCGGGCGTGGCACCGACGCTCAAAATCGTCAATTCTAGGTTCGCTGATCTAGACTTGTTATACTGTTCCGTGAGGGCTGTCCAGGCTGAGGTCGTCAGCAAACATTCAAAACTCCTGCAGTGACACACTTACTGTCAACCTCTTCCTGATCCACAGGATCTGTGTTGGCGACAATGACCCGCCAGCGCGCCTGAGTCCTGTCCATAATGTCCTTCGTTGCTCCCCAGATTTCAGCGCGAACTTCCGCAATGCTTCTCACCACGGACGAGTTGCGGAAGCGGAGGCAATAGGACATGGTTCGCTGCAGAGCGCCGGTGTTATCTGACCAGGCCACACTCATCCACCTTTGATCTTGACTTCTGGAGCACGCGATGTGGAGACACCTGCCTTCTTGCAGTGGAGATATCTTCTCAGATGAGAGTTTGAAGTTGATGATCTTTGGAAGTGGTTCTGCAAGAAGCATTGGAGGAGCGCCGTTGACCAAGCTAGAGTGAGGTGACTTCGGTGGGCACCGGCTATAGACCTCGAGAGCCAAGTTCAAGTACTCTGCCTGAGGAGGTACGACTAAAGATTCATTCGACATTAGAAAGTCGAGGGGAACGATCTGCAACACAAGCTCATTGAGTTGGCGGGCCTGCTGCCTGTCAGCATCGGCCACATATCTTTGGAACAGAATCCAGAAGGCCGAACAAATATCGACCAAGGCCGCAGCATGAGCAAAGGGGTTGACGATATAAACAACAAGGTTGTTCTCCTTGTCAGGTGGACTCTGTAGCAAAGCCGTCCCTACACCTGGTTAGCGCTGGGCCTCAAAATCAGGGAGAGCTGACATACCTAAGCCCTCACAGATCGTCTTCAAGGATTGCATGATAGATGAATAGCGAGTGTGTGACAAATCGATGTCCCATGAGCCCATACCACGATTAAACAGGTTTGAGCTATTCCCTCGATCATGACTACCAAGATTGCAGCCAGAATATACCAAGCCCAGACGGTCTAAAAAGGTATCCGCAGCTTCTGTAGCGGTATGGGGATGGATGCAATAGGCAAGTATATCCTTCTGGCCATGGGCCGGTCCCAACCCAAACGTTTCCCAGAATGGGATTGCTGGTGGTAGTGTTTCCAGAAAGTCTTTGCCGCGGCAGACACGTAGATGTGGTGGGCCGAGGCGAGAAATGGTGCCCTTGCTTGTGTCTTTCCGCTGCGAAGATTGTCGGGCCTGAGTGCTAGGCGAAAGTGCTACGGGATCCTGCAGAGAGACGAAGCTATTCAAATCGAGCCTTTCTATCCCGCCCATGAATGATTCGTCATCAACGCTTTGCGGAGAATGCGCCTCGTTTCCACAGCCTGACAGACCAACAGTCCCATCATACTTGTGATCCAGAGAAGATTGTGTGATTTGATCGACCAGGATTTGGGCAATCTGAACTTGCAATTCTTTTTGAAGAAGGGCGGGAAATGTTTGGTTTTGAGAGAGCGAGAAGTAGCCGGTCAAGGACCAATCGGAGAAGGTTGATAGGAAGTTTCCCAAGAAGACGGAGTCCTCGGGACGTTGAGTCGCTGTGTCTTGCTCTGCGTTTATCGAAGTCTTCTCTGGGGACAAAGCCAATGAGGTACCGGAATTGGAAAGACTGCGTTTTCTTTTGCGCGTAGGGTATGTAGCCGGTGAAAGATCGCTTTCAGCTTCACTCTCAGCGCCGTCAATGCTCGCAGCATCGCTTAACTCGGAGTCTGATGTTGCTTCCTGGAATATGTCGTCCAGCGGACTGCCATGCTCATCAAATGGTTTTATACCCGCGCTTTTTTTCGATATTGTAGCGTGGCGAGGAAGGCCGATGGTTGGAATATCACTGCTCGTAGTGGTGGCGTTCTCAATTGTGTCTTTCCCACGCATCTTAAACCAGAACTTGCCTTCAGTACTGTATTTCTGATCCCAGCTGGAGATCCCCTGCTTGAAATGAATGGGTTTATAATACCCCGGCATCTGCCCTTGCTGGGGCGACGGGTGACTCTCGGCTTGTGGCTCAGGGAAAAGAAATTTCTTGACCTCAACCGGACTCAGTGGAGGGCTTATAGTGGCGACATTGTCTTCCTGGGGCGATGGCAGAGGGACATCCTTTTCATGCGGAGGTTGTTCGCTCTGAGCATCCGTAGTAACGTCCATTTTGTCAGCTTCAGGCTCAAACATCTGATCTCCGACAGCTTCTTGCACCAAGCCGGGAAAGGTGTGCTCAGCCGGTGTAGGTTGTGCTTCAAGCTGATCTGTCTCACTAAAATCCGGCATTTCATGCATGGGATCTGGGTGATCTCCTTCGTCCATACGGTCAAACCCCGGTTCATCGAAGAAGCTGAAGTCTGCATCCGTGATCCCTTTAGCTCCAAAATCCCTCTCATTCATATCACCGAACAGATCATCATCATCGTTGGTATCGTACAGTCCGGATCCAACAGCAAGACCTGCCGAAGGGCCGAACCCCATTGTCACATCCACTGCAGAGCGATCCTTGCTGTGTGGCTGGCCGAAAGAAATCTGCCTGGTCTGCTGGGGAAAGGCTGAACTGTTGTATAAGTCTTCAGAGAACGCATCTGAGACTGTGGTAGGATTGAGCCCTGCCGTCGTGGCCCCATCTGGTGGCGTGGGATATACAAGGCCTGCAGTCTGTAGGTCTGGATACTGTGAAGCCCGAGAAAGGCTTTCCAGTCCTTCAGGTAAACCAGCCGTATCGGGAGTAGGTGCATCTTGGTCCTTGGTCTCTGATTCCTGGGCGATAGATAGAGGCTTAGGGCTCGTTTCGTTAAGGTTGGGCTTCTCTAATACGTGCCACTTTTCTGCAAATTCTAGAGGGTTATCAATGACAGCACAGACGCTTTCCATTTCACCATAGGAGTCTGAAGATGCTGATTTTGTCCTTCTGAAGCAGTATATAGCTGGCCAAAGAATTCGCTTGAGAGGAAGCGTTGATAAGCCTCCATCGTTCGGCCGCCATGTTTCCCCGGCCAACCTAGAGTAGAACGGTTCCCAAACTTCAACTTCCACCCATGAATCTTCACCGATGCCATCTACTGGAAGACCAAAATTGGCAAGCCAGCCCAGCACATTGGCCATCCACTGTTTGCGGTTCACTGGGTCCGATCTATCAGACCCCACACCCCCGGTGCTGTAAGGGTACGGAGAAGAACCCACCCTCTGAGCTGGTCTTGTCGTCACTAGTCTGGCGATCGACCCGCTTGGAGAAAGCCAGAGATCTGTGCCGGGAGGAGTGTCATGGCTTTCTGGAGAATCTTCAGACTTGCATAATCTCAACAGGCCAGGTTGTGGTACGGTTTGCAAAGCCACAGTTAGTTTTCCAGCAGATATCAGTTGAACTTGGAGCGTAGTCAGCGATGGAGCAAAAGTGGAGCTCTCAGCACTGTGGCCGACGGTCTCGTGGAGACCTCGTTCGTCTAGCGTGAGCAGGGTCCGTGACCCTAGCGGAACTGCACCAACTTGCTGTATCAATTGAAGACTTAAAGTTCCCATCAGAGCTGAAATGAACGAAGCGTAGATGGTGACAAACGGTGTAGGCGCACTGGGTCTTTGCGGCCCGGCTGCACCCGTCGCATGTTGAGGCTCTACTGAAAGATTCTTGACCAAATCTGACGAGGAAACACTGCCAGAAGAGGACACTGTGAGGGCAAGGGTCAGCACTCACTGCAGCGAGAGATTCTTTGCGCCCCAACATATCACATACCTTTCAACGTAGTAGAACCGACGAGAAGCCTACCCGTGTCATCTTTACCCCGACTTGCTGCCACAGAGGCCAGAGCCTCAAATCCGGGAGTAGAGGAGAAAGTCCAGAGACAGAGTCTTCGAGGATAGCTTGAAACCAAGCAATCCAGATTCCTCAACCTAAGCTCAAGATCTTTGAGGCGGCTGAGATGTTTCAAAATGGTATAGCCATTTGCAGGAGATTCGCCAGGTATATTGGTTATACCAGGCTCCTCGGTATAGATTCTCCAATATATTTGCGAGAATCCATCCTGAGGATCAGGTTAAATGGATGCTAAAGGTGCTTGCGGGCAGTTGACTTACAATGACGCGTATGTTGGTGACGGACCCGCCTGGAAAGTCCATGGTTTAATTAAAAGCCCCTTGGAAATACTGGCGATTTTTTTTAGCTAGCCAGGAACGCTTCCACCAGCGAAATAGAATTCATCTCCAGGAGCGCATTCCCAAATGGTCATATCTCAGTGCGATAACATGGAACTTTTGGCAGTCAGTAAACAGATCAGCTTCCTGAAGCCATCGCTCTTTGGGAGTTTAGGGGTTCGCGATCAAGGTAATACCGGAGTAAGGGGGTGAAGGCGTATGTATATATAGTAAACTGAGGTAATGTCAAAGAATACCATGTGCCATAAAGCAGCAGCAGAAGGGATACAAGAGCTAAGGAGAGAAGGAGATTGGGGAATGGATTGATGGATACGATATCAGCATTCCCGAAGAGGCGAAATGGCCGCTGATTTCCCCCAGATGTTCCGATGGGGCCCTTTGGCCCTTTCAGTCTTGCACCAATTCAGTTTCCATCCACCCACGGAGCTTGGTTCGGCCCGCCCCAGCCAATCATGTAACCTTGCCTTCCGCAGCATCACGTGCTCACCTCCATCAGCTATCGATACCGTAATATTCTGGATCGCGGCAACTTTTTTTGCCCGAAAAAAAAAATAAGTCCCTTATCGACTCTGACTGGCGCTGCGCTGCGATTTCTAACGCTCTCACCTCGCCATGAAGCTCTCCAATCAGTCGGAGGTCCCGGTCTACAGTGAGCTTCACAGATCTTAAATTTCTGAATGAGACAACTAACGGTCCTACAGCGATCTCGGGCTCCAATACTGCCCGCGAGGTAAGAACTCGATAGCATTCCAGCAAACACAGCAAGACTGATGCTGACGGTATATGATTCTAGCTCCCTGAATGGCTTGCTAGGCGGAGAAAGAGGAGTTTGAAAAATGATCCGGAGTGGGCGAACAGAGTGGAATTATTGCAGGTCAGGACCCGATTACCATCCATGTCCGGCTCTTATCAGTTTCTAATCCTTTCACCAGGACTTCGGGTTCGAGGAAGCCAGTCGATGCATTCGGGTCAGTGAAGATGGAGATTGGGTTATGAGCACAGGTATGCGCTTGCGCAGGCATCGACTAATCCGAACAGTCAACTAATCCGCATCCCCGCAGGAACGTACAAGCCGCAGATGCACGTTCACTCGTTACAAGCTCTGTCCCTGAGTTGTAAGTCTTTGATGAGAATTCTACTTTGAAGTCTTCTCTTTGCTGATTCACCGGCAGACGCGCGCCACACTGATGTTGAAAATACTACCTTCCTTCTACTCTCATCGGACTACTCCAAGTCTCTCCACCTCCAGTCCGACCGCTCGCTCGAATTCCACACCCCCTCGGGCATGCACCACAAGACGAGGCTTCCCAGATACGGACGGGACTTGGTATACGATAGACAGACAACGGAAGCTTTGGTGCCAGCGGTTGGTGTCAACAGCGACGGCATGGGAGAAGTTTTCCGACTGAACCTGGAAATGGGACGATACATGCGGAGCTTCGAAGTTGATGTGGGCGGCGATGACTTTACGTCTGCTGGTGGAGGTACATTGCAGGGTGGAATCAACACGGGCTCTGTCAATACAGGAGCAATCGCCGAGGAAAGTCACAACCTTCTTGCCTTCGGTACCTCGAACGGGACCGTCGAATTCTTCGATCCTAGGGCGAGAAGCAGAATCGGCACTCTGGTATCGCCCGCGCACGGTCCTGATGAGTCTCGACAAGAGATCACAGCGCTGGAATTCCACAGATCTGGTCTAACGCTCGGTACGGGTTCCTCGAACGGACTCATCTTCCTATACGATCTGCGCATGTCTCGACCCATGTTGAAGAAGGACCAGGGATATGGCTTCCCCATTCACACATTGAAATTCCTCCAGCCTTCCACCGCCTCCCGCGAACAGACCCTGGAACCCAAGATCCTCTCAGCGGACAAAAAGATCATAAAGATTTGGGATCCCCGTGATGGAAGCCCATGGACATCTGTTGAGCCTGCTGTGGACATCAACTCAGTGGCTTGGTGCAAGGATAGTGGAATGCTTCTCACGGCCAACGAAGGACCCTTGCAGCATTCGTTCTTGATTCCTCAGCTTGGACCATCGCCGCGCTGGTGTTCATTCCTCGATAACCTTGTTGAAGAAATGGCGGAAGATCCCAACGACCCCAACGCATTCAACCCGAGCCAGGCGGGCTCTGTTTACGACAACTACAAGTTCTTGACCGTGCCTCAACTCAAGACCCTCAACCTGGATCACCTCATTGGCCGAACCAGCCTGCTGCGGCCTTACATGCACGGTTACTTTGTGGCTCAACAGCTGTACGAAGAGGCCAGGCTCATCACCAACCCCTATATGTGGGAAGAAGAGCGTGCCAAGCGTGTTAGGGAGAAGATTGAGAAGGAACGCGAGAGCCGCATCCGTGGCAAGAAGAAGGCCGCCGTCAAGGTCAACCAGAGACTTGCCGAGAAGCTGCTCAGCATCGAGGAGAAGAATGAGCGCAAGAGGGCGCAGCGTGTCCTCAAGAGGGGCGGCGACGATGAGATGGTTGACGCTCCTCCTGCCGCCGCGGCCGCGACCAACACCACCGAAGAAGCCGACAAGAACCCTCTGGGCGACTCCCGTTTCGCTAAGCTCTTCGAGGACGAGGACTTCGCCATCGATGAGACATCGCGTGAATTCCAACTTCTCAACCCCAGCACCGCGGTCGAGGCTCCTCCCCGCAAGGAAAGAGGCCTCACCGCCGTGGAACAGGAGATGGTCGACGACGTCCGGGGCAGCTCGGACAGCTCTGACTCGGAAAGTGATGGCGGACAATACAAGTCCAAGCCCGCCGCTTCCAACAAGATCTCCACCGCCTCCTACCGCCGCAACAAGCAGGGCCGCAACCAGGAAGCGCCCCGCATGGAGATCTCCTCTTCCACCAACGTCAGCTCGACCCGTGACCGTTCCTTCGGCTCGCGCGCGCAGAACATGCGCACCAGGGATAAGCCCTCTCGCCGGGGCGGGGTGGTCGGCGAGCGTGAAGTCACCTTCACTCCTGGCGCTGGCAGGCAGCAAGGAAAGAGGAGCTTTAATCGACCCGAGCAACAATCCACATCCTCCCACAATTTCCGGGCCAAGGAGCGTCGCAGCGCGTCCGGTAACACCTTCCGCAAGATGTAATCATATCTCTTCCAACCCATCGAGCCCCATGGGCCTGGCCAGATTGGGCGATCACCCACTGCTGCTCCCGCTCCTGCTCCCGCTGGTAGTCGTGGTGGTGGTGCTGGTCGGTCGTGCTACATACCGAGTCAAACCATGCCCGCAGCTTCTAGCCCCAGCTGCTTCCCACAAACAGCCTTGTCGTCATCGTGCGGGATAAGCTGACTGACTGGACCCCTCCCCTCCCTCGTCCAGCTGCAATTCACAATACTTACGCACGAGGGGGTCCTGGCGCATGGCGCCACATGATAAGATCCGCCACATTAACTCCGATCATGTCAACTATACTACCACCCTTATACCCCCCACCCCCCGTCCTACATGAGGATTTCCGCTCCTCTTCTCTTAACTTACCATCATCCATGATCTTCTCAAGCCCCGCCCACACTTCTACCATCGACCTTATCCCTAAAGTTTTCCCCTCCTACTATGTCACAAGACTTAGCCCCAGCTCAGGTGAAACCACTTTGTTCAGCTGAACGAGCGGGCTAACCTGTTTTGGCGTTTCACAACAACCCGGGCATCTCAGCCTAGGCTAGAGCCCAGGCCAGACTGTTCGGATGGTGGAAATGAGTCACTACATCATTATCTCCATCGTTTGAGTCAACCCGATTCAATCAGATACATGTACCATACCTAGAAAGTTGAACATTGGCACAGCAAAGGAATTGGTGGCGCATTGTTGCCTCTTCTCTCTACCTTGGAAAAAGTTCTTTTTTTTTTTTTCTTTCCTTTCATAGACTCATACCCCGGCGGTTAGGTTAATGCATATTTTCGAAATTCACTTGGCCGCAAACTTTAGGACGGCTCTCAGAAATCGATGTAATATGTCCAAAGGCTCGTATTTCGACTAGTACCATGGCACAAGCTTATCACAGTCCGCCTTTCTAAGCCTCGGTTTCATGGTGTCGGAAAAGGAATTCATCCCAGTCACGCAAGATGGAGGATCTGCACGAACGTGGCAAATTGAGGAGAAGTAAGAATTGTAGCAATGTAGATAGATAGAGATAAAATAACGGAGTCGGATCAGAAAGGACAGATCAATGCCCATAAGGATATTGACTGTATGACGCTCGGAAATTCGATACAAGAGGAAGAGGAAGAATCCAAAAAAGCAGATGAGAGGAAGAAGATAAGGACGCTGTTTCCACGCCAGAATGCAAAGGGGGAAGTAGAACGGTAGTATAACAAACATGCTTTAAAACCCAAGAAACAAGAAATTCGGGACATCAAGTCAACCTTATTCGCCAATCCAGACGCACATTGCGGAAGTGCTTGGAGATCCAGTCTATAAATTAACCAGCCGCCCTGAGATAAAAATGGAAGAACATGAGCATCAAAACAATACCGAAGATGTGAACAATGTGTGAATGAAATGAAGGAAATTGAAGTTGGTATGTGAAATCGTTGTAGGAAAGCGGTCAAAATCAAACACCCAAGACGCCGAAAGCATCTGGGAAGATAATCGAAGTTGAAGTGTGGGTGTGAGAGGTGGATTGTAGTCCTTTCATGGCCAGACTGGGAAGCCAGAAAGACCGCCGCCTCGCCTACCGCCGCCGCGTCTCGATCCGCCGGAGTTACCGGTGGGGTCAGCGCTATGGTTGCCTTGCCTACTTTCCTCAAAGCTTCGGCGAGAGGCCCCGAAATCACTCATCGCAAACAGCAACGGTTCGTCCTCCTCAACTTGCGATTGCGGAGGATTGTTGCGGCCGGTACTGGGTCGTCGGCCCTCAATCATTGAGGTACCGCTGTTGCTCCCACTGGCGTTACCGTCACGATCCTGATCGCGCTCGGTGAGATACGAAGGAATCGTTGAGCCACGTGCAAGGCTACCTGACCCGGAGCTGAGAGACTGAGGGCCGGAAAGGCCTCGTCCACGGGAAAGGCTAAAACGCGGCTGATACACATGGTGACCTGACGTGACTGCTGACGGCCCCGACGCGGCTGCACCTCGATGGGTACTCATGGTGCGTGTTGCAGTGCTCAGTGTCAAAGACGGATCCCCAGTGCCGGGCGGGGCCTGCTGCACTCTATGCGTCTGATTCGAACTGGCCTTATCGCTTTCATAATCATGCTGACGTTGCATGGCACTGAGGCTGCTGTTGGATCTGTCCTCGGCTCCCAAACTTATGCTGCGAAGGTTGAAGGGAAAGATTTCCTCGTCATCTGTCGTAATTGTCCGTCGACGATGAGCAGCAGAGCTTGGCCGACGATACGTGGGAGGAAAGAGTGACGTGGGTGACGTAGGAATATCGATTGCATTTACATTCGACGGGTTAACCATGGTCGTTCCTTCACTGACGTTCTCATCGAGAGGCGAGCTGTGATCGACATGTGACTCTCGTCGATCGTTGTTCCCAGGATCATTATAGTCAACAATACTGTTGGAGCTCAAGCGCGAGGGTATAGCCGGGGTGTGGGGGGTGTGAGGGGAGATAGGCTTTCCCGGCGAGGAAGCCGTAGAAATTGAAGTGCCAGCCACCATTGGCGGAACACTAGACAACTGCCTGCTTGACGAGATGGACGAGCGATGAAGCATCAATGAGGAGGTAATGGAATCCGACAGGGCAGCATTGGAATCCTTCATGCGCTGAAAGCGGCTCAAGGCAGCAGATGGGGCCGTTGTTCGACGTCCTTGATCGTCACGAGCAGTCGACTTCGAGTTGCTCAGCAAGTCTTTATGCATATCCAGCGACTTTAGGAAATCCGAAATATTCTCATCGTCAGCGTGGAGTGAGTCGGCACTTGTCCCAGTTGCTTCTGCAAGTAAACCAGAGCCAGGCTGAGCGCTTGATGAGGTAGCACTAGCTCTCCCGCTTGAGGTATCTTCTTCAGGCCTGGTGATATTACCGGAAGAAGGCCTTGCACGACGGTGCGAGAAAGCGCTACTATATCTTGCGATAGAAGCAGGTCTAGGCGATGCAGAGCTCGAAGGAGCAATAGTCTGCTCGGAGGTGCCGGGCAATGACTTTCGAAGAGAACTTGTCGTAGACGGGGGAGGCACAGGTTTGGCTTCAGAAATGGGTATACGAGGTGCCGCTGTCGACCGCGGAGAAGCCCCAAGCGGAGGATCGACAAGGGAGGGAGAGGCAGACAATGGCGGAGCTTTGAAAGGCTGGAAAGAGATGGAAGGTCGCCTAACCACGCCTGGGCTACCTTCATTGGCGAGAACAGCCGCACGGCCTATAGGACTTGCTTTGTTCATTGAGAGAGGCTTCCGAGACGATGATGCGGGTGGTGAGGGAGACGAGGCGCCGGACTGCTGTGCAGCACGTAGGGCTGATATAGGACTCGCGCTCGTAGTAGGCCCGACACTATGGAAGGTTGAGAGGCTGCCGTAAGCACGCCCAAGGTCTGAATCTTCAACAGTCCGTTTCTCAAGGGGTACTGACCCTACTTCCGGATTGACGACTTTCATATGCGAATCTCGACTTGGAAGTGAGGGACGGAAGCCCTCATCATCGGCACCCATGAAACGCGAACTAAGAAGGGCTTCAGAATCATCTACACGGAACTCACAGCTCGTTCGATATGTGACCTCGACCGAGAATGGACCAGCAGGTGAATCGGTCACCCCAAAGGTGTACGTTTCCACAATTTTACCGCTGCTTTCAAACAGTGGCATCGTCAAACGGTCGGGCTTCGAGCTCCCTGCATCGGGATTCCCCGCCGAAATACGGTATTTAATCCGCAAGGCCGGGTGTGCTCGAAGTCTGCCGTTGCGTTTGGCAAACTTCCAGGCAGGCAAGAATTTAGAATATGTGAACAAGGACCTGAACAGGACGATGCTCTTCTTGTAGACCGTAGGCAGAATAGAACCAAGATCCGTCGGTAGTTTATCAGACATGTCTCCGAGTTCCACCTTCCACCGCTCGAGAATCACATCGTCAGACCCTGCTGAGAGGGGCGCGGCAGATCGCCTTCCTGGGGACGAGGACAGAGACTCCAAAACATCAAATCGTTTCCCATGCTCATCCAAGGCAACGAGGCTTTGGTTATTGGTGAGTCCTTTAGTGTCTAGGTATGTCTCGATAATCAGCGGCGGAGGCCGGTTCTCACTCGCATCACATGTTCTCCAGGTTCGTAATTGTTCTCGGAGCACGTCGGTATCTTCTAGCTCAACGTTGAACTACAGTGCGTTAGTTGTGATCAGTATGCCAGGTCAATTCTGGGCGGTCTCGAAAGTTGAAGACGGACGGGGCGGTATGAGAGCCACGTACCCAGCGGTTAACCCTAGGAGTATCGGAGCCTTTGTTGAAGGATGGTGGGAGCTCAATGCGGGAATGAAGAATTATCAGAGCGGCTTTGGTATGGTAGTTCTAGAGTAATAATTGTATCAGCAAAGCATCAGGGAAGAAAGGCACGAGACCAGTTCAAGCACGTAAAGGAAGCCCTACTGATATGATTTGGTTGAGTTTAGCTATCGCTTCTTTTGACGGCCGTCGAGCTTGGCTCTGCTCTGGCGACTCAGGACCCGTCTCTATCCCTAATCCTCTGGTTGATGTTCTAGGATCGAAGGCCGGGGAGGTTGGACGAGTATCCTGCTCTCGGTTGTCCGCCGAGCGGCTCGACCTGGTTGCAGATGCGGGTGGCGGAGGGGCCGGTGAACGAGGATGTTGGTGCATGATGTTTTGTAGTAGAGTTGAGAGTCATATAAAGGGCAAGCGGTTGAATATAGACACAGAATCCAAAAGGACCGTGGAGCAAACCTGGTTGGATCAAGGAAATAGAAAGGTACCAGTTGCGCTGCGGATAGCCATGCTAACGGACCAAGCTGCCAAAAAGAAGTTGTATAAGATAACAAACAACAATGAAACGGTGGTGGGGGGGGGGGGGGGGGGCGGCGTCAGGCGCTTGGTAACAGGCACAGAATAGAAGATGTGAGAGAGAGGATCGGGTTCATGGTTTGCTGTGCTCAGGCAACAAGATGCTGAAGAGCATTCGGAGCATGGGGCCTAGACAACCTTGGGAGGCTTCTCCGCATTAACGACCGACTTGGGCGGAGAAAGGGAGAGGGGGATGTGCACGGCGTCCTCACGTTGAGGAAAATAAAGCATTCAAGAATCCATTCTGCTTCACAAGGTAGAGAGGGTCTGGTTCAAAAATGCAGCCAGGGGGATAGGGGTTGAGCAAGAAAGTTGAGAAAGGGAGAAAAGATGAGAAAGGATGGCGGTAATGCAGTGCAGTGTCAATGGCAGAAGGAAGATAAGTTAACCTCGAAGTAGAGAGGGAGGGAGGGAGCCAGACGGAACCTGGGCTGGCTGCGGAGGAGCAATGGATGATGAGAGGGCGGCGAACTGTCGGTCGTACCGTACGGAAACCAAGTGGTATGTGACGCACACCCGGTGACTCGAGGGTCAAGTGCAAGTGCCAGTCCAACTCCAAGTCCAAGTGCAAGCGGTCAGTCAGTCAGGCTGATGACGGGTGCCACCACAGCCCTTTCAAAGAGGCTCTAGAGAAAGAAGTCAGCAAGGCAGATAAATAACTACTAGGTGCTAGGTTCTCCTACTCTCAAATTCTGTTTTCTATTTTCTTTTGCTCCAATGTTGCTTCCACATGGCACACCTCTTGCACCAGCACACTGCACCTAAATAGGTCGCAGTAGATTGGAAGGCGGTCAAGAGTACCTAGTCTAGTACTGTACCTCATGACCGCCGTACGCGTATCAGACAGGGAAGGGTTGTTTCAGCCTGTCTTTGATCGATCAGCTCCGTGGAGCCGTCATGGACGGTAATCGGCACTGATAAGGAAATCCTCATGACTTCATGGCTTGGTAGACTACAAGGCAAGTATAGATTCCTGACCACAATCGGCATGGTGATCATTTATCTGCTCCGTCAGCCGTCAGGTGGCTGTCACTCTCATACCTTCTTCAACTCGCTTGTTGTACGGTAATTACGTTCATCTTCAGAGTACAGTATGTGAGTACTTGTAGAATCGACACATACTGGGTTATGCATTCATCTTGAAAATGAACAGGGTCAATGGAAAGAAACAGGCGCTAGTCCCCAGCTGGGCTAGCCGGGTACTGCGGGCGTGCGCTTGGGGCGAACAATCAACTTGCATGAGAATCACCGCCCATGACAACATGCTCTTTTGCTGTTCTGAGCTGCTTGCGACATCGATCGGCCTGTGATTTTGTGGTTTGCAGCTGGTATTCTTTCGGTTCTTCTACCAGTAACTTTCAAGTCTCTCACCACCCCCCCCCCCCCCCAAAAGAAAAACCCTCCGGTCAGCGGCGAATTCTCTTCCAACCAAATGTGCTCATCTACCTGCGACACGGACAGAGGAATGGGGCTCCCATCATTCCCTGTTGGAGCACCCGCCAGCATGGACCACTTCCCCAAGTTCCTGGGTTCCTGGGACTGGCTGCCTCACCTGCAACGGCCTGCTGGCTAGGTGGAGAGCAGATCCTAGTTGCCCGGTCTACAAGGCACAGTACCTTAGCGATACCTTAGGGGTGAACTCTCAGGAGCTTCTCCCCAGCAACCAGAGCCAATCCCAGGACTCGCACTGTACAACGCACTACCGGCATGATGCACCGGAACTGCGGGTTCTGCAGCAAAGGCGGCTGGCTAAGGCCTCTAAGACAACCTAGACTCTTCGTTGATGACCCTGGATTGGAGCGTGGATAGCTACCCATGATTCTACTCCCGGCTAGTAGTTATATATGGATCAGACCCCCCGACCAGGATTAAGTACCATCGACCGAGCCCGAAGGTCGAGAGCTCGGTCGGTCGACATACGACCACCGACTTGGACCGGTTTGTTTGGGGCCAGTTGGTGGTGCAGCTGTATGCATGAAATGTGAAGCTGGCTGACTCCGTGCTTCGTTCGTACCTTTGTCCTGTTTCTTTCTCGCTTATGATGGCCAGTCAAGCATCCTTGACTATTTGGTCGCTTCCACCACACAAATCCACCTTTTCGTGCTGGGCTGATTCCAGTTGCATTGCGCACGTAGCATACCTCTGCAGGTGTTGGAAGTATGATAAAGCAGGTAAGTAAAATTGAAGTAGATACTCGTGACCTCCTGACTGAAAAGATAACAAGCCCCTTTAAAGTTAATTCAGCCATTTGAACGTGTATAATGTAATCTACTGTCTGATAACTAATGGATGGGAGCTTGATCCGATGATTCTGGGTGTCTCTGCTCACTTCGCAACCCTCGATCTATGAGTCGGACACGACCTTCAGCCCCTCTTTAGCAGCATAGACGTTCCTTTTTTGCTTTTTTTTTTTTTGTTTTTTTCTTTGAGATGGTAGATTATGACCTGAGATGGAGAGCATGAAGCACGGAGGAAGTGACTACCTAGTATGTGCGTATGTGTCTCAATTGGGGCTTGACCATCACCAGCCACAATCGGGTGATCCTTTGTCTTCAGCCTCATTTATAGTCTGCGGCGTTGACTTGCTCTCAACTGAACTGACTTGGTAACTATTTAAGACAACCTTTAACTTCCCAGCGTACCTCTACAGACGACTCAACCGCAATACACGTTTGTCCTTGGATGAGAGACTGTCCCTGATATTCCTGGAGTGAACCCAAGGTTACTCATCTTCAAAACGACAGACCAAGGCAAAGCAGTGCCGAACGGGGCCACACCCTCGGTGACCTCTCCGAATAATAAGGAGCGAGATGAACGGAACTTCCTCAATAGCTCAAGATCCCTTGTCATGTATTGAGCTGCGTCATATCCAGAAGCTATGCGAAACTAGCGATCGGGATGAGATTCACTGCCCCTGTTGATCAGATGCGCTTACTCCATACTCTACAACTAGAAATCACTATGCGGTGGACATGCTCTTTCTCAAGCCAAATACCCCGCGATGCCGGGAGCATATATCCCGAGGTAAATCATCTGAGCTGCCCAGTGAGCACGGAACCTATTGGAAGATTAAAAAGAGCAGACGAGGAAGAAGGAGAAAGTAGTTGAGAACATTTGTCGTCGGCCTCTCGTCCGGGGGCATGGAGGGGAGTGCAATCCCCGATTGGCCACCGCCCGGACGGTCTTATCCACGGGTCGAAAGCCATCAATCAATGATCCATGATTATTACTGCTATTACTCTTATTACCTGCACTCCAGTCAGATTCCACCCCACTCTCTCTCTTCTACTTTTCGATTCTCCCCTCACATCCGTCGTCTTATACCACTTGCAACTCCCCCTCTCGTGTCCTCAACACGGTCGCGTACCAGTCTCAAAATCGATTTGACGTGTCGTCCCTTTACCCTCCGGTCCCCCACCTCTGCCGGTTGAGTTCTGGACTTTATCGTGTACTGTACTGCTAGCTTTATCCATCGCCACCACAAGTTCTTCCACGCGCGACACGCTCGCTTCCGCCAGGCAGGCCTACAATCCGCATCCGCTCGCCCTCTCTTCGACTTTCTCGTCTATCGCACTCGTCACCGTCGATCAAATCGCTTAGAGATCAATTCAGTCAAGAGTTGACCGCGGTCGACTTCTCCTTCTGTCCCGTTAGAATACTCTTGTCACCCGCAGCCTTTCTGCCAGTGCGCCCGCCAACCCTCCGCGGTCACGGCGACGTTCTGGTCCTGCGTTGATAAGAGTTTCTGACACACAAATTCAGGGCACATGAGTAGCAAGCTTTGGGGATTCTTTCTCTACGATGATGTCGAGAGCTTTCAGCGTTTCCTGGCAACCGCCACTGGGACGGCAGGGAATGGAGGCAGCTTGAAGGCTGGAAGCCCTGGGTTAGGACTGACATCTTCGCTAGGGGTCTCAACCAGAAGTAAGAAGCTGAGTGGGACTTCTCCCGGAACCCCGATACCTGAGCGCGGGGTCAATCTACGTTCTGGTAAGACCCTGTCCAGGGAAGAACTGAACGTGAGGGACAAATACGGGCGCACACTTCTTCACCTTGTGGCATCATCGACAAAATCCACAGCGATAGAATTTGCCGTTGCCTTGCTCCAGGTTCCTTTCCTGGACATCTATGCGCAAGACTCGGAGAGCGGCTGGACGGCCTTGCATCGAGCCCTCTATGCGGGAAACGCTACAATCGCGCAGGCCTTGATGGCCCGGGACATGCGCGACGCCACGGACTTCAGCAAAGCGAACAACTCCGGGCTTCCAGTAGGAAGTCTGATTCGGATCAAAGACCGAGAGGGATACAGCCCGTTCGATGTGTACGCAGCTACGATAGCGTCGCGAGACATTAAACAGAGCTCTGATTCTCTTACATCAGAAAAGTTGTTTGCGGAGGTTGAGCTTAACGATCTCACTTCCGAAATTTCCTCGGAGGACGATGATCCTGACTACGACAGCCGCTTTAGCAGGGGTATCTTGAAGCCAAGCACTAATCTAAATGGCGACGAGGTCTTCACCTTCGGTAGTAACAAGAACCTGAATCTTGGTGTAGGAGATCAGGACGATCGTCAATTTCCAGAGCGTATCACTCTCAAGAGACCCGGACACCTTCTGCAACGACTGTTTCGTGAATTTCAAGCACAGCGATCGGAGGCTGGCAAGATTGATGCTCAACAGGAGTCAGGCAATACCATTACAAACGATCTGCCTGCGATTGTGGAGAACAAACATATCAAGATCCAAGATGTTGTTATGTCTAAGCTTCATACCGCTATCCTCACCACAGATCCCGAGTCGAACCTTTTCTTGTGTGGCTTTGGCCCCGGTGGACGGTTGGGCACTGGGGACGAAGCCACACGTTTCACTTTCGTTTGCGTCGAGGGCGGAGGCCTTGCCAACAAGAAGGTGGTCTCCGTGGCCCTAGGCCAGGATCACACTCTTGCGATCACCGAGAATGGAGAAATATTCAGCTGGGGAAGCAACAAGTACGGCCAATTGGGGTACAGCTTGCCAAGGTCCAACAATCAGGACGATGTGCCCCTGCAAAAACAACCTCGACAAATTTTCAATCCTTTCAAAAAGGAGCTAATCATCGGAGCAGCTGCATCAGCAGTCCACTCCGTTGTCTTCAGCAATTCTGGTCTTTATACTTTTGGCAAGAACGAAGGACAACTCGGACTTATCGACTCCGATGCTCGATCGCTTGAAATGCAGGTAACCCCTCGGCGCGTAGGCGCATCCTTGTTCAGTGCTCCCATACAGAGTGTATCTGCGATCGATCAGGCAACATCGGTTCTTCTTCAGAACCATGAGGTGTGGGTGTTTTCCCAGTATGGTTACTCGAAACTATCATTCCCGCTAGATGTCAGTTCCAGGTTTATCAAGGATAGTTTCATGGCTACGAGATATGGCTCCTCTGTCAACCAAGTGGTCAAAGTCAAGTCCGCTGGCAATACCATCTGCGCGCTTTCGAGTTTCGGAGAGGTATACACAGTGCAAGTCAACAAGACAGAGGTCCCCTCAACGTCAACATCGACTACAAATCCATTCAAACCTCGGAACTCCATGTCGGCACCAAGTAGGATCTGGTCTGTGAAAAGATCTCACATGGCAGCAAGAGATTTTGATGTTGGCCAGGATGGGTCGGTCATCATTTGTACCGTATCCGGGTCTGCTTGGAGCAAAGAGAAGCGCAGGAAGTCAAAAGACTCGGCCAAGGACTATAAATTCGCTAGAATACCTGGGTTGTCTCGAGTCATAGGAGTTTCCAGCAATGCTTATGGGGCCTTTGCAGCCGTGCAGCGCGACTGTGAGGTAACTCAGGAGCAGATTATCGTCTCTCAGCCGACCTTATGGGTGGACTACCTCCCCTTATCTCCTTTCAGCTCTTTTAGAGACACAGTCAGCTCGGTGGATATGGTCGGAGGTGATAGCCGAGACTCAAATCCAGCCTTGTTTATCAAGAAAGCGATACTGGAAGCCTCGGAAATCGAGCCCTACTTCGAATCTTCACAAGCCCAAGCATTTCCTGGGGTTATCTGGATAAAGACAACATCTTCGGACATACGACTTCCTGTTCACGAATTCATCTTGGCCGGACGGAGTTCGGTCCTCCGCGAGATCCTTCATAGCTTCAGGCATACAGACCGCCCTTCTCCACTTGATATCCTGTCTATTGAGCGTGATAGTGACGGACATATGCAACTTACATTCCTATCTTTGGACATCTTCACCATTCTGAATTTAGCTTTGTTCTTGTACACAGATGAGATTCTGGATGTCTGGCACCAGGCTAGACAGTCATCAGAGAATTCTTCCCAATATCGCCAGGTCCGGAGCGAAGTGATGCGTGTCGCAACTCATCTCAATTTACCAACTCTGGAACGAGCTTCCAGGCTGATGATCGAACCAACAAAGGCTCTGCGGCATGACATGGAGCGTGCCATTCGTGATCCTGCTTTCTTCGATAGTGGAGACGTGATCATCGACTTGAAAGAGGGTGAGGTCAAGGCCCATAGCCATGTCCTGTGTCAGAGGTGCCCCTTCTTCAGTGCATTGTTCTTCGGTCGCTCAGGTGGTAGATGGCTATCATCGCGCCGTGCTCATGCAGACGCCATTATTCATGTCGACCTCAAGCATATTGATCAATATGTGTTCGAATTTGTACTTCGGTACCTTTATGCCGACACCGAGGAGGAGCTTTTCGACGATGTCATGTCAAAGGATCTTGACGAGTTCATTGACCTGATAATCGATGTTGCATTTGTGGCGAATGAGCTGATGATTGACCGATTGGCTCAGATCTGTCAACAAATGCTTGGAAAATTCGGTAAGCTTCACGATCGATTGCGCCGCTCGGGGTGAGGTACTGATATATGATAAATAGTGCATACCCGCAATGTCTGTCACTTGCTCAATGTGGTCACGCCATGCTCCGTGAAAGAGTTTAGGGATGCGGCTCTGGAATATATCTGCCTCAATCTCGAGGATCTACTGGCGAACAGGTAAGCTTTACCTTCGCACACGTCACGGATACAACCAGCAGGAAGGCTTACAATCTTGGTAGGCTATTGGCAGATCTTGATGAGTCCTTGCTCGAAACTCTTGATTCTGTGTGTCGTGACAATCAGTTGACCAGTTTACCTGTGTCGAGAGGGCGCAATTCTGAGGACTACATATTCGAGAAATATCCAGAGCTTGCATCAGCCATTGAAGGTGACAGGAGGCGGAAGATCGATTTCATGAGGTTGAGACCGCACCTAAATCGTATCGACAGCTCTGAGGGAAAGCCTCGTGCAACAAGCAACGAGAAGGCAGCTCAGTTCCCTTCGGTTTCAAAAGTCAAACCAGGCTCAGCCCAGGATGGAGCGCTACCTGTCTCTCGTAGCCCGCTATTAAAGTCCAGGCAGTCGACTACCGATCTGATGTTCCAGATGGACGACGAGTTTTCGCTGTCCCCAGCTGACCCTGGGAAAGGCAAGGCAGCAATTCGTGACGCTAAACAAGTCGCTGCAGCGGATACACCGCTATTCATCGACTCGCCGGCCCTTCGAGCTAGTCCATATGATGGAGGCTCTCTTGGAGACCCCAGCTATTTAGATGCCCAGATGGCCTCGCCGTTGAATCCAGCTCTCTCGGAATCACCCTCTGAATCCCGCGCCGCAGCACGCCATAGGAAACAAGATCTACTTTCTTCCCCTTCAAGCTCGAGCAGCCAGACCCCATGGAGCGCATCCGCGATTTCTACATCAAAGAAGAATCTCAAGGATATTATGAATGAAACCTCGGGCAGCCGGATCTCGAATCTCAGCCTAGGCATGTCTGCTCGTCGAGAGAGTACCAGTAATACTGCACCGAAGATGTCGCAGAAGGAGCGCAAGAAGATTCAGCAGCAGCAGATGCAGGAGATGCTTGCCGCTCAACAAAAAACAAAGGAGGCGCCTGAAAACCCGTGGAAAATGCCCACATCGAGCAAGCCTGCTCCTACAGCTAGTGGGCTAAGTAGTCCTGCTGCAGAGTCGACGAAGCCGTCTCCCAAACCCTCCATGACTCTCCGCCAAACTGTCGCCGGGACACCTCCTGCAGCCCGCACGAAACCCAGCTCCATCCCCGCGCAGACCCCAGGCCGCGGTGGACCAGTCCATGTCCAAACACCCTCCCGACCTCAAGCTTCGACGCCCATCACCCCAAACCAAGCCTCCTCCAATCCCCTCGCCACTCCCCAACCGGCTATCCAGTCCATCCGCCACATCCCGCGTCCCGAACCATACCAAACGAGTTTCCACTCCCCTTCCTCCAGCTCATTCTCCCTCGCCACGATCCTCATGCAACAACAAACCGAGAAGGACCAGATCCGCGAAGCAGCGACCGCAAAACACAATCTGGAAGACATCCAACTCGAGCAAGAGTTCCAAGCGTGGTGGGATAAAGAGAGCCGACGCATCCAGGGCATCCCGGACCCCGACACAACGAACACGACGCCGTCCGCTGACAAAGAAGAGAAGGGCAGCTCGCAGTCAAATCGCGGGCGAGGCAAAGGAAAAGGAAAAGGTCAGGGCAAAGACCAAGGTCAACAGCCACTACCACTACCACAGCAGCAGCAGCAGCTCCCGCACCGGAAGAAGCGCGGAAAAGGCCCTGCTGGTCCGGCAGACGCATCTACTTCGTCCGCACAACCACAACCTTCGCGTAATGAATCTACCACCACTACCACTCCCTCCGCACAGAAAGGCCATCATCCTCATCCGACCCATCGTCGTGACGCCCAACCTCGGGCCATTTCGAACGGGAATCACTTCGATGGACGAGGAGCTGCGGCCGGCGGATCCAGTGGAAGCGGTAGTTCACGACGTGGAGGTGGGAGTGGAGGCGGAGGTAGAGGTGGTGGTAGCGGTGGCAGCTCTCGTGGCCGCGGCAAACCTCGGGAAAAGGCCGCCGCCGCGTGAAATGGAATCTCACACACTCACATTTACATACACATATACAAACAACATCCGCCTGTACCACCTCCCAACGATGTATGTCATTAACTTCACACCCCCTCATGTCATCATGAGCTTTCCGAATAGACTTTTTTTTGCCTTTCGGTTCTGGGAAGGGAACCTTTTCTTCCGCAATGACATAATAGCAATAGAGACAGACTACTTGCAACACACAAGATATGATATTCATCTCTTCTCCCCTTTATTTCTCTTTCTCCAATCGACGTGTGGATTACGTATTGCATAATTTGTATGAATATGATACCGCCTTATCTAGATAAAGGAATTAAAAGGATTCTTTAGAACAAAAATCTATAGGAATGAAGAGGAAGCTATTGCAGTAGGATATATTTTTCTATAGCTATCGCAAACTCAATAGCGGTGATGGAGTTATGGCAATCGGAACAGGGGTCCAAGAAGCAGAACTCGAGGAAAGAAAGCAAACCAATTGGAAGAAATGACTAAGACGGACCAGGGGGGAATCAATCAACCGAAGCGATACAGATCCAGATACTAACCATGACATTTCTGGGATGAAGATGGCATTCATCATAATCAAAAATACAGAGTCCAAAGCGGTGAAGACAACCTCGAAGGCATTCAAGTGAAACTATTAGATCATCGCGTGTAGAATTAGTTAATAGGCTGAAGAAGTGGAAAAGGCTTCCAGGGAATTAGGCTAATGGAGTGAATAACTTGGGATTCTCAAGATGGAACCATAAGCAGGCAAGTCCACGCGCGAAATAGAATATGGAGGCTGATCGAATCGCTAACAGAAGAATGGTACCCACAATGGGACAAATATGGTAGGGGAATTGTGAAAGAAGATAATTGTACAGAGAAGGGTTCTTTCTGCTCGTCCCTTACTAGCCAGCTGTCGCTACTTCGCGACTTTCCCAGATGCGACGCATCATGAGCTCGGTTTCGTCGGGCTGGTTTAATGTTTCCGAGCCTGGAGCGCTTTCCGAGGTAGCAGGGTCGGGGTGAGCGGCTTCATCGGATGTGGAGAGAACGCGGTGAGAGGGATGTTGGGATTTGCTACCGGAGGCGGCCGGGTCGGTGGGCTCATTCACGAGGTCGTCGGGTTCTTGAAGGTAGGTCTGAGAGACGGATGTATGCATGTCCGCATGCTTGCGTCCGATTAATTGTCTGGGTTCGGGGCTGCCGCTGCCTTGGCTGCCTTCTTGTCGTTTGCTGTCGCGAAGGTGAGTTAAAGCTGGTGCAGATTTGATGGGTTTGCCAAGCGACGAAGGTTGGTCTAGGCTAGGAGTCACAAGGCGTGAATCATTCAGAATGGCATTTAAGCGCCTGAAGCTGTCGCCGGTGGGAGACTGGAATCGACGGACAACGGTCAACTCCAGGGTAGTTTTCTCGTATGTTTTCCGAACGTGCTTGGTTTCATTGTCGTGTACTGTTCCACTGGCTCGAGCGGATCCGTTGACAAGGCCCCTGCCCGGCTCGAAAGCCCCAGTGCCCGGGAGGGTGTGGGGTGCAGTAAAGATCGGGTCCACGACAGAGGGGGGGGCTGCGGTGGACACGCCGTCGGGCGGTGATGTGTTCAATGCTGCAGTGCGTTGTAACCACAGCTTTTGCTGCGTGCGAGAATGGGGTTCTGCGCCAGCGGGCCTCGAAGGCGGCGACGCTCGTGGTTTTTTCGTACTAGTCGCGCGATTTGGAGATGGTGGGGTTTGGGGATGATAGTGTGGGAGGAAAGAGGATGGAGTGTTCGGATCCGAATCTGTACGGGAGAATGAGTTCGTCGTTGATTTGTTGTTGATGATGAATTTCGAGACACCGCCTTCGATGGACGAGGACGTAGCATGGGTAGGCGTGTTCGCCAACGTGGTGATAGACGAAGACATCGGTCGCCGGGAACCGTCATGGCCGGACGCCAAGTTGGTGAGGGATGCATTGCGAGAAGACTGATCCATCACGGTCGGCTTGACGGTCGCAGATATGGAAGACATGGCCGGTGGTGCTTTGGCAGATACAGACGGACCCAGAATCCGTGATGCGATGACGCCGGTCTCACTCGGGCGGGTAGTCTCGACGGGTGTCTCGTCAGAATCGGACGGACGTTGCTGTGCGGTATCGTCGTCGTCGTGGTCGTGGTCGTGGTCGTGATCGTGGCCGTCGTCTTCTTCGTCCGAATAGTTGTCGTCACCGAAACTCTTGCTCGTTGACTCTGGCAGGCTGGTGGCTCGAGGAAATTGCGGGTAAGAGCGCTTGACGAAGGTAAGGGGGTCGACCAGAACAGCAGGATTGTCCACACTCTCTCTGGATTGTGCCACCGAGCTGCGTCTCGTGCTTTCAGGCGACTGCGTTGTATCTTCCCAATCAGCTTCGTCGTCGGAATCCGCCAACTCGAATCCCACAGTTTTCTTCTTTCCGGAGCTCGTATGTGGACGGTCGGTGACCAGCGCTTTCTTTCCGAGGACGACTGACGTATTGCGTCGGAGGGCCGGACTCGAATTGTTCTTCTTCATTGATCCTGTTGTGGGGTGCGAATCCTCCGCAACTCCATCCCAACGAACGTGATGCCCGCGCGGGCTAGCGGCAGGTGTCGCAGGGGCGGACTTCTTGCGCTGGTGGACGCGAGCAGAAGCTTCAGGGCCTATTTGTTGGCTGGAGAGGTGTCTTTGTAGCTTGTGCAGATTTTTGCCGAAAGAGGGGTTGCGGTGATGGTTGCGATGGCCCCCGCCAACTAGATGGGGACGATGGGGCCTTGAGGGGGCTTTCTGGGTGGTGTTGGAGGACTGGGACTGAGACAGCTCGCCTTGGTTGGAAGGGGTGCGCGTGACAACGGCGTGAGAGGAAACCGCACGACGGCCCAGTCCGGGGCGCTTGACGGGGGAAGAAGTATTGGAAGTCGGCATGACGGCCGTGGCAGAAGAGGAGAAAGTACGTAGTTGGTACTTGTGGTAAAAAAAACAAAAAACAAAAAAAAGAGGCGTTTAAGGCTTAAGCAAGGAAGGGCTGGCCCCGATCGGGTGACGAGCAGCAGCCGGGAAGTTTCCCCGATTCAACGGCGATTGGAGGAGGCATCCACCAGGTGATACAGCAGATTGTAGGTATCCGACTGGGCGGGTCAGTGAGCAGCAGAAGTACTGTTGGGTTTAGTTCCTTGAGCTGTGGTGAAGAAGTACTGGTACTCTGTTTGTTGCTTTGTGGGGAGGTTAAATGGGAGAGAATGAGAGACGAAGGGGAGAGACAAATCGGTGACGGTCCAGATTCCCGCCGATTGCGGGGGAGACACAAATGACGCAGACTGCGGTTACACCACACGCACCAGGGAAGTGAGCTGGTTGACTATGACAGAAAGAGAGAATGATGAAATAGACAAAGAGAGGAAGAACAGAATTCCCAGAGCAAAAGTGACTTCAGGAGGAATGGGGGAAGGAGGGGAGAGTTGGAATTAGATACGAGGGGGACAAACGTTTGGTGAGGGGAGAAGGAGAGGAAGAGGGAGGGAGGGAGAAGAGCGGGAGGGGAGAAAAGAAACTTGGAAGGAAAGAGAAGACGTGGAAGAATTGAAGAAGGATTCCCGAAGCAAGAAGAAGGAGGAAAAAGAGTCCAGACCAGCAAACCAGGCCGCATTCGGTTGGCCTCGCCCTGTGCAAAAGAAAAGCACGAAAGCATCGCCACTCTCTGATATTACTCATTCGCCTACAATTATTCTTCCTGGGCTTCATTGGAAAAATAGATAGAGCATCAAGTCAATTTCGGGGCTTGCAAAAGTAACCAATCCATTTGGTATCATTGTGCCGAAAGCCTACATAAAACATCAAGAATATAAACACCTATCGAGGAATCGTCCCTCTTCCCTCCTCCAAAACCACAGCTTGACCGCTCCTCACCGCACTGACCACTCACCCTATTCACCCCCAGTCCACTCTACAGCTCAATCAAACTCTCCTCGACGGGCGGCCGGGACGGTGTTGTTTGTTGATATGCTGGATGCGCACCAGGCACACCACCAGAAGGATATTCTCCTCCTTGTGGGTTGGGATGTGTTGGGACCCCGTGTGGGTATCCTGCGAAAGTTGTAGGCCCGGGAGAAGGCTGGTGTTGACTATAGAACGATGATCCCGACGGGTCCGCGGGCTGCGACGGCGGCGGCTGCTGCTGCTGCTGCTGCTGCGCTGCCGGTTGACCGCCAGGTTGCATCGAATTAGGATCCGGAGGATAGTGCGAGTAAGCGGGGGCCGACACTGGGTCTGCCGGGGGTGATTGATCCGGGGCGCTCGGAGCGCTCGGGGCCGACGGTTGATAGTGAGAGTCATGTCGCATCACAGGCGACGGTTGATAAGGCGCCTCTGGCTCCCCATGCCGCGATTGCTGGTAGGGACTCGGGTCTTGTTCCGGGTGCGGTGGAGGTGCATAAAATTGCGTGGGTGGCGCATAGGCCGAAGGATTGTTGGGAGGTGCCGCACTGGCGCTGCCCATGTGAGGTGATGCCACCGCATGGGGATTGCCATTCCACGGCGCGTTAGGTGGCATAGTTTGAGAGGGCTGTGGGTATAAACTCGGGCTCATGGTTCTGGCGCGTTCTCTCTCTGACGTAGGCTGCGAGTAGGGTGTGCCGGAAGGCTGGAAGCTTTCGGCTACATTGGGATTCCCATAATAATAGTTCTCGGTGCCTGACTTCGCCTCCATTGAGGGAGCGGGCATCGAGGGGTAAATATTGGGGTATGGGGATCCGCCAGGGACCCCCCCATAACCCAGGTTATGCTGAGCGTAGGCGCTAGAAAGACGTTCCTCTAGCATGCGGTCATAGTAGCGAACGACCGTCGATAGCTTGGCATGGAGGTCCAACAGAGTATCTACGCCCGCGACTCGTTAGCTACCGCGACAGATCTTCCAAAACAAACAAGATACGTACCGTGCTTGCTCATCGTTTCTCCATAGCTTCTAGCCAACTTGGGCCGGAGCGCTCCAATGCTCTCGTATAGTTCTTGAATCTGAGGCTCCCGTAGGATAGTGCCCGGGGGCTGGTGTTGCAGGCGGTCAACGAGAGCAGCGAAAAGATGGATGTTTTCGACTTCCACAGGGCTAAGCTCATAGGGGTTTTGGGGAATCGGCGCTACCACTGCGCCCGCATGAGTCGACGTATCAGCAACCGGGGCGTTCTTGAGAGCGGCTGCGTGTTTCTGCTTGTGTTGTTCCATGTCCCGCAATGATGCCTCGATAGCAGCCTTAAGGTCGGCATCTTCCTCTTCCTCTACACTGGGCTGACTGACGGCTTTAGGAGGTTCCGGGACGATCCTGTTTTGTGGGACGTAGCCGCTCGAGCCCTTATTTTGAGCCTCCTCTAAGCTCATTTGCAAAGCACGACGCAAATCGTCATCAAAGCCGCTCTCCGCTCGTCCCCCACGAGGCTCCATGACGCTAGACTTGGTGATTGAATTGTTCTTGAATGCAGATCTATCGGATAGTGCCGCAGTTGAAAAGGCCTTTGAAGTCAATTTGGCGTAGCACCCGTCGTCCACCCGAACAGGCTGAAGGATTCCGAGATGAGGCAGAGGAAGCGTCTTGCTAGAGCATTGTGCATCAAAGACGTTGCCGCAGTTGCGACAATGATGCTTGCGGTTCATGAAGCTGAAGGCAGTGCGACAGCGCATACAGACATCGGAGTCAATCCATTCTGGAGGCTTTGACAGAAACAATCATGTCAGTTCGAGGGCGCCGTGGCGATCACAGTACCAGGGCCAACTCACCGCACTGCTTTCCAGCATGCTTCCGCTGATTTGAGTCTTGGGTGGAAACCGGAAACCCTCGTCCTGTAGCCTCCGATAAGTCTCACCAACGTAGCTCAGGTCCATACGGCCTTGAGCTGCCATGGCCCAGTCTTGTATCAATTCTAACATCTTCGCCTTCACTTCGTCATTCAGTGGGACGCCCTCTGTCTTGAGGAGGGAGACAAGGTTGTCCATAAACTCCCGGGATGCAATCTCCGCCAAAAAGTGAGTACCGCCATTTTTCACACACGTGTCTGTCAGCTGCGATGCATTTCACCGTCAGTTATAAGCTGGAGCCAGGGCAAAGTGTGAGAAGGGTGGGCGTCTTGCGACTCACTTTCAAGGTCGCTAGTTGGATGTTCGGATTCTTGTTCTCAAGTCGCCTCTTCAATGATCTCATCGCCTCCTTCGGTTGCACGCTCTTTGATCTTATCAGGTCGGAAATTTCGAGGTTGAGAGCGATGTCCTCCCTGTTGGCGTGTCAGTGAGTCGTAGCATGTGATTGACCGACAGCCAAGGCAGCATACTGAGGGGGACAGCCATAACTTACAAAGAAGAGGCGGTCGCCTTCTCGACCTGATCATCGAGTGAAGAAGTTGACGAGAACCACCCCGCCATGTTGTGATGGTGCGCGATTGACGATCTGCCGGGGACGGCGACGGAGGTACCAGATGGCTATGACGTTGGGCAGCAGCAGCAGAAGCGGCAGCAGCAGATGTGGGCAGGAGAAGGAGGTGGAAAGTGAGACTTGAAGAATAGTTTGGAAGGGGTTTTGCGCAAAATGAGAAGTAATCGATAAGGAAGGGCGATCAAGGCAGCAATAGAGACATGACACTGAGCTCCAGGCAGATCAAATGCATGGAGGGATAATGTCGGGGGAAGTGTAAGTAAGGTAAATGGGAGGTAACCAAGCTTACCCTTAGTCTAGGACTGGTAGATACCGTCCATTGGACAAAGCATGTTGGCAGTCCTCATTGGCGGGGGCGGTGAGTCAGCGGGGGCCAGGTCCCAGGCAAACAATGGTAAGTACCCGTAACATGTGGCGTCATAGCCCAACTGGGGCGGTGAGGCGGTGAGGTGGGCATTATTCCTGCGCATCCATTACCGTACTGTACATACACCCACCCCATCATAACCATCATACAACATCCCGCAATTCGTCTGCCTTTGACCACCTCGTTCCTCTCTCTCTCTTCTCCTCCTGTCTGTTCATTCTTCCTCCCTCCATTCTTCGTCGGGCTTCGTCTTTGGCGCATCATTCTCTTCTTTTCTTGTCTTTTAACGGCTCTCTCTGTCCTTTCAGTCTTCGCGCGTTTGGATACCCCGTCGAGTCGTGGTTACCCCTCCGATCTGCTTCCGCTCCGAGCCATCTTCGAACAACTACCGATCCATCCCCGCCTTAGCTCCGACAATTTTCAGGTCATGTACTGAAGCTTCCCTTCTCTCGATCGCCGTCTTGTATCATGTCCTCAGATGCAGCGGCTTTTCCCTCTCCACCGGATTTCGCACCGTGGGATAATGCCAGGCGTCCTCGATCCCTCGGAGTCATGCCGACAAGCGGGCGGCCAGTCGGACTGGCATCGCAGCAAGTCGGCAACAATCAGAGCGCTTCGGCAAGCCAACCGCCGCTGTTTCCCAACATAAAGGATCTACAGGATGAGGCGGCAGCTTTGGACGTCAATGAGAATGCCTCTGTATGTTTGACATTTGCCACGGTAATATACCAGTTGATACTGATTGAGACCTTTAGCTTAGTGTTTTGCTTGAGCGAGCGCAAGTGGCCATAAATCAAGCCCGGGAGCTTTCCGACAGCGATCAACTGGATCGAGCCTATGTGCAGTACCTTCGTGCCTCCGAAATCACCATCAACATTATTCCCCACCACCCTGACTATCGTGCGACAGCCAGCCAGAGGCCGGCATGGTTCAAGAGATTTGCCGATTTGATGATGGTAGGTAGTCGCATATCCACGCGGGGAACCTTCTATAAGCTCTTGGACTATCAAATCTGGGACTAATTAATTGTGATAGGCTGTACGGACGAAACAAGGGACGATGGATGATATAAAACAACAGATCGTGGAGAACAATCTAATGACAAACGTGCAACCGGTTGGACCACCTCATTCACACTCAAACCGGCCAAAGTCAGAGATTCTGAGTAGTGCTGCCTCTTCAGTGAGCAACTCGACGCAGATGCCGATTTTGTCACACCACCAACAAGATTTTGAGCTACAGACAAAGCAGAATCGATACTCGAGTCCTCCAACTGATGCACTCGCACAGAGATTTGCAAAGCTGAGGATGTCACCCCCTGACAGCACTGTAATAGAAACCACACAAAATGGGACGAACAATCTGTTACAGTCCGCGCCGCAAGTCAATCCGTCGCAAACTTCGGCTCAAGCGTCACCACAGAACTCCGTTTTGAGTTCTCCGACAAGACGTCCCTTAGGGCCTCGTAGCATGGGATCCCCCCATGGGGTTCCTGCTCTTCCCCCAAAGGTTCCTCTGAACACATTCCTTCCACGGGCACCCGACCCAGCCTATAGTCCTATTTGGTCGGTGCCATCACAGGGACCCTCAAACCCGCCGCGGACCTCGACGGAAAGCTCTCGTCCAGTCAACCCACGGTATTCTCAGCTCGCGAATTCATCTCACGGGAGCCCGAGCCGGAATGGGTTCGATGATAATCCGTACCGATCCAGAACCCCAAATGGTGTTCATCAAGTACAGGAGATCCGAAGCGGCAGTGCTGACCTCCCGCACAACACCACGATCACTCCGACAGAATTAATAGATTATCTTCGCAAATATAACATTCTGCTAATCGATGTGCGATCTCGGGAGCAGTATGATAGTGGGCATATATATGCTTCTTCAATTATATGTGTTGAGCCGGTGGTGTTGAAGGAGAACGTATCCGCTGAAGAGTTGGAGGAGCGTCTTGTGGTGTCGCCGGAGTATGAGCAGTCATTATTCGAACGCCGGAATGAATTTGACATGGTTGTGTACTACGACCAGAAAACATCATCGGTCAGTTATCTTGCTGGCTCTCCGGTTGGCACGACAGCGCCTCATCTCCGAGCGCTCTACGATACGCTTTACGAGTTCAATGCCTATAAACCCTTGAAGGACGGTCGACCACCGGCATTACTTCTAGGCGGCCTCGACGCATGGATTGATCTCCTAGGCCAGCAATCACTTGCCACATCCTCCACCGCTGCTGTGATGGGATCCTTGCAGGCCAAGCGACCACTGCGAAGGCCTGGGCGACCGCTTGGAAGAGTGCCGACGATGGTCAGCGCTAACTCTAGCTTAGAGGTCAGGAAACGACGACTGCGCGAGTACAAACCACTGAATAACCAAGAGCTCACGGAGTGGATGGAGAAGTCCAAGACGGAGGAAATCGATGCCAGTACATATGTCGAAGAGGATGAAGAAGCAATGACGGAGGAGCCTGCTGGAGAGGAGGAGGCCCCTGCCTCGCCCTTTGTTCAAAATTATGAAGATTTCCTGCGGCGCTTCCCCGAACCAGGCGCGATTCAGCAGTCAATGGTGGCACCACACATACGACCGGCGGGCACTGCTGCACCGAATTATGCTGCGCCTGTGCCTGTCGCTCCCTCGCGGCCGCCCCCGGCAGTTCCACGGCCTAGCTATAGCGGCGTATCGGACGGCCGGCATATTCAACCTACCCTGGAGCGGCAGAGCTCGGCCACGAAAACGGCCCTCTACACCCCTTTATCGATGCTGAGCCGGCTCAAACTTCCTCGCACTGGGTTGACCAATTTCGGGGTGACCTGCTACATGAATTCGACTCTCCAATGTCTCAGTGCGACCTTACTGCTGAGCAAGTTCTTTATCGATAATCGGTTTCGGTACTATGTCCAGAAGAATTGGAAAGGGTCCCAGGGCGTCATGCCGGGGCTTTTTGCGAACCTGATCCGGTCGTTGTGGAAGAATGATGTTGAGGTAATCATGCCCACCTCATTTCGAAACTTCTGCGGGCGGTTGAATCAAGAGTGGGCAATCGATCGCCAGCAAGATGCCAAGGAGTTCTTCGACTTTGTTGTGGATTGCCTGCACGAGGACCTCAACATCAATTGGCAGCGCAACCAGCTTCGCCCCCTGACATTTGAAGAGGAGATGCAGCGGGAGCGGATGCCGGTCCCGAAGGTCTCCAAAATTGAGTGGGATCGGTATTGTCATCGCGAGGAGTCCTTCATCTCCTCACTCTTCGCCGGGCAACATGCGAGTCGACTGCGTTGCACCACCTGCAAACGGACGTCCACCACGTACGAAGCCTTTTATAGTATCAGCGTGGAGATTCCTCCGTCTGGAACGGGAGACATCTACCAATGCCTTCGTAGTTACTGCCAGGAGGAAATGCTGAGCGGCGACGAGGTGTGGAAATGCCCGTACTGCAAGTGTGAGCGGGTTGCGACCAAACAGATCATCATCACGCGGGCGCCTCAGATCCTGGTGATTCACTTTAAGCGGTTCTCGGCGTCGAAGACGCAGAGCGCGCGGAAGATCCATACGCCGATTGATTTCCCGCTGCATGGGCTGCGGATGGACGACTTCGTGTTCTCGCAGTCGACTCCGACGCCCGTTCCGAACGGTCATTCGGCGACCGCACCCTCGGAGACGACGATCGCAACCGCCCCTCCCTTCACGTATGACGCATACGGCGTGCTGCGACATCTTGGGTCCTCGATGAGCAGCGGACACTACATCTCTCTGGTGCGAGATGCGCAGCGACAATGCTGGCGCAAGTTCGATGACGAGCGGGTGACCGATTTCAACCCGCGGGATCTGCGACCGAAGGAGCGGTTGCAGAACGAGCAAGCTTACATTGTATTCTATGAGCGGGTGCCTGCGAAATGAGGGCTCCGCCGGGCATCGTCTTTTCTTTTTTCTTGAAGATACTCACATTCAAGCGATTTCATTTTCAATCGGCTGGAACTTGTGTTACAGTACCATCCCGTGAGCGGGCTGGATCGACGCCAAACCACCGAATCCGATTGGCATGATATAATTGCCACTATTGCCTGCATATTTTGTTTTCTTCTTTGCTTTGCGTTGACTGGAATGTTTTCCGGCGAAGACACGACTGCATGACGACGGGATGTGAGCATGTGACGAGATCTTATACCTTGTTTTTTTTTTTATGTTAATGCTCGACTTCGTCTCTTGTGATTTAGCCCCTTCCGAGTTTAGATCTGGTTTATAGCATGGATGCATGGATGTTGAATAGGTAGCGTTGTGTGTTCAGCGGGAATGAATGGATTGACTACTTTTCCGGAGTACTTCGTTTGGAATAAGCAAATGCACGCAGGAAGTGACTAGTAGTCACCAAGTAACTTACTTATAGAACTCCCCGGGAGTGATGCCGTCAGCTCCGACGGGCTCAGAAGAATCCTAGTGCGCCGGACTCTCTCGACGGACTTTGCAAACGCTAACTACTGCGTCGGTATTCACAAAAGGGTTCTTTCTGTCATAGGGCCCCAGCTCCGACATTGTAAGTCCGTCGCACTCACTACACCGGTGGACGATAATGCGCCCGAGCTGTCCTGTACTCGTACTCATACGTCGTATTCAGGTTCTATGGGCGTCGACGACGTCGAATCCATGGAAGACCATCGAACCTTCGAACCTTCGAACCTTCGACACCCCAGTTACCCTCACCGAAAGAAGTAGGGAATTCCGCCCCTGGCTCCGAATTTCCGCTCTGGAAGGCTGACTGGCCTTGAAATCCGTCATTCAGCGCGAGGGAAGGGAAAAGTCCCGATGGGGCTTCCCGGGGGTGGCGGGCAACTGGCCAACTGGGGCGATCTTTCCCCGAGGTTACGGTTAACGGCTATCGAGCGCGGGGAGGCCCTTCAGGTCGGGAATTGTTTGGGTCTTTTGTCTTGGACTGGACTGGGTACTCAGGGCGGTGGTTTGGAGTGGTTTATCTATCTGTCTCTTTATGTATGCATTTGCTTATCTAGTAATCTTGGTATTTCATATTTACGTGGTGATGCATAGTGATGCGTTTAAAAGAGTCGGTGGTGGGACATGTACTGTCTGTCTGTAGTTATCAACCGGGTGTATACAATCAGGCTGTCAGATAAGGTGGTGGAGATTCATCTCCGACACCGAACACACTAACTCGACTTACTGTGAGCGTACTGTTCGTGAGGTGATCAGCATCCTTACCCAGTAATCCTATTCCCGGATATCCCCCATGCTCAGGGTCTATTCCTCACCGACGATTGACAACTGAACAAAAGGTACCGTACAGTACATACATACATACATAGACTGACTCTGGTCACTACAGGTTTCTCCTTATACACACACACACACACACACACACACACCTTGCTGCAACCTAACGTATTTCGTCGTCCTTTTTGTTGTTCTTTTTTTGAACCTTTTTTTTTCGGCACCGCAGGCAAAGTTTGCCTGATGCGGGATAGTGCGCCGTATGCTCTGACTAAGACGGGAATAAGCGTGCGGTGATTGGCGTAGACGGACCAATCCCTATCAGGCCACTTTTCCAGATGGCCCAATCGGGAAGATGTTGGGATTGCGGAACGGAACTCAGCAGAGGAAAGCAAGTAGCAAGCAGACTCACTTGTTCACAAGCAAGATGAACCGTCAAAAGACAGGAGATTGAAGCTCGGTAATAGAAGACTGGTAGCTCCAAAGGCTAAAGCTGAGTCCGGGAGTGCTCCCCGGGAATGCGAAGTGGGTTGGGTTGGGTTGGGTCTGGGTCAAAGGTGGCTGCCTCAGGCTGGCCCGGGGCGAATTGATCGACTCCGAATGCTGGGCCGGACTGATTGATTATTATTCTTCTTCTTATTGACTTGACTATCTCTCCGTCTCTCTCGCTCTCTCGCTCTCTCTCTTCCTATCTTCCCTTCTCCTCTTCGCTCTCCGCTTAGTCTTCTTCTTCTTCTTCTTCTTCTTCTTCCCCTCTCTCTCTCCGTCAGTGCTCCTTCTGCTTCTGCTTCCTGTCTCTGTTCGCAATCCCCTTCAGTTCTGTTCTATCTGGTGAGTTTCCTCACCCTGCTACCCACTCCCTATCTCTCCCACCCTCACGCCCACTCCCACCCTCACCCCGATACCCCCAGAGCAGCGCATTCCAAAGTGATACAAGCCCACGGGTGTATCTGGAGATCTGTACTCCAACCAAGCACATCGCGCGAACACCACTTCTTCCCACACCATCACCACGTCCCCAATCCCCCACCCAGGCTGCCTTGCCCCCCAAATCCTCACCACCCACATCTCACCAACCACCGCACCTCCAACCTTCCAATAAACCAAACCAAACTAACCCACCTCGTCTCTCCCTCACAACAGCCTAAAAAAACACATCCAAAATGTCCAACGTCAAGGAATTCACTCTCGCCGAAGTCACCGGCCACAACACCAAGAAGGACCTGTACATGGTCATCCACGACAAGGTCTACGACTGCTCCTCCTTCGTTGACGAGCACCCGTACGTGGCCCCTCCTCTAAAATCCCATCATTCACACCGAGCACCAATTGATGCATGAACAAAACAGCGGAGGCGAAGAAGTCCTCCTCGACGTCGCCGGCCAAGACGGCACCGAAGCCTTCGAGGACGTCGGCCACAGCGACGAAGCCCGGGAGATCCTGGACGGTCTCTTCGTCGGGAACGTGAAGCGCATGGTACGTTTGCCCGCCGCCCCCTTCCCCTTCAAACCCAACCTCTCCCCAAAAAACACAGTCCCTCATGCTGACCCGCCCGAAAAGCCCGGTGACCCCGCCCCCCGCTCGCACGCCAACCCCTCCGCCGCCGCGGGTGCCTCCGGCGACGCCGCCGGCCTGGGCGTCGGCCTGTACGCCTTCCTCATCGTCGGCGGACTGATCGCCTACGGCGCGTACCAATATCTGCAGAAGGCGTCGCTTGCGTCGGAGCAGTAGACGTTTTGCCGGGGGGGGTTTTTTTTTTATGTGTTGGGCTTTTACTTGCTGGTTTGTTATTTGATGTGTGTGCGAAAAATCCATACCGTATATTCTTAATTTCTTTGTTGCGTCACGTCTTTCAAAGAAGATTCCCTACCTTTTTTTGCTGGTCTTTTTTTTTTGTGCCGGTTTTGCTATTAGATGGGTGATGAGGGTTGATTTGGAGGGTCCAGGGTTGTGGAAGTGCATGTGGAAGGGAATGGAGATGTATGCGCTGGTTTGAGAGAGATCGAAAGGGTTCTAGGAGAAGCTCTGGTTGGGAGGTGAAAGGGAAGAGGTAAGGCGCTTGATTTCTATACCATGTTTTGTTCCATAGGGGCCGTGTGCAATCTCAGATATTCTGTCTATCTTGGTGAACAACTACGCGGAAGGATGACACCTAAAGTCGGAAGCGGTGCTTTACCCCCTTTACTGCGCTAAAACCACGTACGACTAGACGGAGGGAGTTGTAGAGTAAGATGAGAGTAGATAGGGCTAGCTCATGCATAAATCATGGCAGAGAAGTACAAAAAGACAATCCAACCGCTGCCTGCTTGCCAAAAAAAAAAATGCTCATGGGATCTCGGATCGTAACAGTCTTCTTCTTTTTATAAACATAACAACACAAGTATAGAACTGTAAAGTAAAAAAAAAAGTAATGGTAATCGTAGGTAGGTGGAATGTTTGATGATGCTGAGGCCATGAGAGGGGGAGGCCAGAAAAAAAAGAGAGAGCGTCCTGATTATTTCCAAAACCTTGTCCTAAGCGAGATCACGCCTGGCATTCTTGCGCTCAGGATTTCGTCGTCAAGCCATTTACCGGGAGTTACCGCTCGTGCCTGCGCGGACTGCCTCCAGGATCATGTCCTTGGCTTCCTCCAGACCGTCCTTGCTTCCCTTGATCTCGATCGCCTCGCCCTTGGCCTGGCCCTTGGGGACGTTGATCCGGCATCCCGTTTGCTTGCGGATCGCGTTGATCTGGCTGCCACCCTGGCCGACGACGAAACGGTACGTCTTGGGGTCGGGCAGGATCAGGTAACCGGTGGCAGACTGTTGGGAGGCGTTGGCAATGGCCTTCTCCAGAGCCGACTTGGCCTTGGCAACGTTGTCGCTGGTACCGGCGAGCACCCACGGAATGGTAGCAGGTTCGGACGGGTCGGCGGGCGCAGGGCTGTTGTCGACCACCTTCCACGAGTGGACCTCGGCGGCATCGGTGGGCTCATCCGTGATCAGCGGCAGCGACGAGGCTCCATTGACCTCGCCGCGCGAGTCCTCCGAGACGGGCTTGGCAGGCACCTGTTGGCCAGCGTGATCGACGGTGACACGGTAATCGTTACGGAGACGGCGGAAGAACGAGCCATTGTCGGCAATCACATGGTGCAGGTGGCGGGGCACTTCAACCGTCTCACCCTGCTGATCCTTGAGCATACCGTCAATGTGCTCCTTGGCTTCGGCAACGGCTTGGCTGGGTCCCTTGAGCTTGATCTCGGTGCGGCCAGAGCCCTGCTTGGGGATGTCCAGGGTGATGTTGAACTTCGATTCGATGTTGCGGCGGGTATCACCACCGCGGCCAATCAGAAGACGGTGTTGAAGCGTGGGAACGTCGAGAGTCACAGTCACCTGATCCGCGCGCTCCTTGACGAGTTCTTCGATGGCAGCGATGATCTTGTCAACAACCTGTTCGTTTCCTTCCAGCTTGATGGTCGACTCAGCACTCTCCGGACGGGGGAACTTGACCAGCCGAGAAGCACTGCCGTCAGTGGGACCGCCAGCATCAGCAACGATCTTACGGATGTTGGCACCTGTTTACTGATTAGCAAAATGCGTCGACTAGCATTGCGGAACAAACTTACCGCCACTGCCAATAAGGGACTTGTGGTACTTCTTGTCCACGTCGATGGTCTTGGTGACGATGGAATCGAACTCGCCGGATCGTTGAAGCAAGGTTTTCTTGGCCTCTTCGACCTGCTGCTTGGTACCCCGGATCTTGATCTGCACGCGGCCCGACTCATCCGGTGCATCGTTGGCGCCCGGAACATCGATCTGGGCACCGGTATCGGCGCGAAGCTTGTCCATCTCGCGACCGCGCTGCCCGATCAGAGAGGGGATCTGGGCCTGGGCCACCGACACAGTCGCGGTGTGGGAGTGGTCGACGACCCACTGCAACAGACTCAGGATCTCATCCCGTGCCGAGTCGGCACCCTTGCTGGGACCCTTGATGATGACTTCGTCCGCAGCCTGCTGAGACCGGTTGGGGCGAGAGCCGCCAGCTTCGCTGGAAGTCTCCTGGTCGTCGCTGGCAGCTCGGGGGAACTGAACACGGACAGAGTAACGGTCCTGGAGTCTGTTCACCTGGCTACCCTTCTGGCCGATCAGCTCACGGTGATATTGGGCGGGAATCTTCAGGGTGTGAGTCGTCTCATCCTCCAATTTCTTTCCAAGGTTGATGATGCGGCTCTTGGCAGCATCGGCCTTCGCCTTGGGCCCCTTAACTTCAACCTTGCCGTTCTCGACCTTGATATCCACATCGAACTCGTCACGCAGCTTGTTGATGTTCTCGCCCTTCTTGCCAATAAGGAAGTTAGCGAACTTCTGGGGGAAGTCAAAAGTCGTAGTGTAGCCTCTCTCAAGGTCATCCTTCTCCTGCTCCACAACAAACTCCTGGATCTTGGAGATCAAGTCTTCCACGAGGCGGGAAGGACCACGAAGCGCAACCTCGGTCTCAGTGCGGCTGGATCCTTCACTGACAATGGCCCGGACGGGGATCTCATCCTCGCCCTTAGACTGCTGTTCGCGGGCAATGAATTTCCGGGCCTTGTCTTGGTACTTGCTTGGCACGTTGATGGTCTTCGCCACGACTTCCTTCTGGTCACCAAGAGCGCTCAGAAGGTAGTCCTGAGCTTCTTGGAGGACCTTTTCGAAAGTGGCAACTTCTGCGGGGGAAGGTCTTTGCCTTGGGATCTCGAACTGGCCAGCGTTAGACGAAGGGCCCTCGTAAACCATGAACACATCCGAGCTATCAAGGTCTTCGGGCACCAGGAGGTGAACACCGTAGTCGTTTTGAAGCTTAGGGATGGTGCGAGACTCCAGGTAGGGGTGATAGTAAGGATCAACATTGACGGCACGGATTCTGGTCGGGGGGTGTGCTTGGACGAGATTCATGATATCGGATCGCGCACGAATGGTGTTCTTGCCGTCCCGGGAGTAGACTTCCCAGGTAACCGGACCGTTAGAGCTAGGCGGGAGCGCAATGCGAGCGTCATACAAATTCTCCAACTCCTTAATGATCTGGCGCTGTCTGAGGTAGCGAGTCAAGGCACGAGCATGGGCATGAGGTCCAGCAGGCGCATTGGGGTGTTGACGGGAGAGGTCAATGCTCGCCATTTGCATGCTCGTGGCGAGATCCATGGCCCGGTTGATACCATTCTCGATGCAGTCAACAGGTCCCGTGATAGCAAGGAACTCGCTATCATCGGAATCGGGAGGCAGAACAATGGCGCAGCCAGTGTCAGCAAGGAACTCATGCAAAGCATCGGCATTGTCCCCGAGAATGAATTGATGTTGGCCGCGATTGATGGCGAGTTGGCGCAGTGTCAGCTGGCGCTGCAGCTCGGCAGCGAGCCTCTCAATCTCAGCGCGAGCTTCCTGAGCCGCAGTGCGCTCACCAGAGATGTGAATGTGTCTGTCCGAAACAGGCGCGAACTGAACATGACCGGGGTCAGCCTCCTGGGGGGGAGGCTGGCTCTGCCAGGTGTCGTACCGCGGGACGTGAACTTGTGCCTTTGTGCGCTGCTCAATTTCCCGGAGCTGCGCGTTGTGAGCACCTGCAATGAAAGGGAAGAACTCGGGGGGAATAGTCTTCAGTCTCAAGCTCATGTTGGAAGCTCTCTCACGAACAATAGCCTCGATCTCACGACGAGCCATTTCCGCGGCAACAGCATCACCTTCGATCAACACGTCAATGGTATCATCGTCATCGAAATCGTCTGCGGAGGCAGACTCGTCAGCACGCGGGACTTGAACACGCGCGCCTGTGCGTTGCTGAATGTCTTGAACAACAGCGCCTTGGCGACCAATGATGTGAGGGCGGGCGGATGTGGGGATGGGAACGCGGACGGATTGCTAGACGGAGATGTAAGTCATCCATGCGTCGATGGACAGTGTCATTGACATACCTTAGATCCAACTTGCTGCGCGACCTCCTTCAGCGCCTGTCTGACGGCATCTGCGGAGCCCTTACCCTCGAAAATGATGGAGCCTCCCGGTCCACCGCGCATATCAACGTTCGCCTTGGAGCGCCGAGAGATGTCGCGCAGAATGTCGCGCAGAGGCTTCTTCATCTGGCCGCGGGGAAGCATCTGGGATGGTGCTAGCCGAAGCTGCTCCATGTGCTTTCCAGGCAGACTCATGATTCTCGGGACATCCGAAGCTAATTCCAACCCCCCTGTGTCAGCCGCAGTGATCGGGGGTTTATATGTGACTGACCACTGTACACATACCTGCTTGTGCACCACTGGCGCCGTTAGCGACAGCAGCAGCGGAAGGGCCGCGAGCACCCCAGGCTGAGACGGCGGGGGCCTTGGGTTTGGGTCCACTTCCAAGAGCGGGGAACAATTCCTCCGACTGCACGTCGAAAGCAGGGGCCTTCTTGGGGGCTGCCTTGGGGATGGAAGGAGTCGCAGGCTGAGAGGAAACATTGGAGTCGCCCGAGGCCTCGACCACCGAGGATGGGGGAGGGTGCTTGAGATCCTCCTCATCCACTACATCCTCCACGGTCACTTTGTGTGCCTCATCGCGAGCGTGCTGCTCCTCCAACATAGCGGCCCGGGACTTGGTGCCACCGTTGACATCGACTGCGACTGCTTCGGAAGCCATTGTAGCAGGACAGACCGGGATGGGACGAATTGAACCGCAGATAGTGTTAGACGATTGGGCCGAGAACAGAATACAGACGGACACTAGCAGACAATGACGTTAGAATTGGGAGGGGGGAACCAATGGAGAGAGGGGCGCAATATACCAGCTAAACGCAGGCGTCCGTGTAATTATAATTGGATGTCGAGTAGCGGGGAATGGAAAGGACTGATTGTTTTGATCACACCGATCCCTAAATGCAAGAGCCAAAAAAGGAGCAGTTGAAAAGCGAACAAAGTCAATTGCTATCTGCTGAGGCTAAGGGCTGTAGAAACGATGAATAAAGTCGAGATCGCAGGCGCTATTGCATCCCAGGACTGAAAATGAGGGGGGAAGAAGGAGCTCGGAAAAAGTGGGAGGTGGGAAGGCGGTGGAAGAAGAGTAGGATGCTCTCAGAGTGGGGGAAGAAGAGGAATTAGGAGAGGGGAGAGGAAGAGGAGGAGAGGTGAATGAGAGAGGGAGAGGAGGGAGAGAAGGTCAACGAATTGACACAATGACAAGGTAGGAGGTAAAGATGAGGGTGGTGAGGATAAGATGAAAAGAGGTAGAGGTAAAGGAAAAGGTAAAGGGAAAAGAAGGGAATGAAAGAAGAGGTGGACGTTCGGGAAGAGGACAGACAACTGCCCGGGGGGAAAGCAGGTGCTTGCAGGAGTCATTATTCCTCTTTGGGCGATGGTCTGGAGTGCCACCGCCCAGAGCCGCCTTAACCACTTAGTTAACTTAACCGTCTACCTCTCTTGCTGCTGCTCTTTTCTTTCACTGCTGTCTCTGCTATGCATCATGGCGATGACTGACGTTCTCTCAATTGGATCTAAAACAGCACAGTTCATTGTTGAGCAGCATTCAAGCCTTGAGCTGCACGAGGCCATTTGTTTTTCTGTTTTGCTTTTTTTTTTCTTTTTTTTCGTTCCTCTGAATGACCTGTTGCTGATCTTCAGCTGTTATACTCTTCTCATCCGGAAGGCTGTTCAGATCCAGTTCTATTGACGGCCGACTGACTTCGACTTCCATGCTGAATGAGGCTGAGAGGGACGAATGAGAGCCAGAAGCTGACACATCCACCGTCTTGCTCGAGTCCGGCCACTGACGTTACTGTAGTCAGCAACACCCCACAGAACGTGAGCTCACAAAGCTGTTTTGTTTTTTTTTTAATCAGAAAGCGGAGAGAGTTGGAGGCGGAAGAGATTCTCTGCTTCAACCGAATCATATCATCAAAACAGTCGTGACTAATACTTGCACTGTTGAGGTTTAGGGTATAGGCCTCGAGTGTCAGTCTCGGATGCGGCGCATGGCCTTTTCATATGGCGGCCATTACTTCCGCACCGGTGAAGTGTAGTTGATAACGACCACCATTTACCCCCAGCTCCCATTCCTTTGTTTGAAAGATTCATGCAGACATGCGTCACAGCATATCCTATGGCTGCTGCCAAGATCCTCTCAAGTTCTGTTGTAGGTGAGATTGAACGGGATGTCCGATAGGCCGCCGGGGTTTGACCCAGAGTCCGAGACAGATATCGCCTGGGCGCGATTGGACAATCGCCACTCAAGCAGAGGGTCACTGCGGGAGTTTCTGCCAAGACAAGCTTATCATAAGGTTGCACTTTTTTTTTCCCGCTCCCCCTCCTCTCTATTTGCCTTCCGCCGCGAAAGGATCTTCCTGTAGATACGATTATCTACCACAATGCTCTTCTTGAACGCATGTTTGCGGAGAGGGTACAAATCAGACAGGCTGACAGTAGACTGAACGCTATTCAGAGTTCTGGTGGTGCTCTATAAGGACACCGAGGTCGAAAACTTCTCGACCCACTCGCTCCCAGCGTGCTGCAGAGAGACACATGGGCCGATGTGGATCGCAACCTTAACCCAGACAGGTAGACTGTCTCTGCCTGCCACTGCACTGATTATTGACAAAGATTGACTGTTCAAATTTTTTCTCTCTGGTTTGACAGCTTCATCATGAACCAAACAAGACAAGAAGGGTATCTTGCCACGTGCTGCCCAACCCTAGACTCGGGAAGTCCAACAGATTTTAGCCGGCGGAATCTCTTCTTATCACCTAAGAATTATCATGAGATCCGCGGTTCTGCTGGTTTGAGGTTAGACTGAGGGGGGGCAATTACTACTATCGCCAACTGATAAGAGAAAAACCCGTGTCCCACAAATAACATTCCATAGATTCTGGAAGGCGAAGATAAAGCGTGCCTGGGAGGTCCCGACTCGAACCAAGCAGCCCGAAACAGTCCCATCCATTCCTCGGCTAGCGCCGCCTGCAGTTTTTGGGACTCTCCGAAAGCCATACACCAGTTTCTCTTATTAATTTTTCGGAATAAGCCGTGCTACGTATAAATAACGCCCTGGCATTTTTCTGGGGAAGAAAAAAAAAGTTTCTTTCCTTCTTCCTCTTGCTGCGAGCGATCGAACTGTCCCCCAAGCAGCAGCAAGCAGCAAGCAGCAAGAAGAAGCCTCCAAAAGATGGAGTACCCCACACTGGAAGAGGGCCACAAGGTCGAGCCGAAGCTGTCAACAGCTGAGGTGGAGGAGCAATCCCTGGTGAAACCCGCGGGGTTCTTCCCTAAGATCCTTTACTATGAGGCTCTGTTGGATAAGAAGTTGGGGATCGAGTCCAACAGTATCGAGCGAGTGACGCCGGAGAAGAAGCAGCCTCCCAACACTCTGGCCATGGGCCTGATCTGGGCGTCGGCGACCATGAACCTCAGCTGTTTCAGTACGGGTTTCCTGGGGTGGGAGTTTGGCCTCAGCTTGGGGCAGGTCATCCCCATCATCATCTGCGCGACACTTCTGGGCGGGGCAATCACGGTTCGCAAACCATTCTCTTGATAGGCAGTCAAGAGTGCTTACGTCTTTCTCCAATAGGGCTGGTGTGCTACCTTGGGTCCCGGTACTGGTCTTCGCCAGGTCGCCATCTCGAGATACTCTCTGGGATTCTACCCATCGTCCATCATCGCCGCGCTGAACGTGATCGAACAGCTAGGCTGGTCCTCTGTCAGTTGTATCACCGCCGGCCAGGCTCTCGTCGCCGTCGCAGATGGCAACATCTCGATCGTCGTGGGAGTCATCATTGTGGCCTGCCTCAGTCTGGCCATCGTCTTCTTCGGGTTGAAAGTGGTGATGAGCCTCGAGCAGTGGATGTGGCTGATCGCCTTCATCATCTTCATGATCGTCTATGGGCAGTCGGGCAACCATGCCAACCTCGCTCAACCCGCTACAGTCTCCGGATTGACCAAGTCCGGACAAGTCCTGAGTCTGATCAGTGTCATCTACGGATCCAGTGCCTCCTGGTCTTCCATCGTATCCGACTTCTACGTGCACTACCCGGTCAACACCTCCCGGGTCAAGGTTTTCTTCTTCACCAGCCTGGGTATTTCCCTGCCGACCTGCATTGGCCTGCTGCTGGGCGCATGCATTGCCTCGGCGCTGGACACAAACGAGGAATGGGCCGCTGCCTATGACGGCGGTATCGGCTACATGCTGCAGGAGCTTATTCATCCCAAGAAGTTTGCGAAGTTCTGCTTGGTCCTGATGGTGCTGGCGAATGGTAAGCTTTCTCCATCACATGCACCAGAAAATACCCTAATACTGATTCCATTCCAGTCGGTATGAATTGCATCAACATATACGCTGCGTCCATCAGCGCGCAACTGTTCGCCCCGCCCTTCCGAAAGGTGCCCCGCACCATCTGGACGGTGGTCGTCTTCGGCTGCATCATCGCCATCGGCATCGCCGGTCGCGACCACCTGCTGACTGTGCTCAACAACTTCCTCTCGCTGCTGGGCTACTGGAACACGTCTTTCTTCGTCATCCTGTTCTGCGAACACTACCTCTTCCGCGGCGGCAACCTGGCCAACTACGACCTCGACGCCTGGGACACCCCCTCCCGGATGCCCATTGGCTTCGCCGGCCTGACCTCCTTCCTCTGCGGCGCCGCGGGCTGGATCGTCGGCATGGATGAGACCTACTACATCGGCGCCCTGGCGAAGCTGATCGGCGAGGACGGCGGTGATATCGCCAACGAGCTGGCGCTGGTCTTCACCACCATCTCCTTCATCCCACTGAGATGGCTCGAACTGAAATATGTCGGGCGGTGAAGACTTTTCGCCATGGGATTGAGTTTGTTTGGGTTTGGATCTGTTGAGAGATATTCCTTTCATCTCCATACATACATATATAACGAAGAATTAATGCCCAAGACAGTCTTTGGGACACTTTAATAGGAATAAATATACTTACCACGCATTCTTTCACTGAGAACCCTTCTCTACCCTCAAACTCCATCCATCAAATACAACAACTCGCATACCTACATGCATGCAACCAAAAGACGCAAGGCAGAAATGGAACTCTCCAATTCCCGCAGGTACAAGTCGCCAGCCCCCTCAAGCTTATACCGTGCCGGATGTTACGTACAGTAGAACCCGACATGCCAACCCTTAGCCCCTCGCTTCCCGGGAGGCAGCGGACGGTAGGTAAGCCCTACTTGCAGGTGGCCAACATCCCACAAAGCTTGGTTCTACTTCCCGCACAGTGAATGCAAGTATGTACCTTACATCCGGCGACAGCCACGCAAGTCGATTCTCTCCCCCGCCCCCAAACCGGCTCTCTTGGGGAGATGAAGTTTTCTATCAATTTCCGACTGTGGCTGTCGGGGTCGACCATGACATCGATGAAGCTCTCGTGAGTAGATGATTAGTTCTTGAGCACAAAGCTGGATTGGAGAATACCACGCAGCATAATATACCGTCGAGGACAAAGTACCGGTGTCGCATGTTATGCATGAGATATTGCTAAACGCGAAGCATCATATTTACCTACCCATTGACCAGAGAAAGACCCGCTGAAGCTAACCTACGCATGTGAAGACGTGCATCATGAAAACGGCGCGGTTGTTGGTAAAGGTGCTTTGAAGCCTGATCGCCGACTCCGCTCTGCACAAGTGGCAACAGAAACATGGGGCCCGTCTGACGGTGTCAATCATGATAATCAGGGAATGGCGATCCCGTCTCTGATGTGCCCCGTGGGATTCAGGATGTACCGTACTCGGGCCGAGCCTGGGGAACGTTATCCACTTGGAGTTGGTAGATCGAAGAAGGGGGATTGGTTGAGTTGCCTGAGACAGTTATTGGACATGGAGATCATACAGCTATATACCCGGATCGTGAAAATACTGGACTACTGCACGCAATTGGTTATTGATGTTGGGTTGGTTTCGCTGGTTGGTGGGTGGAGGGGTAGGTGTATCCGTAGGACGGATACAGATGATCCGAAGGAGGCTGTCGAGGTGGACTTTTATGCTATACACCATGCAGACGGACATGTTCGACTCGACGCATTTTGAGCACTCATCTGTGGCCGTAATACGCCAGGTGCAACAGAAAGTAGGGCTACTAGTGCTCAACAGCCAACAGCACTGAGTACCTGTAACTACCTACCGGCTCCAAGCTCTCAAAAAGGAAAGCCTGACCTCCAACCGGCAGTCCAGGTACAGTACAGTACCTGGATGAGGCCTAAGTTCTAGACCCTAACTCCAAGACCACAACAGTACCACAGTGCATACTCATAGCACTGATACCTGACATCAGGTATGGAATTAGCACTTCGACCACTGAAGCTTTCTTGGAAGAACAATATGTCCTACCCTACCCTATACATCGAGCAACCAACCAACCCCCGCTGGATTAATACTTTCAGCGGTAGGTCGACTTCAAAAGTTCGGGTCTATAACCACGGCTGCCTGCAACCTACCAAGCTGTCCCTGATGGACACTACCGGCAGAGTATCTCGCAGGATCGACGACTCCCAATCTCGATAGACGCCTTCTGTTATCGCTAGATCTTGATTCCATCAGCAAAAAGGTTTATGCCGCTTCTGCTCCGGTCAGTATGATGTGACACTTTATTCAATCAATAATCTGCGAAATACTGCAGCTTCTATTGGACATAGGTCGATTCGACTCTGCCATCGAGTTCCCAGGGGTAAGGGCGGGTTGAAGTACGGAATACAAGTGCCAGGCATCGACGGTCTACAGCGTAAGCGCCCCTTCCATTGTATCAAGATCTTAGTACCGAGTAACGAGAGCCAACCCACCCACCCATCCGATCGCAAGAGCCGATAGCTTATGGACAACATTCAAAAAAAAAAAAAAAAAACTGGCTTCAAGGGCACTTAGACGTCATTTTGTTGCAGAGGAGGGCATAGGACGGGATTTCCCGGTCCCCGCCCCCGACCAAAAGTTTAAATGAGACTGGTCGATGGATGAAATCAGCCAAGTTTCACATATAGGTTCTAGCCGTGATATATCGAAATGACTAGAGGAGCTCCGTCGCGGGGCGTGATTATACGGTCCTCTATTGTGGTGACTACTACCCATGTCCTTTTTGCGAAACGAGGCTCTAGAGATCGTCGTCCGTCCATCGCTATAGAACAATCTTCTATACTTCGATTCTTCCAGCCACCCCTTAGCAAGGGTTCTCGGGACTTTTTTCTTTTCTCGTGGTTGGTCGAACAGTCAGTTGAATGATGATCGGTCATATATGATCTGCCCTCAGCCCACTCATTCTCCTTTTTCTTTTCCCTCATAAAGATTGAGATCGGTGCGCATCAAAGGGGCAGCAGCGGCAGCCCGGAAACAGATGTGTAACTCTCTCTGATCTGGAAACAGAACAAGTCTTTTGCTGCAGGTGCAGGGGTGGGGGGCGGTCGGAAAGTGGTCGAAAATGGGATTTCCGACTGGACGTGGTGTGTATGTGTGTCGTGTTGGTACGAGTATGATCGAGGCACACCCTCCTCGAATTCACGCACAGTACCTGCAGGAATTCATCAGATCGGAAGTAGAACTTCCCTGTCGCCGTCTTCCCCATGAGCTCAGTGCTCGCTCAGTGCTCACTCATGTCACCGAGCAACTGAATCCATATGGTTGGGGAGCAACCTCGAAAGACGTTGATACTAGCTTGATTCTCCAAGCGATGACGCTATGCTGCCTGCCTCCCAATCAATAGTAAGTAATGTAATATCGGTGGGCGTCGAGGTCGAAGGGGAAACGGTATCCACTGCGGCATGGAACAATAATAGTGGACGGTATTAAGGGCAGATTTGTGTTGGGCACACAATTTGGTTGGACTGGAACTGATTTGTGCCCCGCCTTCCTAGCGCGCCACTAAACCGTTCCATCCTGTAGGTAATTAAGGTCCGTATCATATTATTCTTCTCGTTATTATCATCAATCATCCTTGATCCTGCAAACTTCCCACTTTCCACCGAATGTTATTCTTGTTGCTCCCAGTGAATCGCCGAAGTCCGGGGCAGCTCAGACATTTAATCTATCTGACCTACTTAATTATGATGATGCTAATTTGTTCTTAGTCGCCGGACGGGAAACCCAGAACCAGAAATGATTAAGACCACAGTCGAGACCTTTGACTCCCTGAATCGTAGGGACGCCATACCTACCCTCCTGGGCCTTTTTCTCGTCCAAAGTGACGGAAGGAGTGGAGTTGTACCAAAAAGAAAGAGCATCAATCAGTTCGCGCTCCACATCTCAACCTGCAACTGGGGTTGAAGGACGTGTCTAGAATTTTTTTTTTTTTCATTCTCTGGTTGCCCGTTCGGATGCACTGTTCACTACACACTACACACTACACAGTATATCTGAGTCTGAGACAGATGATGTACGCCTTTTTATGGGGATAACAAAAGTACCGGCCAGTATTGTATGTATGTAACTACAGATTGTACTGGCAGTAGTGCACTGGGCACTACAGTATACCGACCGACATCCCCTTTTAGACAACCGTCATTGCTTGCTGTGATTGATAGGAGATAGTCTCCCAGCAGTTGTATGGGTTGGACAAGGGACAACAAACAAGAAGCCTATAGGCTGGCAGTTTGTCTCCCAAGGCGCTGGGATTATGATTGGAATGTTGACCGCCCGATCACTAAGGAGTACACTTACTACTACTAGGTACCTTGTCTACTCCGTAAGTAGTTTTTGATACCAGCCGCTGCCGTCTGTGGCTGGACCCGTTGTTGTAAAAATAATACAGAATGACGGGCCGTTTTAGCACTCGCTTCAATAATCAATCGCTTGCTTCCCTCACCTCACTCCACCATTCAGTCTAGTCCTCCGTACTCCCCCCCTCTAACCCCCCCAACCCCCCCTCCTCTTCCTCTCTCTCCCACCGTCATCGCTGGCCGTCCTTCTCGGTGACTGTTATGTTATTACTTTCTTGGTGTTGCAGATCTGTGTGCTGAGCTGTCGGTTATCTGCAGTGCATCCTACATTCACCAGAAAATAAATTCCATCACTGACATTTTGTTGCTGTTTTTAATTTTCCTATTTTTTAGTGAATTATTCTACTGTGAGGGTTCTGTTTCTGTTACCATACCAAACCTACAGTACTTTCTCTTTTGTCTGCGCTGTCTGTTCCTCCCCCCCCCTTCTCCCCTTTTACCCGTTACCACCAACACCGACAAGTCAGACAGAAACCGACACAGAGACAAGACAGGTCAGGTCAGTCAACCTCAGTCACCGCCTAATGCTCTCCACGTGCTAACTACTGGTTGACGGTAGCCCGCGGCAGCTTCTTTCGCGCCCTCCCTTGCGTCTGTCCAAGTATTCTGGATCCCTCTCACATATCCGATTCCTCCGTCGCTGCTCCATCAGATTTCACTTCCCCCCTCCTCCCCGTTGGGGCTATCGATCTGACCGTGCAGCATTGCACCCACCCCTCCCCTCCCCGCCAGCAGTCCCCATTCGACACCTATCGTCAACCAAAGGTGACCGGTAGTGAAGAAGCACAGTGCGCACCGCCTCACTCAGTGGCTTCCCCTCTCCCTCCAATCAAACCTCAGTCTTGATCGTTCAACCCTGCTGCCACCAGTCGCTCGAACTGTCACTCCACCTCTCCCCTCCCCCCCTCCCCCCTAAACCGCACGTCATGAATCACGATAGTTTCTCTTCCCTAAAATTCCGACGGTCGTCAAGCAAGCTTCACAAAGACCCTCCGAGCTTCACGTCCCGCATCTTAAAGAGTCAGCAGAGCAACACCTCCCTTAAACGTCACCCCTCAGCCCCCGTTTACCCTCGTTCCGCTGCCGCTGCTGGAGGTCGAGAGCACACTCGGACGAGATCGAACGCATACGGATCATCCTCATCCTCCCTCGAGCAGAACAGCGGCAATCCGTCTCCAGCACACTCTGGCAACGAGTCGGGCTATTTTCCGACCAGCAATAATTCCTTCAAATCCCGCCCTCCCCCCGCCGGCCGATTTTCTCTCAGTGAGCAGAGCTCAGATGAACTGATTGGCACCCCGTTTGATAGTCGGGGCATGCTCAGCTCTTTGAAAGAGAATTCGACTGAGTCTGATCCCGTGCCCGAAAAGCCCCCGACTTTGCGGTCGGCCACAAGCCCTGAAACCCGAGGATTGAGACAGTCGGCTAGCCTGGCTACCTTGCAGAGCCGAATGGAGACGTTTGTGCACAGGGCGACCGACAATGACCGCTCGGTAAATCCGAAGCGTCTCTCCGACGAGGGTAACACAACGACCAGGCCATTCGCAGGCAGAAGCAAGAAGAGCAGTTTTTCCAGCTTTGTCAACAGTATGCTCGGTTCTCCCCGAGGCATCAAGATCTCCGCTCCGGAGAACCCCGTCCACGTCACTCATGTCGGCTACGATAACCAGACCGGCCAGTTCACTGGTCTTCCGAAAGAATGGCAACGATTATTACAGGAAAGCGGTATCTCCAAGAAGGAGCAGGAAGAGCACCCCCAGACCATGGTCGATATCATGAGATTCTACGAGAAGAATGCCCGGGGTGATGATGAGGTTTGGCACAAGTTTGACCATGCATACCCGCAACCCCAGTCAGCGGCCAGTCCGGCCTCCGGCACGGGTTCCTATGGTCCTGGCGCGCAGCGAGTCTCGCCCCCAACCAGCCCTCGATTCCCTCAAAACCATGAAGGCAGCTTTGAGAACCCCCGAGCGCCGCCCCCAATTCCTCGCGGTACTCCTGCAGCAGGCCAAGCTATGTCACCACCGGTGGGTGGATTCGTTCCCAACCGGGCCCCGCCAAAGCCCCCGGGCGCAGGCGCCGTCACCCCAGCTCGCCCCGCTCCGCAACCGCCTTCCGCAGCTACCTACGCTGCAGCACCGGTCCGAGCAGCTCAGGATGCTTATGCTCAGGCCTATGCCACACCCCCAATTCCAGAGGCAGAGCCTCTACCCAAGGAACAACACCCGCTCAGCAGATCCAACTCCAAGGCAAATGGTACGCCCGTGCCCTGGACGGCGCCATCTCCGGCTCAGTATCAGCAGCAACAGGAGCAAGCGATGGCTGCAGCCCAGCAGGCGATTGTCAGCAAACAACTTGAGCGGAGCCGCAGTCAGCGTCAGCAGCAGGCTGCTCAGAAGCAAGCGTCGCAGCAAGCACCTCCTCAGCACATCAGTCCCGTGGAAGAGACATCTGCTTCGATTCAGCAGGCACGCGCTGCTCCGGCTGCGGCTGCTGCTGCTGCTGCCGCCGCCGGCGCCGCCCCCGCCGCTCGTCCGCGGCAACGGGCCCGCCAGAGTAACATCATGGACGTTAGACAACGACTACTCGCGATTTGCACGCCCGGCGACCCGACTAAGCTTTACCACCACCTTAACAAGATTGGTCAGGGAGCATCGGGCGGCGTTTATACTGCGTATGAGAATAACTCCAATAGTTGTGTCGCTATCAAGCAGATGAATCTCGACTTGCAGCCCAAGAAAGATCTTATCATCAACGAGATCTTGGTCATGAAGGACAGCAAGCACAAGAACATCGTCAACTTCCTGGACAGCTACCTTCACGGTCTGGATCTATGGGTGGTGATGGAATATATGGAAGGTGGCAGTTTGACCGATGTGGTCACATTCAACATCATGAGTGAAGGGCAGATTGCCGCCGTTTGCAGAGAGGTAAGCTACATCATTTGTTGTTAGTCTCTTGTTTCAAAAGGCTGACACCTTTAAGACTCTGAGTGGTCTGCAGCATCTTCACTCGAAAGGTGTCATTCACCGTGATATCAAGTCGGACAACATCCTTCTATCTCTGGATGGCAACATTAAATTGAGTAAGTTGTCTCTTCCATGCTGGGCGTGGCCCGGACGATCTGTCTAACATCACTTCTAGCCGATTTTGGTTTCTGTGCCCAGATCAACGATTCGCATAACAAGCGAAACACTATGGTGGGTACGCCGTACTGGATGGCACCCGAAGTCGTTACCCGAAAGGAGTATGGCCGCAAGGTCGATATCTGGAGTCTCGGAATCATGGCAATTGAGATGATTGAGGGCGAGCCCCCTTATTTGACCGAGTCGCCGCTGCGGGCGCTGTACTTGATCGCAACCAACGGAACGCCCACGATCAAGGACGAACACAACCTGTCTCCTGTTTTCCGGGACTTCCTGCACCTCGCCCTCAAGGTGGACCCCGAGAAGAGAGCGTCTGCTCATGACCTGCTCAAGGTATGTCGACTGTTTCCTTTTGGCTGGTTGAGCCCCTTGCTAATTGAGTGTCAGCATCCGTTCATGTCTCTCTGCGCCCCTCTTTCACATCTATCGCCGCTTGTGAAGGCCGCGCGGGCCAACAGAGCGCAAGAAAAGGCTCAAAAGGGGGGTGCCTAGGTACCGTGACTTTCCACTGTTGTTACTATATACGTCGATATCTTCTGTCTTCTCTCTCTCAGATACCCATGACTCCCGATGTTTTCATATTTGCTGGACATCTTATGCTGGCATCGCATAATGACCAACGTCTTGTTCACCCTTCTCTGTTTCTTCCTGCGGATTTCCCTTGATTATCTAGACGGCGATGGATTCTTCATGTGATGACCTTCCTTTCATCTTACCTTTTGTTGCGGTGCTTGTGGGGCTGGAGGTCTGGAGCCCTCGCCAATCGAACACATGCACACTGTATCTCGACGGGCATGGCTGGTCTTCCCAGGTCAGTCTGTGGAAAGGTGGAAAAATGGTTGTAAATTTCTCTACTTCCGGCATTTGTCCTTGTGCGAAATCATACTAGTGAACGTACCGGGTTGCTTCAACTACGGTTCGAGTCGATCTCTGTTGTTGTGCCACATTACGAGTGACAAGTCTGCGCTTGCATGTACCATGTACTTGAAGCGCCTTCCCCCGTTTCCATATCCATATCGATGCGCTGTTGCCCTTGGGGTTTTCTTGCTTTCGCTCCGACCGGTGATGATTTATGAGGCATTTTGTGGCATTTTTCCTTGCATGACAAAAGAACAAAAGCATGAACTTGATTCGATTTGTTTGATCAGCTTTGTGATTCTGTTCAGATAGCGACAGTCCCTACTGCTGCTTCGGCTGGCTTCCCAGCCATATTACCCTCGGAAACCCGAGATATCTTTCTACGGCATTTTTTGCCGTTCTATTTGGGGAGAAGAATAATGGGTTGTGTTCATAGAATCCAGTGCCATTTGTGGACTGAGGGTGTTTGTCCAGTCTGTTCGTACTTCGTACTGGATGTAGTTAGAATGCAGCCAGCATAGCTGATATCGTCATCGGGAGCTCAGGGCAGTCCCAGAACTGCGCTAGACCAGATTAGGCGACCACCCTCCGCCTGAGGGCTGCCGCGATCCATCGTCACCTGCTGAGCATTCATCAGGTTGCAGCCTTCGTGCTTCTTTCTCACTTTGTTCCCCCCGTTCTTGTCTTGCCCGCCTCACTGTGGTGTTTGTGTTTATAATTACTCACAGTGCTCATACTTGCAGTGTTGATATATCTACTACACCTCCTGACTCCAACCACTGCTACCCCTTTCTCCTCACCTCCTAATTCATACCTAGTGCCTATTTACAACACTTCCGCAACTGCATCATCGAGGCTGTACCTCCCCGCAATTGGGTAGTCGGACTCCAGCAACGAAGCAAAGCCACTCACTCACTCACTCCACCAAAACCACGAGTCATTTCCTTGACACTACGTCCACCACCACTCCTCCATTCAATTCATATCGTTTCCCAGTGGCGCAAGTGCTGCCCTCATACCCTCCTCCACTCGCTACTCGAACGGCGCATCCCCGCCACCTTTCCTACCTCTCTCCGATCGCCTCACCCTGGTGCTCTGAGGCACAGCACTAAAGATGTTTCGCGCGCAGCAGAACGCATTTGACGATGCAGTCGGTCAGTAATATCCTATCCGATTCACTCCAGCTTGTGCCTTTCATTACAACACATGCTTTATGTGATAATCTGATCGATTGTCGCTGACGTATACAACTTCCCGCAATAGCCAAGGCGACCGACGAGAATTTGACCGCCGAGAACTGGGAGTATATTCTGGTACGCTTTTCTCCGGCAACGTGCTAGGTTAATTTTGCCTCAGGGGAAGGGTTTCTGACAAATCTGGCGCATAGGATGTTTGTGACAAGGTTGCTGCGGAGGAGTCCGGGTATGGCTTCCGCTTTTTTTGTCTCTGTTGTGCTCGCAGATTCCTCGATGTCAGGGGTTGACGCTGACGAGTGGGATTGGGTGACTGTTTAGTGCGAAGGATGCCGTGGCCGCCTTGATCAAGAGGCTTGCGCATAGGAATGCCAATGTGCAGCTGTATACTTTGGAGGTTCGCGATTCTAATTTGCTGAGTTGGGGGGGTGGTTTTGGTCAATTGGGGTATACAGTGCTGACGCTTGTGTTGCTCGAACTTTAGTTGGCGAATGCTTTAGCGCAGAACTGTGGGCCGAAGATTCACCGTGAACTGGCGTCGAGAAGCTTCACGGATGCCCTTTTGCGTCTGGCTGGCGATCGGGTGAGTGCATTGCTGGTTGTTGTGTATCGCTGGGAAAAATTACTGATGAGTTTGGCGCGCCCGGCAGAACACACATCAACAGGTCAAAGCTAAGATCCTGGAGCGCATGCACGAATGGACGGAGATGTTTGCTAGTAACCCCGATTTTGGGATCATGGAGCAGGCGTACATGAAGCTGAAGACTCAGAGTAAGTGAGGAGGGAAAATGAGCTATTCGTGGTGACTTGGAGGCTTATATTAGCTCTGGCTCTAGATCCAAACTTGCAACCTCCTTCGAAACCAGGCAAGCGAGAAATCACCGACCAAGATCGCCAGAAGGAAGAAGAGGAGTTACAGATGGCGCTTGCGCTCTCGATCAGGGAGAAGCCCTCCGCGGCTCCTCAGGCCCAGCCGCAAGCCGGCAGCTCCAGTGCCGCAGCACCCGTCAGTGAGTCTCCGGTGGCCGCACCAGCCCAGCCTGTTCCCTCCGGAACCTCCGCGGCCACGGTGTCGCGGGTGCGGGCACTATTTGATTTCCAGCCCTCCGAGCCCGGTGAATTGCAGTTCCGCAAGGGAGATGTTATTGCTGTTCTGGAATCGGTCTACAAGGATTGGTGGAAGGGTTCCCTGAGGGGCCAGACGGGTATCTTCCCTCTCAACTATGTCGAGAAGTTGCCCGACCCTACGGTTGAGGAGCTGCAGCGGGAAGCTCAGATGGAGGGGGAGGTCTTCGGGCAGATCAAGAACGTCGAGAAGCTTCTCACACTTCTGAGCACTCGCAGTTCCGAGCTCAATGTGCAGGACAATGAGGAAATCACGACTCTGTATCACTCGACCTTGGCCATCCGGCCGAAGTTGATTGAGCTCATTGGCAAATACTCTCAAAAGAAGGGTAGGTGTTCTTATACTGCGTATTGGGGACTTACATTTGCTGATTGTACTATAGATGAGTTTACGCAGCTCAATGAGAAGTTCATCAAAGCCCGCCGAGACTACGAGTCGCTCTTGGAGGCGTCAATGTCCCACCCTGCACAACCCCAGTATGGACGGCCGGCTCAAACTCCTTACGGTTACCCGGCTCCAGCAGGATATCCGCAAGCCCCGCCCCAGGCTGATCCTCAACGATACTTCAGTCCTCGTCCTTCAGGTTCGCCTAATATTGTTCCCTTAGGGTGATCCCGTCATCTAACATGAGAACAGAAGCCCAGCCTGCGCAGTCCACCCCTACCCCTTACTATGGAGGAGAACAAGCTCACGCGTACCCTCCCACTTCGCAATCTCCTGATCCGCGAGTCACACCTCCAGCAGGCGCCCCGTATCAGCAACAGCAGCGCCAGTCCTCGAACGAGTTCTATCAGCCCACACACCACCGTCCCGAGTCGACATATGACAACCCGCAAGAACTAGGTACCTCTGTCTACGACTCTCCTGTCGAACATCGCCCCCAGTATCCCGGACAAGTCCTACCGCCATCTTCAGCACAGCCACCTTTCCCGGCTCAGCAACAACCGCAGCAGCCGGAATTCCCACCATCTTCCTACCCTCCTGAAGACGCCAACCGACCTCCAGCCGGGGCCAGCGCCCCCCACCACCAAGCACAGCCCCCCTACCCCACCCATCAACCAGCTCCGATGCACCAGCCTCCGCCAGTGCCAGGCACAGCATCCACACCCACACCCTACCCTTCTCTGACCCCCGGCGCAGGCTCTTACCAGGCATACAGCCCCTCGCAAACCGACGTGTCCAACCCTGCTTCGTACTACCGGTAAAGCATGTTTAATATTGAGCTGACGGATTGTTGTGGTATGGGAGGTATGAACGGCAAATCTTCTTTCTCCTGATATTCATTGCTTGTTGACCAGGCTCGATATCGGGTAGTGGGGAGGCGGATTTTCATACCACATTGTGTTCCATAGCGTTTGTTTCTGTTGTTGCAATATGGATTTTCCCTTGGGTTTTTCATGATTGTAGCTGAATCGTAGGAGAGAATTGGTGCCAACTACCAAATAATGTTGATATGGACATACTCTAATCGCCCCTAGCTCATACGCTCCGGTAGAAATATGAAGTATAAAGCAACCTCGAACTACATCTGCGCATGGATTATTGGTGACCTAAGTCCAGTTCTATCGGATCAGGCCAATCGGGATGTATCTCGGGAGTGGCCCAATCAAGCCCAGATGAGCAACACTGCATCGACCCGTAAGTAAACTACAACTAACTACTTATAAACCTCCGTCGCGCCACGGAGATTCGCCGGGGTATCGTATGTGGTTTATACCTGTCCACGGCAACTGCAGGCCGTACTCGGTTTTATGGTGGTTCTGGTCTGAGGGTAGGGTGAGTTGGTAGGATGATTGGCAGTTGTTGGTTTATGGATAGGTGCTTCCTGATTGACTAGTTGATGTTGTTGGTCTGGAGGTCGATGTGGAGTACTGGAGGCTATGATGCTGTGGTTAGAGGGTACTGAGGTTTCCATGTTGGTCACAGTAGTCCTTCGTACATAGATTTTTCTGTATCCTTGTTGGTCCATAGCGAAGAACTGCTAAGAATTGGCGTCGACATCTCCTGCTTCTAGATATACCATCCTATCATAATGCCAATAAGCACGCCATTAGCGCCGCTGACAGCAACCGAGCTGTGCATGTGCACCCTGGTCACTTCCAGTTTATTCGAGTACGTTCTCATCCTCTCATCTCCACCACCACCCTCAATCATATAGAAGCCATGCATTTATGCTGTATCTCTTCCACACCGTGAATCGTGCCCAGCAATTCGGTTTCGCCCATCCCCTGCTGCAGAGTCAGGTGCTGCAGTGGACGGTCTTCTGGGCTGTGTCGGGGCAGCCGGTGCAGGGGCAGTGGAATTATTTTCGGCGGAGGGGGGGTGGCAGCACCCAGGATGAGCGTGAGTTTTGTCTTTCGTTTGATGATTTTTGGATATATGGGGACTGTCTCTACTTTCATCATGATCCTTGGATATTGGTGGGGGGGGGGGGGTTTGGCTTCTAATGATTTGATGCAGACACAGCGAAAAAGTTCCACGACGACCTCCGCGTGTACCACGTCCTCGAAGCGCATCTCTCAGCGCGGTATGCAGATGACGCCCCACCGAGGGAGTATCTGGCGGGCCCGGGCACAGGGAAGGATACCCTCGCAGATATCAATGCGTGGGCGTGCGTGCGGAATCTTCGGGGTGTTGGGCTGGAGGAGGAGGAGTCGGCGAGGTTGCCTGCGCTTGCGGCGTGGGTGGAGAGGGTGGGCGCGCGGGGGGGTGCAGAGAGGCGCGTTTGGGGAGGCTTATGATGAGGTCGTGCATCCGGAGTTGGTGGTTAGGTCTTAGGAGGGGATTTGGGGGTTGGAGGAGTGGTTGGCATCCTCGGTTCTGGCAGCTGTATAGGGGAAGCCATTTTCAGCTTCCCTAGCAACCAACTATCTTATTTACTCGAATTCTATAAAGGCCTTAATAATTATAATACTCTTACACCTCTCTCTCTCTCTCTCTTTGCTTTTAAGCAACACTTACACACTAGTACCTACATATTTATCTGTTTATTGTCCATCTCAAAACAGCTGAAAAAAGCCACACTTCGAGGAGGGGAAATCCCAGGATTCGAGCAGAATCACAAAGCCGTACTGTCTCCGCTACGGGGCAGCGAAAGCATTCTTGAATCGGGCTGAATGCCGGCTGGTAAAACTGTAGAAGCATTGAAGGCTGACCGTACCATATTCTCGTCCCTCGAAGCAACCTTTGTAAGGCAAAGAGGTGAAAAGCCACTCTTGGTCAAGTGGTGTTAGTAGGGCCTACCTTTGTGCCAATAAGAACGTTCGTGGCCGCCCCTCTCGGGGTTCCTCATCCACTCCATCTCAATCTCCGTTACATCTGTCGTCCTATACTCCATACATCCAAATATGGGCTGGTGAAAGAAAGGAACCAAAAGGACAGCTCTGCGATGCGCGAGAGATAATGGCCACCCCTCCACAGTCAGTGAAGATGCTACTGCCATTTGCTGGTCCGAGCGACGAACGGGTCGACAACACAGGGAACAACATTGGAATCATGGAAGAATGTGCTGGATAGTACGGCTGATTAGCTGATTAGTCTGAAGAGGTTATCTCTGTGTCATGGCAGTCCCCAAATCCCGATGCTATATTCCTTCATGCTTCTCATGTTCTAACCCGAAAGTTTTGACAGAAACTTGAATCTCTTGAAGCATTTTCCGGAAACCAAGTCCTAACCAGATATATGCAAGCAGCACCGCGCGCCATGGATCTGCTCAACGGGTTGCTCCCCCCCAAAGAACAACGATAACCCAACACAACGGCTCGTGGTCCTCGCAATCGGACTCGCAATCCGTCTCACACCCTTCTGCATGCCGGCGGAGACTGAGCATCGCGCGAGCATCCAAGTGATCCGCCCAGCTTGCATACCAGTCAAGGAACTCCGGGATCGAGTCAAAGCGCGGAAGCTCGAGCCCCCGTCCTGGTCGAGGTCCTCGAAGTGGCGCCACGTCTTCATCCGCCGGAGCTTCTCCTTCTCCGTCGCGAAGCCGCGGGCGTCATCGATCTCCGCGATGCAGCTCTGGATGAACCACCGGTTGGCGGCCGCCATGCGCGTGCGAACCGATCCACGGCCTGCCGCATGGTTTCGTCCGCGTCGAGGGACGCCGCGGTGACGCTGCTCGAATCGGTCATTTTGCAGCCTTGGTTTGGGTTTGGGTTAGGGTTAGAAGCCGAGGTTTTGCGCGCTTTTAGATGCAACTTAGAGGTGGCAATGACTAAAAGAGGGAGAAGAAAGATTGTGCTCGAACAGGGAATTTAGGCTTTTAAGTTGTAATGATGGCTCAGGTAGGGGGGATGTAAGGGGCAAGTGGGATGCGAACTGGAAGTCAGATTTTATAGTTACCGAGGCGAAGCTTAGGCTTCTTTGCCTACTTTGGTGGTCGTGACGATGGCTTTGTTGGGATCCTTATGCCAAAAACAACCAGTATTATATACAAAAATATAAGATTTCATCGTAAGAACACTTCTTATAAATATTCAAAGGGATTCTGAGGGGTTTTGAAAGCTCAAGATATCACTATTGGGATTCTCTGATTCCAAGAAGTCTAAAAAGATTTCCTTCGAGAAGTGATGAGATAAGCCGCAAAAGATCGATTCAAACTCAATGCAGTCACATGTATTCTATATATAACGTGCAGGATACTCGACGATAGACATAAATGAGCCATCATATTCCATTGACTGGCGGACATTCGTATCCATGGGGGTTGCCAGTCCGGCCTGGGGACTGGATACTACTGGATGGTGAGGAGCTGGCAAGCTGGATCACAACCGAATAAATCTGTCACATTTGTTATTTCTTCGATGGAAGAAGAGAGATGAGGGATTACTGGTAGAGTAGCATACTAAGCAGAAAAATAAGGTACAGTTGAGCAATAAACCAGCCCTCAGAGGGCAGCAGCATTAAGTGTCAATGCTGCTTTTGGGCCGCTCGCTAACTGTTTCATTGTATATGAAGTAAAAGAAGAACTGCTAATAAAACTTGTTATAAAATGTCTATATCTCCAACATAAAAGTCTAATTTCTGATATTAATCAAGTTACGCATGAGTAGTAAATACATGTGTCTTGTATGTTATGTGAGATGGAGTTATCTGTAAGGTGGAGGGGCAGCCGCAGCGACGAGTACCTTTCTTCAGCTGTATGTTATATGAACATGACGCTTATATATATTATATTAAGCCAGTGTGCCTATATACCTGATCTTCCCCTTAATGAGTGGGGTGTACAGATAGAACCAGAATTGCCCTGAGTAAATAGAACACGTAGTAAAACAGCTTATACTATTTTCTTCTGCGGCTTGCGGTGGATTGCTTTAGTATTTATATCTGACGGCTGAGGCACCATCATGACCTCCTGACGACGACTCATCGCTATGCAATATACGCTGAATAGATCCCGAGAGCATAGTCAAAATTGAATCACTATCCAGAATGACTCACTGATGAGATATGGATGATGGTGGACTGTCGGTGCTGCTACTGGCAATACCTTTATTCCTCGTCCGTCCCGCCTGCCTCGCTCACGTGACGATGTGTTGGTCTCTCACCCTCCATTGCCGTTCTCAAGACCTCGTCAAATCCTCTCGACCCCAGAGGCACTTCGTCTCTTCAGTCGCCGTTGATTAAAGAGAGCCTGCGAGCTGCTCGACCTACTCGACGCGACATTCTTCCCCTGCGCCTTGTGCCACGACATTCAAAATCCCCAACCTTCACCACCACCACCACCACCACCAAAGCTCTATCCCCGCACTCGCGCTTCGCCGAACGATGCACCTTGTCGCCTGTTCCCAGATGGACATCCCTCACACCTACTGCTGAACATCCCAACCCAGCCCAAACCACCCCGAAATCCTTAGGCCCGGGTATCTGCCCGGGTGCCATGTCCAGCCATGGAAGCTGATTGGGATGAATTGTCGCGCATACCCGTGCCCCCTCCGAGTCCTCATGGGTTGCCGACGGTCGCGACCACAATAGCCTTCGACGATGTGATGGAACTTCTGTGGGCCGGAAATGAATATGTACGTTTAATCAATCGATGACATGCCGCTGGCGATACTGATTTAGTGGTTGGCTGCTTAGGGCCGAATTACCTCCTTCTACGGTCCCGAAATGCAGAGGTATACCTCTGTTCGGGCACACCCCGTGTCCGAAGGCGCGGTGCGACAGATCCTCTTCCACGAGAGAGGCGTATTATCGATATCCTCGAAGAGTGCACACATGATCACCCGACGTGGTCTGACACAGTGGCACATCGCCCACGAAGAGATGACCGACCTTCGCTGCATGAGTTTCACCGCACAAACGAACCGGATCATTGTGGCCGGATGCCAGAAAGTGATGTTCACCATCGATATCGATAAGGGTATCATTGTCGACAAGTTGCCGACGGAGTACAACTACACCATGATGAAGAAGAGCCGGTATCTCTGCGCGGCAACCGACACCGGGTCCGTCAACGCGTTGAGCCTGAATGACTTCAGCGTTGTGAAGTCGTGGAAAGCCCACGGCACTGCCGTCAACGACATGGATGCGCGGAACGATCTGCTCGTTACTTGCGGCTTCTCGGTCCGACACCTGGGCGCTCCGATCGTGGACCCCCTGGCCAATGTCTACGACTTGAAAACACTCTCCCCGTTACCTCCGATCCCCTTCCACGCGGGTGCCGCCTACGTGCGCATGCACCCGAAGCTGCACACGACGAGCTTTGTCGCCTCCCAGACGGGCCAGCTTCAGGTCGTGGACCTGATGAATCCCAATGCGATCAACCTGCGCCAGGCGAACGTTTCTTTCATGCTGGGTATTGACCTTTCGCCTTCGGGAGAAGCGCTCGCCATCAATGATGCGGAGTGTCAGATCCATCTGTGGGGCTCCCCAGCGAAGGTGCATTTCAACGAGATGAGCAAGGAAATCGAGTTTGCCGATGTCACGCCGCGGCCGCCACCTGTGGACTGGGCTCCGGAAACGCCCCTGAATATGATCGGGATGCCGTATTACCACGATCGGTTATTCTCTGCGTGGCCGAGCCATCTCGTTTTCGAGGTCGGTAGTCCCCCGGCCCCTGTCGACCAGGCTTTGCTCGCCTACCTACGCCCCGCCGAGATCGGTCATTATGCGGCGAACCCGAAGAAAACGCGGCGGTACCAGGTGGAGAACACTCGCGCTTTATCTACTGCGGACACGGCTCTCATCGCTCCCAAATTCTTGAGTGAGAAGGCCAGGGAGCAGAGCAAGGTCAAGTCCGATGGTTCCCTCAGCGACACAACGGAGGCCTTGGCTGGTGCGAAGCTCAACGGTGAAGCGGAAGACGACCCGCTCCTTAAATACAGCAACGTCGAAATCAAGTACAGTCGGTTTGGTGTGGATGATTTTGACTTCCGGTATGTTATATATCATCTCGCTGTACACTCTTCTGCATGGCTAACCTAGCTCAGGTTCTATAACCAGACGACCTTCTCCGGTCTCGAGACACACATTGCGAATTCCTTTACCAACGCTCTCCTGCAACTCTTCAAGTTTATTCCGATGATCCGAAATGTTGCGCTCCATCACGCTGCCAGCTCTTGCATATTCGAGAGCTGTCTACTGTGTGAGATGGGCTATCTGTTTGATATGCTCGAGAAAGCCAACGGTCAAAATTGCCAGGCGACAAATCTCCTGAAGACCTTCAGTAGCTCTCGTGAAGCGTCCAGTCTGGGCCTATTCGAGGAGAACTTGACGACCAAGTCTCTTTCTACGGCCATCCAAGCGGTCAACAGGTTCTTCTTAACACAAATCTCTCATGATCACCGAATGATCTTACCCAGCTCGGAAGAACTCGATCAGCGACTCAACACCGTTGCCTCTGAAACTATACGATGCATGTGCTGTCAGAACGACATCGTCCGGCCCGGGAATTCCCTGGTCAACGAGCTGGTGTATCCCGCCATTGACCTAAAACAAATTCGCCGAAACCCTGCCTTCCGCTTCTCCAACATCTTGCGGGCCAGCATAGAGCGGGAGACACAGAATAGAGGATGGTGCAACTTGTGTCGGCGGTACCAACAAGTGAAGATTCGGAAAAGCATACACCGAATGCCTCCGGTCCTAATGCTCAACGCAGCACTGAGTAACCCCATCTGTCGCCGCCTGTGGGCTATTCCCGGTTGGCTGCCGGAAGAAATTGGAATTGCGGTCGACAATGGCAAGGCTCTGTGCTTCGAGGGCGATGAGCTCAAGTTGCGACTTCAGTCAAAGATGGCTGGGCTTGTGGTGTATGAACTGGTGGGATTGGTTTGCGAGATCGACATCCCCGAGCATCAGAAAGCTCATCTTGTCTCGTTCATCAATGTCTCCATCTCCTCCCCGGAGGCAGACCCTACGAATAAGTGGCACTTGTTCAATGACTTCCTGGTGACTGAGGTTGATAGAGATGAAGCCCTCCGGTTCAACCAGCCCTGGAAAATACCATGTGTCTTGGCTTACCAGGTCAAGGATGGACGTCATTCCATGGACGACTCTTGGAAGAAGTCGCTCGATACCACCCTTTTGTTCCGTGATTGGTCTATGAAGTAAGTATTCTTTCGAGTTTCTGGTGGCTCCTCATTCACTAACTCCCTTCTCTAGTGCTGGCCAAGCCGTGGATTCGCGCGTGACACTTACCGAGGAGGAAAAGCCCACTCCGGGCACCCCTGTTGCGCTGGATACGGAGTTCGTCGACCTCGAGAAAGCGGAAATCGATGTCAAGGCAGACGGCTCGCAAGAGGTGGTACGGCCGAACAAGAGTGGCCTGGCTCGGGTGTCTGTTCTCCGAGGCTCAGGGCTTCGCGAGGGTGTTCCCTTCATCGACGATTATATCAACATCAAAGAACCCATTGTGGACTACGTTACGCAGTATTCTGGTATCAAACCCGGAGACCTCGATCCCAGAACTAGCCCACACAATCTTGTCCCGCTGAAAGTGGCATATAAGAAGCTCTGGCTGCTTCTGAATCTAGGCTGTGTGTTTGTCGGGCACGGCCTGGCCTCCGATTTCCGGAAGGTGAACATTCAGGTCCCCAAGAACCAGACGGTGGACACGCAGTATCTGTTCTTCCACCCCGGGAAGAACCGGCGTCTGAGTCTCCGATACCTCGCCTGGGCTGTGTTCAAGGAATTCATCCAAGAAGAGCCCACCGACAACAACAACCAAGGACACGACTCGATTGAGGACGCGCGGATGGCGCTGCGCCTCTGGAAGAAATTCAAGGAGTATGAAGACGCTGGGGTCGTATCTCAGATTCTGGAGGAGATCTTCCGCGAAGGGTCCAAGCTTGGATTCCGCCCGCCCCCCAGGAACGGCACCACGACCGTTCTTTCTCGTCCGGGAACCGCGGTGACGATGCAGAATGGCAGCGGCCGCAATACTCCTAGCACCCCCGACGTTGGGGTTGGGGCTGGGGTTCCCGCCGGTAGCGCCCCTGCCACCCCCCGGCAAGCGTTTCGACGCTCGATCGCTTTGACTCCGAGTAACGGCAGCTTTGCTAGCCCTGCCGCAAGCGACATTTTTGGAGCCAGCCCGTTGAAGTAAGGCCCGTCGTCGGCTTTGGATGGAAGCGATACGGTCTTCCAATATGGACATGTTGCTTTTGATTACACTTATACCATGAATCGCTTGTTAGAAAGCGACCTCGATTGAGGGGATTCAGTTGACTGTCGCAGTTGGGTATCGCTGGACAATTGGCTTGCCATGCTTCGCACTTCAATCAGAAATAGAAATTACACTTAGATTCCATATTTTGCTTAGAGTCTGTTATAGTGACATGGGTAAATTGTCTTCTATTGTACTGTAAGCTTATTGACGAATATCCCCTCGGTGACTGGAAGGACTGGTGGTGGGTGGGGAATGACGTGGTTGCGTTTGCGGGAGGATCTCAGATCAACTCAACTCAGCTCAACTCAGCTCAGCTCTCGGCTTCCACAAACTGACCCCGGCCAATCTCTCTCTCTCCATTTACACGCTCCCTTCACTCTCCCCGCCCCAGTCTCACCAACCAGTCTGCTGATACGCAAGTAGAGCTTCACACAGACCACAGACCACAGACTCCCTAGAACATCTGACCAAAGTTTAGATCTCATTTCGTCGCACCCGTGCGCCATCCGAACGAAAACCCCTCCTTCCGCAAACCTGCCCCGCCCCTCTCGACCGCCACACCTCACAACCTCACCATGTCGCGCCATCGCGTCAAGGCTGTCAGCTACGATGATGAGGATGACTATGACGACGGCTACTACTCCCCCGACCCCGAAGAGCAGGAGTTTCGAGAGCAGTGCACCACCGAGGTGCTGAACCAGCTGCGTGCGGGGGAGCCCTCGGTCACCGCCACCCGCAGCGAGGTCCAGGATGCTCTGTACCACTACTATGATGATGTGGAGAAGTCGGTGAATTACCTTAGAGGTGCGTGCTCTCGCTGTTGGAATGGATGACTCCCGCTCCCTCGGGGTTGGCATCCTGTTGCAGAGACGAGACCCAACTAACCACCGCATTACTTCCCTCCAGGCAAGAAGATCAAGGAACTTCAGAAGAAGCAGGCCGCTCCTCCTGTCGCTCCAAAGACGAAAGGGACATCAGGTAAACCTTTCCTGCAACGTTTTCCGTCCCTTTTTTTTTTTTTTTGTATTTCTTTCTCGTCGGTGGTTGGGCTCGGGACCACATAGCACTGGTGCTCTTCTGGGCTTCTTGGTTATCATCTTGACCTTTTGGAATGTGAGTACATGAATTGTCCTTTTTTTCGTGTGTGTGCGTATGTGCGACTGGTCCAAACTGACGTCTTTCTTGTCTTCCTCGCCACAAAGCTCTGGGACGGTTTTGATTCTAACAGGCTTTTTCTCTGCCAGTGCCAGTATATCTCGCTCCTCCTATCATGTCTCCCTCCCCGGCGGCACACTTTTCGGCGGCAGACTTCTTCCGCGACGCTCCCTGGCTAAATGTCCCAGCACACCGCAAGGGTGAGATCCTTGTGGAGCCGCTTTACCCTCGACTGGGCCTTCTGGGCGGTGCGCCTGAGGGCGCGGGCGGAGGGAAAGTGTCGAAGCTGGCTGCGTTGGCTGCTGCTCGCAGGAAGAAAGAGGGCGATAAGGCTGCGGCTACTGCTGCTGCTACCCCACCTGCGGCTGCGGATACACCTGATGCTGAGCAAGCCCCTTCGACGGCCCCCATTGAGCCCAAAGGTGCTCCGTTGTCATTACGCGAGAGGCTGGCGGCCAGTGGCAAGTCGCAGAAGCCGGCATCAGAGGGGCTGCAATCCCTGCGTTCCTTCGGCAAAGGATCTCGTCAAGGTAGCTCCTTGTCGAGCAAGAAGCCTTCCCCGGAGCTGAAGCCACAAGAAAGTCCTAAGGAGGAGGAAACGGAGGCTACATCTACGAGCCCAGAGTCGACGACACCTGTGATTGGCAAGGGGACAGAGCAGGCTGCCGTGAACATCCGCGCACCGCCGTCCACATTTGCCAGCGCCATTGTTGGGGTGTCGACCCGGCCGAAGATGACCGAGCCCAGCCACTTATCCGCAAACACTCTTGACCTGATCAGAATCTACGGACAGGATCTCGCTGAACCTTTTGACTTTGCAGGCCCAAGCCCCGACGATGTTGTCATCAACGCACAAAGCTCTGCTAAAGGTTTGGCTATTCGGCGCAAAGTATAGGATCTCCCCCTAATGGACGTGCAGGCTTCAAATCGAAACAGCCTGCTTCCAAATCGGCAGGTACCAAGAAAGCGCAGGCTGACCTGACGGGTGGGCTGAATGACCTCAGCGTTGAGGAGAAGGTGAATGTCAAGAGCAAGAATCTAGATGTTTTGTCAGAGTATAGCAAAGCGGAACGGAAGAGAGCCATGAATTTCGCGGTTATCGGTGAGTGGTCACCCCCCCTGCGTTTCCGATGGTATCGCCTGCTAATAGCAGGGTAGGCCATGTTGATGCGGGAAAGAGTACGTTGATGGGCCGCTTGCTTGCTGATTTGAAGGCGATCGATCAGCGTACGCTCGATAAATACAAGCGGGAGGCAGAGAAGATTGGGAAAGGATCGTTTGCTCTCGCCTGGGTCCTAGACCAAGGTGCGGAAGAGAGAGCCAGGGGTGTGACTATCGACATCGCCACCAACAAGTTCGAGACGGAGAAGACCGTGTTCACGATTGTTGATGCTCCCGGGCATCGTGACTTTGTGCCCAACATGATCGCCGGTGCCAGTCAGGCTGACTTTGCCGTCCTTGTGATCGACTCCAGTATCGGCAATTTCGAGTCCGGGTTGAAGGGACAGACCAAGGAGCATGCTTTATTGGTGCGGAGTATGGGCGTGCAGAGGATCATCGTGGCTGTGAACAAGATGGACTCTGTACAGTGGGACAAGGAGCGATTCGACGAGATTGAGCAGCAGGTCTCGTCTTTCCTGACGACTGCCGGCTTCCAGCCCAAGAACATCAACTTTGTGCCTTGCTCTGGTATCAGCGGCGATAACGTCACTCGACGCAGCGATGACCCGAACGTGTCGTGGTACCAAGGGCGCACCTTAGTTGATGAGCTTGAGGCCACAGAGCCTTATTCCCATGCGGTTGACAAACCCCTTCGAATGACGATTGGCGATGTGTTCCGTGGCAGCGTGCAGAATCCATTGTCGATATCTGGCCGCATCGATGCGGGTAGCTTACAAGTGGGCGATCAGATCTTGACCATGCCCAGCGGGGAGACTGCCACCATCCGGAGCTTGGAAGTCGATGGAGAACCCAGTGACTGGGCCGTGGCGGGTCAGAACGTTGTCCTGAACCTGGCCAACATTGATCCCATCCACCTTCGATCGGGTGACGTGATCTGCCGGGCGTCCGCGCCGATCGCCAATGTCACTTCCTTTACGTGCAAGGTGCTGGCCTTCGACCACCTGCTGCCTAGCATGGTGGACATCCACCGGGGTCGTCTGCATGTACCGGGACGGATCAGTCGGCTCGTGGCAACTCTGGATAAACAATCCGGCAACATCCTCAAGAAGAAGCCCAAGATCGTGGCGCCAGGCACAGTGGCGCGGATTGTGGTGGAAATGGACCAAGCGGTGCCTCTCGAAGCGCCTACGCGGATTGTTCTTCGAGCCGGAGGCGAGACCGTGGCCGCTGGCTTGTTGGAGTAGATAGAAGCAGACGGTGATTACGTGGCATTTACTACATAGACAGTTCGTTCTTTCTTTTACTTTCTTGTGAAGTCTCAGAGGTTGACAATAACTCCTACTGGGTACTAGATAGCTATGTGCAGTGTGATGTCCATCTTGCCAGTCTGGCCTGAATCACGACTGCCGTGTCCGCAGTAGTTCCTTCTAGATTAGCCCTGTCAAACCCTGTGTCATCCTGACAAAACCAACTGAAACTGGCCTTAAACGACACGGATCTTGGACAGAGTGGCCGAAAGCAAGGGAAGCCTCCTGAGTGGAGAGGTATCCACTTTCCTCAAACTCGAGACCCGGGTGGCTTGTTTATGAGTCAAAGTGTTGATGATGAAGAGGACAAAGATGTAGAAGAGGACGGAGTAGGAATAGTGGACAGCCACCCGACCCCGCAGACAGGAATAAGGGACAGTTGTCTAAATCCTGTAGGTTGATCGCAATGGAACGGCGCAAGAATGCGCGGAAGGAGCAGAATTGGGACCGGAGGATACGGTGCAGGTGGCCAGGTCGTTCACGTACTGTGTACACTGGGCACAGTGACCAACTGGCCAGATCGGGATAAGTTCGAGTCTCTGCAAGGACGAACCTCGGAAAGGCGGAGCAAGCGAACAAATCGGAACGCGATTCTAGCAAGTTCGACGAACCGCCTGGAAAATTGGGCCGGCAGAATCCCGGGCGGTGTTCCTGCATGGCTGAGTCAGCCCGTGCCCTGAACGCGCTCTCCACCAATCACCGCGCGAGGAGTAACCTTAAAATGCAATACCCGCGAAAAGGCCAGCATGGCCGCTGCGCTTTCTTTGCCGCCGCCGCCCATCCCATACAAGAAGGAAGGAACATACAAAGCTGGCTGAAGCTCCCTCCAGACATTCTTTCTTTCTTCCTTTCCTCGTCGCCTTTCTTTTCACCCAACCTCCCTCCCCCCCCCTCCCTTCCTTCCTCCCCTTCACCCTCTTTCTTCTCTTTTCTCTTCGCGTGACAGGTACACACTGTTGACGAGAGGATAAGGGAGTCTCACATTTCGTGATCTCGAAAAACATCGCTACGTGTCCCTGTGGTGAGGACTGCAACTACACACATACATCTACACATACCATGGCGCGCGTCTCCGCTCGTCAGGGTGCGGCCAAGCCCTTCACGGCTTGGACCACCGTTTTCTACCTGCTTCTTGTTTTCATTGCGCCGTTGGCTTTCCTCGGAACCGCACACGCTCAGGATGACTCGTCGGTACAAGACAACTACGGCACGGTCATTGGTATCGATCTGGGAACCACCTACTCGTGAGTTGATTCTACAGGCAGAAAAGGTCTGGTGTGTGAGACGCGACCTCGACTAACTTGATGGCCTGCAGTTGTGTTGGTGTGATGCAGAACGGCAAGGTTGAGATTCTCGCCAACGACCAAGGAAACCGTATCACTCCCTCCTATGTTGCCTTCACTGATGAGGAACGTCTCGTCGGTGACGCCGCCAAGAACCAATACGCCGCCAACCCCCGCCGCACCATCTTCGACATCAAGTGAGTTGCGACTTTTTTGGCCTGAGTGGATTTTGTGGTGCTAACATGCTGTCTAGGCGTCTGATTGGTCGCAAGTTTGACGACACTGATGTTCAGAAGGACGCCAAGAACTTCCCCTACAAGGTGGTCAACAAGGATGGCAAGCCCGTTGTCAAGGTCGAGGTCAACCAGACCCCCAAGATCCTGACTCCCGAGGAGGTTTCCGCCATGGTTCTGGGCAAGATGAAGGAGATCGCTGAGGGCTACCTCGGCAAGAAGGTCACCCACGCCGTCGTCACCGTCCCCGCCTACTTCAACGACGCCCAGAGACAGGCTACCAAGGATGCCGGTGTCATTGCCGGTCTCAACGTCCTCCGTGTTGTCAACGAGCCCACCGCCGCCGCTATCGCCTACGGTTTGGACAAGACTGATGGTGAGCGCCAGGTCATCGTCTACGATCTTGGTGGTGGTACTTTCGATGTCTCCCTTCTGTCGATCGACGACGGTGTCTTTGAGGTCTTGGCTACCGCTGGTGACACCCACCTTGGTGGTGAGGATTTCGACCACCGTGTCATGGACTACTTCGTCAAGCAGTACAACAAGAAGAACGACGTCGATGTCCGCAAGGACCTCAAGGCCATGGGTAAGCTCAAGCGTGAGGTCGAGAAGGCCAAGCGTACTCTGTCTTCCCAGATGTCTACTCGTATTGAGATTGAGGCCTTCCACAACGGCGAGGACTTCTCTGAGACCCTGACCCGTGCCAAGTTCGAGGAGCTGAACATTGATCTGTTCAAGAAGACCCTGAAACCTGTTGAGCAGGTTCTCAAGGACGCCAAGGTCAAGAAGTCCGAGGTTGACGACATTGTCCTTGTCGGTGGTTCCACCCGTATCCCCAAGGTCCAGGCTCTCCTCGAGGAGTTCTTCGGTGGCAAGAAGGCCAGCAAGGGTATCAACCCCGACGAGGCTGTCGCTTTCGGTGCTGCCGTCCAGGGTGGTGTTCTGTCTGGTGAGGAGGGTACCGGTGGTGTCGTTCTGATGGACGTCAACCCCTTGACCCTCGGTATTGAGACCACTGGCGGTGTCATGACCAAGTTGATCCCCAGAAACACCGTCATCCCCACCCGCAAGTCCCAGATCTTTTCCACCGCCGCTGATAACCAGCCCACCGTTCTTATCCAAGTTTGTAAGTTGAATCGTGTCGATGTTTTGGTCCATCAGATACTAACTGGGTTCCAGACGAGGGTGAGCGTTCCCTGACCAAAGACAACAACCTGCTCGGCAAGTTCGAGCTTACCAGCATCCCCCCGGCTCCTCGTGGTGTTCCCCAGATTGAGGTCTCCTTCGACCTTGATGCCAACGGAATCCTGAAGGTCAGCGCCAGCGACAAGGGCACTGGCAAGGCCGAGTCCATCACCATCACCAACGACAAGGGCCGTCTGTCCCAGGAGGAGATCGAGCGCATGGTGGCCGAGGCGGAGCAGTTCGCGGATGAGGACAAGGCCATCAAGGCTAAGATCGAGGCCCGCAATGGACTGGAGAACTATGCCTTCAGCCTGAAGAACCAGGCCAACGACGAGAACGGACTGGGTGGCCAGATCGACGAGGACGACAAGCAGACCATTCTGGACGCCGTCAAGGAGGTGACGGACTGGCTGGAGGACAACGCGGCCACTGCTACCACGGAGGACTTCGAGGAGCAGAAGGAGCAGCTGTCCAACGTGGCGTACCCCATCACCAGCAAGCTTTATGGCTCTGCCCCGGCGGATGAGGACGACGAGGCGTATGGCCATGACGAATTGTAAAATAAGTTATTCTTAGAGGGATTTTTTCCGGAGTTTGCATTGCTTGATTGTTCAAGACCAACCAACCAGAATTTTGGGTTGATAGTTTAAATATGATACCTATCCTAGAAGGATGCTCTCCCGATGCTCTATACAGAATGAATGAAGAGGCTTACACTCTCGGACGGAAGTACTGCAGCAAGACCAAGTTTGGCTTAACTGATCAACTTTGATACTGAGTACGGCGGGAGTATTTGTTCAATCCCACCTCCAGATCTACCCTTACGAAGAAGCAGGCACCTCCCCCCCTCCCTGAGAGATATACTCCCTCACGACATCCACGATCACCTGATGATCATCCTCCTGCTTCAACCCACTGACCACAATCACGCCGACCACGCCATCGACCCCGCGCACCCGCACGGGGAACCCCCCGCCATGGATGGCATAATCATCCGCCACCGCCCCGGCATTACTCGACCGGAGGGCATACTTCTTGACGAACGCCGCCTCCACCTGCCCCTTGTCTGCATCACTCAGTGTGGCCAACAGCTTGTTGCGCATCAACCAACTACTCACCCCCCACCGCAACACGGTATTCCGCTTCCGGCGGACCCACACCTCGTTATCGGGGATCGTGCCGGGTTCCGTGGCGCATTGGAAGACGACGTGTGGGGGCACGGGTTGTGCGTCGGTGGAAGGGAGGGGCGCCGTGGTGAGCGTGATGCTGATGAGCGCGGGTTTGCGGGATGAGACGGGGAGGGAGAGGATTCGGGTGCGCAGGGCTAGGCCCAGGTTGAAGGCGGTTGTTGCGGTGAATGTTGGGAAGAGGAGGGCGGGGGAGGTTTCGTGGGCGGTTAGGGTTATTGGCTTTTTTTTTCTTTGTGGTTAGTATTTGTTTGTATGGATGGTGAAGGGTTTGGAGGTGGTGGTTTGGGGGGGTTAGGGGATCATGGGGGGAAGGTGGTTGAGGGGCAGAGGGTGGAGTGGTGGAGGGGTGGTTTTTAGGGGAGAGCGTAACGTACGTCGGTGCTGACTTGGGTGAGGGGTCGGTCTTCCATTTTGGTGGTTTGGTGGTTTGGTGGTTTAATGGTGTTGGTGTTTGGTATAGGGGGTTAGTCTGAAGAGTAAAAGCAAAGTCCCAGTTATGTGATCAGCCGGGGATGAGGGGTTTTATACCCTAGTCTTCTCTCCGCGTCGGGGTTCGCCCGCGGGGAATGGCATTGGTAAGAGCGTGGGATGAAGGAAGGTCCAAGACGAAAAAGTGGACAAAGTGGAAAAAGTGGGTCAGGGCCGATGACGTCGGAGTTGCGGTTCCGCGGGTCGGGATTGGAAGGATGAGTTCAGTTTGTTGCCAATGAATCATTTAGTATCTAGTTTATGTACAGATGTTGTGAAGGAAAGGGGGATAGAAGTGTGTACATGTAGTCATGTGTAGTAACTTACGGAGCTGAAAGGTGCATGCAGTGACAGTAACTTATAACTTAAGTTACAGAGTATCATCTGCATTGCTCCGCTTCTTCCCCTCTTTCCTCCCTCTCCCTTCTCGTCTCTCGCCTCTCGCCTCTCTCCTCACGCTTCGTCTGTCTACTTCTCAGTTCCCACCAGCACGATGCGCCACCTCGTCAAAAAAGCCTGTGATGAATGCATCGCCCGGAAAGTCAAATGCAGCGGCGCCCGCCCCTGCGATGCCTGTCGCCAGAATCCCAACCAGGTCAATTGCACCTACCTCAAACCCGTCCGGCGCAGAGGTCCCAAGGTGCGACGATGGTCTGATCCCAAAACACATGCACCCATTACAGCTCCCGACGATTTCTTTCCAACGCACCGCACTACAGTCCCCCTGGCAGCGTTGGCATATGTCGTTCAGCTCTACCGGCAATCCTCGTACAGCGTCTGGCCGGTCATCGATGCCGCCGCTCTCCTCGAGAAGCTCGAGTCGACGCCGCCAGTCGACACCCTCTGCTTAGCTCTGGCCCTCTCTGCCGCAACCATGGCGCAGTTGCAACTGTCACCACTGCGCATGAGACACATCACCGTCGACCGCACGATCTTGGCGGCCGAGTGCATGAGGCTGCGGGACGCGAGCTCCTGTCGCGAGCGCCCCGACGTGCGAGGTATCCTCGTTTCGTTCTTCCTGCATGTGTACCACGCCAAGATCAACCGACGCCACACGGCGATGACCTTCATACAGGAGGCCATCGCGGGGGCTAGGCTTTTGGGGCTGGATGCGGGATGCATGGCACGCGATGCTGACGTGGTTGCCAACAAGGAGGCGGTGTTTCTCCTTCTCTGGATCTCGGAGAGGTAAAGTGCGGCTATCCGGTGTGAAATGGCGGCTATTGACGCTTGCAGGGGCTATGCTATGCATCTAGGGCTACAACCGTCCTATACACGTCCCGTCGTGATACTTCATCTCGATTCCGAGGGTAACGCAGAAGTGAAGGGCTTACTGGAGCTGGGTCGGCTGTTTGCAACCTTCGATGTGACCTGCAGCGGGCGTGGAAGCGCAAGCACTTTGGGGAGTGCAGAATGTCTTGCAGAGGCCGAGGCCGCATTGGCAGTACTGTCTCCAGGGCAAGAGGGCGGGCCGTCAACGCGTCTGGCGGACTACTGCATCACAAAAGAATGGATGCGCACGATGATCTGGCAAAAAGCACTGGCGCAGCGGCTGCTCTCGTCGACTTCCTGCATCGAGCTCATGACCTTCCGCTTTCCTGCCGTTGTGGGCCGTTCTCTCCTATGCTCTCTGCAGGGGTTTGCCGAGTCGGACCTGCTCCCATTGGGTCGTGATCAGGTAAGCGCTGTCTGTTTCAGGGATTGAGAATCACGCTGAGAGCGGGCAGTTGTTGAAATGCTTCGAGGTGACCAACTCACTAGCAGATATTATCCTGCTGACTGGGTCGAGCGCCGTGCATCCGACCTTGCAATGGAGGCCGCAGGACTTTCTCCATGCTCTGTACCAGAAATTGCTGCCGTTTTTGGAGCAAGACCCCATGCTGGAGGCGTTGCTCCGGGCTAAGACTGCCGAAGCTTTGATCAAGGCTCCTGCGCGTTTGCTCGGCCTTGACTATGTTAATAACAGGCTTACAGGGCAGATTTTGAGGTGTCAGACGGAAGAGTCCGAGGAAGCTAATGTGGAAGATCCCTTAACCACTCCACGACGCATTGAATCGGCCATCTGATTGAAGTGTCTGTCTACCTAAACTGCACAGGATAGATTACACCTTCAGCAGGATTATTAATCACTCTGATATCTGGAGCACAATTCTCCCCGCAATATCGCCCTTCTCCATCTCCTCATAGACTTGAGGCAGATCCTTGAACGGCCTGACCTTAATCTCGGGCTTCACCACCCCACGGCGAACTAGATCCACTGCCTCCATACATTCTTTCAGTGATCCAACCAGATTGCCGGTGATCCGAAGCCCTTTGATCACAATGGTGGCGATTGGCGTTTGCAAGGTTGGACGTCCTGGGGGGATTCCCACACAGCTCAGGGCCCCTCCGACTCGTAGCATCTCGCACGCATGAGCGAACGCTTTAGCGCTGCCAGCGGTCACCACAGCAGCATGTGCACCAAGACCAGTGATCTCGTGAATGCGCTGCACCGGGTCCGTTGTGGTAAAGTCAATGAATTCGACAGCGCCCAGCTTGAGGACAAAGTCCCGCTTGTCACCGGTATCAACGCCAATGACAAGTGCTCCTTGTGCTTTCGCATATTGCACTGACCAATTAGCATCCTATGGCGTTTTGCTCTCTATACGACTCACCTGCCAAATGCCCGAGGCCTCCACCTGCGCCCACCACCACTAACCAATTGCCCGCCCGAATGTTCGCGTTGAGAACAGCCTACACTGTCAGCGATATACTCATGGCGAATGATGTGAAGTACCTTGTAAGCCGTCACCCCAGCACACAGAACGGGGCCAATGACTTTGGGATCAATGTCATCCGGCAGGATTGTCAAGTAGTCAGCATCCAACGCGATGTACTCTTGGAAGCTTCCATCCTCATGGTGGAGATGGTTGGTGCTTTTGATGCAGTACTGCTCGGTTCCAGCTAGACAAAACTCGCATCGTCTGCAGATCCGACTCGAGAATCGGATCCCGACCAGCCCCCCGACCTTGAGGTCTGATCCACATCCTGGGCCGAGCGTCACAATCCGTCCCACGCCTTCATGGCCGCCCACATGGGGTATCTTGATGTTTGTGATGGGCGTGCCCTCAGACGAGGCAGCCGTGCCGTTCTTCGTGTGCAAGTCTACATTTGATTAGTGGAAGGTCACCATAGGAAGCAGTGTACTCACCACTCTGGCAGACCCCTGTGTATAGCACTTTGGCTAGAACCTCATTGTGGCCCGGGGTAGGAACGGGGTAGTCCTCGCGGAACTCGATACTGGCTCCGAGTGCGTTGACCAGAGCTACGGTCTGGGTTCGAGGGATGGATTCCACAGTCATTGCTTTTTCCAACGGAAAGAATTGTTTATTATGAGCTCAAGGTAAGAACGTGTTCTGATGGAAGGTTTAAGTAGACCCGGCGGTCGTCCAATTTGAGCTTCAATCTGGTTCGATCTTGGGAGTTGGGACCTATGATGCTATTTCTCCGATTGGCTTGTCCTTGCATAGATTGAGGAGTGCAGATCGTATGTAATTCTCCGAGGGGCCCGAGCCTCGCATTCATGCAGGATGTGATGTGGTGGATGGAGAAGAGGTCAAGTCACGGGGTGGTTGCTTGCTTGCTCCCCGCCTTCTGCTCTTCTCCTCTCTCCCCTCACTCCATGCACATCATACTTCGCCATCGACCAATCTATTGACTACCCCTCACGGTGGCTACATGCATGCATCATGCAGCGATTCTCCGAGGTATTTCCCCGGATTTCTTGCAAAGCATGACAAGCTTCTGCATGCTGTCCAGGACGACTCTTGGAGTCTTGTATGGCTCCGTACCCGACGCAGAGGTTCGAGACTCCCAACTTCCATGCTGAATAGCCACTTTAATTAATGGCTTGCTTTTGACCTGAACGGTTCCTCCACCCTCATCTTGCATTGCCAGATTCAATAATGACTGCCTGTATAGCTACGACGGTCTCCAACACAAGCCATCAAGCTGCCAGGCTTGCCTTGCGACTATGGAGCACACATATCAGCTCAATCACAAATCCGTACCAGCGTGATTGTTGCTTCAGCCCTATCATTCGACAATGCAGACACGAAGAATATAGTGGGCTTTCTCAGAGCTGAACAAAGCATAAGGTCTACTTCGAAGAAATTTGAGCTGGGACAGCAAGTTGACAAAAAGGTTGGCTCTTTGTTACATCTAACAATGCTATTGTCCTTCCTCTTGACTGGTGTTTATCAAGAATTAACGACGATATAGACATCAGTTCCTGTTTGCAGCCAATCATGGAGACTATAAATGCTACAGAAGCAGTCTGCTTCGCCAGCTCACACTTCCATTGCCACCTCCGCCCCCCACCTCTGTTCTTGACACCTCTTCCGACACCCTTCTGACGCCTTTACGCATACGTGTTGTAGAACTCCCAGAATGATGGCGTCCAGTAGACCAGCAAATCCCCCCAATCCGGAGTCTAGCGAGCCAGCACCTCCCCAAAATCTGGACAATATGCCCGTAGAACTGTTCTGGCAGATGACCGAGCACCTCCCGATTGAAGCCCTGACCAGCCTCCGCACAGTATCCCGGGGGGTCAGCGCCAGAGCACTGCAGCCCTTCGCGCAATGTGGCTTGAGCACTCTTTCAATGACCCTCGATGCCCATGGCTACGACAAGGTGGACGAGATTGCCAACCACGAGTTCTACCAGAAATTGCCCCAGCGGCTGGCCATGTATCCGCCCAACGCCCCGTGCGACAGCTTCTGGACGGACGCGGCGCTGCGCAAGCTGGGCCAGACCCTGGCGCACCAGCTGGCGCAGTGCCGGGAGGTGGTGCTCTACTACGGCGCGCCGGACCAGGCGGACCGCATGGATGACATGCTGAGCCTGCACGCATTGTGCCGCATGCTGGCCGCCGGCCAGATTCACCTGCGCCGCCTGGTGCTGTTCCAGCGGCAGGCGCCCGAGCGCCGCCGCGCGCCCGAGCTCCTCGCCTGGCCCCGGCCGTACCTACCGCCGAACATCGCGAGCATCTGGCCCGAGCTGCGCCAGCTGCACGTCTACGAGCCCGAGGACAACGCGGCCATCGACTACCTGCGGGCGCTGCTGCCGATGATCCTGCAGAACGCGGCGCAGCTCGAGGATTTCAAGCACGTCGTCTCGCCGCGGCTGTTCCTCCGTGACTACGTGATTCCGGTGCGCGGCGCGATCTGGGCCGGTGAGGATGAGTCGGTTGTGCGGGGCCCCGCGCCGCTCAAGCGGGTGGAGGTCGTGGGCACGTACATCAACCTCGCGGACCTGATGGGGTTTCTGGGACAATACGGCCCGACGCTGGAGCGCGTGCAGATCTGCGTGACGTACGGCCACGGCAGCGATGCGCGGTGGTCGGAGGTGCTGGCGCATATGAAGGAGGTCTGTCCCGTGCTGCGGTATGTGTCGGTCGTGACGTGCCGGCGGTCGCTGGGCTGCGTGGAGTCGGAGGACCGGGATCGCATGTTGGAGGCATTGGATCGGATGATTGAGATGGCGGAACATGCGGGGTTTTAGGTCGTCCCGTCGCTCTGCTCTGGCTCTCGGTGTTCGGATGTCGATCGTAGATCCGCCTATTCGTCCTCCATCACCATATTCCATCCATCGTAAGTAAGCTCCACAGGATTGAGACTGAATCGTAACTCGTTCTCTTATTAAGTATTGAATTATAAATCCACGCTCCTTTCTCCATCACACTCACTTATGTATTATACGTCACTAGCTCAACGTTATCAAAATCAATATCGAGACAGAATCATATTCCATTCCAGCAAACAAAGACTATCAATCTCCCTTTCCAACCCAACCCATCCATAACCCCTCATGCACGACAAACAAGCAGAATACAAACCCCCAAACCTCTGTAAAGCAAATCAACAAACACCCCCAATCCCAATTCCGGCTTAAGACACCCCCCAGCTCGAGAAATCAAACACAAACCCCCAACCCCAACCCCACCTCACACCCCACAACCCTAACCTGACTGCCCCTCGGCGGCACCCCATCCTCCCAAACAATCGAGTCCGTCCCATTTCCCCCAGTGCTCCCAGTGCCCCCCAACGGCCCCAGCCTTACCCTGAATCCCTTGAACGGATCCCCAAACACATCCGACAGATCAAACCACACCTGCCCCGTCCGCTCGAGGTAGCTGTACGCGAAGATCGTCTGCGCCGCGCCCGTGTACAGCCCGTTCGGGATGGTGGTGAGCTTCAGGCTGATTCCGCCGGTGTGCGGGTCGTGGTGGTAGGGTTGGGTGTAGCTTGCGTTTGATGCGAGAAGGATTTCCGGGGGGGTGGTGGAGGAGGAGGAGGAGGAGGAGACTGCTGTCAGGTAGATGGGGAAGGGGCATTGGTTGGTTATTGTGGCGTTGGCGGGTTTGGGTTGATTCTGGTTCCTGAGGGGGGTGGGGGAGGCGGTTGCGGTTGTTAGGGTTAGGAGGGGGAGGAAGGATCTGGTTGGAAGGTGCATTTTTGGGGGGTTAGGGTTGTTGTTGGATTGAGGCTTTGAGGTGGGTCGAATAGGATAGAGATTCGTGGGTGAGGTGTTTGTGATGTTGGTTGGGGGATTAGGGTTGCGGTGAACTGGCTGGTGCTGGTGCCGATATTCGAGGTGGTGTTTATATAGTGGGCTGGGCTGATGGGGGTGATCACATCAACGGTGTTGCTTGACCTGCTGTACATACAGTACACACAGTACATACAGCTCGTTCTAACCAAGTTGGAAGTGTATGCTGTTGAGAGTGGACGTTTGACAGGTCGGATCCTCTGTACAATCCACTCCTGTATGTTTACGACATGGTTGACGTCAGTTGTAAGTGTGTGGTGCGACTGTGCTACTACTTTATCATGAGTTGTACAGAAGCTACAGTGGATATTCCAGCATTAGGAGTAAGCGACAAGTGAGGAAACACGATGTGAAGGTAAACAGTTCTAATGTGTCTATTCAATAAGAAGGTAAACAGTCCTGATGTGCAATACAGCGAGTCTAGCTCCAGCTATTCTATATACACCACCTACACATCTATCACGGCCGACGTGCCCAGCGGGATATTCCCCTGCCGCGCAACCACCTGCATATACCGACTCGTCAGCCCGCTCAAATGCACCGTCGTCTCGAACCCCGCCCGCGGCACGCTCTTCACGAAGCTCGCCTCCCCGTCCACCACCCCATAAATCGCCCAGTTGTCATACTCTGTGGCCCCGTTCCAGCTCATCGACACCGTCGCCTGGTCGTCCGACGTGCGGATCGACACCACCGCCGGCGGCCAGAACGGCGTCGCCTTCCACTGGCACTTGAACCCGCGGTACGAGGCCACCGCGTTGTCCTCGCCAAACTGCGCCGTCATCACCGCCCGCCCCTGCGCGTCGTACTCCTTGACCCGCGCGATCGACCCGTACCCCAGCACCACATGCGACGACTCCGGACTGAGCAGCTGGAAGCTGCCCTGGCTGACGCTGTGGATCACGTCCCCCGCGTCGGACAGCGCGCGCAGCGTCGACACCTTGTGCTGCACCAGGTCGACGTAGAAACTCAGCCCCGTCGTCGCCGCCACCGTCTCCGTCGGCGTGTTGGCGTTGTTGAACAGGCTCAGCACCATGCCCTCGGCCGTCTGGTTGTAGACGCGGATGTCATGCTGCCACGAGAAGACCGCCTGGTCGTCGATCTCGAAGTCGCCGGTGTTCTTCTCCCCCTGGACGGAGTTAGCCCTCACACAACGTATACAGCGCACACAGCAGACGAATTGCGCGAAGGTCAGGATGAACTTACACTTAGCCGCCACATCACCGTGCCATTATTATGAACATAGAAGCCGGACCAGTAATGCCGCAACGAGATGATATAGCCCTCCTCCATCAGCTCCACCGAATTGATATGATACGCATCCCACGGCTTCTCCTTGGTGCCATACTCCGCGCTGAGCCCCTGCTTCGAGCCCTCCAGCGGAATCTCCGCGAGATGGTCCAGCGCGCTCCACGCGTACACGATCTCGTTCGTGGCGATGTCGATCTCGAAGAACATGCCGTCCAGCATATAGTCGTCCGGCGCGCCGCCGACGGCCGTCAGGTCGTGCTGCGTGACGTTGTACGCGGTCACCAGCAGCGTGTTGCGGTCCGTGATGTGGCTCTCGTGCAGGTCGATGTACGAGTCGCGGGGCTCCGTGAACGGCGACACGAAGTCGCCCCCCAGCGTCACCGTGTAGATCTCGCGGTACGTGTTGTCGAGGATGTGCACCGTCCCGTACCCGAACCCCAGGTCCGTCATGTCCCCCGCCCAGAACGTCAGCACCTCCTCGTTGTACAGCCGCTGCGTCCGGAAGTTGGCCGTCACCTCCGGCGGGCCCTCGTACACCAGTTCGCCCTCTTCGTCGTAGATCAGCGCCGCCGTGCCCAGCCCCTGGTTGCCCCGCGGCCCGACGAAGATGTACCCCGGGTCCGTCGCGCCGGTCTTGGTCACTTTGAGTTGCGGGGGTAGGAACGCCGCCGTCCGGAATCCCACGTACGGGAAGTTGTCGGCCGCGGTTGATGTGGCCAGGAGGAGGATGAGGAGGTGCAGCGCGCTGCACGCGAGGGAGAGTGTGCGGATCATGCTGGTCGATTATCGGTCATCGGCGATATGTGTGTGTGCTGTAAATGAAAGAGGGGGGGGGGGGTAAAAGAGCGTATCCCCGAAAGGGCGGAGGTAAAGACTAGTCGAAAGAATGGCAGAAGTCAACTGTAAAGAAGACAGCGACGGTCAAGAAGAATATAACACATCGCAGAAAGCGGGGAGGGAGGGAGGGGGGAAAGAGATATTAAAACAGGGACGGCACAGAGAAGGGACGAAGAGACAGCATTAGAGTATAGTGAGTGGACTCGATTTGTCTGATCATCCCCCGGGCGGTGATGGATCTTGCCTGTTGCGGTAGGCGGAGAGCGGGCTAGACCCCTTGATTGGTGGTCGAGGGCCACCGGACGCGCAATGGATTGTCCACTTAATCTCCTGCCTTCCAGTTCGGTTATTGGAGGCGCATCGTGTAGAAGGGTCGTTGGTGGATGGCTTGGACCCTTGACGTACGTTGCTGGAAAGGCAAGCTCCATTATCTCTGCATGATGTGGGATTATATTGACAAGTGGCTTACATTTCAGTAGTGGAATTGACAGCTCGTGTCCGGTATCTTTGTCTAGCCGCCCACTGCGTGATATCATGATCACCACTTCAGCAGCAGCAGGAGATCCTTGCGTACCGCATGTACCCTGACATATTTGCTAACCTTGGATCATTGCGGTGATATCGAAAGCCAGACCCTGGCATGGACAAACACGTCTTCATATTGAAGAGTAGATTTTCATCCGCATGCCCTATACACTGAAAACCAAACCATTTCATCGACTGAACCCCGCCCATGATAAAAATGTCTCGACAAATACAATCAGTCTATAATTAATTAAATCTATAGTTCACGTCTATCATGATATACATCCAAGAATACAGAGTAACTTATATCAGACACATATACAGAAAAATTAAGCCTTGCACATACGGCCCGACTCCGACACGGTCCAGTAATCACTGCCCACACCCTTGAGAACGTAAAACACGTGGTCGGGATCCCATTTGTTCTTGATCTGGGTCAGGTTGTCGTAGTTGGAGCCGAAGAAGGTCTCCTGCCAGTTCAGCTGGTTGAAGTCCGCCTCGTTCTGGTACGCACCGGCACCAGGAGTGGCGGCCTCAAGCTGCGGCACAACCTGGTGGGTCATCTGGTACTGCTCCTCGACCATCTGAGACCAAGGGGCAGTCTCGTTCCAGGCAGCGCCAATCTGCATGGTCACGGCGGCCTTGCGCCACTCGGGGAAGATAGCGTTGGCGACGTCGTTGGAGCTGGTCACGTTCAGACCAACACCGACAGCGATGATACCCTCGCTGGTAATGTTGCGGAGAGCAGAGACCAAGGGGGTCACGTTAGAGTCCAGAACGGAACGGGGGATCAGGCGGCCACCATAGTTGTAAGTACCGACATCCAGGTTGCCGTAGGGAAGAGGGCCCATGTACTTCTCGTAGTGCTCATAGTACGAATCGTACTCGGTGTAGGAGACAGCATAGGTGATGCCCAGGTCGGTCAGGGCAGAGAGGAAAGGAGCAATGATGGTCTTCACCTCGTCGGTGGTCTTGTTGAAACCGGTCAAAGGGTTGATCAGGAAGATGCTGTTGGTCATCTCGTAGATGACGGTGGTACCGGCATCAATCATGGCAGGCAACAGCTCGTGGAAGCGGGCGACGGCCTCGAAGAAGACGTCAGTCGTGACGTTGGCCGCGGTGAACTGAACGCCAGCACCGGAAACGGTGGCATCCGGGTAGGCCTTGACGGTAACGGACAGAACAACACCGTAGTTACCGGCACCACCACCGCTGAGGGCCCAGTATAGGTCGGTGTTGTTGGTGCGAGAGGCCGTCACAACATCGCCAGCAGCGGTGACGACTTCGAAGGACAACGACTGATCGGCTCCCAAACCGAATGAGGTGCTTAGAGCAGAGTGGCCACCACCCTGGAGGTAACCTCCGGCAAGACCAACGGTGGGACACTCACCACCAACCACAACGTGGCCGTTGGCGTGGACAGCATCGAGGACCTGGAATCCCATGACACCGCTACCGAGCTTGTAGGCAGGGCCAGTGTAGGTGGAATCGGACCAGTCAACATATTCAATATTGTTCAGGTGGTGGGTCCAGATGGCCAGAGCACCAGCACCGGTGGAACGACCAAGATAGCTAACGCTGCTGTTAGCCGTGGATCATTATGTGTCGACGTCAGAGAAACTCACTCATGGCCAGTGTTCCGGATGACGATACGGATGTTGTTGGACTTGGCAAAGTTGATAGCCGCAACGACCTCATCGCTAGACGAGACATTGACGGCATAATCCACGTAGTTGCCAAGCACGCAAGGTCTATCCACGGAGGTGAAAGGATCGCAACTCTGGTTGGCGAAGTAGGATTGCATCACGGACGAGGAAGTGTCCATGCTGTGAAGCGGCGCGGAATTAGCTTTGTTGATGCGACAAGAGGTGTGCATATCCTTTGGGGGTAAACTTACTGGGTCTGCGGGTAGTACCAATTGCTTTGCAGCTCCTTGCACGCAGCAGCATCGTAGTTGGGAGCATGGCAAGGAGTACCAATGGGAACCGTCGCAATCAAGCGACCGTTCACCGTGCTGTTCAAGGTGTCCCAGCTGGACGTGGAGGGCCAGCAGTCATCACCAGGCAGACAGTGGCAATCGCTGGAGTCGGTGGCGGAGACCGTGGAAGTAAGAGCAGCAGTGGCTGCTGCCAAAGCCCAGGAAGCCTTCATTGTGAGGATGAAAAGTAGAAGGGCTGCTAAAAGATCGACTGGGATGTGAAGTCGAAGATGATTATGGGAGTAGAGGTGCTTTATACTTCCAGTTGGTGAGTACTAAACGGACAGACCATATCACGATCCATCCGACGAGCAGAGCTATTGGAAGCAGGCCATCTCGGAGATGTTCCCTAAGAGCGTTTAGTTCGAGGGGAACGGAGGATAGTGGGGAAGATCCGTGGTGCGATGCAGGCACAGCCAGGCAGAGAGAAGAAGAAGAAGAAGAATAATAATACTAATAATGTTGCAGGAGTCAGGTTAGTCAGTTAGTGAATTTAGTGAGTTTGGTCTCAACGATTTCAACCAGGAGAAGTGGTGGTAGAACCGAGGAACGGTGGACCAGTCTAGATAGCGGGACTCACTCAGGCCATTGAGTGTACTGTACCGCAGCTCGGCAAATCGGAAGTCGCTCAATCTGGATGGATGCAGGCTAACTGCAAGAGGCAAGGTGCCGCACTCGGCCAGGTGGGGACAATTTCCAGTGGTGGCCGAGGTCTGCCCACTGCAGTGTCTGCTTGCCTCCACCTGGCATTATTATTCCAGTTCCAGTTCCATTTCCGGCTTCCTATCTCTAGACTATCTCTTTCTCTCTCAATCTCTCTCTCTCTTTCTCTCTTTCTCTCGCACTGTGGCACTGTGCCAAGGAGCCATCAGTTGCAGAATCCACTTGTGCATTCCTCCGCTGTCTTCCGAGCCTTACAATTGGAATGCGGCCATATTAGGCTTTGCACCATTCCAAAAGCCAAACTCCCTGGGCGTCATTGGTGGCTGCTGGCAGCTGGCTACTACTAGGGCTTGTCTTTCACCATCCGGCTAAGGCGGGCTTGAATTTCATCCGGGCATCCCTGGAATTATTGAATAATATTGCTATCGGTTACGGCACCCGCATTGGGCAAGGCACCTGTCTCACGATGCTAGACCATAACTTCCAGCTGCTCAGCGCCAGGACCTTCTCTTCGTGTTCACACGCTCAGGGGTAAAGAGATTTCAAAACCCATGGTCATGATATCTCTACTAATGATAGCTTCCCTCTGGGCCACGTACCCATAGTCACGGACTTCCGACTGACAGCGGAAAACCTCCAAGTGAAAGAAGTCACCGATGTGTCTGCCTACCTGCTGCCGCATTCTCGACCTTGACCCACCACTGCTCTTTTCTCCTCAGTCCTCAACCCCCCTTCCCACACTTCTCCATGGACCCAGCATCCTGTCGAATCCAACGCTTGGGGCAAGGGACCATCCAGACTGGAGGTAGACACTGCAGATCGAGCACACCGACTAAAGGACTAAGATTTAACTTAGTTGTTAACGGCGCCCTAAAGATAGACTAGATTGGCGTCATTTGCACATGGTTTCTGGATTCAGTGCCATGTGGTAGTGATGATCATTTCTGCAGGGAGGTTAGAGTTCTCATCTCCTCGTGGTGATTGTGTCCACAAGCGTGGCGCCAACCCAGAAGCCCAAGCCCAGAACCACTAGACCACTAGACTACTATCGAAGTGACCGAGCCTGTCCTGCCCAGCGATCGGACTAAGCCGCCCATTGGGGAAGGGACCGCATTTCCACTGGGTTGCAAGCTGCCATGCTGGAGTTACATTGGCTGTGTCGGAAGGGAAGAGTTAGACTCAGAAATTGGAGGAGGATCGAAAAATCTGGCTGGGTGCTCGCCAATGTGTGCCACGGTTCTCGGACAGCGCCAGGCTTAAATTATCTTAACTACTGCCATGGCTGCTGTTGGCTGCTGCCACTGCAGTTGCTTCGTATTCTTGCTGCTTTGCTTGTCCTCGCCAAGTCACTGTTGACACGGCCACAAAACTGTATTTCCCCTGGTCCCGAAAGCTTATAAAACTGCAACCCCAAAGTCGGCTTTTTTTTCAAACCCTCCGGAGATATATCTACCTCGTATCTGGCACTGAAGCAATGAGGTTTGCCAGGATGTGCTCCCTGTCAAGATGAGTTCCGACAGTTCTTCGAATGCCGGCCCGGCCCTGTTGAGTGGTCTCTGGGCGGCCGTCGGCATCACCACATTCATCCTCATTCTCCGCATCGCTGCTAAGATTAAAATCCGTCACTTCCACCTCGACGATGTGTTGATGATTGCGGCCCTGGTAAGTGATTCCCCTCAATCGCGGTCGTTTTGCTATGATTTCACCTCTAATGGGATGTCGGTTCTGTTTCAGATTCTAACCCTCTCTTCCATGGGGCTTTTAACCAATTCTGTCCGGCATGGCTTTGGCAAGGACCTCGAGACCCTGGATAAGCCAGATCTGGAAGCAGTGTTGAAAGACATTGCGATTCAGGTACCGCTCGTCACGTTCAGCACTGGGATTGCCCGCTCCTCGTTCGTTCTCTATTTGCTCGGAATCCTTGGCGGGAAGAAACCATACCAGATCGCGCTTTGGACAGCCATGATGCTGCAGCTAGTCTGCAACATCATCGCCGCCGTTCTACCACTCAGTATTTGCCGCAATGTCCGAGCATTATGGGTTCCCGGAACGAAGACTACCTGCGGTAACACCGTTGCGGTCATTCACTTTGCCTATTTCCAGTCTTGTACGCATCCGATCCCCTACACATGTAATTGAGACTCTGGACTGATGGTTCAAACCAGCTGTCAACACCGCGACCGACTTGTTCCTGGCAGTTTTCCCTACTGTGATCTTCTGGAACCTGAATCTAAAGCTTCGCATCAAGATCAGTTTGATCATCCTGCTGAGTTTGGGTATTGTGTAAGTGGATCGTCCCTCGTTTGATCGGCTCGCGCTAAGACCGCACCAACAGGGCTATGATTGCGTCTATCATCAAAACCACCAAGCTCGACCAAGTTCCTAGTGTGACCAATGTTGGCGCGTCCGGAGGTGTGGAACTGATCCGCTGGGGTTACACTGAGAACGTGATCATCATCATGACCTCATCCATCCCTTGTATTCGACCGCTTTTGATTTCCTCTGTGAGGAAATTCTCCAGCAATGCCAAGTCACGCTCCTACGAGCTCACTGGGCCCTTCAGCGGCAACAAGGGCAATACGAAAAATGGCACTGCGCCATCACAGAATCAGGAACGGAGGGATGATGACGCCGACAGCGTCGAACAGATCCTGCGTGAGGCCTACCAGCAGAACTCGGCGCTGGAGGCCGGTCGTGGTATCACGAAACAAGTCGATATCTCGGTGGTGTCTGATGGGTCATCTTTCGGACGATGATCGATCGCTGAACAGCCTACTTTGACGAGACCATTCACTCCTTAGATTTTCCTTTCCTTCTTCTTCATCTTCTTCTTCTCGTTCCTATTCTCCGATAATGTCTTTTCTCTTATTGGCATGTGCGATATCTAGAATCCTATACTGATGATGATGGGCACGACTGTCATGGTAGGCAGTCTACGACTATACTTAATGAATCTGGTTTCACTTTTGGGAGCGTTTTATACACCTGAGGCACTAACATTGCCATTTTCCTGTTTCTGCTTGTCAGCCCTGTAGATTGAGATGGTGATGGCAGCGGGATTGGCTGAAAGCCACCCCCATCGTGTCATTTCCCAAGAGCAAGTGACAGCCAGCCGATGCCCTGAAAAGCAGGATGTCTCAGTTGTGAACCATGGAACCGTAGCGCTCTATTGGCATACGGAACCGTGGAGCGAGGGATGAAGGGAGGGAGGGAGGGAGGTCCAAGGGAGAGCGTGCGGTGTCTCCACCCGGCCTGATTAAACTTTTTACGCAGTGGCCACTGCGCGCCAACATCCATGAATCTATCGATCGAACCCGGCTCTACACCGGCCGATGCTTGCCCGAACGGTATATTGGCCCGTCTCTGCTGCGACAACTCGACAATGACCTGAATTTGGGGTTTGCGGAGAATGTCCCTATCTTATCTGCTCTGTCCTGCGATCTGCATGATCTGCTTTTTTTGGTCAGAGTCTCTCCGGGGACGGAGTTCAGCGGTTTCAGTTCTCCGGTGACTGGGGATAAAGAATGAACAGCGATCGAGCAACCAGAGACTTTTTTGTATATTTTCGGTAGAGACCGGGTTTTGCGCAAGGTGGCAAGGGAAATGAGTTCCGCCAGACTCCCGATTAGAGTTTGCTTTGTCTTTCTGGCCGGTGAATCGAAGCGTCTCTGGGAAAAACGCCTTCTGGAATGGACTGAAGCATCAAGAGTCGATAGAGGCAAACTCAACTAAAGAAGCACCTCAAGCTTAATCTACCAGATATGACGAAAGAGACCCGCACCCATGTGGTGCGAGTGACGATTTCCGCAGCTGAAGCGTATTCAAAACCACCGTTCATCCATAGTTTCTTCAATTTTGGTTTTCGGAACACATCCTTAATCCGTTCTGATCCGAACCCATATTTGTGCTTGTGTTTTGGATCTGAGGTCATTCACCCATGTTATGAAGATCCGTGCCGGAATTTCCGATCATGATGAGCGAGTCATGATGACTTCGACGCCGAAGGATTGAACGGCTTGTTGGTGGCACTTTTTCCAATTTCTCTGTGTCACTCAGTCGTATCGTTCCTGAAGTGTAGCCTGCATCCGGGGAGCTATGGAGTCAAGTGTCTCGTGCTACAAAGCTCGGCATCAATCGTATTACCCGCACTAATGGCGTTTGCTTGTTGACTGTTCCTGTTTGGCTCACCCTTATCCTCGTAGACCTTTCTCTGCGCAGTCGGCTTTAGGGACTGGGGGCTAGGCCCGACGATGCTATTCTCAGAGGTGGAACCTGCAAGGGTGCAGTAGTACCATCCTGGTGCGCTTCACGTTGGTGAGCTCGTGCAGGAAATAAATTAATAATAAGCTTGACTAGACTCAGGCTCTTCTCGGAGGCATCCGGACTAGTCTAGCCTGTCTTTGCTTGACGCCGACAGCCTCGGAGCAAGAGAGTACATGGGCTCCGTGTTGAAGAGTCCGCGGACCGTTTCTTATCCTCTCCTCGCCCCTGAGCCGAGGCACCATTGCAGCCTGGCGGTGTTCAGCCTTAGGCAGAAGTCGCAAGATCAGGTGACAAGCTTGTCAGTTCGGGGAAAAAGGGTGTGCCAATTGGCGGTCAGCTGTCCGCCTTCTTCATTTGACCTTCATATTGTACTTATCCTCATCCACAACCAATCACCCTACTGTTGTTCAAGTATCATTCTGAGGCCCGAATAATGCTTCTGGCTCATTATCGTGATGGGACAGTCAAACAGCCACAGAGTTATATCTCACCTTCGCTTCAGCTTTGTGGACGAAGGCTTCCCCTGCCAGGGCATCCTACACCAGATGAATCAGACCACCAGACATCCGCTTACTATGCTTCATCATCTTGATTATGATGGTTTTCATCCTCCACGTCAGTGATATTGGCTTAGAAATTGATTATCCATTTCCCTTTCAGCGGATCCAGTCCCAATTCCACTTCCGCCAATCATGTGCATCTCACATGTCGATCTTCTTGATTGCGGGGTAGTCTATCGATCGTGATCTCTTTCGATGCCAGCAAGCAATCCCAGACCAAAAGTGGTCGCTACTTTGATAGCTAATATTTCGAAGCTCCGGCTTCGAAGTCTTGTCTGAGGACTTTCGTCCAGATGTGAAAAAGCCACAGACTTCTTGCAACCCTTTCTAACCACTGTCACCCTGGCCAAGGCTCTTCATTGCAACCATCACGATGGCTATCACGTCATCGACACCCGGATTATGCCAATCCAGAACCAACCACCGGCCCAGAGTCGAGCGCATCAGGACTCAAGCTCAACCTCTCGCTGACAGCGTTTTCACGCTAGAGCTGCGTCTATGACTTGATAGCGGGGGACACGGCAGACAAGCCCTGGTCAGACAGGTCATACACAGGGGCCTTCCCGCACTGACACCGCGTTGTCTGTTATCTGATTGCGCGACAGGCAAGAGATATTTGGGATGACCGGACGGATCTCGAACCTAACATCATCGCCTAATCCAGCCCTGGCGCGAGGAACGCGCAAGCGAGAATCACGGAATGACAGGGGTATAACTTGAGCTTGCTATCATGTCCCACCCCTCAGCTGGTTCTATATAAACACCGTTCTTGCGCTGTCTGCTTCTCATTCTGCTCGGGGTATTCTTGACTTGAGTACGTTGATCTTGACCTATACACGAACCGGCCGGCTAGCGATAGAGCCATCACGATGGGGCGAAAGCTTGGTCTCTTCCGGGCTATTTGCCTTGTGTCTGCTAGTTGCATGGGCTCTTTCGCCTTTGCCTTTGACACGGGTGTCATCAGTGGGTGATACCATGCTCAAGCTTAATGATTTAATCTTTGGATGCTTATATAGTGCCTTACCTCAGGCGGCGTCCTCACCCTATCATCATTTCAGAATGATTTCGGATATACTACAGCTCAGAAGACCTCGGTGAATTCCAATGCTGTTTCTATTCTTCAGGCAGGCGCTTTCTTCGGCTGCTTCTTCACGACTCCCATTGCGAAGTATCTCGGTCGACGACTTGGGCTCATTGTTAGCTCATTGGTCTTTACTGTTGGCACCATCCTGCAGGTCGTCAACTCCCACACGCTGGGCACTTTCTATGCTGGTCGTGTTGTCGCCGGACTCGGAATTGGAGCTGCAACTGTATTAATTCCAGTGTACGCGGCCGAGATGTCCCCCAAAGAGTTCCGAGGTCGGCTCGGGGCATGCTTCCAGCTCTTCTTCACCTTGGGAGTCATGATTGCATACTGGGTGACATACGCTGTGGCCAAGGATCAGCCGTCCGCGACCAAACAATGGCAGATCGCGCTGGGTCTACAACTGCTGCCTTCTTCCCTCCTTCTGTTCGGGATGTTGGCCGTCAAAGAGAGTGCCCGTTGGCTTGCTTCTAAGGGCAGGATTGACCAAGCCCGCGAATCGCTCAAATGGGTCCGCGGAGGCGAGGAGACGGAAGAGCTTCAACAGGAGTTTGACGAGATCCTGGCCGGTATTGCAGAGGAGGCCCGGATTAAAGAGGGTTTTACTTTTCGCGAGCTGCTTCTCCCAGCTAACCGGTATCGCCTGTTTATCGCCTTTACTATCCAGCTCGCAGCTCAACTGACGGGAAATACGTCCCTTGCCTACTACGCGACGCAGATCTTCTCGGCGGTCGGCGCCGGCAATTCCAGCAAGCTCGTGACGGGCTTCTTCGGGCTGGTCAAAGTGGTCGGCGTGTGCGTCTTTCAGCTCTTCGTCCTCGACCGCGTCGGCCGCCGCTGGCCGTTCATGGTTGGCGCCGCCGCCATGGGCTCCTTCATGCTCATCATCGCCTGCGTGCTCGCCACCCACCCGACCAACGCCTCCGCGACGCACGCCTCCCCGGCCGGTATCGCCATGATCCTCATGACCTACTGCGAAGCCTTCAGCTACAACATGTCCTGGGGTCCGCTCCCCTGGCTCTACGTCGGGGAGATCTTCAGCAGTCGCATGCGGGAGATCGGGGTCACGGTGGGAGCAGCGTCGCAGTGGTTGTTCAATTTCATGATGTCGCAGATCACGCCGCATGCGATCGACAACATCGGGTGGCGGATGTTCCTGATGTTTGCCATCTTTAACTATGCGGTGGTGGTCTATGCGTATGTGTTTTTGAAAGAGGTACGTTTTTATTTGTTTCTTGGCTTTCAGATTGGCGTGTGGAATTGAATAAGCTGACTGGGTTGTTTTGGATTCAGACCTCGCAATACTCCCTAGAAGAGATGCAGCACGTCTTCGGTGGAGATAAGCCTCCTGGGGATGAGAAAATCGTAGAGACGGGCGAGGCGGGTCGGAACTCCGGGGAAGTACCGGAGGAGACGGGTGGGCACACGCATGTCACGACGCCGAAGGTGGAATGAGGTCGGGGTCAGTGGGGGGTGCATAGGGCGGGGGATGATTCCTGACCGTCGTCGACACATTTGAGCTCGATGGATCTCATGGCCTAGACGGTAATTAATGAGGATATAGTTTACCGTGCTATGCTTTTGCTGTGAGGGAAAGGACGAGTTTGCTACTCCACGCGTCTTTTGATGAAGTGTAGTGGTAGCCAGTAGGTAGTAGTCTGTGTGGCGTAGCCAGAGAGTAAAGTATTGCCAGTCAGCTGCCCAGCAAGCTGGATAATAAAAATAGTAAACAGGCGGTAGTAGTTAACCAGAATCAAGACCATAGATGCGAATATATAGAAGGCTCGAAGCGAAGCCAAGGGATGCTGGAGCGGATGAGGAGCTAGACTTGCTAGCCTGTAGCCGTCCCACCCACTCCCTGGCAATGCGGAGGAGGATTTTTGCTCCTTGTTGCTTCTTGTTCCACTGTGCTCCAGTGGTCAGTTTATGCCTCTCTCTCCGTGTTTATGCCGCCTGCTGGGTCATTGACTCTCCTCTATACCAATTGCCATTCTGCCGATGCTACCCCACTTCAATTGCGACAAGGAAAATAAAGCCCTTTATTTATATAGATTCTGTAAAACCGGCTAGACTCTGGTTAAATATTTATTAAACCTCTTCAGTCGTGTTACCACCTCAAACCCGTTGGACTGAAAGAGGAGGGAGGATCTAGGAGTTGACTTCGGAAAACAACTGATTGAGCCTCACCCACCCACTGTATGTTCGACACCATTCTCGCTAGGCGTTCTATAGCAGATAGGAAGGCAAAACTCTCCATCTCATTACTCGAGGTGGTAATACTCACAATTGCCTAAATCTCCACATGCGCTCCGGCACAATCCGAACTTGGCGTTTCTTGATATATGTCTGTGCTGTAGCTAAGAAAAGGGCTTGGTTGCAGATGGAAGTTGGTAATGGGGGTCAATGATCCATAGGAATTGGAGACGGACCTTGTACTGTTTATTAAGTTCTGGCATCTCCAGTCAGACAGTCTCTCATCACTCAGCCTTATCTTCGAACGGCCACGCTTTCTCCCACATGCTCCGTTCCTCAGGGGTCCTCGATTCCCGATCCAGAAACCTCTTCTTGGCCATTTCCAGTCTTCTCGCCATCTCCTCATAGTCACCAGGCGGAACAGCGCCATTCCACCCGGGATACACCCCTAATTCTTCGATCACTCGGGCTTTCCTCTCAACGTCTCTCTCCCATCGGGCGTAGTCTTCAGCCTGCCTCCCCAAGTCCCGCTCAGTGTAACTCAGAGGACACGCCACCCTCGGATCTCCGTGACCATCCACCCCGACAAGCTGTTTCCAGACCTCGTCCGTGGCCACGGTGGCAAGAAGTTTCTGGACATGTGACTCCCCATCGTCGAAGACCGATCCAACCAGACCCAGTAGATCCGACTGCACAGTCTCGTGGTACTTGAATGCATGCAGCAAGTCCGGCGCTTCCTTGTAAACCTGCGTCTCGTAGTAAAGCCAGAGGGTTTGAGCGAGATACAGCTCCCCAGCAGCCTTTTTGTCGGCGGGGTTCAGGTCGTGAAAATCCTCCGGAAGCTGAGGCTGAACAAATCGCTCAGGCTTCGGACCGTCATACTCGATGAGGGATGGGTGGTGGGCGATCAGGAACATCGGGTAGATAGGGACCGCTTGCCAGTCGATGATACTGGTGATTTTGGTGGGATGGTCCTGGTTCACAAAGACGTTGTCCAGATGAAGGTCGTTGTGCCAGATTATGCCGTTGTTGAGGGCTTCGTCCTTGGGAAGGAGATGTTGGTGTATGCGTAGGAAGTCTTGCAGGACGGATAATTTGGTTTCCATTCGGGGGTGGTACCCACCGGGTCCGTTGAAGATTCCCTGTTGGTGATCTCGAGGAAAGCTGGGGAGTTGGTAGATGCAGGCTAGCTCTCGCTGAACCAAGGCATGAATAGTGTCCTTCGTACACGGCCCTTGGTCATAGATAGGACGCTATCAGATTATGTGCGAGTAATCGCATAGTGGAGATTGTGAATATGAGCTTACAAGGGCCTCTAGGAACGTCGACCTCCGCTCTTTCATCGTCAAACCATGCTCGGCCTGTAGTTGGACCAATCGCAAAGGTATTATCAAATGCGATAGTCTCGGACTCTGCGATGTCCTCACGAAGGTACAACGAGCCGTGAGACGGAAACCTTCCCGAAGAAACTCGAGAAGTGATCGAACCGATTTGCTTAACGATAGACAGTTTGTCACGCGGCTTGAGAGTGTCCCACACGCGGCTCAGCTCAACACCGGGAGCCTTCTCCATCACGATGTACTCGGCGCCTAGCTTACTATTGCCGGCCCGGGAGCAATACATTAGGACTTTGGGGACCGGAATTTGGAGGTTCTCCCTTGCCTTCGTAAAAGTTCAAAGCAAACATTAGTCACACTGAATATGCTGAATCTCGTACTTGGAGCTGGGCGAGTTCTCACATATCGCATCGTTGCCACTTCTGATGCGGTGGTGTAATGAGTAGGACCTGCGTTTGGATTGGGGATCTTGACCACGAGCTCCGACCCATTCCGCATGGTCACAAGGAATGCCTTGTTGAAGTTCCCTTCGGGGAGTTTGGAGATGTTGGCGCACACGGCATTGTTGCCGGCGGCTTGCTCGGCAACGTGGATCAAAGCATCCAGGTCAAACGCGCGATACCTGCTTTGCAGCTGCTGGGCTTCGTTCCACATCCATCGCTGAGCCGAGTAGTTATGAAGATCTTCAGCATCGCAATCTGAATTGAGAAATCAAAATCTAGTGAGCCAGGTTCCACCACTACCCACGAGATAAGGGAGATAATACCTAGGGATATCGTTGCCGAGCTTTGCCATCCCTTAAACATCATGGACAGCGACCGACGTGTTATTGCAGGGAAACGCGAGCCACTAAGCAACGACTTTAAGCTTGAAGCCCCGCCGAGTGTTATTGACATCTCAACCGGGTGATGCTTTGGGTGATTAACAACGTAGTAGTATAGGAGAGTCCGTTCCACAGCAATCTCGATGTTGGACGGCTCTATTGGGTGCGCGTCACGTGAAGCACTGGCTTCTTGATTGTTTGGTGACGTGACTTGTTGATTCTCTTCGCACTTTCCTTATCAATCACACATTGGCCCCATTCGGAGGACTTTCTTGATGTATGCATATTGGCACTGTGGATGATTCTCTATCTGGGAATACCTTGAACCTAGGTAGGGGCACTGTACCGTTGCCTATTTGGGTAGGAACCCCGAATGAGAACAAAGACGAAGGATAGTGAAGTCTTGAGGCAGGAAGATGGCTGAATGAAGAATCATAAAAGCTGAACTGAGTAAGATGGCGTAAGTGCTGACGAAAGATATTGGCAATGCCCGTTGTCAAACACGATCCACGAGGAGCATCGAACCTTTTATATACTTCCGATGCATTCTTTGCTCGAGAAAGTCCGAAGTATGGGTCTTTCATTGGCTAGAACACGACGCAAAAGGCACTGGGTAGGTACCTCGACGCGCTTACTCCTTGTGGCTCCTGGCAAATGAAGTTGTCGATATCGGGGCAGACGCGGATAATGCTACCCCGCAACATATTAGCCGGATTGTGATCATATTCTATGTGGCTACTATCATTCTATCATGTACTGTACAATGTACTGTACAATATCCGACCAACAGCATCAGCAGCATACTTTTTTGTGGCTACTGACTGCCCAGTCATCGATCATTAGTGCTGGCTGACCCTAGTGAGGAGATCTCGCCTCCATCTTCCCGCATCTATTTCTTCGTCACTTCGTTTACGCATTGACACAGTCAGGGCATCTCTACTTATATCAGCAACAGGAATCTACGACCGCAAGACGGCCCAGTTTCTGCTGTCCCGAGCAAAAGGGATGATTGGGTGGTTCACGCACAGATCATGATAGTACTCCAGTCGAAAAGGGTGGTAAGCACGTCCGTATCTCTTCTCGGTTTGCCTGAAGAAGCTGATACGAAAATTGTTAAGCGTCGGTCTTCAATTTCTCACCCCTCTCCCATTTGGCCTCCTGTGTCCTGTGGACTCACCGATCGCTTGCCGGATGGAGTCTTGGGCGGTCCACGGAGGTCAGGCCCCTCGGAGCAGCTGACGTCCTCGATTTCTGTCAGGTAATCATAGTGAGGGAACTAACCAAGAACACCCGTCAGCTCTGTATCTCTTGAGAATGTACTCAGTGGGGAGGTACCAGTGATTTATCCGCCTGTTGGCGGTGCGGGTCTGTTGGGCCGGCTGCTACCAACGCAGTCAGCATAGCCACGAGATAGATGAGCTGCATCCTGAATGTGGGCAGTTGGGATGAGAACAAAAACTGCAGCAGAGAGGAATGAGAGGCACAAGGGTGAGTGAAGATAAACTGTAAAGCAAAAAGGTTTGCGAATTGCCGGACTTTCGGTAGTTTTATGTACCACGCATTGCAGCCATATCTGGGGAGTACTACGGAGTACCACGAGGAGATATGACAGATCCCGAATCATTCGTCTCTCATGCGGCAGCGTCATGCAGGCGGGACTAGGTAACTAATAATTGGGCTATGCATGCATAGCATCAATTATAGGTACAACGGATTTCCTAGTAACTATGCGTGCCAGCACAAAAGTGGGTCGAAGTATAGATTGGTCCCTGATGGTTTTGACTTCAATAGGGCCTTTCCGTCGCAGGGAAGACTGCAGATGCTAAATGACTATCGGTACTTATAACCAATTCCCTGATCAGTCAGAAGATCTTGCATGGTTTTATTTTCAAATTACCGGGAACACATAACCCAGGCTCTTGAGGAGAGCCTGCTTGCGGGACAATCCTCAACTTTAGGTCGCAGTTAGCGACACGGACTTGACCTTGGCCAGAAGGTCTCCCATGAACCGATCATATCCCAGAAGTGCTGCGATGTCCTCTAACAGCCTGGGCTGTATGTAGGGTCCGGCTGTACCATACAAATTGCAACATACTACGGAGACTACTTAACTATTAACTAATGCAGTTCATTGGCCCATGACGCCTTTCCGGTCTGACGAGCCTGTATCCTAGACTCGCAATCTACGACCATCGATGGTTAGTTCTAGGTGGAGCACGAGCTATTCTACCATAGCAGTCATACTTGCCCGTATACTTGTCGCATTATCAACTTCCAACTAAGTGCTGTTCAGTACAATACATATGGTCATAGAGCCGGCATCTACTCCGAGATTGCACCCCCCCCCTCCTTTCCCCCGTCACTTTGTTTCTGATGTGGTCCTCCGTACTGTCCAGTACATCACTTTCCCGGAAATGCTGCTCTAGTCAGTGGCAAGGTCTAACTCAGGCCAAATGCTGCCGTAAGGTTGGATTTCGTGGTTACATACGGATGCTTCCACCGATCTGCACCGCACCAAGAATATCAGTATCTGCCTCCGCCTCATTTTGTCTCCGGTGCGCACCAAGTTGCTGTCCAAATATTAACTGTCTGTTTTCCAATTACCTTCAATGCTGACTGCCTCCGTCACTCACCGATCGCTTGTCTGATTGTTCCCGGGACCCATGGATCTCCGACCTGCTAGCCCCCCCGACGCCCGGTGTCTTCGCCAAGTGACCGTAACCAGAGTGCGGGACCTGATTCAAGAATACTGCCAGCTCCGTATCTTTCAATGCCGTCTTCCGAATGAGCTTACCACAGAGTGATCCGCTTGCTGGCCCTGCGGATGCAACGGAGCGGCTGCTACCAGCGCACTAAGCATGGCCACGAGGTAGAGTAGTCTCATAATGTATGTCGGCGGTGGGTAAGGCACGAAGGCTGCAATATAGAACGAGGAATGGGGACGGATGAAGAGCGACTGTGAAGCAGGAAGTAGCTTATTGTTGGAGTCTTGGTGCTTGAAGAATCGGTGACTGCAGTCATTCAGGTCTGAGGATGCCTAGCACGAGCCTGGAGATATGACAGGTCAATTGTGAGTAGTACCGATGACTCACGCGGCAGTATGATGCAGCGGATCACTGGTAGTTGACCCAGTCGTGCATGGCAAGTTATTGAAAACGTACTCACCAGTGGGTATGCACTCACCTGAAACTATAGATGTGCACAAGGCGGAGAGTAGATCGAAGTACTGGTTGGCAAAGTGGTTGACTTCAATGATCTTCTCACCGAGTAGAAGGATTGCAGATGTTGATTGAATATTCATGGTCAATTCCCCGATAATCAGCCAGCAGATGTGACTTCTTGCATCTGACACCTCGACAGATCCTGCATGTTGTGGGTCTGAAGATGCTGAGTCGGTCAGTGCTTTGCTGATGACCAGCATCGGACTCTCCAGGCTGTCGCTCAGTTGGCTCAGTCCTCCATCGCCAACCTTACCTTCGGAGCCACAAACCGGTTCACACATCCCACGAGGGCCAAAAGTGCCGGAGTGCATCGAATCGTGGGAAACATACAAGAGCTACCGGCAACAGCGCCAGACCTCCACCGGCCTGACAGCCCGGAAGGCTTTGATCGCGAACCTCAAGAGTCGTGTTCCCTCGTCCGAACTTGTGGAAGACGAAAACCTCTACCAAACAACGGTGTTCACCGATCACTTTCGACTGGAGCTCGACCAGGAAGACATCCTAGGGCGCGGCGGCAGTGGATTCAATCTACGGTGGCACCTGGATCCCGCTGAGTGACGCAGCCAATCGCCAGTTGGATCTGCTGGGCCAGCAGGACGTGGCTGTCAAGGTCTCGCACGACCCGTGGCTGCTATGGGAGGCCCATATGATGGATTTGGTACAGGGTCCTCACGTCATACGGGCCACTGCTACTCTCACAATCTCTCAACCTAACGATACCCAGGCACAGGATGGAGCCGTCTATGCGATGGTCATGCCGCGGCCACGCGGCAGTCTGCAGTCGTGGGCTAATGAACTGCCGCCCGACAATCGGGCTCGGCAAACACTGCCCGTCATGCTGCAGATGGTCGAAGCGCTGGCCCAGCTCCATCGACAGGGCTTCGCGCATCAGGACCTGAAGCTCGGAAACATGGTGTATGACCGCACACCGACCGGGGAGATGCGTGTCCTGACCTCGGACCTGGATCGCGTCACTCGCTCGCGTCATGTTCGCGGCAGCGCGGGGACGCTGGGGTATCTCTCGCAGGGTAGGTCACAGTTTTCACACTCTTAATTTTCTCTTCGTACTGCTGTACGCGATCACGGTTGGGATGCTAACCTGCAGCAGAGATTCTACTGGGAAAGACCTTTGATCCGGTGAGCTCTGATGTGTTCGCGATGGGAATGGCTCTGCTTCACTTGACTTTCGATAGCATGTCTACTAAAGACTTTCGTATGCTGGCGTGGAGAACAGTGGTCGATGCCGCCAAGCCATCCAAGGTCAAACAAGCTTTAGTAGACTTGTTTGGTAGTGATGTGAATGAGCTTCCGCTAGATCTGTTTGCAAGAGCGTTATGCGAGCAAGAGGGGCATGACGAAGGAGAGTGGAAGCGTCGTATAACGGCGGAGGAGCTTTTGACGGAGCTAAGAGCGATGATAGACGGGGGACTGTGGTGATTCAATTGGTGCATAGATTATACTGAGTAGTAACTACAATCTGTAGAATCCGGATATATGTTTGCTTCGTTTGAGAGGGAAAGGCTCGACCTCGGCATTTCCTAATCGGGCGACTAGCCAGAATGCGTACCGCAGTATAGGTGCAGGTGCGTCATGATATACTCGTAGTCCCAAAGTCTGTGCCTCTGTACCTTGGGATGAGAAAGGTAGGTACCTGCAATGACATCAGTTAGATTAAGTTGATCACTGAGCATTAAGTACCATGAGAATCACAGAATTGGGGGGTTGGGGAATTGGGAATTAGGAATTGGGGATTGGGAACTACCCCGACCTCGGCATTCGCGCCGACCGCAATTCCCCGCATTTCCGCCTCCACACCGATTCCTCCTACTTCTCTGCAGCTTCATTGTCCGACCTCCTTCTTCCTCAATCGTCTCTTCCGGTTAGAGAACTCCCTCATACTTCCATGCCTGTTTAAATCTCACTCAAAGCTCGTCAAAACTCATTCGACACAATCAGCCTCCCAAGATGGTCGCTGCCATCCGTATCGCCCCCTCGGCCTCCACACGCGCCCTCAACCTCCTGCGCACAGTCCAGTACACGCATCCGCCCTCCTGTCCGTGCCATTCCAATCCCAATCACCATCATCACCATCGCACACCCACTCTCAGCGAACATGTCCGTCGTCACATGGCCACCCCGACAGACCCTTCGCGCCAGAAGGAATACGCCTTTGAGATGGCCGCCTCGAGCATCCGCTTTGGGCCGGGAGCCACCAAAGAGGTCGGCATGGACTTTGCCAACATGAAGGCGAAGCGGGTGTGCATTGTGACGGATGGGAACGTGGCCAAACTGGATGCTATGAAACAAGCTGTCGAGGGGTTGTCGCGGGAGGGCATTGAGTTCACTGTCTTTGACAAAGTGCGCGTGGAGCCCAAGGATAGCTCGTAAGCTCCCACCATCGTTTTCGTCGATTCGTGCAACATCTGATAGCGACTCAGAGTCAAAGAAGCGATCGCATTTGCCAAACCATACAATCCAGATGCCTTTCTCGCCGTTGGTGCGTATTTTCCCCAATTGTGTATCCCTTGCTAACCCCCGCAGGCGGCGGTTCCGTCATCGACACCGCCAAACTGATGAATCTGTACACCGTCTACCCCGAAGCCGACTTTCTCGATTTCGTCAACGCTCCACTGGGCAAAGGGCTGCCTGTCGCCAAGGCCCTCCGACCATTGATCGCCGTCCCGACGACCGCGGGTACGGGCTCTGAAACCACGGGCACCGCCATCTTCGATCTGGTCTCGAAGAAAGCCAAGACGGGGATTGCGCACCGCAACCTCAAGCCCACGCTCGGTATTTGCGACCCGCTCAACACGCGGACCATGCCGTCGGCTGTCCACGCCTCCTCCGGACTGGATGTGCTGTGCCACTCGCTCGAGTCATGGACGGCCATCCCGTACAACGAGCGTACCCCCCGTCCCACCAACCCGATCAACCGCCCGGCCTACCAAGGCGCCAACCCCATTTCCGACATCTTTTCGCTGCAGGCCCTCCGCAGCACGGTCAAGTACCTGCCCCGGGCGGTCAAAGACCCGGAGGACTTTGAAGCGCAGTCCCAGATGCTGTTGGCCGCGACGCTGGCGGGCGTGGGATTCGGCAACGCGGGCGTGCATCTGTGCCACGGGATGAGCTATCCCATCTCGAGCCAGAACCCGGGCTACAAGCACGCGGGCTACGACGTCGACCACCCGATCATTCCGCACGGAGTGTCGGTGGCGGTGACGGCGCCGGCGGTGTTCCGATTCACGGCGGCGTCGAACCCGGACCGACATTTGGCGGCGGCGGAGGCGTTCGGCGTGGACATCTCGAACGTGAAGCGGGAGAGCGCGGGCGAGGTGCTGGGGGAAGCGCTGGCGGACTTCTTGGTGAAGCTGGGCGACCAGCCGCGGGGATTGAAGGATCTGGGGTTCCAGCGGGGGGATATTGAGTCGTTGGTAGAGGGGACCTTGCCGCAGAAGCGCGTGTTGGATCTAGCGCCGAACTTGAACAGTGAGTTGGAGGGGGAGAAGGCTGAATTGCGGGCGTTGTTGGAGGAGTCGATGGAGTATTAGTTAGCTGCATACCTAGCTTGAATGCACCTGCCTTCTACTAAAGCATACCCCCCGGTCATCCCCGCATTCCATCACGCCTGCAGATCATCCGACCAATTCTCAATCTTTTCATATAAGTAGGTAGTACTGCACACTTTCTTTTCCCCTTTCATCCACTCCTCAATTCTCCCCAATTCCCCTATTCCCCAATCGCCCAAAATGCACCCTCCCCTCCCCATCCCCGTCATCCCCCTCTCCTTCTTCACCCTCACCCTCACCCTCTCCCTCTCCCTCCTCCTTACCCCCCTCCCAGCCCACGCAACAACAAACCCCCAAACCCCCCTCGAACAAGACCAATCACCCCCCCAACAGAATACAGAGAAGACAGTCAAGACAGGCAACCCCCTCCCCCTCCCCGGCCCATGGCCCTGGTACGCCGACCCAGAAGCCCACCTCTTCCCGCACACGGGCCCTTCCTCCACCCAGAACTACTGGCTCTACCCGACCTACAGCGCGGCCTACGAGGAACAAACCTTCTTCGACGCCTTCAGCTCCCCCGACCTGATCAGCTGGACCAAACACCCCACCGTCCTCAACATCACGCAGATTCCGTGGTCCACGAACCGCGCCGCGTGGGCGCCGTCCGTCGCCCGACGACCCATTAAAAAAAGCAAGAGTGCTTCTCAAGCCGGCGACAAGTCCAGTTCCAGCGCAGACACAGACAACCCCCCTCCCGAAGAAGCCCCAGAAGGGGAGTACGAGTATTACATGTACTTCTCCACCGGCGACGGCACGGGCATCGGCGTCGCGCGCTCGACCACCAACTCGCCCGCGGGGCCGTTCGCCGACGCCCTCGGCCGACCACTGGTCAACGGCACGGTCATGGGGGCCGAGGCGATTGATGCGCAGGTCTTCGTGGACTATCCTGCCCCAAATCAAAACTCCGGGGGTTCTGAATGGGATTCCGAAGAGGGCGCCGGGACACCCCGCGTCTGGCTGTATTTCGGGGGCTGGGGGCATGCGGTCGTGGTGGAGGTGGATGCGGAGAGTATGACCGCCCTGAAGGGGCAGTTTGTGGAGATCACGCCGCCGGAGTATGTGGAGGGGCCGTGGGTGTTGAAGCGGAATGGGGTTTATTATTTTATGTATTCGGTCGGGGGGTAGGTTTTCCCTTTTCTTTTTGGGGGACTGGGCTGGATTGGGCTCAACTGACTGGTTTGATAACGTACAGTTGGGGTGATAACTCCTACGGCGTCAGCTACGTGACGGGTCCCTCGCCGACGGGGCCGTTTACCTCCACGCCGACGAAAATCCTGCAGGGCAACGACAAGATTGGCACGAGTACCGGCCATCACAGTGTGTTGACGATTGGCGAGGAGTACTATATCGTCTATCATCGACGGTATCCCAACGATACGGCGCGGGATCATCGCGTCGTGTGTATCGATCGTATGGAGTTTGATGCGCAGGGGAATATCCTGCCGGTGAATATCACGCTGGAGGGGGTGGAGGCGAGGCCTTTGTGATTGCTTTGTTTTGAGATGGTGTCCTGGGGGGTGAGGATGTAGAAGTTACGTTGTGTATAGGCTACGCTGTGTATACTTGACCTTCCTCTCCACGCAAGAGACAGGAAGTGTCCAGGTGGTTATAGAACTACGTGTATAACGAAGTTCCTATCCAAACAAAAATCCATTCGCATCTCATAGCAGGTACTGCAAGGGTATCATTTCAAAACATCGAACTCCGCTTCTTGCTCAACTTCGCCTCATCCGCCGACGACCGTCGTAATCGGAAAAAACTGCTCTTTTTCGGCTGCAGCGCCGGTTTCCCTTGTTCCTGTTGCTGCTGCTGCTGCTCCGGCGACAACGAAAAGCGCACCACCGACTGGTGCCGCGGATCCACCCGCCCTGCTCCATGAATCCGGGGCCGTCCATCCTGGTACGGATAACTGTGCGGCTGTGGCGGATGCGCCGGCCTCAAGGGCAGACTCGGTGCAGGAGCGGCAGCAGCACCACTCATCCGCGGGGGCAGCGGGCCCGGGGCCCCGGACGCCTGCATGCGCACGCGCTCCTCCTCCTGCCCGTAGATCCTCTGCAGACGGAGCGTCTCGCGATCAATCTCCGCCTGGCGCGCCGCCTCGCGTTGTCGCCGCGCCCGCTCCTCTTCCTCCAGTAGCAGCCGCGTGCGGCGCTCCTCCTCTTTGCGCCAATTCTCCGCCGGCGATGCCGCAGGCTGTGATTGCGGTAGGGGTTTCGACAGCTGTTGCGATGACTGTCGTGACGTCGGTGATGATGACGACGCTAGAGGCGACGAGGGCGAAGCATTCAAAGCCCCCGGTGCTATAGCCACCGAGGACCCCATCGTCGTACCAACCACAGGTCTCTGCTGCTTAGCTGGCGCCCCCTCCCTCCCTCCACCCCCAGTCCCCGAAACTGCTGCTGCGGCAGGCCCAGACTTCCCCACCCGGAATGCCTCCCGCAACCCCTGCGGCGCAAACCAGACATCCCTGATCGTCACGGCGGCCAACAACAAGACCACCTCCAGCCCCTTGAAATCCTCCATCTCCACCCGGTAGAGGTTCGGCTCATACAGGGTCAACTCCTTCAGCGACTGGAACATGGCGACGGTGATATCCGGCTCCTTCGCCTTCATCTTGGACTCCGGAAGTGTCGTCGTCTTGCCCGACAGCACGCACGTCAAATCCTTGCTCAGCTTGCTGTCCTTGCGCCACGCGAACCGCAGCTTCGGGGTGATGTCGGCGGAGGCCGGGTCGGCCTGGGTGCGGTCCAGCCGCGACGTCGACGGCTGCCGGAAGCTGTGCTGCGGCATCTCGAACCACCAGATCGCCGGGCTGTTCCAGGACTTGGGCTTGAAGTGGACGGTGACGGTTTGGTCAGGGTTGTACAGGTTGATGGTGAAGGTGGTGGGGAGGAGGGGCTCGGGCGCCGGGGTGGTGCCGTTGTTGGCGCGGATGGCGTCGGCGGACAACGAGGGCGTCGTCCATTGCGGCAGGATCAGGACCTCCCCGTACAGGATGGAGGGGACGTGGGCGTCGTAGAGGGCGGCTGCGTAGCGGTTGTGGGCGTCCGCCGGGGTCGGGGTCGTGGTCGTGGTCGGGTCCGGGTGTCGCAGGGTGTAGGTCGGTTGCGGGTCGTTGCCGTGTTGGTAGAGGTGGATGGTGGTTTGGTGGGGGGTTTGGCGGGAGGGTTTGAGGTAGAATGCTATTGTAGAGGGTTGGTCAGTCAGTCAGTCAGTCGCGATGTTGTTGGGTTCATTGTGCAGGTTGTGCAGGTTGTGGACGGGCGGGTATACAAGGGAAGAGCATAAGAAGGCAGCAGACATACTAGGGAGGTTCTCGTCGAGCATGGTGCTGGTTACTTCATTCACCGATCATGAAAAGATTCCAAACGAAGGTACCAATAGACTGGATGCCATTGGAGAAGTTATATACTCGACAAAAGAGTGAACGAGTCTCGGAGTGTCGGTCTGGATCTTGTTGTCTGGGGATTGTTGGATGATGAAGGGAAGGATGAAACACAAGCGCGGGAAGGTATGGGAATTGGCTGCCTCAGGCCATCGGGGCACTGCTTTGCCCCACCCGCTATTAATAGCTTTTTCTACTACATATGTACGGACCGACTCACCAACAGGTCAAATATCGTCAGTATAGCTGACATTCATTCCTGACATCTACATAGGCAACAAGAATCCTGCGGGCAGGATTATCGTTTGTTTTTCTTTTTCCCAGACAAAAGCAGGATCCGACAAATAGGCACCATGGTTTCTAGTCGCATTGTCGAATAGAAACCGCCTCTTTCTGCGTGCCGACATGCCGATGATTACTGTCTTCGGCTACGGTCCGGGCTCCCTGTCGCCAACCTAGAGCGGAGTTCTCAGTATAAGCCTTCTGATCCCAGGCAGACGCATATTTCAATGTACTGTGTGGACGGTGGAGTTTGATCAACAGGCGGTGGAGTGTGGCTTAGTGGTTATTTGACCGAGTACATCACTCTGCATCCTGCCAACATTCTCTCGGAGGATAAGGCATACAGCCATCACTATAGACTAGAGGTGACGCGACATGCAGCAAGGAGTCCAAATTTCTACACTGGCTGCTTTATTCTTAACGAAAGAAGAAAATATCACCTTGTATTCAGACTCATTTATTGGGAAAGACGGGGTCGCGCGCATACTACCTGATAATCATCCAGATATATCAAGGATCGCACAGATCCCACTAGATAACAATCACCAGCTGCATCAAGCCACACACACCAGCTAGATCTCTACTTATGCATGTCACGGCCCCTGCTCACGGCAGACAGCCATTCTAGTAGACTCGTCTTAGCTTCGCCCCGTGGAGAGGCTACTAGACCCCAGCACCGCGGTGAGGTGCGAGTCTGTTCGCTGAGGGCCTGTCATGTTAGCTGGGGCTTAAGAGGTGGAGCTTACCTGTGGTCAAGTTGTGTAAATCGAAGGAAGGATCGAAGGAGGGAGGACGTTCGGAGGAGGACGCTCGGACGGAGGACGGAGGATGCAGAGTATCTTGGTTAGGTTATAGTCTAGTATAGTATGGTATGGTCTCACCAAGGATACTCCGGCAGTGGCGTGAGATCGACGGAGGGAGGGAGGACGGAGAAGGAGGACGGAGGAGGATGGAGGAGGACGAGGCATGAGAGTCTCGAAGGCGAGGGTGTAGTATAGTCTAGTCTAGTCAGTGTTGTATCGACACCTCACCCTCTCATGCCTCGAGGCGATGGAACAGACGTGTGTCTGCGGTCTCTCATAAGGTCAGCAAGGTCAATTCTTCCAACGGGGCTACAGGAGCCTTGGGTGTAATAAGGAAGCGGAGATGCCGTCTCAAAGTCTGATCAGATCAGTCCTCGGCGTGACATCTCCAAGGATACATGAGTCTGAAAGTCAAGGGGAAGAGAAGGGGGGATGAGAAGAGCGCAAAGGTGAGAGGAGAAACATGGGGATGTCGGGGTAAACAAAACCAGTCATATTGATTTTTGTGATTCACGCAGCGTGGGGAATCGTGTGTTACTGCAAACAGTCAATTAGGGTCTGGGTTACTGAGCTGGATGGACTTTTATGGACAACCTCATAGACAAAGACATTCAGTACGCTGTTGCTGTCTTTATCCTTGAAGTTTCTTGGAAGGGACAATGCTATTGTTCGATCATGATCAGCGGACCAGTGCACATAGACCAGTAAACAAGGGATTCTTTGCTGCTATATAGTCTTTCTTTCATGCATTATTTACTTTATCAATGATCTTTCAAGAAAACCTCTCTCTAAGTGTAAAGTCAGGCAATCTCAATCTAAGCGCGAACCCCATCTATTTCCTTGCCCTCGGGCACTTTGGCAGCCTCACGCTCCGCCGTACTCAGCTGCAACCCCTGATCATCCCAGCCCTGCGTACCGATCTTATACAGCATTTTCTGCTGCTCCCGGCTCGGCGTCGGGCCCGACTTCCCACGCCGCTGCCGCGACTCGAGAGTCTCGACCAAGGTTGCATTGTCCCCATCCAGCGGATATCCCTCGAGATCATCTCTGTCCTCCTTCTCCGAGAACACGTACGTGCGGTACTCCGTATTCGACCAGCCAGTTCCTGACCCGTGTTAGCTTTGGTCCGAATCCCAAACAAATGCATCATGACCACCTACCCTGGAACTGACTGCTATCTTCCCAGTCCTCCGTGAAGTAGTGCAAGAACCCGCCATGCGTGACCAGAACAATCTCCTTCTCCGGTCTACCCTTCAACCACCGTCTCGCCGCACGGGCTCTATCCTTGATCGCCTTGTTGGTGGGGGCAAATCGACCGGACTGTATATCCCCCCCTCTCCATTAGCACATCTGGTCATCCCAAACAAAAAACGAACAGGAACAAATTACCTTCACGTTCCAGCCTTCATAGACCAAGCTCAAGTCCACGGGTAGGTGCTTCTCCTCCATCTCCTTGCGCAGAACGTCCGGGTCACTGCCCGTGTCGCACGCCACATCGCTGGTCTCTTGGGCGTCTGGGAGAGCAATCACTTCGAGACCGGGACGAGCCTTGAAGACGGGCTCGAAGCTCTGGAGGGCGGTGTAGATGGTGCGGCGGAGGGGGGAGGCGGTCACCAGGTCAATGTGTTGGTGGCGAGGAAAAGTATCGCGGAGGGTGCTGCATTGTTCGTTGCCCAAGTCGGTTAGGAGAGGATCGTGGATGACGTGGTTGGCGGTGCAGAGGTTATGGACGCCCTGGGCGGAAGGCGTTAATCATAGGCAACTCTCGATTCGAGCAAACTACGTACCTGGGCGTGGCGGACGCAGTGAACGATTGGTGGCATGGTTGATCTATATGTTATAGGTAAAATTGTGGTCTGAAGCGGAAGGATCAAGGTCAGCATAGAGTCAGAGCAACGTGGGGTAGCGGGGCTGATAGTGAAATTTGGATAAGGAGGGGAGACGCCACAATCTGATGCTGTAGATGAGGTGTAAACTTACTTCCGGTATATTTGTAGGTATAAGAATCAGTTTCAATAGTCTATCCAAAGGCAGAAGAAGCGGGAAATTGTTCGCAACAAGGGGCGAAGATCAAATTGAGGAGGAAGAGAATCAGAAGTTCAAGAGAGGAGAAGAAAGATGGATGAATCTATGCCGAGAAAAGAGCCCGAAAGAGCGGGTACGGTACAAGTGGCGGGCCAGGGGGGGCGGCGAATCACTTCCGCCCACGCCCGCACACCTTGTTGGGTACGAGTACTTTCTTCTCCAACCTCCTAGTACTGAGTACTCATACAAAGTTACGCAGTCTTATATGATTACTCATTCTACCGGTGGCAACATTACAAACCACGAGTCTCTCAATTATAAGTATATCTATGCACTATGAGTAAATCCAGTTCCCATATCCACGATCCCTAGATAACGTTAATTCCCCATTGTCCCCACCAGCCATATGCCTATAAAAACCCGGGTATGTATGACCAGAATGAATAAATACCAAGAGTACATAACAACTATACAGCTCCCCGGGGTATGAATGTTATGTCCTCTCAAGCAACGCCAAATCCTCGTGCGTTTTCCAACGCTTTGCTCAGCTTCTCCTCGAGAATACTCCTGGACGAGTATTCGGGAAGCAGTAATCGCCCGAAACACGTCAGACTCGTGGGAAGGCGCTGCAATTTGTCAGTCCAACTTTACAGTCGATAGTCGACAGTCTAGCGAAAGGAGCAGTGACTTACAGCATCTCCAACTCCGTTCTTCTGAATCACAAACATGATGCTCGCAATCCCATTGACCGGCACCCGGTCACTAGCCGTCACAAACTCCAATAATTGTGCCCTCTTTTCCGCAGGGTACCGTCGTACGATGCTCCAGAAGTCCCGGATCACCCGGTGGCTCGCGCTGAAACCGCCTTCGTACCGCGCGTGACGCTCCAACTCCCGCATGTCAATCGTCTGGAACCCCTCCACCACGGTCTTGAATGACTCGGCAGTGAAGATCGATAGCGCGGTCCGGTCCAAACAGGTGTAAAACCCCTTGGCAAAGGCTTCGAACTGTGGCCGGATGGACTTGTCCGTCAGCCAGAAGATGTAATCCTTCACAAACTGCTCGCGATTACCGTTCGTCACGAGACACGCTTCCTCTGCCGGGGGAGTAGGCGACTGAGCCGCCAGCGCGGGCAACGGGTCAACAGACTTGCCCACGTCCCGATACGACCCTGCCGTTTCTGCCGCCATAGATGAGGGGGGACTCAAGTTGACGTGGTCCGTGTAATGACGGACCTCCGACCATGGCGGCGAGTACCCGAGAGATCGAGTGCCGGTTAAGGGTGGTCGGAGGGGCAGGAACGGTGTCGGCCACGGGGCTTCCTTATCAATCTTCTGCATGTCAACCGTCTCGACGTTGCCGAACACCTCGTAGCTGAACTCGTAGGTTCGCAGGAAAATGTCTCCCACATCACCCTCCTCCCACGCGAGGAGGTCCTCCAATCCCTTAGTGAGCTCCGGCCAGCCGTCTTGAATATGGTCCAGCTGCTTGACCTTGAGTCCTAGCAGCTTTCGGTAGAACGCCGTGGGAAAATTGACCGGAAGAGTGAGCCCATTGTAGACGGCTAGGGACATCAGCAGCCCAAGGAGCTCGAACTTGTAGAGTGGCTCCAAGGAGCATGGCTGGAACCAGGAGATGCGGGTCCGTCCGTCCAGCGTAAACATGCCGTACGCTGGATCCAGAGCCTCTGCCATCAAGACACGGAAGAATTCCTGCTGGACCCCGCCGTGATCGAGGCCTTCCTCACCCTCATCCATTCCCATTTGCACTTTCAGAGGGCGCATGAGCTCGCGCCTCTCGCGCCGCCAGAGCTGGTTGAGCGCGTCCGTGAGGACGCTGTCTCGGCGCACAGTGAGAACGAGGTAGGTGGTCATCGACGTCTTCATGCGCGCCAGCAGGCCGACGTCATCTTGAATATGGATGGGCCCAAACGCAGTTTGTGTCACGTGCCTCGTCGTCGTCAACGCCGCTTCGTAGTATTTTGACATGGCCGCATAATTCAAGGCGCGGAAGTAGATAACGAGTGAGGAGGGCGGAAACAGAAACGGATATGATAGAAGATGCATGGTCTTGTTACTCGGCAATCGGTTTAGCCATTCCACTGGCATATCCAGGGGCTCCAGCCTTTCGGCAAGAAATGAAGTGTGAAAGTCTTCCGGCACAAGGCCGAGGCGGTTCCGCTCCTTGTACAACTTGGCCAGGATCTGCACAGCTCCGCCAGCAGAACTGCTCTTCGAAATTTCGGGATTTCCATCCCACTCCCGCAACAGCAGAGTCCGGAGCCATTCGGCGACGAATGATGGAGCCCCGGGCTGGGGTTGCTGCTCCTGAGTGGTGCCGTCGGGTGACATTGCTTCATATTCCTCAACCAGATTGTCCACAAGACGGTCCAAAGCGCTGTCCTTGCGACGTTTGGGAGAATCCCGCGAGTATACATGGCGTGCTTTGGAAATCTCGTTGAACGCCAGGCGTGCCGTGAGACCCCGCACCAGGCGATCAACCAGTCGTAGAGCAAGCTCATGCTCAAACATGTCGATAGTCTCGACGATTACTCGGGATCTGGATACAGAATGCTTCTGCATTTCTGAGCCAGATGCCACGCCCCCCCCAGCACGCATATGAAGGATTGCGCGCCATGTAGGCGCATCGACCCTAGGTAGCGAGCTCGCGAGAGCGAACATGGTGACTGTCGCCACATCCGCAGCACTGGCATCTGTAAGATGCTCCATGCCCACTGAGCTGGACCGACGAAGGAGAGGAGCAGGCATAGAAGCGGACGTAATGGAGTTGCAAGACGAACGACGCGAACGTCTGCCCGATGCCGATAGCTCTTTTGGCGGCACAAACAACGATTCCATCGCACCCCATAAGCTGTGGAATACAACATCTCGGGAACAGATACTGAGTAATTTATGGAACGATGGCTGTAGCTGTCGAAGATCAAGGTTAGAAGTTGCTTTGCTCTGATCCGCTTCGGATGAATCAGCCGCATGCTTCCGAAACGACCTCAGTATCTGTTTCGTGCTGCTCAAGGTGAAGAACACGCTCTGTGCGATGAAACTGTAAACCTGTCGCTGTCGGGAGTTCGCAAAGCGCCATTCAGAATCTTCAAAGCTGCCGGTGAACTCTATGTAGGCGAGCTCTTTCCTCCACCGTTCCTCCTCATCCTCGGAGGTTGCCGTCATCTGCGCCAATCCATTCACCACCTCGCTATTAAGATGGCTCACCGACTGGACAGCCGTTGCTGACTGCTTTCGGCTGGGGCTCCGACGGCTGGGCTTCCGATCAGTAGGTGATTGAGCTTGCGAGGGAAGATACTCCTCAACAGGCGGGACCGGATCCAAGTAATCGACAAACTGAACATTATTCAAGTATTTTGCTCCATCCCATGACACTCGCCGCTCTTTCTTCTGCTGCAAAGCCAGGTCAATGTTATCCATGTCCCCGACTCTCCCCCGATGCTTTTGAGGACGGTGTCTCAAGGCGGGTGGTGAGGGCACATTGGCCGATCCATCGTTATCTGCATGTGCGTTGACGGGGATCTTGCGCGCCGGTTTCAATTCATGGTGGGACTTCTCATCCAAATTTGCTCGTCCACTCCGACGCCATTGATCCATTTCCGTAAGCGTAATCGGTACCGTTAGCTCTAATGCGGTGTTCTGACTAGTGCCGTTCCGCGATGACGGAGTATGTGGTGTACCACCAGCAAAGATGGCATTTTGAGGTGTACGTTGTCGGCTCATATGTGGTCTCGTCCGGTGAGAATGCGGAGGCGTCTGTTCGGGCTCGCTCTTTGGCATCCTAGGTTCCGATCGAGGGTGGTACTGGTCAATGTTTGCGTCGAGAGCAGTCGGAGACCGCCGTAAAGGCAACCATTCTATCATTCTCAAGGATAAAGTGTCGAAAAGATTTTGCGTGAACGATTTGGGATCCTTCTGTCTCTGGGCTGCAGCGTGTTGTTCATTCTCCGACAATTCCACCTGCTGCTCAGGCGAGTCCGCCTCCTGACGTGCGCTAATATCTGCGTTATTTTCCGAGCCCGACAGCATCGGGTGACCGTGTGGTCTTGAGGAGTCCTGGGGTACGGCCACCGTGTCATCGTGGTATCTCCCGATTGAGCCCAGTGCCCCTGCAGGTTCACCCAGGGTGCGACTTCGGCGTTTCGGTCGGCGCTGTGGTTCATATGGTGACAGTTCGTATGGTACCCGAGGAGGGTTGCAGCAGAGTCCTGCTTCGGCATTGTCTACGCTGGCCAAGTAGCAGGCCAGGGTACGGGCACTCAGTTCTGTATAGCGGCGATATGGTCCTTCGGTGATCCGTCTCCGATAGCTCGCGCAGGTTGGGGTCTGACAGCCAGGGCTCACGCAGCCGTACATAAGCTGGTTCTTATATCTTGGTCCTTCCGTCAGCTACTGCGAAATTGTTAAGTAGTTGAGTTTCGTCCGATCTCACTTACCTGCGAACCAGAAGGTTAAATTGGCGCCGTCGCTCATCGCGACACCAGAGCAAAACCTGAGCCGGGTCGGACACATCGATTGTGTTCAATACAACGATTTCCGGCGCATTTGGAGGGAGCTTGGATCGATGGAGATGAGATCGGTCGGAACCAGCGCCGTGCGCGGCGTCGTATGAGCTCACGGAAGCTCCGCGGAGCCTCGTCATCTTGACAACCTGCGGAGCATGCCGCAACTACCCAACCAGAAATCTGAAGGGGAAGAGGACGTTGCTTGTACAGGCAATAATACCGTTCCTTGGTTGGAGAAGGTATATTGAGTGCTTAAGTAGCCCGAAGCAGTAACAGTAATGTGGCTTGTTTGTGTGCGGTGGTTGCAGTGAGGAGGGGTGGAAGACGTGCGCACGGAGGGCAGATGATCGATATCATGGCACGCACGGCAATGCACTGGGCACTGGCACTTTACGGGCATTCCCCGACGTGGTAGCCGCCTCAGGTCTCCAAATTACTAAGTACTGCACGTCTTGTCTAAATAGAGGCTGGAACAAATGATAATCCGAGGTCACGTTACACTCGGCCAGCCCGAACGTCATTTCAGCTAAAAGCGGCAAGGCGAGGATTTTCAGGCATGCAAAAAGTCGGACAAAACACTAATTAGTTATCAGCGCCGATTATCAATACTCTCCGAGGGGCGAATATCTCAACTTCTGGTTGTTTCTCACACCACCCTCCTCGTCACAACTTTTTTTGTCTAGCTGGATTCCCTTGCTCCAGTTTATTTGAGAATACTGTGATCATTTTTATTGAGCTGCTGTCCCGTGAGGTGCACTTTTGTTCAGTGAAGAAAATATATACCCCGCTTTGATAACACCCACAACCGCCTAACGACTTTTTCTCTCCCGTCTTCCACGACTATTCTATTTTTTGTGATACCCATTTTGCTGAGCGCCAATCTTTGTCACATCAAATTAAAAGATGACATCCCTTCCGTACACCTGCAACACTTGTCTTGTTGCTTTTCGCGGCAGCGATGCGCAGCGGGACCACATGCGCCGCGACTGGCAGTAAGTTGGAAGCCGTCATGCCTTTTGTTGAGCTCAGCGACTGACACTCACAAAACAGCCTGTATAACATGAAGCGTCGCATTGCTTCTCTGCCTCCCGTGTCTCAGGAAACTTTCAACGAGAAGGTTCTTGCCGCCAAAGCGACCACCACTGCCGCCGCCGCCAAGGCCGCCTTTGAAACGACTTGCGTCGCCTGCCAGAAGACCTTCTACAGCGAAAACTCATATCAAAACCATATCAAGAGCTCTAAGCACAAGGCCCGCGAAGCACGTATGAAACGCGAGCATGTTGACGATGCCTCGTCAGTCATGAGCTCCACTTTCTCCTTGGGCGAGCCTATCAACAAGCCCCAGCGCGTCGGTGAGGCAGAGGTGTCTAAGGTGGCTGATACTCTGAAGGAGGCCACTATTGAAGAGGAAAATGAAGAGGGTGAAGACGAGGAGATGTCCGACGACTCTTTCTCATCTGCCCGTTGCTTGTTCTGCCCCAACACGGCAGCTGATATCCAGGAGAACACTGAGCACATGCTTAAAGCCCACGGCATGTTTATCCCGGAGAAGGAGTATCTGTCTGACTTGGAGGGTCTCCTCAACTACCTTTACCGCAAGATCAACGAGAACAGCGAATGCACCTACTGTCATGTGATCAAGAACAGCCCCGCCGCTATCCGCACCCACATGAAAGACAAGGGTCACTGCATGATTGCTTTCGAGTCCGAGGATGAGCAGATTGAGATCGGCCAGTACTATGATTTCCGCAGCACTTACTCCGATGACGAGGGTGATTGGGAGTCGACGACTAGCGAGACGCCCGAGGAAGGAGGAGTTAAGATTGAGGGCGAAGATGAGGGCTGGGAGACTGAGACCTCCGCGTCATCCGTCGATGAAGATGAGTTGGACAACCGCAAGAGTGCACCCGTGGTCTACGCCACTGATTATGAACTCCACCTTCCTTCTGGAAAGAGTGTCGGTCACCGCTCTCTTGCCAAGTACTATCGCCAGAACCTCCACAACTACCCCTCTGCCGATGAGCGTGCGGCCCACCAGCTCGCCATCGAGAATGGTGAGGCTATGGATGTGGATGAGAAGCCTCGCGGTCGTAACCTCAACCGAGCCCTCATCACCCGTGCCAACGGCGGTACGGGCATGATCGGTGTTTCCGACACCCAGAAACGCCTCGTTGTGGAGAGCGAGCGTAAGGAGCGTACTCGGGCTATTCGACAAGAGATGCGGCACATGGCTCGGGTCAACCGCGCAGGCAACAACCAGAAACACTTCCGCGTATGTCCTCCCCTCTATGATCTAAGTGACCAAGCTAACATGACGTCCAGGATCCTCTCCTGCAATAAACTCATATGTATGTTCTATCTGCATCATTTGATGAGTACATGATCTGGTCGAGGTCGTTTTTTTCCGCTGCCTCTTGGGTTTCCGCACTATCTTTCGAGCATTACACTTTGGAGTTGTGGTAGGGTACATCTTTGTACATACTTTAGTATGGCAAAAGTTTAGATCAAACAATTACAACGATCTACAAGTCCGATTGGCTATTTCACGGATGTAATCAATCGGCACCCCTGGTCGATCGATCGCAAAGTGCAACCGCAGAGTGCAAGAGCTCTTCCCACTCAGCTCGTATGGATTGTCTGTGTGTAACCGATGCCTTCATGAACTGTCCAACACACATCCTACTCGGGCTCAGTCTCGGGCTGCGGGTCTCAGTTACAGTGAGACAGTCAGACATAGAGCCAGCTTTTGAGCTGTCCCAGGTGTAGAAACCACGAGAGGAGGTTGCTCTTGATTTTTCTGTACTACTTCCACTTAGGGTTCGCTAAAGCGGTGTTCTTTGTGTAGACCGTAGACCATAACCTGAAACAGAATGAGGGCACGTGTGCAGACAACTCGTTCTGGTAGATGATGCTAGTCCACTACTGTTATAGATCAGAGCACTTTATGGTTAGCGCTGGCCCGGGGTTTGGCCTGGGCTCTGAAGCAGTGGAGACTGGACACACAGGGCCCCTCTCATTCAGGCTAGTGCTACTTATTTGAATCTGGTATGTCTCTGATGACTAGGTAGTCTAACGTTACTCTTATATTCCTTTCAATTCGCCAGACACCGGTCCTCATCGCGATCACAAACCTGAACCTTATGTGGCGAACAAGTTTCGAAAAAGATTTCCAGAAGAAAGGGAGGATTACAGGCCTGCATCAGTCGACATACGAGATCCGGAGGAGCCCCATTTCGTAGTGGACGAGCTGAGGTTGTGGCCATGTCAGTTGGCGGCCTTGAGCTCGTCCTCCACTCCCCTCCCTCTCCCCCACACATCGTACAAGGCACTGAGACCCATAACACGTGCTCTCATGCTGCCTCCGGTTAGGTCAATGCCTTCCCAACGAGACACGAAGCTATTCCGATACGAGGTAAGGACAAGAGAAAGAAATGAGGCTATCGAGAAAAATATGCAGCATATACCCCACGCGCTCAGGTTGAGAAACTAGTTGTTTGTTATTATATCCCAAAATGACCAAGTGTGGTGTCCCTTAGATGGTAGGTTGTTTGTACAACAGTATATGTGCAGAGGGTTATACGGCTGACTCAACCTTCAAATGCAAACAGCTGTCACGGGGCACGGACCAGCTTCTGGGGCAAGATCGCAGTTCCTGTATATGATTGGTGAGAGTCGGAAGGCAGACTACCCGGATCTTTCCTTCCTCTCATCGAAATCGTAACAAGGACAAGGTAGCATGGCCGCGACCGGCTATTTACCGTGGATACCTCAGGTATCAATCAGCCCTTCTTCCATCATCAGCTTGCAACTCCTTCCGCCGGGCTAGACCCTGTTCAGAACGAACTGCAGCTGAGTTTCTTTCTTTCCAGAATTCAATTCTTGCCCGTGAACAACAATCAACAATCAACAATCACCTGTCCTTCTCCTGAAGTTTCACAAGGCGAAACCCTTCCCCCTGGGGACCCTCTTCTGTACTGTACTCCGGACCAGGATTTATTCAAATCATATTTATAAATTATAGGAGACAAGCGGTCGCCTCCTTAACCTCCTGTGCCGCCTTTCTCCCTATTTCTCGACTGGGGGCGACGTCACTCTATCCACTACGGCACTGACCCGATCGCACGCCGCGCCCTTCTTAGCCCGACCACTAAGGCAACGTGAACCTTTCTCTCTGCATCTCATCCCCTCCCACACCCACCCCCCTCCCCCAAACTGAAAATCCGCCGCTACTGCTTAGTCTTTAAAATAAATATGTCCTTGTTGTAGCCCAGGCTCAGGGCCCTCCTTCCCTTTTCCTTCGAGATTTCTCTTTCTCATCTGTCCCATCGGTGATGGCGATATCCCCATCCACCCGCATCCTGGCCGCCCGGCCTCTCGTCCTTGGTCTTGCCAAGCTGTTGACTCTCGCCTGTGTGAACCTGCCTCTCATCTCCGCCGCTCCTACCTATGTCATTCATTCCGAAGTCGATCCCAAACCTCCAAGCGACCCTAGTCTATGGCTCTATCTCGGAGTTGCCGCCGCTCTGGTCTTGAGCGGTGGTGCATTTGCTGGTCTGACGATAGCTTTAATGGGCCAGGTATTTTTTTTTCTCCCTCCTTCGTGTCCACTTGACCTCATTCATCGCATTGCGAGCACTTTCGGGAGGCTAATCTCTGGGGAATGCACCCCCGCGCGGAATCTAGGATGAAGTCTATCTACAAGTTATTCAAACCTCTGGTGAAGAGGGCGAACGCAAAAATGCAGCAAGCGTGCTGAGACTGTTGCAGCGGGGAAAGCACTGGGTGCTGGTGACTCTCCTTCTCAGCAACGTGATCACCAACGAAACTCTTCCAATTGTGCTCGATCGGTCACTGGGAGGTGGCTGGCCAGCAGTGCTCGGCAGTACAGTCCTGATTGGTACGGGAAAATCCCTCTTCCTTGGCGCGCGAGGTCCTTGCTTATCGTCCGCCTGATGTGTTTAGTGATCTTTGGCGAAATCGTGCCTCAATCCATTTGCGTCCGGTACGGGTTGCCTATCGGCGCATGGATGGCCCCCTGCGTCTTGGCGCTTATGTACATCATGTCTCCCGTGGCCTACCCTGTTGCCAAATTACTCGATAAGCTGCTGGGAGAAGACCACGGAACCATTTACAAGAAAGCAGGCCTCAAAACTTTGGTCACGCTGCATAAGACCCTGGGTGAAGCTGGGGAGCAGCTCAATTCGGATGAGGTCACGATCATCAGCGCTGTCTTGGATCTCAAGGACAAGTCCGTGGGCAGCATCATGACCCCCATGGAAGATGTCTTTACCATGTCCGCGGACACTATACTCGACGAAGAAACCATGGATCTTATTTTGTCTCAGGGATACTCCCGCATCCCCATTCATGCGCCCGACAATGACATGAATTTTGTCGGCATGCTGTTGGTCAAGATGCTCATCACTTATGACCCCGAAGATTGCAAACGGGTCCGGGATTTCGCCCTAGCCACTCTTCCGGAGACGCGCCCGGAGACAAGCTGTCTGGACATTGTCAATTTCTTCCAAGAGGGCAAGTCTCACATGGTTCTCGTATCGGAGTATCCGGGTGAAGATCGCGGCGCCTTGGGCGTGGTCACCTTGGAAGATGTGATCGAGGAATTGATCGGAGAGTATGTAACTCATCTACATCGGAGAAAGAGCATGGCTAATCGTATCATAGGGAGATCATCGATGAATCCGATGTTTTCGTCGACGTTCACAAGGCGATCCGTCGCATGGCTCCGGCTCCCAAATCTCGAGTCCCTAAAGGCCGGATTGTGGAAGACCCCCCGATGCTGCCGGCCGAGTCAAGTGAGCCGCTGATCGACATCGAAGGCGAACCCACCGCGGAACCCCCGACCAACGGTTCCTCGAAGGAGAATCGGCGAAGCTCTGTCGAAGCGCCCTTGCCTCGTTTTCAGTTTCGTCGTCCCCATTCAGACAAAAATTCCGACTCCACTGATGGCTTTATAACTCAACGAGGTGCGACAGACGAAATTCGTGAGCACTTGAAGCATCTCGGCCCTTCAAATCTTGCCAGCCGGCCTCGCCAGACCAGATATCAGAGTGTGAAGATCAAGCGGAGTGCCTCTCCCTCGCGGTCTGGCCATACTGATCTAGAGTCTCGCCAGAGCGCGGACGGCTTGGTCAGAAGCACTACTTCTGGCTTGCAGGGCGGCATCGGTGCCGGATTAGTGCAAAGCGGATTGGATGCACGAGACGGTGTATATGCCGTTCGGGCAGGCTACGGCACGTTAGGTCATGGTCGCTCCTTATCCGATACGGTGCGGATGACCGACGGATCGGCACTTTCCATACCGGAAGCTGTCCATGAGGAACAGGATGATAACACCCGCCCCAGCACTCGTGCGCAGCAGAGCAACAGCCCTGCGCATAGCTTCCAGTCGACCGACTCCGAACTCTCTGATCGTCTCCGGCCCGGCAGCTACCGACACAAGGGCCCCGCCCGCAGTGGTAGCATTACGGAGCAGGTGGTCGACGTCAACGGCATCCGCAAAGTAGTCCTCCACACCACTAGCACCGCCACCAGCTCCTCCGAATCGGATACACCCAAAGCTAATGCCCAGGCCCAGTTTCCTGTTCAACAGGATGGGGAGATCGTCAATCTTGGCAATGGCGATGGCAGCGGATCGAAGAAGAAACGTCGTCGCAAGCGACGTGGGCATGGCTCCAAGAGTGGTGATTTGCACGCGGAGGATGCGCCTCTTCTCGCACCAGAATAACCCGCACAGTATGTGCTTGGAAGTGGACTCTGCTGGACAGAGCAATGGGTGACGCAGTATATTCATTCGACTGGCTTCATTTGATTTTTGTAAGAAAGCCCGGAAAGCAGTATAGATAGCACTCATTTTTTCCGGGAGGAAGTATACGTTTCGAGGGCAATATTTGCAATTTGTGAGATAGGGATTCGAGGTCGATGAAAACGGAAAATATGATTTAGAGAAGTCAGGCCAACTACTGTAAGAGTAAATGGAAGATACATTATCGCTTGTTCGAGAGTTTCATACTTTAATCATACGCGGGGCGACGTCCTAGCCATGTTGTTTAGTACTGTACAGTATGTACAATACATTGATGCACTACTTGGTAGGTAGGCTTTTGTCTTCTCCTCGCTGGATATGCTCTTGACATAATGTACCTTAAGTTGATTAAGCATATCAACCAGCATCATTGGTCTAGTGGTAGAATTCATCGTTGCCATCGATGAGGCCCGTGTTCGATTCACGGATGATGCAATTTGATCTTTCTTTTTGTCTTTTTTTCCTGCTCGATGCTTTTTATCTATCCGTCCAACCTACGTCATGGGTACAGAATCCCTCAACTTTTTGATTCAGAGGATATCTCGCAGACCCGTTGCCATCGCTTCAAGTAGACCGTGTATACATTTTTATCTACCTGGGTACAGTCGTATCGTCGGCATCATGATCGCACAAATTGTACATGCGTACTGTGCTTCCATGTGCATGCAAACTCACTCCTGATGGAATATGTATTAACTACGTATATGTATGGGAGCTCAGGGCCAGTCAACTGGAGACCGGGTTGAAAAGCAAACGGCATGTTCAGACTCCAATCATCTTACTGTGGATGATGCCGTGTAACCGACCCGGGGTAGATAAAGTTTGATGCAAGGAGTCTCCTTTGATCAGATAAGGATAAACTACTCGGTATCGACAAAAAAGCGATTATATACATTTCGATTGTTGGGGCCTCGTGTTGGCACCGCCATGACTGCGGGATTTGCACATTGTGAGGTGATCGCATACCAGACAGGTCGATTACCAGGTAAAATGGTGGGGATTCGAACCGAGCCTATTTCGTGCAGATAAGCCTAAAATGGGTAATGAGCCAGCATGCCCCGAGGGCTGGCTCAGGGCCCAGGGACCCAGTATGGGGTCTCCACCGCTAACTTATCAAGCATTGAATCAGAATCATCATTGCTACCAACTTGGCAGCCTTGGCAAGGAAGTGACCCTCATATATATCCCTGCGAGCTCCCCCTCACTCTGCTGGGTCCGAACGCACTCCTCCACTTGAACTTTTTTGACCCCAATATGGCTGGGATGGAGGAGCCGATTCCCCTCAGCAACCTGAATCAGACGAATGCTCTCGACTCCAACGAGGAACCGGCGCAAATCTTCCACGAGGCTGAGCGATGGAATCATCCTCGCTCCAATGTCTTCAAGACCCTCGCCACCTTTTGGAGTTTCCTGGTCATGGGAATGAATGATGCCGCCTACGGGGTGAGTGATCAGCAATCTGCTATTACCTGGAAAATTGATCGAAGCTGACCATAGTAGCCTCTTATTCCCTATGTAAGCATTCGACCGCCATAGAGCTGTGTGATCGCCGCTGAGCAGTTGCCGCAGCTGGAAAGCTACTACCGCCTCTCCTACACTGTGGTGTCGCTCGTATTCTTCTCACCGCTAGTCGGCTACACCGCGGCTGCCTTTCTGAACAGCCGAATTCACAACAAATTAGGCCGTCGAGGCGTGGCCGTGTTGACGCCGAGTTGCCATGTGATCGCGTATATCGTCAATTGCTGTCACCCACCGTATCCGGTCCTGGTCGTCTCGTTTATCTTCGCAGGCTTCGGAAATGGACTTGGGGATGCCTCGTGGAATGCCTGGATAGGTAACATGGCCGACTCTAACCAGATTCTGGGGCTTCTGCACGGGCTCTACGGTGTTGGAGGTGTGATCAGCCCTCTGATCGCAACGTCGTTGATCACGAAGGCCCATCTTCCGTGGTACTATTACTACTATATTCTGGTAAGGCTGGTGTCCTCCCTCCCAAGAAGTTATGCGGCCCTTGTATCGTTCTAAGCTTTGGCTTACGTGTTTCTTCTTTCTACGTCTGCAGATCGCCTGCGCGGCCACTGAACTGGCCGTCTGTGCCTCAGCCTTCTGGGATGCATCAGCAGAACGAGACAAAGCGAGAGAGCCACAGTCAGATGATGACAACAAGGCGGGGCTTCGTGAAGTGCTGTTCAAGAAGTCTTATGCGCGGGTTACCTGGATCTGTGCCATCTTCCTGCTGGGATATGTCGGCATTGAAGTCGCTCTGGGCGGCTGGATAGTGACATTCATGATCCAGGTCCGCCATGGTCAGTCCTTCGCAAGTGGGATGACAGCTACCGGGTTCTGGCTGGGAATCACTGTCGGGCGCATGGCGCTCGGATTTATCACCCCGCGCATTGGCGAGAAGTTGGCAATCATAGTATGTTTCCCTTTCCCATTGTATTGCACAGTCCGGCTATTCTTCGCCGCGCCAGGATCCATAAGTCCAACATTTCACCTCTCAATTCCTGAAATATGACCCATGCGCGGTTCTTTCTGACTTAGTCCCTCCACAGGTATACTCCTGCTGTGCTATCGCTGCAGGCCTTGTCCTCTGGTTGGTCCCGAACTTCTACTCGTCCGCAGTGGCCGTGTCTCTGCAAGGGTTCTTCCTGGGACCGTTCTTCCCGGCCGCGGTAGTGGTGGCAACCAAGCTCCTCCCTCGCCATCTTCACATCAGTGCCATTGGGTTCGCTGCCGCATTTGGCGGCGGAGGGGCTGCTATTCTGCCGTTCGCTGTGGGTGCTATTGCGCAGGCACGCGGAGTCAAAGTGTTGCAGCCCTTCATCATCGGACTCTCTGGAGGAATCTTGCTGCTGTGGCTGGGCTTGCCCAGGATGCCAAAGAAGAATCAGGCTTGAGGAGCACGGAGCTACAATCAAGATATATCACTACGTATAACAGTTGGGTCCAAGTAAATAAGAATGCAGTAGATATCAGCCTGGTGGTATGGATGTGGAGGCAGACCAATCTAATGGGGTAGAGCCACTTGGTGTGTGTATATATGCATATAAAGTAGCAATGTTTTGTGGACTACGGCAAAAAGTTCTTTGATCTATCAAGCTTGTATGGCAGGGTTCTTTCGTATGCATGCTTGCTTTCTGCGTTCTAGCTAGTTGTATATGGTTACAAGCTGGTAGATTTGCTCTTTGATGGCCAAGGTAGTATATTAAGTGGTCTCTAGCCTCTATGTCATAGTCACTTTGCTAGTTGCTCTTTTTCTGAAACATGTGTGCCTGGAAGTGTGAAGTGATCATGTTACTATGGGCGATGATACTTGCTTCTCCCCACGACAACATGAGTTTGATATTCACCTGATACTCCCTCACTCTCCGTAGCAACTGACCCTCACTTTTTCCTTCACCTCTACAAATAACTTCTTCTATCACTCCACAACATTTATCTTCCTTTCTCCCACATCTCTCTCCTTCTTCGCCTCACCTCTCACCATCTTCCCTCTACATCTCTCTCTCCTTCAAACCACCGATCTCTTTCCCAAACTTACCATCTTTCTTACATTGCACATTCTTCCAAGAGCTGAAAGACAAGACTTCTTCTCCTCCTGCAAAACACGCTTGAAAGTCTCAGACGTATGTCTGGAGGCCTGAAGAGGCTTGCTCTGGTGACACCGACACCGAGAAAAGCTTCGACGGCCAGACAGACGCGTGTTGTGACAACTTCACAGAGGAACAGAACCCTCTAAGCTTCCAAAGGATCGCGACCTATCTCTCGTCATTCTACTTCTTCCTACCTGTAAGCTTTCCATCGTTACTACTCCCTACTCAAGAAGCGAGCAGTGCCCACTGCCCATACCACAGACCTCTAAAACCAATCGTCTCATCGTTCCATACCCATCGCTTCATAAAGTATCCCACTCAAGGACCTCTGAGCGTCAATTTCGACCTCATCAACAAGATGTCGAACGCCGCAGAACAGATCTTCTTCTACGGGCAGGTCACCAATCCCGAGCACGCCTCCGGCCTCGACGTGCTGACATACCTCGACCTGACCAACGGGGGCACCTTACTCTTCCAAGCCATAATTCTTATCACGTTTATCGTGATTCTCCTGCCGGACTTGGCTCCCTTGACCCTGACCGGGGCCCAACGATTCATCATTTCGCCCATCTGCTGCTTGCTACAGAGCATCCACTGGGTGCTCCAGCAGCTTTCCACTCAGGAGTCTCGCCAGAGCTTCTATCGTCTGTGTTCCGCGAACGCCCGGGATGCAATCCTCAAATCTAGCCTGATTCAACTTACCTTGGTTGGAGTCCTTTGGTTCTTTCCGTCCAACCGCCCGCTGAGTGGCGTATGTCGCCTCTGGGCTCTGGCGATCTTGTCCAAGTGGATGTACATTTCTGCTCTGATACCAGGCCACCATTACTGGGCTGGCATGACCGCGGGCTTCAGTCCCATCGGGCGGGGCCGGTACGAAGACTGTCTTGCCGCCACCGCGCGCTGTGGGTTACCGGATCGCTGGGGCAGAGAGCAGTGGCTGGCAAGCTACCGCTGTTCTGGCGTGGAGACGGGCCTGGAGCTGTACGAAACGCTCAAAGACCGCGCGCAGTGGCTGGTGCCGCCTGTGGACAGCGACGTCCGTCACCTCCGCCTTCTGGCTTTCATGACTGTCTTGATCCCAACCCTTGTTATAGGGCTGTGGCTCTTTTACACCCTGTGCAACAAAGTGGCCGCTCTACGCCGGGGGATGGTGCCGGCAGTGGTGGGCGGCGAGCCCCAACCCACTGAATGCGAGACGTATCTTTGGAATCTGTCCAAATCTCTCGAGAGTGCGAATGATCAACTGCAGCGGTGCATGGATACGAAGGACGCTGAGTTCCAGGCGGAGAAGCAGCGGCTGGAAGAGACGGTTCGTCGCCAGACCGACCTCGCCTCCCGCAGGGTCGAGAGCGCGCTCCGCCAGGCGAAAAATGCACACGCGGGAATCATCGACGAGTTGAGGAAGAAGGTCGTCCAGCTGGAGAATAACCTCACCATGGCCAGAGCGGAGGCCCAGTTCGTGGTCGTGGATGAAGTGGACGCGGCACGAGAGCAATTCCTGAAAGACCGTATCGTGCAGCTGGAAAAGCAGCTGGCTGGCGTGAAGAAGAAGGTCAACGCTAGAAGTAAGAAGGAGCTTCAGACGGTCAGGGATGAGCCCCAGACTCGCACCGACGCATTGACGACCCTCACCGACAAGCTCGCTGAGGCTGAGACTCTCGTGTCCGCTGCGGAGGAGCGTGGCCGTTGTGTAGAGATTGAATGTGAGAAGCTGTTGACCCAGGGACTTTCGTCGTTGAAGAGTGAGCTTCAGACCCGTACCGATGAGCTTGCAGCTGCGGAAGAGCGGCTGGCTACCGTGGAGAGGAAGAGTCAGCAGGGCGAAATGGAACATGATCAGTTGAAGAATGAACTTCAAGCCCGCACCGATGAACTTGCGAATGCAGAGAAGCAACTAGCCAAAGCTAAAGAGCATAGCCAACAGGGTAAAGCCCAGCGCGAACAGACGCATATCCATACACAGGAATTCCAGTCTCTAAAGAGCGAATTTCAGACCCGCACCGATGAGCTTGCAAATGCAAAGAAGCGACTGGCCGCTGCTCAAAAGCATTTTCGACAGGCCAAGCCCGAGCGTGAACAGAACCTTGCCCAGAGCCAGGAAATCCAGTCACTGAAGATTGAGCTTCAGATCCGGACGGATAAGCTCGCAGCCGCAGAAAAACGACTGGCCGCGGCTCGAAAGCATAGCCAACAGAATGAAGCCGAGCGCGTTGCCCAAAATCAGAAGCTTAAGTCACTGAAGGATGAACTTCAGAGCCGAACCGACGAACTTGACATCTGGACTGAAAGGTGTCTTTCCGTTGAATCACGTCTGCTTGCCGCAGACGGAGACAGCCAGCAAGCTGCGATTATAGGCCAGCAGCATCTCAACCAGGAGCAGGAACAGGAACTGCAGTCACTCAAGAATGCACTCCAGACACGCACCGATGAACTACAGGCCTGTGCTGACAAGCTTGTTGACGTTGAGAAGCACCTGGCCACTGCAGAGGAGCACGGTCGTGAGAGTGAAACCCAACGTCAGGAGCTTCTTACGGAGAAGCTGGAGCTTTTAGCTCAGAACCAGCAGATCATCGCAGAGTATGAGGCTTTCCGGGTCTCACACGAAGCCAACCCGCATCAGAGCCAGTTGCTGGAAACCATGCAGCAGGAGCTTGCCGCCGCCATTGCGAGAAACAATGCGCTTCAAGAGGAGAATAACGCGATTGAAATCGAAGGACAAATCATGGTGGCCAAGTTAGAGTTCGACCTCGACGAAGCTCATAGACAGTTGGCAGAAGCGCAATTCAGCCAAGTCAACGCGCAACAGAGCATGCAGGAAGGCGATGTGGCCGGCAACATGTCTTTGGCGGAAGCGCGCGCCCAGGCTGAGCAGGCGCGAACCCAGGCGTTCATGAAGGAGAAGGAGCTCGCCGAGGTCACCGAGGAGAACCGAACCCTCCAGATTCAGGTCGGATTGGCGATGAGGGACGCCCAGCGTGGCCAGGAACGGGCCGACACCGCGGAACGAGTCAACAAGGTTCTCGAGGTCCGCTTGGCCCAATGGGAGGAGAAAGCCCGCGACGAGCAGACGATTCTCAAGCGACCGACCGCGAACGTGGGATCTGTCGCGACGGCCCTCCAGCAGTGCCAGGTCAAGGTTTCCGAGCAACAGACAACGATCAACGAGTTCAAGGAGAAGCTCGAGAAGGCGAAGGTGGCCAGTCCCGCGGGGAAGGTCGAGGAGAAGCTCCGTGCCGACTTCTCGATGATCAAATCGATGTACGACCGGGAGAGGAGAGCACGCACGGAGGATCAGATCCGCTGGTCCAAGGAGAACCGCGAGCTGGAAGAGGAACTCCGCAAGCTGCGCATTGGCATCTCGAATGCGACGACCCAGCGTCCCAGACGCAGGATAGCCGGACTTGCCTCCGACCCATGTGACGTTGATTGAGCGGGTAGTTGTGACGGTTGTTGAATGAAGGGAGGCGCAAGTTTGGCGGGTCGAAATTGTTGGACATGTATCTGGCTGGTTGGTTGACTTGTGGCATTGATGACGCTGGTTCTTCTAGGATCAGCCCAGCCTTTCTGGTGACTCGGTCAAGCATCGCATTCTTCTCGTCGATTGGCATTGTTGAGTTCAGGGGCAGGCAGCCTAAGCCGATCGATGACACTGTCATGCTTCATGCTTCATGCTGTCTATCCCTCACCCCCCGATCTACCACCATATTGTACAGTACAGTGTGTTCATGTATGAAGTAACAAGGAAGATACTAAATTGAACAATTGAATTGTGAGTGAACACTGTTATTCTGAAACCGCCAAGCAGGGAGACGAACCAGTTGCAACGTGCAAGGGGGACCGTGCTGATCGCAGCAAGCGATAACGGTGCCCGTTCAATCTTCCTGCACGCGATAACTAGTGCAATCGTAGCGCAATCAGGGGCTTCTACCACCCCATCAGCTCCATCAGCAACTGGGCTGACCCAAGGGACCAATGCTCAATAGATTGGATAGTGCATGGCAAGCGCCCTCCCCATGTTTCATCTTTTCTGCCGGCCACCTTCTTTCAGCCTGGTTTCCTCCATTCCTGACGGCCAATTCTCCACATTCTTTCTAGGTACACCTACTCATGCGATTCCTGTTCCCCGACCCCCGAGTGTCTCTCGCTAGGGTGGTAGATGTGGATATTGCGCTTGGGCAGAGCTAGTGATTCCTCCGTTTCTCTGTTTCCTGCTGTCTGGTATCTAATTTTTTTTCTCCCTCTCTCTCGCTGTCCTTCATCGATCTCTTGCAGCTTGTATGTGGTGAGGAACCACATCAATCGCACGCGCCCAACCCTCTTTTCCCCTATCTTGGCACCATTAACGCTACGCTGACAGCTGCTTGCTGCTGCTGCCGCCGCCACCGCACGTTGTCGTTTCAGCGCTATCCTCATATCGCAGACGGGCTTTCGATGGCTCAGGTACGATTCGTCCATGTCGATTAACACATCCACCCACTGTCCAGCGGCTATGCGCTGTTGACGCGACTTGCCGCCATCTCCGTCCCCCCGTCTCCGTCGCTCTTTTGAACTGCCTCGGCGCATACAAAACCATTGTCGAGACCGACCCCGACTAGAAATCTCTCCAATCGTTCTTACGTCGCCTACGCCTGCGACGTGTGATTGACTTTCCCCGGCTGGTCCGACGAAAGTCCAAATTCACACGACACATTCTCTCTCTCTCTTTTTTTTTTTATTTTTTTATCAGCAAATAGGTCGACTTTCCGTCGTGCTCATCGTTTATAATGTTCTGTTCGGGCGATCGCGAGAAAGGGCCCGTGGCCTTGGAGGAACAATGGGATTATATCAACCTGAGCGATTTCAAGTCCGAATCCTGCTGGTCTGGATTCTCGTACTTTCTGATCTACGTGTTTCTGTTGGTCTCGGTGGCTGTCTACGGCGTGGACACCTTTACCGCCGTCAATCTGCTGGCGTTCTCGCGATGGGCGGGCTCCATTGAGCCTGCGATCCCGTTCAAGATCTCGCGCTGGATCTTCGCCGTCTGCATCATCGTCTCGTTCGCTCTGCTGATCTACCGCTGGTTGCGCGCCATCCGCGCGATGCGCTCCGGGAGCATCGCGCACAGCTATCTGGATTCGCTCGCGGTGCGCATCCAGAGTATCCGCATGGGCCAGAATGGTCGTGGGTGGAGGCGCTTCTTGGTTTTCGCGGAGTTGACGAAGAGTCGAAAGGGCGCGGAGTACGTGGCGCTCTTTGCTTACTTCTCTTTCGAATGTGAGTGCCTTTGTCTTGTGGTTTGGTTCATGATGATGATGATGATGGGACTGACCTTGCTGTAGCGTGGATGAGTACAATCTTCGCCGATGGCCCGCGACAGGTTGTCAATGCGATCACTCTCTACTCGGTCATGCAGATGGACTTGCTCCCGGGTGGCAGCAATACCGATGGTACGGACGGATCTACTGCGTCTCAGCTGTTTCACAACATCAAGGTCCTGGCAGAAGACAACACTCGGCAGGCCATTGTCCTGGTCGGCATGATCTTCACTCTGGTCATTTGGGTCTTGTCAATGCTCAAGCTTCTGCTGGCTGTTGTGCTCTACTTGCTGTTCCTCTGGCACCACATACCCACGGAGGATGGATCGTTGAAGAGGTACTGCAAGCGCAAGATCAATTCACGGTTGACGCAGATCGTCCGGAAGAAGGTCAACAAGGCACTGGCCAAAGGCGTGGCCCTCCAGGATCGGAAGCCCACCCAACCCAACATGGGTATCGATAGGAAGCCCACTTTGCCGACAGTTGGGATGCACGATGATGATAAGACGCCGATAGTCACGACCATCTCGCGGAGCACCACGCAAACTACGTTGCCAGCATACTCGTCTCGCCCCGGCACAGCTGCCCCAGACCGCAAACCAACTCTTCCTGACCTGTCCACATTCGATGATAAGGCCCCCGCCCTTAGTCGCACAGTGACTCAGTCTTCCTTTTCAGATGCTGCTTCTATGTCCGGTAGTACTGCCGTCTCTGCATACAGCCCTCTTGATCGACATGGAACCCCGGCGCCTCCCGTGCCGCCTCTTCCTCATCAAGGGCCTGCTCCAATGCCGCTTTCCCAGACTCCGAGACCACGCCAGAACTTCAACCAGGCGCCCCCGGCTCAGGGGTATGAAGAGCCAATCGATCCGCGCAGCCAGACCCCTATGCGGTCAACTCGTACGCCCGGTCCTCAGCAACAAGCCCCACCGATGCCTCGGTCTCACACTCCCATGTCGCGTCAGAATTTCACTCCCCTGCCTTCTGCTCCGGGATATAGGGGAATGGATCGAGCGTCACCTGCACCACCTATGCCACGTATTCAGACACCAATGTCTCGATCAAACTACACGCCGGCACCGCCTTCTGCCGTGCATGATGAGGGTCACATGCCGTATGCGACCCAGCAGCAGGACTCTGGCGTTGGGTACAATCCCTTCGCAAACCAAGAGGCCTATTATCCACAGTCAAGCACTCCTTTCCGTTCTTACAGCCCGGCAACTGGACCAAACGCACGAGCATTGACACCCGGCGCAATTCGTTCCCCTGTCGAGGAAATGCCAAATCAGCCATTCGCTCCCCAAAATCAGCTGAGTGGCACCCCATATCCTATGCATGGTCATGAGTATCCTGGACGGTCATTCACACCAGCTGGTCCTGGCAATGCGAGATCTCCTCCGCCTACTGTTCCGGCGGGAAGCTGGGAGACAAGAACGGCGTCTCCGGTTGGGGCAGGGACTGCGAACACTTATACTGCGTTCAGCCCGGCCGACCGGAGCTCTCCAATGCCGCTTGCTGGCGATGGCGCTTCCGGACAGGATGGATACAACGGTGGTTATGGCCAGCATGAAGATCACCTGGCATTGAGTAGCAACACGGTTGATACACACCAATTGACACATGACCAAGCTGCTGGCTATGTCGCGTTCAATCCGTCTGCCAACATTACTTCGCCTTTGGACGAACGCCACAGCTATGACGAGCACTTCGACCATCACGCTGAACACCACGCTGAACACCACGCTGAACACCACGCTGAACACCACGCTGAACACCACGCTGAACACCACGCTGAGCACCACGCTGAACACCACGCTGAGCACCACGCTGAGCCTCATGCTGTTGATCACATGGACAGAGCCTCCCCGGCTGGCTCGTACGAAGCCTCGCATAACGCGAACGATTATATTGCCTTCAACCCATCGGCCACAGACTTGCATCAAGATTCTGACAATAGACACCCGCCAGAAGATGAACCATACGGTCTTGAACACCAGCACGATCAAGGTCACGAACACATCTATAACTACTACGCTGGACAACCGCCCGTCGACGCAGCACACAATACAGCCATGGGAGCCACATCCCCGATCAGCTCCACGAGCCATGAAGGCTACACGGCCTTCAATCCATTCGAGGAATCGCATGCCGCCGTATCCGAAAACGAGCACGAGCGCCAACACCACGATTTCCACCACAATCACTCCCAACCAGAGAACGGCATGCCGGAGACGACTGTACCCCCGGAGCACGGCTATGTAGCCTTTTCTCCAGTCACCCACGCTGTGTCTTCTTCCGCTGAGGCGTATTCTCCGGTGACAACACATTCGACAGCCCAGATGTTCACTCCTACCACCACACATGCCATGTCCTCTCCAGCAGAAGCCTATGCTCCGATGACACGACCCCCGCCCGCCGCGCACGCTTATTCCTCCACCCCAAACCCTCCATCAACTCAACCCCCCCAACCAGCCGAACGGGCATACTCCCCTTCGACACAGCCATACCGTCCCAACCAACACCACTTCTAGCTCTAGTGATCTTCTTCTATGATGCCTTTTCATTCCACATCTCCCATCCCAGAGATACCGAATACCCCGTTCCTTCATTCTTCAACCCACCTCATTCCCTTCTCCGAACTGCACAGTTCAACTACATAATCGCCTGCCTTGCCTTCTTCGAGATACCATCTACGAACCACACGGTAGACCGGTCTCCTGGCGAGTCTACTCGGTGAATTTACGTGTTTGATGATAGTTATACCTTTACTACCCTACCCTTGAGTACCCAATTGAAAATTCCCCACTTGAGCTTGAGATGTGAAGCTCTACATACTTTATCTCTTGAACCTGCAAAATCCAATCCAATACCCTTATTCTTGCTCTCTCTCCTAGAAAGAACTATAGAAGTCAAAGAACAGTATAAACCATGTATGTACGCAAGTAAAATCCATTGAAAAGCGGGATAATACTCAAGAGCTCAACTCTGCCCCTGCACGACCCCAACATAGAATATTCTCCAGCAGTACAGGACCAAACAATCCCCAAACCACCGCAACTCTGACATCTATCCCACTTCATCCAGCCATAACCCGGAACCAATTCCCACACCCCCCCCCAACCTTCCTCTCGAAAAGCTTCTCCCCAAAACTACCAACCTACCAACCCTACCGCCAACTATCCACAACCGTCGCCGTAGCCCCCGCACACGCCGTCGCCGTCACCGCATACGACCGGTTGGGATCACTCTCCCAGGTAATCGTGCTCCCATCGCTCCCGACCTTAAAGAACTTATACTCGAAGCTGGTCCCCACGGGCACCGACACGGTGGCCGACCACGCCGGATACGCGGCGGAGTAGTTCGCCGCGCTGAGCGCGACCCGTCCGCCCGTGCCGGCCGTCGTGGCCCAGTTGCCCAGCGCGGCGATGGAGCCCGTCAGGTAGATCTCTTCGCCGTAGGTGGTGGTTACGAGTTCGATGAAGGTGAGGGGGAGGGATGTTGTTGCTGCGCAGGTTGTTGTTGTTGTTGTTGTGCTTGTTTTGGTGGACGTGGTGGTTGTGGTTCTGAGGGTTGTTGTGGTTGTCGCGGTGGTTGTGGAGGTGGAAGAGCTACCGCAGAGATTGCTTTTGCTGATCGACGAGGCTGGGAGGTAGACGCGCGGGAGCCCGGAGGCCATGGGGACGGCGATGCTGCCGCTGGAGGAGACGGTGAGGGTCGTGCAGGTGTAGGCTTCGATCAGCGTGGTGCCGGCGGCGTAGCCGGTGCCCGTTAGGGTGAGGGTGTAGCTGCTGCTGGTGCTGCCGCGGTTGGAGAGGATGGTGATTACCTGGAGGTTGTCGCTGCCTTTGCGCATGGCCAGGGTGTTGCTGTCCGTGTAGAAGGGGTTGTTCTGCGGGGTCAGGGGTTAGTGGCTGGCTGGGTGGTAGTTTTGGCGAGGGGCGGTAAGCAAGAGGGACAGGGGTACTGGGTGTACTGTGCGATACGTACCTTGTAGGTGATGTAGTTGCTGTCTAGCGAGATGGCCAGCTTGCGGATGGCGTTGGTCGTCGCGATCCACTTGTATAGCTCCGCCGTCGTCGAGTAGCCCGAGAGCCAGGTCGCTTCGCGGTTGTAGGGCACCCCGGAGCCGGAGTAGTGCTGTTCTTCGCCGGCGTAGACGATGGGGATCCCGTCAGAGAGGAAGAGGAATGAGAGCACGTTCTTGGCTTGCGAGTAGTCGCTTGTGTAGCTGTTTGCTTGGTTAGTGGGTAGAACATGGAGAAGTTCGATGTTGGGCTCACTAGGCAAAGCGGGCGTTGTCGTGGTTCTCGATGAAGTTGCCAAGCAGTGTGGGATCGGAGCAGTCGCTGGCAACTGAGTTGATCATGTTGTACAGGTCGCTGATGCTGCCGCTGCTGGACTCGAAGGCGTAGAGGAGTTGGAAATAGCTGGTTTTGGGTGTTTAGTGCCTGCTTTATTGTGGATTGCACTGCAGACTGGAACTCACATCGGGTAGTTCAGGAGGCCGTCTAGGTATCCCTGATACGGACAGGCAGTGGCAGGGTCGCCGTTGAAGATCTCCCCAACGCTGTACACGCCTGCCGCGCTGACGTATCCCGTGAAGAAGTCTGGTTCGACTTCAAGAGCACTGTCGATGCGAAGACCGTCAACTGTGCGGTTGGGGTCAGCAGAGAGTCCCTATAAAGCCAAGTGACATGGAGGTTGTACTTGAGTAGTTGGCGACGAGTTGCTCAATCCAATCGTACCAGATCGTCCTGACGGCCGACTGCGTCGTGTACAGATCAGGCAGAGAGACGATCGTATCGCCTTCCCAGCAGGTCCGGACCTGGTCGATATCATTCCAGTCGGTGATGAGGCAGTACGAATGAAAGTACGACGAGGAGTCAAAGGCATCAAAGATGCTGTAGTCCACGCTATCTCCTGAGCCAGCATAGCCCTGGATTTCCGGTCAGCTGGGTGCCCGAAATTGGACGAGACAATCCTACCATATGATTTGGCACGACGTCGACCATGAGATACATGTCCCGCTCATGCAAGGCAGCAGACAGAGCTTTCAAATCATCTGCAGTACCAAAGTTGGAGTTCAACGAATAGCTGCCCTCTCAGTCAACTATGGTATCGAAGTCATGGGCCATAGAGTGCCTCACATCTTCTGCTGCCAGTATCCATGGTAGGACTCGCCATCCGCAGTGTTCGCGGACAGCTGCTCGGTGACGGGCGAGATCCAGATGGCTGTGAAGCCCATGCCTTGGATATAATCCAGCTGCGCAAGCGGATTAGACTCAGATCGAACCTTCGCGTTGCGGGAGGGCTTACGTGGTTGATGATGCCCTGCCATGTTCCACCACAATAAATCTAGCCAGGTCAGGGAATTGCTCGTGGTGGTAGCCATACGACCCAGACATACCTGATCCCCTGTGTTACATGTCGCCGTTGTCGAATTATCAGTCCGGCCAAACCGATCCGTCAGGAGAAAATAGATAGATTGAGTGCGCCATTCCGCTGCAGACAGGCCGCGAACGAGATTACCAAAGAGAGGCAGAGATACAAGCGTCTGAAGCGCCGAAAACCTCATCTTTGCAGATGAGGGCGAATGGAGATTCAGGGGCTGGTGGTCGGCCACGGCACTGGGGTCTTCGGCAATTCCATCTTATATGTCATTTCTAGTGGCCCAAAGCAGCTGGGGCCTTGTCCTCAATTGCTCGACGGACGGATGACCGGATGATTTTCTGCAGTTCCCGTCTTTTCTCTCTCGCGGCTATGATCTGCTGTTGTCTTGCATCGTTGGCTGCCAGGAACGGTCTTATATGAGTGAGTTGATTGGCTCAGACTCCGATTGAGCAGGGGTTCTGCAGCCGAAGCACGAATTAGCCAATGGATCACATTCAGAAAGTGGCCTTATGTCCGATCATGCAGGTGCGAAATATGAAGAGATTGGCTGCAGAACGCCCGCCACTGTCCCGATGGACATTGCCTTGTCTGCAGAAGACTGATGGCCGGGGGTGTTGAGCGAATTGGAGGCATGGGGTGCGGAGGAAGCGAAATGAAGGGGCCCAAGCCTCGGCACGGTTGAAGAAGCCTAATTGATTGAACATCCCTCAGAAAAGCACTAACAACCTTACATCAAATCACCCCACATTCAACTCCGACGCTTCTTTTGGCTCTGAGGGATTTTCTCCCTCGATTGCGAGTCTTGGTTGGCATGGATCACTTTACCGGTGGTGTCTACCGCTTTCACTTAGTTACCTCTAACAGATTTCTCATTCATTCATTCTAATACATTGAAGACCGGTCTCAACGTTTTCCTACTTGTCCATGTGAGGGTGTCTTTTTACAGTTGATGCTTTCGGACTGTCCAGCCCACCAGCGACCCGAGCAGCGAAAGAGATAGAGCAAACACTAGAAGAGACACGGTAAGTATGTAAGACAGATATTGTTCCGTCAAGGCAACTTACAGTATGTGTATTTGAGTCCCGTAACGTACCCGCGGGCCACAATGTCATGAACATGTCCACTGAGCCCATTGATATAATCCGTATCAGACAGAGCCCGTTCGATCATCTGCAGTCATGAATCAGCATATGTGAAAGCACACAGAGTAGGATGCACATGGGCTCAATTACCTTCTTTGCTCCGGGCCCTGTTAGATTTTGCTCCAGCTGGTGCTTGAAGACGGTTCCCAGAACACTGTTCGTGACAGTCACACCAGCAGTCATCGCGAAGTTGAACAGCAGAAAGTAGCCTCCAGTGGCCATGGCAATCTCCTGAGGCACCAGGAAGGTGGTCATACTGACGAAGGCCGCAGCCGACGCGAAGCCAGTTCCCATCCCGCCCGGAATGATATACAGTGATTCCCAGAAGCCCGTGTTGCCATTCCACCGGAGGAAAAGCAGGAGGTAAGTGACCGACGCAACCAGCCCAGCCACAATCAAGAAGACCTTGAACTGGCCTGTTCGTCGAATGGAGGCACCGGCGATCAAGCCGCCCAGCGTATTGCCAATCACTGCGGGAACAAGATGCCCGCCCGCGACTGTGGCTGAGGCGCGAGATGTGACCTGGAAGTATAAGGGAACTGAGAACATCATACCAACCTGCGCGGTAATTTGCAGAGCTCCGATGAGGTAACTGGGAAGCACGTTGGTGCGGCGCAAGATCCGCAGGTCGAAGATTGGCTCTGGAGCCACGTATAACTCGACAACGATAAATGAAACGAATGCAGCCACGCTAGCGGTGCCAAGATAAGCAGTGGTAAGAGAGACCCAAGCAAAGGCCTTTCCAGCTTGATCGAGAATGAGGGTTGTAGTGATAATGCCAACGGCGAGGAGAGATGTCCCGAGGAAGTCGACCCTGCGAATATCCTTGTTTGTGGTGGGGGTTGTAAGCTTGAGCTTCCAAACGACGAGCAAGGCAGCCAACACAGTGAGCGGGCCCTGAAGAAGGAATGACCTGTCAAACAGTTAGGCTGTGGAACGGCGTCAAGCGGTAGACTTCAATGCTCACCATCGCCAACCAACGGTATCTGCTAACCATCCACCAATCGGACCTCCTGCGCTTCGACCCAGAGTCATGGCGATGTTGACATACGCACGCCAATGAGCAACATCTCGCCGTGGAACAATATCTGCGAGGCGTTTAGCAACCGTGATCAAGGCTGACCCTAAGGTTGTCCATCCCACCTGTAATGATAATCACACCCATCGCCATTGTTCCAGCACCGCCCAGGCCACTGATGGCACGCCCCAGAATCACGGTCAACATGCTCGAGCCGATGCCACTTAAATGCCTTGAGTTAGAACGATTCTCCTAAACGTGGTTGCAAGGGATGTAACTCACCTAATTATACATCCGAGGCCGAAGAAAAAGTATGCCCAGAGCAGCAGCGGCTTGCGGCCATAGATATCGCTCAGTTTGCCATACTAGCAGGCCACAACTGTCAGTGCATCATTTGGGCCGTAGAGATACCATTTTAGCTTACCATGGGTTGTGCTGCGCAGAGACCGAGCGTGAAAGCCGTGGCCAGCCAGCTGGCATCGCGCAAACGATCGAATTCAGACGAGATCTTTCCTGTCGTAGCCATTACGAGAGTAGTGTCTGCATTGGAGATGAATTCGCCTGCTATAGGTTAGCATTGGTCGAAATCATGATCAAGTCAGTCATTCATTCATACCCAGGAGTAATACAGCAATAATTGTCTTGACGCTAGCCAACGCCTGCACTTTGTTGTTCTCCGAGGGCTCTGCTGGACTGACTAGCGGACGTTCTTCGTCCGTGTCATGGCTGCTTTGGACATCACTTGTTGGCCCCTTGGAGACAGTTTGGTAATCCGATACATTCGTGACGTTTGTATCCGAAGCTGCAGGGTTCAGAGGGGTCGTCTCATCCACATTTCTATCCGCCCTCAACGTCTCTGAGCTGGCCGACGCAATCGTCATTTTTGCCAGAACTAACCAAGTCGTGCTCGTACGAGGAGAGTCTCAGGTTGACAGTGGAGCAAGTCCTTGCCTCGAGCTGCTTCAAGGGCGAGGGTGAGGGAGAAGGGGAGATGACTGCTCGCGTAGAATAATAATCTTCCCAACCCGACGGAATCATTTCGAGCGCGCCTTCATTAAATGACATGCGGAGCTACGTGATAAAAAGTTCGCTTATCGCAAGATGTCCAGGCCTTCATGACCATTGCACGACAGTATTGGCTGGCCATCAGTAACCATCCGGAAGAGCCGATGACACCATCGGGGGAGAAAAACCAACTTCACTAGATTGGTACCCACATGGCCACACCCTGGATCGGAGGAGCTCGTGGCCAAAGCCTTCTCATGGTTGATGGCTGCAAATGACAGGGCAGAACCGGGGTGAGAGAAGGTGATTGTGGTGGAGGAGCACGCCATGCTTGCCGTCGATGGCGAGGTGACTAGCGTCGCTTTTCAGCTCCTGCTCAGGGACACACTCAGGAGACGCCCCCTCGGCTATTTACTATAGAAGCTGAGGTAAGCGGGTCTTTCACATCTAATCATATTGTGTCGCTTGTGGTTCTCTTAATTCAAGGGGTGCGCATGATTTTGTTCGCTTGCTGAGGCAGCATAATGGCACGGCGTCTTGGGAGTCGAATTATTGGTGGTTATTTATTTTAGATCCGTAGTATAGGAGGTGCGGACTTAGGACAATGACAGTATAGCGCAACAAATATGTTGAGCTCAGGGGCCATGACATTTCAAGAAGTCAAGTTAAGCATATAACTGGATATATCTTCATTTTCAAATCAATCAACCGGAAGGAACACCAGAAAACGTGAGTGGTATGCAGAAGAGAACGATACTCAGACTTAAGACCAAAATTGTGGGGAAGTAAGACTTTGTTTAGTCATGAGCTACAATGACAGCAGGCCCACTCCACCGCTTTGTTGACCGCCTCATGATTATCCCCGGGCTTTTGCTCTCCCTTTGGCTTGTTCTTTCATTCAGCAAAGACCCTGACTCGCTTTATCCCATTATCAACGGTCGCAATCCCTGGCCTGCCTTTTCCGCTGAATCAGCGACGTTGCACTGGACGATCTGACCCCGAAATGAAGTTGATCCCTCCTTAAAGCACGGTTGACGGATTGCATCGCGCACGGAGCGCTACCGCTGACATAGTGTCCTTGCCTCCTCGATTGCGACCCTGGTTTCCTCAATGCGCCGCACAGAAGACGACGCAGATCTCGCGGCTCTTTCAAGATCTTCACGACGGTAGTCAATATAGACGGCATGCATGAAAGTCACATCGGACGAGGGCGGGAATCCGTCAACGGCGAGGCGGCAGGCTCGTCTCAGCACGAAAGGACACCAGTAACACCACAAAGCCCAGAAGCCGATAATCCATTAGTCGCTGGACTCCAAGGTCCAAATTCACCAGAAACAAAGCGACAAACAGCCTCAAGTGGTGTGAATCAACCCGGGGAGAATGACGGACGGCCCGTGGTGGGCGCCGATGCGCAATGCGGACAAACGCCGGCGCCGGACGCTACAGCAACTTACGCCAACCGGATTAATTCTAAGGCCAACTTGCTGCCAGATAGAGTCGGTGACAGCTCTGAACACGATCTCAACGGTCTACCCAGCCAACACACCCCCTGCATCCACCGGAAAAGCGGTCAGTTCGCGCTGGCGTCGGATCAGGTGCTAGGGATGGTATTTGAGCACTCGGAGGAGCCCCCTCAGACCCCAGGCCGTCGCACAACTTCGAGAACATCCCTAGTGGATGTCTTCGAAGGCTCCGCGGTGCAATCAACGCTCACCGAGTGGTCGCGAGACACATCGCCTTCCAGGAACCACGACAAGGACCCAGACCGGGTGCTGAAATTGTCTCCCGCCAAGATGCAGGAACTCACATCCTCACCCCAGTCTATCCCGTATCGTGCAGCGCCACCGGAGCAATCAGAACGCGGACGACGGGCAGTATCAGATGGAACGCATGCAGCAGCTACGCAGCTTGAAACGCCAGAGCCCACAAGCCTGCCGTCTCTGGATGAAACTAAATTTCCATCCGATACTCTACCTAGACTCCGTCTGCCCAAGGATCTTTCCATCGACACCTCGACCCTCTCGACTGGGAGAACACCTGCGTCATCCTCTTCGCGAAATCGACCACCAAACTCACGGGCCGTGTCAACACCTAGCTCCCGCCGACAGACCTTGCCGGCGACGAATGACCGGCTGGCCCAGACATGGGCGTCTCGCACAAAACAAGATCGCCTTTCGATCGCTCGGGAATCAGATTCGAAACACCTTGAACCATCTCCACAGATGAAAGAACAGGCCTTGCCTTCACCGATGCCCCCGAATATTCCTCTGCCGCCTCTATCCGTTCCGACTTACCTCCAGTTAGAGCTGGCATCGGGTCGGCCATCACCGCTGTACATTCACCGCTCTGCAATGACTGACTTCCCTTACGAATCTTCTCGAGTCAAGCTTGAAAGACTCATGAACTTCCTGATGCTGCCGCCGGCGGTAGAGCAGGTACTTTGGTTCGGTATATTGGCATGTCTAGATGCGTGGTTGCATTCTTTTACCATTCTTCCGCTCCGGTTTCTGAAGGCTTTGTACATACTTGTTGAGTCATGGATTCTGAACTTGGGTATGGAGTTTCGGTACGTGTCTGGTTTTGTGATCAAAGGCGTGGGTCGGGTATGGCACAGGCGCAACAGGACCGCATCTACCGACGAGCCACCGCACGTGGGACGCTCACACAAAGGCGAAACAGCATCCGGGGAACGAGATCCCCGCGCTAAGGCAACTGAATCTCGGAAAAAGCACCGATCTCATGGACACCGAGCACAGCATCGCCGGCAGAAGAGTATCCCGTCAGCCCTCATGCCCGACGATAAGGCCGACATCCTCAAGGGCTTGCTCATGATCGCTACCTGCTGCGTTCTGATGCGCTTCGATGCGAGCCGGATGTATCACTGGATTCGGGGACAGGCAGCCATCAAGTTGTACGTGATCTACAATGTGCTAGAAGTCAGCGATAGACTGTTTGGCGCTATTGGTCAGGACGTGCTTGAGTGCCTATTCTCGCGTGAAGCGCTGGAGCGGCGACCCGACGGCCGCAGCAAGGTCTTCCGGCCGTTTGGGCTCTTCTTGCTGGCGTTAGCCTACACAGTCATTCATTCGACCGCACTGTTCTATCAGGTGATGACGCTGAACGTCGCGGTGAACTCTTACTCCAATGCGCTAATCACCCTGTTGCTCTCCAATCAATTTGTCGAGATCAAATCCACGGTCTTCAAGAAATTCGAAAAGGAGAACCTCTTTCAGCTCACCTGCGCGGACGTGGTGGAACGCTTCCAACTCTGGCTCATGCTGACGATCATCGCGTCGCGCAACATTGTGGAAACCGGGGCATTCAATATTTTCAGTGGACTGGGCTCTAGCTTTACTTCAACCAGCACCAACAGCACGCCGCTATCAACCCCGCCACGAACTGCATCCTCGATTCTCCCGCAGGCCTTCACGATCGTCCCGTCATCCATCATTGCCTCCTTCAGCCAAGCCAATTCCTACCTCCCGACGCTGGCGCAAGTCCTAGGACCCTTCCTCGTCGTCTTGGGCTCAGAGATGCTAGTCGACTGGCTCAAGCACGCGTACATCAACAAGTTCAACAACACCCGTCCGGCCATCTACGGTCGCTTCCTGGACATCCTGGCCAAGGACTACTACACGAATGCGTTCGCGGACCAAAACCTCATGCGCCGGCTCGGACTGCCCGTGATCCCACTCTCCTGCCTCTTCTTCCGCGTCAGCGTCCAGACCTACCAGATGTTCATCGCCGCCTTGCTCCCCCAGCAGCCCGCCTCGTCCACCGCGGTCGAAGCCACGTCCCTCACAGCCATCCACAGCCAATACGTCCCCGCGCCCATGCCCTCCCCTCCCCCGCTCACCTTCCAGAATTTCATCCCCACCTCGACCGCCTACGCCGGGGCCTGGTTCCGCCAGATGCTCGCCAACACCATGCCCACCCCAGCCTCATCCGTCTACATCTTCACCATCGTCCTCATCCTGACCGGCTACGTCGTCCTCCTGATCCTCAAGTTACTGCTCGGCATGCTCCTCCTCGCGCTCGCCCGCTCCCGGTACAAGGCCATGAAATTGCGCGAGGCAGAACAACAAACTCACCTCGCCGCCGTCTCAGCCTCATCCCTCTCCACCGCCGGCGGATCAGGGCCCGCAACCACAACCACAAACGATCCCGCCCCTCCCCCTGGCACCACTGCCCCGGCTGCGGCGCCAGCAGCAGCAGCAGTAGCACAGTCCCGCCCCCGCGAATTCGCTGTCGAGGGAAGCCGCCGAGTCGGCGGATGGGGCGTCGTCGAGGTGAACGACGATCACCGGCGGTGGATCTACGCTGATGACCCGGATGGTCTGCGCAGACTCAAAGCGAAGGAGGAGAAGGACTCGAAGGCTGGTGGCAAGGAGGAGCTGCATCTGGATCACGTGCAGCGGTATGAGATGGTCGCCAAGCGGATCTGGTGAGGGTTGTCGACGAGTCGGTATCGGCATTGTTGTGTATGTTTTTAGCCGCCATCCGCTGTGATTAGCTGCGTTAAATTTAGGTATAGTCCTGATAGATTATTATATACGCTGTTCGTCTTGAGAGCAACAGCTTAGTACAATGGCACCGCCATTTGATCACTCATTTTTGGAAATGTCTGATACACCGCACCGGGCAATCACTTGGCAAATACGTCATAAAGATGCACAGGTTCACTGCAACAGCATAGGCCACGAAGCACAGCAAGTCTATAATCTATATACAGTACAGAGATCCAGCCCAGAGCCGAGCCACACAAACACTTCTTTAGACCAGCCCACAAAACCCAGATAAGCAAGACAAGAAGGAAAGAAAAGGGGGTATACGACAAATCAAGTTGAGTTGAAGTCGCTGAGAATCCGCTGGAAAAAAGGAATCCAAACATCCATGAAGAAAAACGAGGTTGAATCATTAAAAGTTAAGGCCGTTGAAGACATTAGGTATCATCCGTGGTTGAAGAAGCATTTTCCCATCATTCTGAGAGAAGATGAGGGAAATCGATGAAAAATTTAGGGGAATTAGAGATGGTGCCGGACTTCTGAGACGGCATCGCCGTGCATTTCTAGGTATGAGGTGTTAGTGTCCGTGAGAAGAGAGAGGTTTGTTTGCGGGCGGCGGGCTTACCGTTCCACACGGCCAGGGCGGCTTTCTCGGCGTCCCAGCCCCAGAGCGTTTTCTGGGTTTCCCGATCGGACCAGCGATCGGGGTTGGAGCCGCTGGTCAGCGAGGACCGGAACTGTTCGTCGCGGGCGAGTTGGTCGGGCCCGTCGGGGAAGTGCAGGGTGATGCGGTTCTCGGAGCCGGACTGCTGGACGCTCTCGGCGCGGGGTTTGCGCGATCGCTCGTAGGCTTGCAGCGCGGTGGGGATGGCGGCGCGCGAGGGGATGGTCGAGAGGAGAATGCCCAGGGCGGCGGCGTCTTCGACGGCTTGGGCAGCGCCTTGGGCGACGTACGGTCTGTATCTAGGAGTTAGTGGTTTGGGGGGGTTTGGGGAAAGGGGGAAAGTGTGGGATATTTTGGGGCCATGGCGTACAGCATAGGATGGCAGGCATCGCCGATCAAAGCGACGTTGCCCCGGATCCAGGTCTTCAAGGGCGCGTGAAGGCAAAGCTTCCACTCGAGAACCTCGTCGTCGGGCACCAGGTCGATGAGCTTCGTCACGCGACTGTCCCAGCCCCGGTAGTTGTCGATCATGGCCTGCTTGGAGCCCTTTGTCGTCCAGGACTCTTCGACGCCGTGGTTATCAGGGTGCAGCAGCACGACATTGTAGAGTTCGTGGTTGCGTACCGGGTACGCGATGATGTGGCGATTGGGACCGAGCCAACGCGTGGCTTGGGGCTCGTCCATCAGGGCCTTCAACTCGGGATCACTCTCGAGCGCGCTGCGAGGAAGCATGATCCGGTAGGCAGCATCACCCGTGGGGATGGCCTTGCAGGAGTAGTCGTTGAGGAGCTGACCCCGGATGCCGGATTTGATGCCGTCCGCGGCAATGACAACGTCGCCCTTGACGACGGTGCCGTCCGCGAGCGTCACCGCTGCCTGGTCGAATTGAACATCGGTGACCGTGGAGTTGACGCGCAGTTCCACATTTGACAGCGCCAGCGCTTGGTCAATGAGTGCGTTGTGGAGATCAGCGCGGTGGATGACCACCTGTTGACCGTAAGTCTTGTTGACGGGCATCGTGCCTAGTAACGAGCCGTCTTGCCACCGACGAACGTGGATATGCTCGAGTGCAACATCTTTGGCGTGAATGGAGGGGGAGACACCCCAGCCTAGAGTCCTGTGTCAGCTCCAGCACTCAGACTGCCCGAGAACTGATGCTTACGATCAAACAGTCGGAGCATATTAGGAGAGACTTGGATGCCCGCTCCAACTTCCATAAGCTATTTTGCCTTCTTGTTAGAGCAAACTCTCAAAATGACCAGGTCTATATCATCACTGGCATACCTTAGGTGCCGATTCGAGGATTGTGACCTGGTGTCCTCGTAGACCCAGAGTTAGGGCTGCGGCCATGCCGCCAATGCCTGCGTCCGTCAGCGACAATGCAATCTTTTTGCCAAAAGAATCATCTTGGCATACCCGCTCTATAGAATGATGTTAGTGGCAACTGTAACATGACTGCGGGCAATGAATAACCTACCCAACGATGACCACCTCAAGGGGAGTCCTGGCCTGCGCAAATGCCATGATTGTCTAGAATGGTGATACAAAAGATAGCAAAAGAAAGGAAGCAAGAAGGAAAGAAAGACAGGCAAAGAAGGCAGAATTTAATTTGATAAAAATTTGCGCTGGCTGGACGCGCCGATATCCGATGTAGGAGCCAAATTTGGTACCGTACAAAATCTGGGGCAACGAATTGGTTTGCCACAGGGGAGAGTCAGGAATGGGGGAGGAGCTGTTGCGATTGATATAAGAATGCGTTCAATGGCAAACACAAACACCTCCCTTCCAAAAACACCATCGATCCGAACCTCCTCCGATCTCGACGCACTGGGGAATCACGGCCGAGAGCGGGATGATACGAAGCTGGGTCAAACATGATTATTTTGTAAGAGCTCTGTCTGGCTGGGGGGAGGCCGGGATTGGCGGCAGGACGCGACATCCCCCAAGGCGAGCATACTCCACCAGACAAAAACCTGCCATTCACCGCGGAATGGGGATGAACCAACATTTGGCCATCCCCATTTTTGACCGGAGAGGGCGGAGAGCGAAGAGTCAGAGTCACAGATAGTCTAAGGGGGGAGAGGTGGGTGAAGGGGTGGGCCGGGTGGTAAATCCTCTGGCATCTCAAGCCTCCAAGCCTCCGCATGAAGAGCCACCGAGAGAGGGGAGAAATGAGGGGGAACAGGAACATGTGGAACCGTGATCAGCTTTCAATTGAATGGCCAAGTATCAGGTGCATCTTCATCCTGGTTCATGAGGAGCAAACGACATACTCCATGCATACTCCATACATACTCCATACATACAATAATGATGCTTCTGTCTGGGGTTGCAGCACAGAGAGAGGAATTATTAACAAGACTCCGAATCTCCCCAGCGCCCGTTTTCCGGGCCACGCTACACTCAATGTGGTTTAGTGCCCACTTCTTTACAGGCGAGCTCGACAATCGCATCCAATGAGAGCTGGCGAGTATGGTGACTCAGCTGCCCCGGCTCTTCCTCTTTCCAGCAATTGCCGAACGGCCCGGCAGCGAGGTTTCCCTTCCAATTGCCGATTTCTGCCCCCATGAATTCCAATCCATCCCCAGATTCAGTCCGCCTCTCACGAGTCACGGTCTCACCTGCCCATGGAGATCATCCCCTCAGACCTCCAAACCTACCCCGACGTCGCATCTTTCCGTACAACCATACTGACACCATCTGCTCACAGATCCGTCGACTGTTCATTTAGTTTGCGAATTTCCACCAATTCGAATCTGGCGCGCCACCTCCACTTTCGAGGATTTGCGCCCAGTCCTTGCCTGGATTTGCATCAGATCCTGACATTTCGGCAAGGCATGATCCAGGACAAGCCGATATCCAGGTTGATGCGCTCTGTGAATGCTTACTGATTGGGACATTCCCCCCACCGACGTCCAGCCTTCTGTGTGCAGTAAACACGGAGCTCGTACCAACCATGCAGAACTCAATTGGATAACAGTCTCAAATGTTTCACAGATAACAGACAATACGAGCAGGAGTGTGACCAGGCGTATCAGACTCATTACAGCAGCCAGCCAAGGATCAAGTCTCTGTCAGCACCTACAATCCGCCACCTGACGATGATATCGGATTGTCTCGCATTGGGTCAGTGATTTCAGCATCCAAGACTCGGTGTCCGGGCTAGCCGTCGCTTCCCTGCAGGCGAGATCAGCAAGACTGGCGGGAGTCTGCGGAGCAAGTAATGAGCAAGAGCTTCTGGTCTCGATCCTCGTTTGACCTCGTGTGCCGGTGCCGGTTAACCGTTGTGAATCCATTAGGTTCCTGTTGAGGCCGCGCATTCGACCTCTGGTCCAATTTCGTTCTGGCTTCAGAACGATGTTCGACATGTCGGCATTAGACAGGCTGGCTAACCGAGAACAACAGGTATGGGATCGACCTTGCTACAGGCTCAAGACTCATGGATGACGTAGACGCTCGCATCAGGTTGAGCAACTGAGTTAGGCAGGTCCTTGCGTACTTTACTCAAGTACAAGTAGGATCTTGCGAGGATAGAATTGTTATTCTCCCCGTAGGCTCTCAGGGCGCAAACTGTAAGGAACCTGAAACTATGCCCTCTAATTGTCTTTTGAAACGTTCACCTCGAAGCCAGGCAACAATTCTCCTATTGTACAAGAACTGCTGCACATACCTTTCACCTCAGCATACTTTAGTCAGTACTGTAGTATGTATATCTATAGTAGTAGCTAGGATGACTACCGAAGCACTAAGCCAGTTACAGTCTAGCGCAGTCAAGACTGAAGATGCAAACCAGATGCAAACCAGATGTAAAGCATCCATCCGTCGATAAGCTTCACCAATCTTAATTCTAGAAGTGGAAGCTCTGGGTAGCTCGCATGGACTATACTTGAGACTCAATACCAACTTCAGCGGCTGTCGCCTGGCAAGGGCTGCCACTCACAACAATGTTTTCACTCTTATCACCGTCGCCAAGATCCGTGATGTCCCAACAATGTTTGAAATTCATGCCGTTCCAGAGGTCCATTCGTACCGACACCAAAAACCCGAGACCAAAGATAGCTTTTGATGTCTACAAGGGACATCCCGATAAGCTTGGTGACTCACCGAACCCCATTATAGTTCTTCATGGATTCCTCGGCTGTAGAGAAGAACTCCGTCCGATTAGCAAGTATGGATGCTTTTGGCCTCTTTTCTGTCAATATGTTACGCCATGCTCACTAAATCGCCCCACCTAGAATCCTAGCCACCGAACTCAAGCGAGATGTGTATAACCTGGTAAGTGCTGACAACACCGAGCTCTTCAGCTTCGTGCCCAGGCAATTGACGCCCGAGGAAACAGGACCTTCGCAACCATGGCGATTCTGGCACCAAATGGAGGCATGACTACCTCAGACTGGCGCTGGATGTCCGAGAACTCATGAAAGAGAACGGCCTTGGAAATGTATCACTTGTCGGCAATCAGATGTAAGCCTCACCAGTGGCTCACCTCACACTTCGAAGCAGGGTACATTTGCACCATGTGATTACTGACGATCAGCCATCAGGGGAGCCAAGACAGCCATGACTTTAGCCCTCTACGATTCAAACCTCGTAGCCAATATTGTTTCCATTGACAATTCGCCTGTTTGGAAACCCCTTCCGCCGGTTTACTTACAATGGCTCCACGCCTATCGGCAAATCCTCAAAATGCGCATTACCGAGCTCCGGGAAGCGCGCAGAGTTATGTACTATTGGAACCGGGTCAGTTACCTCTCCGTGCTCTCTAGAAGCGTCGGGACTGTTCTTCCTTTCTTTGATCTAGTTTTTTATCTTCTGTTACATGTTCCTGATCTAACCTCCCCAAATAGAATGCAGGAATGAGACCTTGGCTCATGCGGAACCTGGAGAAGCACGACGATCACCCATATGTAAGGCCGCGGATTCCGCAGAATATTCTGTGGGAGGCCCGCGACGCCATGGGGGAATTTCCTTTCCGAGAGGACGATGCGAATAGGTTTAACGGGCCGGCGTTGTTCCTGCGCTCGGGTGATAGCTACTACATCCCCGAGGGCAAGGGGGCCGAAGCCATCCGCTCTTTCTTCCCTACCTCCTGTATTGAGGAAGTGGGCTATGAGGGGCTGCACATGGCTCTGGAAAAGCCTGAGCTGGTTGCAAATGGTAAGTCTTTCTCTTCACCTTTGCCTCATTTTGTTCTCATGCTTCTTTCTTTTTTCACGTTCATTTTCTTTTTTTTTTGTTTTGTAATAGATTATGAAACCCAGACAGCTGACGACTCATGACCCTCCCACAGCGGCCGTTGACTTTCTGCGGAACCCAATGGTGTATCTAGCCGACAGGAAACTCAAGAAACACGGAGGGCCAAAAATGGCCTGGGAACTGTGAAAGCAGGCATAAATGCAAAACCACCAGAGCTAATGACATATTCCCTGGTTTTTGGCAGATTGTTGCCTGGTTCATCAACTCTGCCCCGTAAGGATTGTGAGTTCCGCTGTAGGAACGTGGAGCGAGGGATATGAATATCTCGAAGTCACATGCTATCAAATGGATGCATACAAAGGAAAGGAACGACAGTGCTGGATAACTGTCAACGTTGTTTCATGGTGTATTGGTAGAAAGAAAACCTGGAAAGGCGGGCATGGCAGAAGACTAAACTCAGAGTACTTTACTTGATCAGCTTTACAGTACCGTAGACAATTCAAACCCTAAACTACGACATCGAGATAGGCTCAAGTCCCACTGTGCATTTTAGATAGATCTCTCCTAAGCGACGCTCAACCCTGAATCGCAGTTCTACACGAGACTTCCTGCTCCAACCATCTCGTTCCACAACGGATAAAGCTTCACAGAGAAAAAAGTAGGAGACAATGTTATAGCAGGTATCCTAGGGCACGATTCCATGTCCGCTATACAGTACAGTACATAGTCTTCGTCCGCTGACCAGCTTCATAGATACTGAGCTGAAAGGATATATGAGCCACTTAGCGCATAACGCGAACAAGAACTTCAAAAGAAATTCGAAAGAAAAGAGAGGGAAAAGAAAAGAAAGAGAAAGCCATACATCACAATGTATCAAAAGATCTATACTCCTTCAATACTCGCCTGGGGACTTCCGCAACGTAACTGCGACTTCGTCCCGTTCGCTCCAAGAATAACTCTATCGTCCAAGATACCAAGACCCCGCTCAGAGATACCATGCCAAAGCTAGAGTAGAGCCCTCAGCTCTGAATCTGAGCCAACGGTGTCAGAGTTCAGCTACAAGCCTCAAGAGCCCCTCAACAGCGCAAACATCCTGAGACAAAGCAAGTTACCATGCCACTGGGGATTAGAATTACTGCCTGCTCGAGGCGGATGAGTTGTTTCGCATCAACACTACGGGGAAACCTAGCGGTGCCCGACGGATCTGAGCAACAACCTGATTATTATGACAGGATAGGGGTTGATTGTCTTGAGAGACTTCTTATATCCCCCCCCCCCTACCCCCCACCCCCCTCAGGAGTTCAGCATTCATACAAAGTGGGCCCACGCGATCGATTGTGTAACGCACGGTGGATAAGGTTTGGCCGGGCCGTCGGATCCCAGTTTTAGCGCCTCGTTTGGCATCGTATGGCGGTTCCACCCACCGCGCTGGGCACGTGCAGGGGGGAAGAGGGGGCTGGATTGGTGATGGTTGAGCTATGCGCCTTTTTTTTTGTAGTGTATATCATCTCTTTGGGGCGGAATTCTCAGCTACTACTCTACAGCAGAGGGTGGCATGGTTGTAAGGTCACCATAGACAAGCTCTTCTGGTCATAGCTCTAGTAGCAGGATACGGTCTTATTTTAATAATATCTGAGACTCATTTGTATTATGTACTGGAGACAAGATATATGATGATCGGAGTGATAGGGCCGGTGTGGGCTTGATGCATAGATACTGTCCCATCTTGTAAAGTTCGCACTCATTCAGGATCAGCGATTTTCAAGATAGCCTTTCCGCGGTTCCCGCCACGAAGCATCGAGACCAAGGCTTCGGGTCCATTTTCGATGCCAGTGGTGATGTCTTCCTTCGTCTTGATACTGCCGTCGAGTAGCCACTGTAGCACAGCTGTCGTCAGAATCGGTCCTCATAACTCAGTCAACTCACTTACCGTAGATACCCGCTCGTTTCTCTCCTTCGCATACTTCGGTCCCATATTCTCGTCTCCGACGATGAATCCCTGCATCCTGATTCTCTTTCCCACCACAAGCATTAAGTTCTTGACTCCAAAGGCCTCCTCGGGCTTCAAGTTGTATTGCGAGACCATGCCACAAGCAACTGCACGACGTGTCAGCGATGGGACCTAGAAAGTAGGAGGGTAGCCATACTAATCCTGCCGAAGGGATTCATGGCGTTGAGGGCGGCTTCCAGGTGCTCGCCACCAACGTTCTCGTAGTAGATGTCAATCCCGTTAGGTGCCAGTCGAGCCAGGGCGTCGCCGGGCTTCTCCTTCTTATAGTTGAATCCTGCATCAAAGCCCAACTCCTCAGTAATAAACCGCAGCTTATCATCGTCACCAACGCTGCCAATCACCTTCAAACCCTCATGTTTCGCCAGCTGGCCGACCACCTGTCCTACCGCTCCGGCAGCCGAGGAGATAAAGATGGTCTCTCCCTTCTTAGGCTGCCCGATCTCATACAGACTAGAATAAGCCGTCAACCCCGTCATTCCAAGGATTCCGGCGTAATGCGACAGCGACAGTCCAGGCTTCACATCGATCTTCTGAGTCTGGGGCCATGCCAGCTCCTCCTTGGTGACAAGACTGTACTCTTCGATCTTGAGAATACACCAGATAATATCACCCTTCTTATATTTGGGGTTCTCCGACCGAATCACTTGCCCAATGCTATAGGCGGTGATCGGGTTCCCAACCTGGTAAGGGGGGCTGTAGCTCTTGATGCTGGGGTCACGCATCCGACCGCGCATGTAGGGATCCAGACTGGCGTAAAGGTTTTTGGTGAGGACGCTGTCCGGAGGCAGCTGCTGGTCGAGGTCAATCTCCCGTTGTTCAACGGTGAGGTCGGTCCCCGGGACGGGCGCCCCATTGGGAACTTTGCTGAGGATGAGGGCTTTGTTCGGTTGAGGCATTCTGGGAAACAGGATTTTGACAGGTGTCAGGCTTGCGTGTTGAGAGTAGTGGGGAGAACAAGGCGATCCTCGACTTATAAATCACGACTGGAGCGGGAGGGGTAAATCGATGACGATAGCGGGACAATTGATCAACCTCGGCTGATTGATAATCCATTGTGTCACTCTTGTCGTATCATTGACCAAGCGGTCGTGCAGTTCATGCAGTTGAGTGCTGTGATGAGATCGTGCTCTGAACAGGATTCAGTATCGACAGATCTAACTGTTGTGATTTGGTGGAGGATGAACGAAGCAAAACATAGATCCAAGGCGCTAGCTGGAACAATGAAATGGCTCGTATTCTTTGGCTCCCCGCAGAGCTCCCTCCCAGCCATAGGGACTCTCTTCCATACTTATAGTCCACCCTAGCACGGGGTAACTAGGCAACTACCTCTATGTTTCCAATATTGCCCAAAGCACCTCGCAACACTGGAACTGGAACAAGCACAGGTCGCTGGGTCGCTGGTAGGACACGCGGCGCTCATCTGACTTAAGTGAAGCAAGAGCCTTGAACTTGCTTTGTTGAATTATCCTTATGACGCATTTCGTGCCTCGGGGCGACGAGCAAACCGCCCAACGAGCGGATGTGTCAAAAGCGGTTTGAAGGCGGCGTTAAGTCGGGATCGGAGGGAGCCATTGACGCGATAGGAAGTGCGGGAGCTGAGTCTTGAGCATTTCCAACCATTTCCACCCATGTTCAGGCGATGCAGAGGAAGGAAGTGGAAAAGAGGAAGAACTTATCATCCTAAGACGACAGAATGAAGTGTAGCAGGTGAGGGAAGCGAAGTCGGCCTCAGCCTCCAATTGATCCTTCCCAATCCGGTAAGCTGTGCGGAAGCCACCCCCCACGTGGAGGTTGACCAATAACTAATCATTAATTTATCGCCGAATCCCGATGAGGTCACGGCCTGAAATGGACCATTGGATCCTGGTGATCCACTTCACTCTAGGTAGACTTGGGACTCGCGAGTCTGCAACTCCCCCTTGAAACCGCGTGTCATCGATCGGGCTTCCTTTTCATACCTTGCATGTCTCGGCTCCAACTTCGCCCAATCATCTCCGAGAGGATGTCGTGCCGACCGGGAGTCTCTCCATCGATGCGATGTTATAAATAGCCGTACTCACTGATCAGCATGATACTAATATCTGACATTCGTCAAACAGCGCAACGCGACCACTAGTCGGCCCTGCACAACATTCCATATTTCTAACAAGCTCCCATTTGGTCTGCTACTACATCACCCATCCTCTGTCAACTGGACAAAGCCACTCCTCCCAGCCCAGCATTCTTTACAGAATGACTGGCATACCGTGGACACCGGTCTATATCGCCTTTGCTGCATACGCCTACTTTAAAGCGACGTGGCCAACGTTTTTCTACCTGTCCGCCTTGGCCACCATTGGCAGAGTTGTGTACCGAGTATTTCTCTATCCGGAATTCTTGACTCCTCTGAAGCAGATTCCGAGCCCGTCCGTGAGTTTCTCGGCATTTTCATGTGTATCTATCTCATCGATTTGAACGCGTTCTTACATGTTCCACTAGGGTCGATCATGGCTTCGTGGCAACTTTAGCACTTTGATTCTGAGGCATGACTGGAAGCGACTGGCTCAATGGCTAGAAGAAATCCCAAATGATGGTCTGATCCGCTACTATATGACTGGTAACTTGGAACGGTTGACCGTGACCAATCCCAAGGGACTGAGTGAGATTTTGGTGACCAAGGTCTATGACTTCGAAAAGCCAGCCTTAGTCAGGGAATCTCTGGGACGTCTCACCGGCCAAAAGGGGGTGCTGCTAGTAGAAGGCGCCGAGCACAAGGCAAGTGTCACAACAAGGGCAGAAATCACATGTCCTTTCCAAGCTGACTGAAAACAGCACCAGAGAAAGAATTTGATGCCGGCTTTTTCCTACCGTCATATTAAGAACCTGTATTCGATCTTCTGGTCGAAAAGCATCGAGATGGTGCAATGCATTGAGGATGATCTACGAGCTCGTGAGGATAATTCAGACAACGTGATTCGCGTGGCAACCTGGTCAAGTCGAGCCACACTCGACATAATCGGTCTCGCCGGAATGAACCGCGATTTCAATTCCTTGCGCGACCCCACCAACGAGCTGGCCAGACAGTACGGTAGGATTAACGGTGCGCCGCCTTCCAAATTGGAGCGGGTTCTATTCCTCCTGGGCCTCGTGATGGGAGTGCCAACATGGGTCCACAAACTGCCTTTGAAGAGGAACAAATATATCCGCGAGGGTGCCGAGTATATCCGCGCTGTCGCACTGCAGATGCTCCGTGAGGCCAAGGACTTGCGGGACCAAGAGCAAGCCAGCAACGCGAAGGATGGGGTTGACATTATGTCCGTAGCACTCGAAAGCGGCAGCTTCACAGATGAGGAGCTTGTCGACCAAATGATGACCTTCCTTGCGGCCGGACACGAAACCACCTCGACCGCCATCCAGTGGTGCATCTACGCTCTGTGCAAGTACCCTGAGGTGCAAACCCACCTCCGAGAAGAGATTCGTTCCAATCTACCCTCCATCTCCGTGGACAATCCAGAGTCTGTCTCAGCCGAGGTTCTCGATAGCCTGCCCTACCTGCACGCCGTCTGCAATGAGGTTTTCCGCTTCCACCCCTCCGCCCCAGCTACCATCCGCGTGGCGAACCGTGACACCTCTCTCGTCGGCCAACCTATCCCCAAAGGCACACTCATCTTCCTGTTTCCCGCTATCATCAACCACCTCAAGGAACTGTGGGGCCCGGATGCCGATAAGTTCAACCCTGAGCGCTGGCTGGGACCCGGAATGGCCAATACCGGCGGAGCCACCAGTAACTACGCCTTCTTAACGTTCCTACATGGGCCCCGGAGTTGCATCGGGCAGGGCTTCGCGAAATCCGAGTTGGCATGTATGCTTGCCGCCTTTGTCGGTCGTTTCAAGTTCGAGTTGGAGAATCCGGACGCTGAGCTCGAGCTCCGCGAGGGTGCAACTGTAAGTCCGCGGGACGGTGTGCGGGTCAGATTGACACCCTTGGAGGGGTGGTAGACGCCGAAAATGATTGCTAAATTCTTGTATTTACTCTGTGATGACATGTTACTTTTAATCTCATTGCTACTAATTGGGTTAGACCATTTGGGTTGAGGACTCGGGCTTCTATGTACAGGAATGGAAAATGCTATGTGCTGTCTGGATATGTATAAGCTGCAAGCGATGATCGCCTTACAGTCGATCAGGTGTACATTGTTGAAGTATCTGCAAGTGATGTCACTGGGGTCTTCCGCCTGTGGTTTATTGTCTGCATATTTTCGTGGTTTGCTTGAGCAAGGGAAAGAGCGAATGCGAATGAACCGCCCTTTGGAGATGGAATGATGAAAGTATCTCTATTGCATTGGGAATGCATTCGGTCAAACCCCGTATGAGCACTCTTCGGGGGCAGAGGTATGCAAGCCCACGGTAGGGCTTTGTGTGACATGCACACTGGTCGATTTGGACTGGGATCGCCAGCCGCACCGCGTAATTTGCGGACCCGCACATGCAACATGCGCATGTGTCATGATCCTAGCGGAAGTCTTCGCATCTCATCTCAGCCATCACTGACGAGGCTCCGAGAGGCTCATCTGCCTCACATTCAGATTGACACGTTTGCCCTCCATCCACCCCTTCCACTTCTCATACTGACGTGTGGTGGCGGCATCCGAACCATTCGCCGCGCCAGGCCAGTTCGCGAGCCAGGCCGGAGACGTCCCCGGCACGATCTTCGGCACGGCATGCCAGGCGAACCTCGACGTGCCGTCCATGTACACGGCATCCCCGGAGCGCAGCCGGATGATCTCGCAGCCGGCGCCGTCATCATGGCTGATCAGAAACAAGCCATCACAGCCGAAGCTGATGCTGATCAGGCCGGCATCGCACTCCTCGCTGACGTCGCGGTGGGCGCTGAGCGTATCGCCGGGCGAGTACACGTTCAGGATCGCCGCCTGCGCCTCTGTCTCCGGGAACATGGTGTGCAGCAGCTTCTCGATGTCCGGCGGGAACGCCGGCGGCCGTTCCGCCGGATACACCTTGGCCGTCCAGTCGTACTGGCCGCCCAGCGTCACCCAGCGCAGTTTCTTGGTGAGGATGCTCTGCACGGCGAGAGGCTTGTGCACGCTGGGGTCTCTCGGGTGGATGACTCGCGCTGGGTCGTCGGCAAAGAAGGAGGGAGGGTGAGGGGTGTCTTCTACGCTGGAATCGCTCGTTGAGGCAGCAGCAACAGCATCCCCGGCGCGGGGATACGTGAGCTCGTAGTGCAGGTGGAGGTTGGTCTTGTGTCTTGGGTTTGATAGGTCGCGGTGGAAGAGGCGCGAGAGGAGTTCTATTTGTACGGCCGGTGGGAGGAGGGAGGGAATCATTTGGAGTCCTACATGCGCCCGTTAGGAGACCAGGATTATTTTTTTTTTTCGTTTCTACAATAGATGCTTTCTTTGGGGTTCCCTCCCCTTCTTTCTCGCCCCTGCTGAGTAGACAGAAGGGAAAAAAAGGGAGGGAGATAAGAAAAAAAGCGCTAGATGGTGGTGTATAATGCTGACCGGTCACAGAGCGATGAGAGAAGACAGGGATATCTTTCGCATTCAGGGATCCCTCCGCATTATCCTTGCTTGTCTCCAGAAATTCATCGAATACAGGCCGAAGATCCTTGCCGGGGATCCAATGCGTGAGTGAAACATCCTCCGGGAGCCGGCCAGCGTCTAGCGCCTGAAGGTCCAGAATGCTACCATCCGAGTTTATGTCTGCGAGCGTGGACTTTTGGTATTGCTTATAGCGTTGCTTGACAGCCTCCGGAGGTCGCTCATGGGCATTCAGGTCCTTTATTTGTGCCATATCTCTTTTTCTTGTCTGTGTCTGCTTTCTCACTCTTCCCTGTGTTTTTGTTCCCTTCTTCGCGTGTAGTCGAACTAGATCTCTTTTTGACTTATGACTGGACTGCGTCACAAAGTTAGTTTCTTGTGGATCTGCAAGGCTGCACTATTGCATGTGTGCTGCTATGACAGTTCAGATCGCTTTTCGGAAATGCAAATCGATGGTTCACCCAGTCATAAATGTTGAGGATAGCGAATCAATGTCGCATAGAGGACAAGACTGCTTTTTCCGAAAAAAAAAAAAAGAAAGATCCAAATCTATTCGACAAAAAGAAGGTAACAAAGAGCATACTAGGCAAAAGATTGAAACCGTCTCCCCGAAAAAAAGTTAAAGGCGGGCATCAACTGGGGACGCGCTCACCGCCTTCGGGGCCACGCGCGGATTTTTGGGTTTGTTTGTGTACGGCGGCTACTGACCGCCTTTGGCTTCCCCACCAGCAGGGATGAATGAAAAGACGACAGTTCAGTCGATTCATTCCTCGCTACTCCAACAGGTAAGGTAAGTTCCAGGGTAAGTAGGTAAGTAAAGTCGACATTCGATTGAAGTGCCAGGCCAAACCAATTCTCTTCTCGACCCCCCAGATCGGCTCCTTTCTTCCTATCCCTTTCAGCCCGTGCACCTCACGAGGCCCTTCTCCTCCCTCCCTCGCCGTTGCTTGACGCCAACCATTGTTTTCTCTTTCTTCCCTCCCCCGGCAACAGGAACGCCGTCGCCGTGCAGTGCAGTGCACACACACACTCCTGTTTCCTGTACCCCGCGTGTCGGTGGGCTTGACCACAGCTTGACGGTGTCTCACCTCTTGGATTTCGAATTTATCGTTATAGAATCACTGTGTGGGAAACCAGTTTGTCGAAACGGGTCAGTTTACTGCCAACAATGGAGAACTATCAGAAGATCGAGAAAATCGGAGAGGGTATGTGGTCCCACAAGTTGTCCTCAATCATACTTCTGCACCTTCAGCTTCTTATCTTGGCGGAGAATACCCCTACTGGGTCGATGTCTAATATTTCTGGTTGTGCAATGCAGGAACCTACGGTGTCGTTTACAAAGCCCGTGAGCTCACTCATCCCAACCGAATCGTCGCCCTGAAGAAGATCCGATTAGAGGCCGAGGATGAGGGTGTTCCAAGCACCGCTATCCGGGAGATCTCTCTGCTGAAGGAGATGAACGACCCCAACATTGTCCGACTGCTGAACATCGTGCACGCCGACGGCCACAAGCTTTACCTCGTCTTCGAGTTCCTCGACCTGGACCTGAAGAAATACATGGAGGCTCTTCCCGTGAGCGAGGGTGGACGTGGGAAGGCCCTGCCGGAAGGTTCTGCGCTGAGCAAGAACATGGGACTGGGCGATGCCATGGTCAAGAAGTTCATGGCTCAGCTGGTGGAAGGCATTCGCTACTGCCACAGCCACCGCATCCTGCACCGTGATCTCAAGCCTCAGAACCTGTTGATTGACCGCGACGGAAACCTCAAGCTTGCTGATTTTGGTCTGGCTCGGGCGTTTGGTGTTCCTCTCAGAACCTACACACACGAGGTATTCTACGACCTTCCGTACATGTCATGCTTCGACTTTCTAACCTTGACTTTCCTCTTGATTAGGTTGTGACTCTGTGGTACCGCTCCCCTGAGATCCTTCTGGGTGGACGCCAATACTCCACTGGTGTTGATATGTGGTCGTGCGGTGCCATCTTCGCGGAGATGTGCACTCGTAAGCCGTTATTCCCTGGTGACTCGGAGATCGACGAGATCTTCAAGATTTTCCGGTATGTCTGCCCCTCCCCAAAAAGCAGGACATCATGACGTAGCTCAGTTGCTTACCATTCCCTCCTCAACAGTCTTCTCGGTACCCCTGACGAGGCCGCTTGGCCCGGAGTCACCTCTTTCCCTGACTTCAAAGCCACGTTCCCCAAGTGGAAGCGTGACGAAAGCCGTGCTCTGGTTCCTGGACTTGAGGAGGATGGTCTGGACCTTCTCGATGCCTTTCTCGAGTACGATCCTGCCCGGCGTATCTCCGCCAAGCAGGCTTGCATGCACCCCTACTTCGCCAATGGCAGCTCATTTTACTCCGGTCGCACCCGGACAACGACAAGAAACGGTTTCCACTAAATAAGCCGTGCCCGCACATTACCACGATCATGTTTCAGGCATGTATGCAATGCGGACGACCGTGGCAGGTGCAATGATGCACAGTGGCATGGACAGCACCGCGGTTTCTGCATCTATCCCCCTCAAGGCTGAGTCCTGTCCGCGTCGCTGCTACAGTCCGCTCTTTCCTCACATTTCTCATCGTCGTTTTCTGCTTCTGTTACCATGGCGTTGTTTGTGGAGTGATCCGGCAGGAACGAGAATAGGTTACTGGATATCGCAAGGAGTATTTTGACTAACGCGTACATACCCATAATTGAGTAAATGGAGAAAAAGAAAGCGAGGTCATTCTATAGCAGCAGTGACACTGAATGAACAAAGTTGTTCCTTGTTTCATCAATCATCAATTATCAAGATCTCTTATGAGTAATTCAGAGGAAGAGAGGGTGGAGGTTGTGCTCAGCTACCAAGTCGATAAGGGCACGGGGTGCTCCTTCCATATTGTCGAGACTCCCTTCCCCTCCTCGTCTCAACTGCCTTTCCCCCCCGTCGTCTCTCCTCTCTACCATTCTACCACTACCACGAACGACAAATATCTTGAACCTGACCACAGTTTCTTTTTGTTTGTGTTTTGACTTTCCCTATTTACAGAATCCAGTCTGAGTCCCTATTGTGTCACACACGATGCGGTGCTATCCGAAGTGATAGACATGTGGCTTCCGATCTCCTGCATGGGTGCAAAGGCATGGCTGCACTTGCAGCTGATTTACAGATCGTGGCTTGCTTGCTACACCGAAATGTATTCTCCCAAGGTACTTTCTCTAATGACGCGAATCACAGTGAAAATCCAATGAAAACATGGAAAGAAGCGGTCAAAAACTCAGCCGAAATGAAAAGAGCAGTGAGATTCAGCCGCAGAAGGCTGAGTTTGCAGGTGTTATATTGCTTCCTCGTATCAGCCGGTTTCTGAGGAGGCTCAGCCAGAATGTCAACCCCTCTTCTCCATCAACCCAATCGGAATCATGTCATCCCTTCTGACGTTCAAGATTCCAGCTTACGATGAACGCATCTTGCATTTCGTCCTTGTCCATGGCTCTATACTAAACAAGCCCACAAACCCCCGGCAGCTCCGAAAGGATCAGCACTTGCAAGCGAGATGCACTTCGACTGGACTCGGAGATGCAACCAAGCCCACCCTCCTCATGCACGCTACCCGGACTAATGACCGTTTCTGTCCGTAACCACAACCCGGACATCGGGCCATCACGAGCTGAAATCTTTCACTTATTCTGTTCCGTCAGCATCTTATGCTTAATGTCCCACGTTTTAGATTGGCCCGTCAAAATTCAAGTTTGCATCATTTTACTTTCTGCCGTGCTTACTGGGGGCCAAAAATCCAATGTGAAACGATCGGCGGCTCTGCTATTGAGCTCCCCTTCGGCCTTATCAGTGGTCATTAATTTTACAATGACTGGTGCGCGTGGTTTAACAATACGAGCGCTTGGTAAGCGCTCGGACCTGGGCTCGAACCATTCGACCGGTTCTCTTCCCCTGTCATGCAAGTAAAAGTTCCAATCATGCTTGGCCTGCCTTACGCTTTTTCCGGGCTGAGGCTGTGTGGAGACCCTCGTGGATTCAATTTGATATGGTCAACGACGACCAGTGGGCTTGAGCCCGGCCTTTATGGGGTTTATAAGAGTTCGGGCGGCCACCGGTTCTGGGGAACTGTTTCACCCTCGAACAACCTTGAGTGTTCCATGCATTGGGCCCGTTCTTGTTCTTGTAAATTGATTTTGTTGATGATCTACTGCGCAAATGGATTGTGAAGACCATACCGATATGGCATATACTCCCCCGCTCTCATCACGCTCCGGGAGCAGGATGCGAACGAAGACCCACCAACCGCCCCAGGAAACCGTCAAGCAATTTTGGGATGACTTCAACTCCAAGTTTCCGGGGCTGGTCAATACTGTATTGCCGGATAATCCGTATGCGCGCACAAAGGCTGCGAGGACACCCAAGGGGGTGATCCAAGCTCAGGTGGCCGGAAAGTCCTATGAACAAGCACGGAAAGAGTGTCGACGTTCAGTTGAGCGCATTGCTAGGGAATGCGAGCGGCTTAATCAGAAGTACTCTGATCCGCATTTCGATATCGCCGCCGATCTCAAGCGTGGAAGGAGGAACTATCTTGATGGACTGATGGACAAAAGCCTGGAGATGCGGCCAAGGGGCGTAAAGAGGGTCACGGTGAGTTTGGGAAAATGAAGCAGGCAAACGTGAGGTGGTTAGTCGAATTATGCTCATAAAATCTTTCCATTATTAGGAAATCTTTGAGAAACCGCAGTTCTATGTCAACGGACCTACTGCTTCTGATGTACGCCAAGGTCGCGACGGCGACTGTTGGTTGATGGCTGCGTTGTGTACGATGGGCAACAAGCCTGGCTTGATTGAAGATGTCTGTGTTGCTCGAAATGAGAAGGTTGGAGTATACGGATTTGTGTTCTACAGAGGTGAGGCGATCCGGCTCGGCAGATTTGATGAAACACTGACATCCTGTAGATGGAGACTGGCAGCAGTGTATTGTGGACGATAAGCTGTATCTGCGGGCAGCTGACTATGACGAATCCGTGGATGAGCGGCCAATTTGGGACGACATCAACAGGAAAGACACCGAAGAAGAGTACCGCAAAGCCTGGCAGACGGGCTCTCGAGCTTTGTACTTCGCTCAATGCGTGGATGAGAATGAGACATGGCTGCCCTTGCTTGAGAAAGCCTATGCCAAAGCTCATGGGGATTACTCTGCAATCGAGGGTGGGTTTGTGGGGTAAGACACATATACATTTCGTCTGGAGTGCAGGTGCTAATGTCTTCTGCAATACAGCGAGGCCCTTGAGGACTTGACGGGTGGAGTCACCTCGGATATACTCTCCAGTAACATCTTAGACAAAGACCGGTTCTGGAATGAGGAGCTCATGAAGGTCAACAAGGAGTTCCTCTTCGGCTGTGGCTGCGGTCTGTTCTCCAACTGGCTGGACCCGGGCTACCGAGGGCCTCCCAGAGACAGGAAGGGGATTTCGGAGAACCACTCCTATTCCATCATGGAGGCGCGGGAAGTCGACGGACAACGCTTGCTGCGGCTACGGTAGGTGCTACTGATGTCTTCTTTGCAAGCGAGAATGCTAAATCGAAGCTAGAAACCCGTGGGGCAAAAAGGAATGGAATGGCCCCTGGAGCGACGGCTCTGAACAATGGACGCCCGAGTGGATGGCGAAATTAGGGCATAAGTTCGGCAACGATGGGGTAGGCCTCTCGAATGAAATTCCAGTATTGAGACAGCGTAGCATGCTGACGAAATTGCAGTTCTTCTGGATCTCATATGACGACTTTCTCAAGAAGTACCAGCACTTTGACCGAACTCGCCTTTTTAATGATGACTGGACAGTTACTCAACAATGGACAACATTAAATGTTTCGTGGTCTGCCGACTATCACAACACCAAATTCGTCATCAACGTGAGCAAAGGTGGACCCGTCGTTATCGTTCTCTCACAGGTATGCTCTAAATGGTTCTGTGCTCTTTTTCCCAGTGTGATAGGTGACTGATTGGAACACTTAGCTCGACGACCGTTACTACAAAGGACTAGCCGGTGAATACGACTTCGTCCTCAAGTTCCGGTTGCAAAAGGAAGGCGAGGACGACTATTTTGTGCGCAGCCACAGCAGCGATCTCATGTACCGCGGCGTGAACGTCGAAGTCGACCTCGAGCCCGGCCGCTACCATGTCCTTATGAAAGTCACGGCCTACCGCGACAACGAGAAGATGCCCACCGAGGACGTGGTGCGCAGCCTTGCGCCCACCCAACGGGAGAAGCTGGTGCAGATCGGCCTCTCGTACGACCTGGCCCATGCGAAGGGCATCGTGCCCGAGACGGAGAATGAAAAACGAGCCCGCGAAGAGCGTGAAGAGCGGCAGCGGGCAGCCGAACGGAGGAAGCTCCGCGAGGAGACCAAGAAGCGACTGCAGAAGCAGTGGATCCGCGACCGCAAGCGCGAGGCACGACGACACAGACGCGATGAGCGACTCGCCGAAGAGGCTGCGCGGGGGGCCTCCTGCCACAAGGATTCCGACGCGGCGGGAGACACTTATGCTGACCATGATTATGACCATGTCTCCGAAGCAAAGGCAAAACCAACGGAGAACGGCTCGATCCCCACGATCCAGGTCAGCAGCTCTCATGTCGTCAACGGCCACGATCACCCGAGGGGCCGGGTCTCCCTCTCGATCCGCGACAAGCGCGCTCCGGTCCACACCTCCAATCCGGATCTGAAGTACCTCGAGGGGTTCGAGTTCGATTCCGATCTTGACATGCCCCCTGAGGAGCCGGCCGTGGAACCAAGGACCCCTGCCCGTACCTTGTCGTGCAGTAGCGAGGTGGATGCGAACGGAGATCCGTGGAATGCCGTCTGCGTGGTGGGTTTGCGGGTCTACTCGAAGGACTCGGAGCTGTCGCTGGAGGTTCTCCGTCCTGTTCCCGAGGATGAAACGGAGGCGTGTCTGGACATGGATGATCCGGCCGTCAGTGCGACTTCAGACAAACAGCCTCGGATTCTGTCTGGTATTTAAGGCATCGGGAGGTGGGGGTTGGCTCAGTTGCTCAGTGCAGAGTAAGGGAGGCCTGAACTCTCTTATCGGTTCAATACTTCTTCAAAGAATAGATACTTTCTCCAGAGCTTGTTCGAACAATTACTTTTCTCCATTCTTCTATATATGTAGCTCCTATATCAATTTCCGAATCAATCATCGACCCAAACATTGCAGCCAAGACGATGCTCGTTTCCCAGTAAGAAACCAAAAAGATTGATACGACGTATGAATGAATATATGGCAAAATTTCCCCCACACACAAAGCCCCTAGAAGAACATATACAGAAAAGCAAATCGACAATGCAAGGAAATCATATCCAACTTCCCCCAGACGAAAGATACCATACTCAACAGCTCACACCCTCTCCCACGCCTGGCCCCCCATAGCCACCAAGCGATTGAACAACTGATCCCTCGCCTTCATCCCAGTGACATGATACGTCTGGCCCTCCTCAGGCCCGCAGACCACCAACCCATCCACCGACTCTTTGCTCCCTGCCGCCAACTCCACGATCAACTTCCCCTTCCACCCCAGCCCTTCCGTCTTCCTGAGACCTCGGATTTGGGCGATGGGAATCTGGAACAGCACCGTCCCTTTCTTCTGATGCTCGAGTCGGTGGTCGTCCAGGGTGGCGGAGTGAAGGGTGCTGAAGTAGAGGATTGGAGATGGGTTCAAATTCTCCCTGTTTTCTTCTTCTGGCTGAGCGGTTGAGGCCTCGTTTTCTGAGGGGATGGATGGGGACGGGGAAGGGGAGTCGATGACCAATGTGCCGCGCTTACGCTCGAACTTCGCGTCGAAGGTGTCGGGACCGGAGGTCTCCCATTCCCAATTGCGGCGGTGCATGGTGAGCAGAAGTCGTCTGGTGCCCTGGGTGGCGCCTGCAATTGCCATGGCCTGGTTGAATGCGGAGTGGCCTTTTGTGGCAAGCGTGATTGTCGTCCGGAGGATGCGGAGCAGGCGGGGCAAGAATCTCCTGCGCCTCGAGGTGGGGGGCACGGAGGTGGATGTAGTGGTGGTGGTGGTAGCAGTGGCGGTTGTGGTGAGGCTGGTTGAGCTGGCCGCTGCTGCTGCAGTGGCTGTGATCTTGAGTTTGTCTTTGTAGGTTACCCAAGATGATATGGGGTTGCTGGAGTGGGGTTGTAGAGAGGATGGTGGGGAGGGGAGCGGGGTGTTGTTGGTTTCGCAGAGTCGGAGGAGGGTAAGCGTTAGCTGAGCGTTGGTGGGGATGTCCTTTAGAATGGTTCTGAGTGGGTGGTGTTTTAATTAGCACGTCTGATGATGGCTATTATCCACAGCATACTGTACGTACTCTCGTGGATCCAGGAATTTCTTCCAGTCTGGAATCTTCTCGTTAAGGTAGTTCATGGAGTATTGGTGCATGGGACCACCAAAGAAGAAGAAGCCGAGGGTGAAGCTGTTGGTTCTGACAATGAAGTCATTTGTTACGATGGAGGTGAGCAGACAGATTACGAGAAGAACACCGACTAGTTGAATCTGCGCCGTCACAGAGGTGAAGGGCGGCGTCGGGGAAAGGGCGCTGCGTTATGGTCAGTTTGAACGTACTCATATTTCCAGATTGCAGACCGCGTACTTCGAGAACATTTCGTAGATGTCAGTGCCATCGCTGATTACACGCATCGCTTGGGTGGTGGCATTGGCGACCGCCTTTCTCATGGATTTCTTGGTTTCGTCCCCCATCACCGCAGCATCTGGGATGGTATTGACATCTGTGGTCGAGTCGGAAGCAAGCGTCTCTTCTAGACTGTCACCAGTGATTTCCTGGCCATGTCTGCTTGTCGCCGCTTTCACCGCAATCTTAGCAATGCTGTTCATGAGACTATTGGCTTCTTGCTCCGCAGCTTCGCCCTTGTGCTTGCTGGGCTGATCTGTGGCCTGCTGTGGCTGGGTCTTGGGCCCGTTGTCTTCGGGAGTAAGACTAGGAAACAATAGGGGTCGTAGTGACGGAAAAAGAATCAAAGCAGCAAGAAAGAAGGCAATGGCGGGAACGAGGCTACTCCGAAGCCATGCGACGAAATAGGCCTTGAATTTGTCAGTAGTCTATAGGGCGTTGATTCAAACATAGAAAACGTACTACACAAAAAACCGAGGTACGTCGGGGCTCATTCCACGACCGTAACCTGACGACATGAGTATAGAACGTGATTAGTCCTACACAAACAGAGACATAGAGTCTCTCCAGTGTAATCCGCACTTTCTCTGGTGGAAATTGTTCATCTTGGACGGGGTTGAGATCGAGGTCACCCGCACGAGGTTCAGACGTGGCTTGCACATTGTATATTTGCTTGAAGTCATGAGTTGAGCATTGCACTTTCCATGGGTGTGAGTAAGCGTACCTTATTGAAGCGTCGGATCAATAACCACAGATCTTCATCTGGAACACCAGGTACAAGGTCATCCTGGTTTGGTTTAGCGGAGGCTTCGGGCTGTACGCCTGCCATGTCACTGCGGCCGCCGGTTTTGGAGTCTCGACACTTGTATCGTCACCGAGTATTTGCTTTGAGTTCTGCTTTCTTGCCGTCTTTTTTTGGTTCTTAGGATTGCACCTCAGTCGATATACTGTGGAATACGTCGAATTCATGTTGGCGTCATGTTGGCGCGCGGTCCAGGCATCCATAAAGCCACCGGCAATCAATCAGGCGGGGGTGGATATCATTGACATCATTGGCTGAACCAGACGATCAGTGCATGCAGTAGCAGGAACGGGATTTAGCAAGATTGCCTATCATGGTCGCAAAAGGCCATGGTGGAGTAGTTGAGGCCGATGTAAGGAGACCTGGCTATGAGTATCTCTGTCTTTTGCCACAGTATCATATTCGGTAATACTGAGTAGCATAGCCCACCCGATCAAGTCTTCGCTGCTCCTTAGCGTCATCATTGGGGATCCTAGATGCCTAATTGACATGTATTAGCAAATTGGCTTTGAGACCATTGAGACTCGTTCGCATCGAGCTCTCGTAAGAATGTGTGATGTCGGTCTCTCTGAGGATACAGAATGGAGACGACAATTGTTTACCTCAGCTGGAGATGGAGCGAGGATGAGGGTGACTTCCGAATTAGGAAATAACCTCAGACCTGGGCTCACTTCCCAAAATGGTTAGCGTTTGGGGTCTTCCCTGTGGCTGCCGACCGAATCCCCATCAACATAACAATGCTTAGTCCATTTCTCAGCTCCATCCTTCATCTCGCGCCTGGTAAGATTTAGGGTGCTATGCGCCACCTCTTATTCTCACTACCAGGGCTTGCCTCAGTGAGGAGCTACACCGCCGTCTTTGGGTGGCGACCTCGATCTACCCGTTCGTTCTGCAGCAGCGCGCAACTCGCGTCATCGACGTATAGCAACTATGCCGTTGTTATCCCGGTAGGGAATAGTGGGCAGATTACATTACAGTAAAGTCAACACCAACTATGTCACGAATAGAACTCTTCAGAAAGCTGACTGTACGACATAGAATAACTCATCCAGATGAATTGCCGCTTCAGAATGGGAGTGTGATCATCCATCTGCCTCCAGGACCATTGTTCACGCAACCTGAGATTGCTGAACGCGAGACATATGAAACCTCCAAGCAATGTGACCATGGCGCAATCTCCTCTGGGAAAAGCGCCACCAGCTTGTCGCTGGCGCAAGATCTCGCATCTAGCACTCTCTCGACCATAGTAACCATTAATTATCGGCTGGGCTATTCTCCATCCCCATCTCGAGAAGCGCAAAAGCCCGCATCAAATTCTGTGGCAGATGCACCAACTAGCGCAGAACCAGCATCGCCAGAAAAGGTTCTTCATCAATACCCAACTCCAGTACATGACACCCTCGCAGGCTTCGATTGGATCCACCAATACCTACGGCCGAAGCGCCTCGGAGTCATCGGCGCGCACATCGGCGGCTCGCTAGCCATAATGCTTTCCCTTACAGAAGCACAATCCATCCATGCTGTCGCAGCACTCGAACCAGTCTGCGACTGGACTGGCCTCGACGAGCATTGTCTACTTACTATGCCTGATGCCACAGATTCGAGTCCGGCAACGATGTCGACGGCAGCCCCAGCAGCCGACGCCAAAACTCCGAAGAAGCGAACCTCAGTGGGCCGAACTAATACGCCACCCACCGCACCGCACGACTTGATCCCCCTCCTCAAAGCCCGACGATTATACTTCACAGCTTCAGAACGATACTTCGATGCTTTCGCCTCCCCTATTCTTTTCCTCCGCTCTGCGGGGAAAGACGTTCCCCGTACATTCCCCGAGTATTTGATAGGACCGGAATACCCGATTCCCGTTCTGCAGCCGAAGACATCGCAGGAAATCTTTGAGGAAAGCATCTACAAATACTACCCCTCGTTATCGGACAGCAGTATGTCGGCATTATCAGCACACTCGGAGAGCCCAACTACGTCACCCCCACTCTCGCCCATGCTGGCATACCTCAGCCAGAAGGCCGCCGCTGCCGCCGCCGCCGCTGCCACCGCCGAAGAAGAATATAGGGACGACGAGGAAACAAACCAGACCGCCATCCGTCGCAGAAAGTCGGTCTCGCGATGGCCGCCGTACGGACTCGATTACGGAATTAGCGGTCCGGCGGTGTTGAACCACCCAAACCGAGGAGTCAAGCGCTTGGATGTGACGCTACCGTGGGTAAGGGTATTCGCTCGCGGTGAGGCCGTCAAGAACGCAGAGCCAGGAGTCCCGGCCCCGGCCCCGGTCAAGAAGATCTTAGCGAAGCGGAAATCCACCGTGGCTAGACGCAAAACTCACACGGAGCGTGTCCTAGCGCAACAGGCGGTCGATATGGTGGACATTATGCAGCGGGCTTGTTTTTGGGGCCGGGAGAAGGGGTTTGGGGAGAGCAGAGTCACGCTTGTGAGGGTTGGGGAGGGGACGTGGCCCACCTCTGCGGAGAGATATGCTGGGGAATGGCTGCGGGACGTGATGATGGAGATTGATAATGCTGAATCATGATTTACCTCATGCATACCCACCGAAAATCGGAACGGCGCGGGTATCTTGGGCCATTGATGGGCCTCAAGAGATTATGGACCCAAGGAAGTCTACTACTGATTATGTCACCTATTCATTGGTGAGATATCAACATCAGAACATGCACATGTCATAGCTTTTTTTTCTCGCAGAATACAGTCCTAGTCAGAAGGAATTAATGCACACATTAATCTGACGCCGGGGTGACGCTGCAACGCTAATTCAAACCAGTGGTACATCGGCAGCCTTGAGTGCCTCGTTCTGGACCACCTCGACCCAGTATCCATCCGGGTCGAGGACGAAAGCCACATTCCTCATGCGGCCATCCGTAAGACGCTTCTTCCAGTTGACATTCAACTTCTCGAAGCGGTCACAAGCGGCATTCAAGTCATCAACGGAGACACCTTGGGGCAGGCAAGCATTAGCAACAATTCGCCGGTAGAGTTCAGGGCAGACGGTGACTTACAGATGTGACCGAAGCCCTGAGGCTCGGTGTTGCCGTCGTGGTAGACCGGACCCTCCTGCTTCTCGGTGCCGTAGTTCCAGGTGAGCTCGAGGAGGCCCTCCCACTCGGCAACGGGGTTCTTGGCGTCCTTCTTGAGCTCCGGGTTGGAGGCTGGGTAGCCGAGGAAGTAGAGATTGAAGCCGGCGTCCTTGTTCTCGCTGGTGCGCAGCAGGGTCAGGCCCAGGACCTCCTGGTACCACCGGAGGCTGGCCTCGGCGTCCTTGACGCGGAGCATGGTGTGGTTGAAGCGGTAGCTGGCGGGGTCGGTGGTGGTGCCGCGGTCCTCGTCGTGGCGGCGGATAATCTCGACCCAGTACCCGTCGGGGTCTCGGACGAAGGCGATGTGGCGCATGCGGCCCTCGGTCAGCTTCTTCTGGAACGGATACCCGGCCTCCTCCAGGCGCCGGCAGGCCAGCTCGATGTTGTCGACGGAGATGGCGATATGCCCGAACCCCCGGTGCGGCTCCGTGTTGCCGTTCGCCACGCTGTAGTTGGGGTCCTCCTCCGTGCCGTGGTTGTGCGTCAGCTCCAGCACCCCGTTCCGGTCGGTGAAGTGGCTCGCGCCCCCCTGCAGCGACTGCGGCCCGTTGTACCCCAGGAAGTACAGCGAGAACTTGTTCTCCGGGAAATCAAGCCGTTGCAGCTGGTTGAGACCCAGGAACTGGTAGAACTCCACTAGTAGGACAAGTTCATTAGCCAAGACTGCGCTATCATTTCGGGCTGGAAGGGGGCTCGGGGTAAAAGCAAAATCACGTACGGGATTTCTTCGGGTCCTTGACCCGGATCATGGTGTCTATGGGTTTTCAACCCCCATGACGTCGGTTAGTCTGTTGTTTTGATGTCTGTGACAAGAATCGCGCAGGCCACTACTAACGGTGAAGCTTATACTTGGAAGTATCGGTGGCCATGGTTGCGAGTGATCGGCTGGTTCCTGCAATGATCCCGGACCGGTTAGCATGATTAGCTTAGAGTGAAGTGGGGTTATTGTTCAGATAGTGACAGTCCAGCTTTAAGCTTCGGAGATGGATGGGAAATCCGTACCAGGCACAAGGGGGAATCTAGGAATGAGGACCCGGGAGAAAGAGGAGCGGAAGAATGGAAGGGAGAACATGAATGGAGGGGAGGAAGTTCTGGAAGAGGGGTAGACTGGAAGACAGACGTTCAAGTAATGAGGAGAAAAAAAAGGTGGGGTTTCCGTGTATGACGCTATCTTATTAATCCACTCCCATGATTAGTGAACTCAAATATGAAGCCATCGCGATAAATAATCATGGAAATGAGTAGATGGTCTAATCAAGTGCTGGGAAGATATCTTTAGACTCAGAAGGGCTGTGTTGCCAGTAGTTTGAAACATGGTGGCCTGGGGGGGTGTAGAATGTCAACAAAATACGAAGTACTCCGTAGAGGATTCTTAGATACGCTGAATGGTGTAGGTCGTAGATCCTCTAATAATGAGCACCTCCAGCAGAAAAAGATGCTAAAAGATTCTCGTTCTTGTTTAGAAACAATTCTTACTGCATCAATTGATCTCAATTGACCAGTGCAATCATGATGATGTCCCATCGCTGCGAAGTATTCTTCGAGCTTCTCTTGATAGCTGACAAGGCGGTGACCGAGGGCGGTGACCGAAGGCGGAAAGCTTTCTCCCCACGATAGGGAGAATTCTGCCGGCTGTGTCTCTAGTCTGTCGGTCTGTCGGCTTCGACCTTCTCCACCATCACCTCCTCCTCAACATCTCTCCTTCAACTCAATCCCAAACCATTGCGGTGCACAATTCTTTGCATTTCCCTGCCTGTCTTGGCGCATACCCATCAGATACATCACAATAAGGTTTGTGGCTCTGCTCTGCTCTTCATCTCCCTTCTCCCGTCTCTCTCCGTTTGCCTTATCGAATCCTCTGGGATCATCCTTTGCCAGATGATCATCGCATACGCGGCAGACGTTGCTTCTCATGCTTGTTGGCCACCTGAACAGCCACGCCCTTAAACTCTCTTCCTTGTTCTTTTTCTCTTCTCGCTTGTCTTTGCCTTGCCTACGATGCTGCTGCTTCGTGTTCTCGCATTTGCCTGTTATGCTGGCCATGCACCTGGGGCCGTCATTCCTCCCTGAGACATGCGCCCCCCCCCCCCCCCCGCGGCTCACTTCCCCGGGTTCTGGAACGTCATTGCGCACCGACCGGCTGCTTATGACTACCATAATGTTCTATATGCAAAGAAAGTCCGGGCCTACCCACGAGCTGTTTGCCTAGTGTCAGCCTGGAGCGAACCAGAGCATCTTGGATCCCTCGCATATCACTTGTACCACCCCCCTAGAGCCTTGTCCCCCAAAACATCGAGCGCTGGGTTTGAACAGCAACCTCTTCTCTTTCTGTTACATCCATCCCCAATAGAAATTCTGTTCCATCACTGCTCCAGAGAAATTATGGCTGAATTCAAGCAACCAGTCCGACCGGACTACCCTAGTCAGAAGCCCAGCGCTCTGCCCGAACCCCCGTACCGTCCATACTGGGAACGAAGCTCAATCCAATACGCTCAAGATCTCCTTGGGTACTCAGAGGACCCGATAGAATACGACCACAACGACCGCGACTATTGGGACAACTGCTTCTTCTTCCCGGAGGACTGTTCTTGGTCCCCGCCGAAAGACTGGACCATCGAGGAACATATCAGCAGTAGCAGCAGCAACACCGCACCAGAAGCTTGCCACGAGCCGTCCACGGACGACACAATCGCCATGATTCCCGGACTTCCCGATATCAAGATGTTAGATGCAGAGGCCCTCAGTGACCTGCTAGAAGACAACCTCTCACCTCCCGAAATCACGTCGATAATGTGTGTACATACATCCGTCCGCTGCAAGAAACCTACCGCCAATAGACACCAGCTAACCACACATACTCACCAGAGTCTTTTCTACCAACGGTGCCATCTTCGCCTACGCCTCCACTCTCTCATCCCGCCAACTCCGTAATCTAAGCGCCACCTACGGCGCAGCCTACACCTGCTACGCAAAGAATGCCTCAACGGGCAACCTCACCGGCGTGAACCCCGCCAGCCATCCTTCGTCATACGTGACCACTCCCTCCGTATCCCTCGGCGACGTCGGATCGATTGTCTTTGAGCTCGACGACTCAGTAGCCGTCGTCACCCCCATAGCCGACAAGGTCCTCCTGGCCGCCATCGGACCCTCCAAATTGGGCAGCAACAGCGCCCAGGATGCATCCGCCAGCACCACGAACGGTCACACACACGCAACCCCGAACGGCTCCACGCACCACCACCACCACCACCATGCATCAGGCGCAAACACCCCCGACTCCACCTCCAACAACACCCACAATGTCCGCACCTACGCCAGCGTCGTATCATCCAACGCCGGGGGCAGCAGAAGTAACGGCGCCAGCGCTTCAGGTGGTGGTGGCGGCGGCGGCGGTGACACAAGCGACTCGCAAACAGACTCGCACCTCGAGACCCAATACGAGATCGACCGCAGCAGCGACCTTGCCCGTCTCGCCACGCTGAACCTCTCCACTTCCCCGGAGATCCTTCTCGCCTTGGAGTCCAAATCCGCCGCCCTGGGTCGGTTCCTAAGCCAGAAGCTAGAAGACCTAGAAAGTCCGGAGGACTTCTAGAGCCCGTCGCCGTTCCCATGTCTCCCTCCCTCCCCCGTTTTGCCGTTGCCGCTGTACGCCTGATGGCCTTTCAAACCACCATCCCTGAAATTCAGCTGCCCACTCAACCATCCCAGCCTTCTATTCTTCTTTCATACTCTCTGAGCGGGCTCATGATATCATCGTCGTCGTTCATCACCGTCACCGACACCATCTTCCCTTCTCTCCGCTGATACTGTCATCAACCATTGGGACACAGATCGGGCTTTGCGTGACATAAGTTCCAGCATGTACATTCTCTTGTGCATTTTTTCTGATTTATTTATTGTACCCTCGAAGCGTCTTCCATTCATAACTATTTTTACTGTTCAAATACCATCAAGTTCATGAATCAAGTGATTACAATTCTTGTCCTGTTCATGACGAAGGAAATGCTACAGTACATGGAGCACAGAATTGAGGTATCGCTTGTCACCAAGTGGACCAACACATCTCAACTTTCTTTAGCCAAACTAGCATCAATAGCACCATCCAAGGTTCAATACATTAGAAAAAAGTGTTGCAGAGCAGGGGCTTGTCACTGGGTGAGTACAATCAAGCTACGCCCCGTGGCAAATTAGTAGGAAATGAGGAGAAAAGATGGCACTCGAAGATCAGAGGCAAAGGATAACAAAACAGGCCACAAGTCATTTGGTCCTTTGAGAGACCAACATAATTCACCTCTGAATCCGAGCGAAAATAGAAAGCAGCCGACTGTGCATAGATCCCAGGAGAAGATCCGACTAATTACATTAACGAACCGATCAGGCGGTCTTCTCAACAATGGGGGAAGGAGCTTGGGCACCAGCCGCAGTAGCAGTGGTGTTGACGGTGGGCAAAGTGCCGGTACCGCTGGTATCGGTGCGGGTGATACCGGTGGGCCCAGCGCTGGTGGGAGCTGCGCTGGCAGGGGTGATGGGGGTCTGGGCTTGGGTGGCGCCGCCGGCGGAAGCAGCCTCCTTCTCAGCGTAGGCGGGGGGCTGATTCGTGTCAATGGGAGCGGGGGTGATCGGCGACGTGGTGGTGCTGCTGCTAGTGTGCGCCGGACCACGAGTAGCGTCCTTGATGATGGTCCACCATTTCTCGGCCTCGTTTGGGTTGGTGGCCTTGAAGCTCAACTCAGTGTTGGTGTGGAAGGCATTTCCGACCTTGCCTCCAGAGACGTCCTTGCCCTTGACGTTGAACTTGACACCGTCGATGGCACCAATGACGCAGTCGGGGAGGTAGAGGGAAAGTTCAGGGTGCGGGTCCTTGCGAAGGTCATCGTTGTCCTTGAACTCGTGCAGGTAACGAGCGGGGGTCACAACGTAATAGCCGCTGCTGTAGCCCTTAAGCATGGCGCGGGACTTGCGCTCAAGGAGGCCCTCAATGAGGGGTTTGGTGGCACGGTGGTCCTGGTTGGGGAAAGTGATATTGGCGAGAGATCTCGGAGGGGCGTCAGGGTTGACGAGAATATGATCGTTTCGGGTCATGAAGTTGACCCATTCGAAGTCAGGCGGAACGCGCTGTGCAGAGGCAAGGATGTCGCTGTACATGGTCCGGTGGCGGTCGAGCTGGGTAGTCATGTAGACGGTGAACTGCTCCATGGCGGCCTGAACGGTTTGCAGGACATGAGCCTCGAACTGCTGGAAGTTGTTCTGCACCGCAATAATGTCTTGACGGTTATTATTCTCCTCAATGACCTGCTTGTTCAGGCGATGAACAACACCCCGACGCAAGATGTAAGGGTCGTGCGCTGTGTCGATTTTGTTACCGTGGGCCGCATCCAGCGTGGCCGTGTGCTGGGCGAGCAATTCGATATGTTTTTGAGTGACCCCCCGGGCCTTATCGACAGCCTTAGCACCCTTCGCAGCTCCACCCTGGAGCTCTTTGGACTTGGCCTTAATCTCCTTGTGAAGGCGCTCAAGCGTCGGAAGTACGGACCCCTTCAGGTTCTTTTCCGAGTCGAGATACAAGTTCACCATGCCCTGCGGATCTCTTAGCAGCTGTAGTTGATGCGACACGATTCCACGTTCTGGCAGCATACCTGAGTGTTGGACCTGACGTTCTCGAACCATGACGCAACTCCGCCCACACTCTGAGAGAAGTGGTGCCCTTCCCGGAGCGGCTCATTGACAGTCTGCGCAATAATTGCATTTCAATCAGCATCCGACGCCACACAGTTTTCAGGCATAGGCGAAAGTCCCAGCTTCGCGCACCTTCAAGACCTTCTCGAAATCCTTCGCCTGCGACTTCGAGATCTTGGCAGTTGTCGAAACATAGTCCTCCAGGTATCCGCACATGTGCTTCCAAGCTCGAAGACGTTCAAGGAGAAGGTTGGTAGTCTAATGAGCAGTAATAATGATGAGCACAGTCCCCAAAATAGAGTTCCTCGAGGTTTGCGATGGACAATGTCTTATCGCGGCATACCTCATTGCTATCGGAGTCGGGAATGGCCTCGTCGTCACTGCCCGAGGTGCGACGGGTCATGGTGCTCCCAATGGTCGCCGTACGCTCCGGGAGCTTTTGCTCGATGGGACTGGTTGTGGCCGACATTGCTGCTGCAAGTTAGGTTGAATAATGGGTATGGTTCGCAAACACCTGGTGGTCGGAGCGGTCGAGTCGATCGAGGGCAAAGATGACAGGTAAAGGGAAAAATGTCACTGCTGCAGATGCGCAGGAGTGGAGGAGCCGGAAGCGCGATCGGGGACTAGTCGGATGATTAGGGGGGCTTGTCTTCGTCGAGTTCCACGCTGAAGCGGAGGTGGGGCTCCTCTGGTAAGGGACGGGAATAGGAACTGCGAATGTCAGTCACGGCTTCCGGATGACGACGACGAATGGAGAAAGAAAAGGGGGGACAGGACTGGGGCATAAAAATAGAGTCAAATAACATACAGTGCAGTCAGGCTCTCCTGATATGCAGAGATGAGATCAAGAAGCAGAGGATCAAGAGAATAGAAGAGGGGTAGAGGGCGAGTTTATGAGCAGCTCGTCGGTTCGTTGAGAAGAAAGGGGATCGACCGATGAAGTCACCGCCCATGATGGCGCCTGTCGGATGTCGTCGACCCCTCCTTCATTTTTCTTTTGACTTTTCTTTCTCGCTAGGCTTGGACTGTGCTGTACTTACTGTACCTCAGTCAATCCGGACTGGCAGCTCAATTCAGTTGGGCCATCATCGAGATGCAGCTGAGAAAGCCCAGCAGAGATGCATCAGGAACAAGTCTGCAAGCAAGCATGCCAATTGCAGCAGCATCTCATGGGGAAAGTGCAATGGAGATGCCTGAATCCGGCCCCACTTATTCATCACACACCTTTCCAAATCGGGCTGGCAAAGACTGCCGCCCGCACCGCCACCCCATCCCCAAAATGATATCATCCCTCCCTTTGCAGCTTGAGGCATACAAAGAGCACTCTATACCAACAAAAACATATCAACATGACCGGAATGTCTTCGAGAAATCCATTATGGGTTTGAATTAGACCATGACGATAAATTATGTAGTCTCATGGTGTCTTTTTTTTTATGCTTTTAGATACATAATGCAGATATAATATGAACTGCTGCTGATCATGACCGTAACTCGTAAGGTACTCGTCTTCCGAAGAAGATCCAGAGAAGAGATCCAGAGGTAAAGAGGTAAAGAGAAGAGAAGCAAAGAAGATAACGCCAAGTTCTTGTCCGTGATGTCCCAGTCCTTCTATTATTTAATTGCAAACGCCATATATTCCATCTTCCCATCCTTGCGCGCCAGTCCAACCATGCAACATGTGTTTCAGAAGTACCGTCGTGGGAAGATGCTGTAGCCAAGAGACGGTATGTGCGGATTGTATTTCGATGACATGAGCTAGGGTGTAATGCGATGTTTAAAGACGTCCCGCGTCCATTCGTGGTGAATAATTATGTGCGGTTGTAGTATGTTTGATGATAAGCGGGGGGGAGCCGGCCACGCCCAGAATCGTAGTTTTTGCGTGTCTCGTCATGATTTGGAAAGAAGCAGGTTGGCTCGTTGATCACAAGCGACCTGGGTTTACCGGGCGCGAGCTTGAACGAGACGCAAGCGTCGGTCATCATCGTCGTGATGGGGAGCACGAGAGCCAAGAAATCCAGTACGAGTCTGAAGGGAGTCCAAAGAAGGCAGGTATGTGTTGCTCCCACGGCTGCGGATGTAAGCCTGCTGGGGGGACTGGGGAGTGGAAGAGACAACGTCCTCGGCGATCACCGCTTGATAATCCGGCAGCCCAGAGTCGCACGGGCGCACACTGGTACGAACGGCTGTAGAGTAACTAGGGACACGGCTAAGGGTCTCGACCTCGGCGTACTGGGGATGGTAGGGGGTAGCCATGCCGGAGTGAATAGGGTCGTGGTCAATGACTTCATCCGAGGGGCGTCGGGAAAGCTCGGGGCTTGCGGGACTGTGGGAATTTGAACCCGAGCCCCCCGAAGAAGGACCGAAGTAATCGGGAGGTACGCCAAGACGGCGGGTTTCAGTATCTGATTGATGTTCGTGTTCAGGCGGCGAGGGGTGGTTGTGCAGGTTGGCACGAAGGCTTGACAGACGGCTATGCAAGGCAGACGCTGAGATGTCGGTGTTGGTCAAAGCATTCATCGAAGCAAGATTTTCGACAGAGATGTTGCGGCTAAGGGCTCCGAAAGGAGTGCCAGGACCACTCCCCGGTCCCGGTGTTCGGTAACCCGAAGGATCAAGTTCACTGTACAACTGATCGAACTGGTGCTCGCCATATAAGGGAGGGGCTTGTTGAGCGATGTCGCTGATTGCTCTTTGTGCGGACTGAGGGGTCTGATCGATCAGGTTGTTGTTTTCATCGATGGCGAGGTTAGGGGAAATGAAGATAGAGACGGGGAGTGTGGCGCGGAGCTGCTAAAGATTAGAAGGAGATTGTGAGAATTGGGAAAAAACAGATGCATACCTCGCTGACATGACCATCGGGGTTGAGGAGCTGAACACGGAACTTGAGCTTATGGCGGATCTTAATGCCCCGGGTGTCAGTATCCTGCAAGCAGCGAGCCAGAGTCTTCGGGAGGTCCAGATAACGTGTGAACTGGTATCCTTCAGCCATCTCGTCGATAACATCGAGGCCACTCTCTTCGTCAACTTCATGCTCATCATTCAAGATCGTGCGAGTGCTCTTGTAGGTGTTCCGAATCGAATCAGGATCTTCAGGGTTGAGGGTGAGGTCGTGACTCTCAATGAGCTGAGAGACAATCTGGCCGATTCTGAGTCCCTTCAACAAGGGAATGAGCTTGAAGTCCACACGGATGCTGGTCCCAAAGACGACAGCCTTGGTCGGAGTGTTGATGGAATATTCGATCTTGTTGGGCCAAACATTCTCAACCGACTGCGACGATTGCGGGTTAGTGGGCGTCGCAAAGTTTCTTGAGGTGAAGGCTGCTTACCATAGCGTGGGCGAGCTCGAGGGCACTGGCCTCCAGAGTACGAATGATGCGGAGAGGTCTGCGAACGGTAATGTCTTTCATGTATTTGCGACCGATTTCCGCCTTGAAGCGATAGGTGACATAGGTGTCGGTAAGACCTTCAACACTCTCTGGCATTGAACCCTCGAGGACGATGTCGAACGGGTACTCGTAGTTGCCGGCCGGCAGAACTTCGGTTTTGCTCTTACCCGCCTCTCTAAATCGCCACGTCTTCTCATAGAAAACCTTCTCTCTCCAGGACTTTCTACCGCCGCCGGCAGTGGTGGAAGGCAAGTGCCAACTATGAAAAGATTGTCAGTGAGCGAACTCCCGGGATTTGCGACAGTTCGGAAGGCATCACATACCAGACACGAGAGATGCCGGTGAGGTGGAGTCGGATGTGCTTGATGGAGAGAGGTTCAGAGAGACAGAGAAGTAGCTTGCCACTCAAATGAGCACTGGCAGCCTCTTCTTCACCTCCTCGGAAGACAATATAGTCTTCATCTAGACTGTTTGGCGCAAGGGAGGGGCACGTCAGTCACATCGGAGTTGCAGCCGGCATACCGGAGTAAGTGCGATGAAAGTGACTCACCGAATATCGAAGTATTTCGCGTGACTGGCGCCTCCGGCACCGAAGAAGCTGAGAGCCATGACGTCTTATTCTAACAGCTGCTTATTTGCAGCTGTCAGTAGAGCAAACGTAGGCCAGGTAAGACGAGGGTGTAGGTATGTCTGCAAGGTGGGATGGCAGAAAGTGAGTAGTGGGTGGGAGGGGGAGGTAGATGTATTAAATTAGACTTGAAAAAGGGAGGACCCAGGCTGGGAAAATCAAAACGGGAAAATCAAAACGGGAAAAGAAAAAGGGAAAACGATAAAAGAAAAGAGGGAAAAAAAAAACCCGCAATGATGCGACGGGGGGCCGAAAAATAAAAAAAGATTTTAGGAAAAGGAAATCAGAAGAAAAATAAGCCTGGCCGTGATATGCTGGGCTGGCTTCTTTGCACTGCTTGGGACTGCTTAGGAGTGCTGTCCACCGTCCAGATTTGCAAAGCAAAAGTCCAAACGGGGTCAACAACGGGTCCCACAGCCTAAGCAAGGAATTGGTGGTGTGGTGGAGCCTTGAAAGTGCAGCCGTTTCCGTCACTGGGTCCTTTTTCGGAGTCTCGCTCGTGAGGCCGGCTGTGGCAAGGCGGGAACCGTAGTAAAATACCCAACTAGTCCGAGTAGTACGTAGTTTGAAGAATGGATAAATTGGATTGGGGAAGGAGGGCAAATTGAGACTGTGAGCACCGGAGTTGATGCGATCAACTCCAGAGAGAGAAGAAGAAGAAGAAGAGAGAGGTGTGACTAAGCCCGACACTGAACTGTTGTGTCAAACTAAAGATAGAACAGGATGAGATGATGGATGAGATGATGCGATCAAAACTTAGAACGGTTCTGGAATCGCGGTTAGTCAATCGATGATGAAGAAAGACCAACTCTTCTCCACAGAGTCATTCACTGAGGAAGTCTCAAAAGAGTCCATAGAAAATGAAAGGAATTGGCGAGCAAAGGTTGTACCCAGGCAGCAAACAAAGCAGAAATTGTGAATGAAGAAAGGGTAAGGAGATGGAAGGGTCGGATTGATTACCTACCGGAAAAATTGGTCTGCGAGTGCAGGAGCAGAACAATAGCAGAGAGAGGTATGGAGAGTTACTTCGCGCAAGGTAAATCCTAAGCCAAGAGATACCATACAGTAACATCTGCAATCAGCAGGATCCGGAGGACCTTATTAGTCTTATGAGTACTAGGTCTGACCCTGAGAATTTTTCCGTCGCCTGAGATGCTTCGGGGGTGTACGGTAGTCGATCACGTCCTCGTAAGATCAGCCCTAGACGGCTGTCTGGTTTCCGGTGGCCAAGGCTTACACGTAATTCAGGTACAACAGCCACACTGAAGAGTAACGATAGCGACGATCAATATGGCGATAGGGATCAATTATTCCCACTACCTACGGAGGACCTGCGTAGTCTTCTACTGTGGAACGGCAGTCCCTCAGTGTGAGCACGGAGTATCTCAGCTGTATGGGTAGCATACCTCGGGATCATCCTTCCCGCATGATGATACGCGGTCTAGTCTAGTCTCGTTGAGGTAAATCACCTCCCAGTCGCATCTTCCCGCTGCTACTGCCCGCTGCTACTCCCCGACCTCTCTCATCCATGTCTCGAATCCCTTCTGGATATGAGAAGCAGCCAATATCTCTTCTGCTACTGGATCTCATGAGCTCTCACATACACTAACTACCCCTCGGTTTCATGGATATCAAAGCGCATACACACACGCACGTACGCACGCACGCACGCACGCTCAGACATGCAGTCGCGCAGGTCGCACCGCAGCAGCTTTGGATCCCACCTGCAGGGAGTCTGCAAGAGATCGTGACCAATTCGAATTCAACCTAGTATTCGTCACTCCTGGTGCCCCACCAGGATGATGATCTATCTGCTTATCATGCTACCGGGAGCCCGCCCTGCAACATTCGGTATCATATGTTGTTCGCCCTTGCTACCACGGTTTCCCCTCTCCTCTCCTCTCCTGCCTACGGAATAATTCATGCAGTGCTCCCCGAGGCCAACTGCCGAGTGGCATGACATCCAGCCAACAGCTCAAGCCATGCCAGTCCTCTCGGGAAGAGGGATGATTGGAGAGGGGGCGAAACAAGCACACAAAAGCAATCGCAGGGGGAAGGATAATTAAGAAAGAGTTAGTGAGGTGTAGAGGTCCCTTTTGGAATCGATGTGACAGCAACCCTTCCCGAGCTTCAAATGTCAAGGATGAAGCTCAAGTTTTCGCAAACCCATGCCTGAAGTGGAGAACAATTAATCCATCCATTTGATTTTCTTCGGGCAGCACCATTAGCGTTCCGGGCCACACTCCACCACGGGTATCTTTTGACAGTTGAAGTTAGCAACATGAATCGGTGTGACCGACCGATATACTCGTACTCATACATAAGACCACTCAATTGCGCTACCTAGCTTCACTGAGTCAAAGGAGGGGCAGGTTTCGAAACTTTTTGATATTGGCGGGGCGTTGGCGTAATCTACGCACAATGTGTGGAGTTTTAACTATCAGTGTTACATTGGCCCTTCGATTCTGAGACAAATATGAGTAAAAGTAAGTTGCTTTCGATGACCGTGGTACTAGGGAGGTTCTATTTTCAGAAAAGAAATCACGTATTGCACATGTGTACAGCTCGCTCTGTAGCTCAGCACAGCTCCAGCCAAGGATGATTTCCAGAGCTTCAGTATTCCCTGCTGCAGCTCAGCGCACCGAGGGTGCAGAACACACGCGCACTGGACGTGACTTCAGCAAGCTCGGCTGCAGTTCTCGCGATTGGGAGTCAACTGACAAGGGGATTGGAGCGCCAGCAGAATCCATATACTAGGTGTATCAGAAACACAATTCATGTGAGAGGGCACCGACCGGCTTCTAGAACGGACACTTCGATCTCCTAGTCGGGACCCTCTGGTTTACTCCGTAGCTACTCACCACCACTTCTTACCTAGTCCATCCGACTTGGGACGGTGGATCCGGGTAGACTAAACTTGTCGATGCATCAAATATCATACACCGCTATCGGGCGCTCTCGGGGACTGTTCCGGTATGGGTCGGGGGAAACCGCATCCTTTTCGGCGGCCGGCTGTCGTCCACCCGAACTTTCGATGGTTATCGCAAGCTAGACTATGAGTACGAATTCCCGTCTCAGATATTCCTCGGAATAGAAAGAGCGCAAGGGAAATCAGCCGGGATATGCCGTAAAAAATGAAGCCGATTGCATTCGTTGCGGAAGATGATTGTCGCGACTCTTGACGCAAACTATGATGCGATAAGCAAGTTCCAGGCCCCTTTTAGTTTTGGCAGATGCTAAGATTTTTCGGCTTGACAAGAGCCTGGGCCCACTGCTCCGTTGTCAAAACTCGAGAGAGATTTTGGTCCCTGACGGTCAGTGAATGGTCAACCCTGCAATCGCTATCTATGACGGATGAGACAATTGTATGCCAATCGACGCGGTGAGTCAAAAGAAATGCCCGAACCAGATCATCGGAGGAGTGATTTGCAGAACCACATCGAGTGATCACATCATCCGAGCCAGAAAAGTCAATCAGGTGGGCCGGAATACAAGAACAAAATTCAACTTGGCGGCCCACTTGCGATTTGTGGCTTCGGGATGTTGCAAACCACAAATCATGATCATTCAAAAATCCTCCCGGAGATGGACTTTTAAGATCTCGTTCTCGCCTGGCAGGCTGGCAATCTTCCGCGACCTGGTCCGAAATCATCATGATTCCCCTCTCGCTGTGCTGTAGAGGGAAACTACACAGTTTTCATGGCTCTTGGCATTTACGGTCGTAAGGCTTGTTTCCGAAGGCGATTTCGTCTTGCAGCCACACAATCCCAGCACGTGCTCGACACAGGCACGTAAGCTCCGCACCTGGATTGGGTAAGGATCACTTGAAGATGAAGCGTCATCCATGCCAGTTTATCGCCACAGACGGGCGACCAAAAAGTTCTGATCGTGCAGTTACCAATTCAGTCTAGACGAAGCACGGGCCCAAGGACTCAGGACTCAGGAGCGAAGAGTCAGACAAGGCACGGAATGCCGTGCTCCGTTAAGATCCAGGGGCCTATAGGCCTTTTTCGGCTTGCCGAGTCCTCTGGCCTGCGGCCCAGCCCTGTCCTGTCCGGTGTCCCCTTTCGGCATAGACCTGCCATCATATCACTGTCAGTGATAGGGAAATCCGAATGGACCAATGGACTTATCATGAAGATCCAGACGATGAGATCAGAAGTACTCCTGTACCAGGAATTGGCTTCCGTAGCGGATCGACGCGACCAAGTATGCTGGCTCAGGGAGTCAGGGAGTACTGTAGAGGAAAGTTGGATGGTCAGCCAGCCCACTCTCCCCCTGCAGTAGTAGTGACCAGTTAGTGTGCTTCGGATTTCAGACGGTTTCTGTGTAGCGGTTGTAGTGTGATAAACTGATGATAATGACCGGAACCATTGGCAGTCTAGCCAGGTACCAAGCAAGCACGGACGCTTTAAGAACCCACCGTGTCGGGCAGCAGTCCTCCTTCAACTGCCCGCCTTCCTTTCTCTATTGAGCCCTGTTGGTGCCTAAGGTGCCTAGGGACCAACAAGCGGCAGCGGCGGGCAGCACGTGGCCCTCAACCTCAAGTCCGGTTTCTTGTCCCGACCGTCCTTTTCATTCACCCCTCCTCCTTATCAGGAACCACCCCTTCCCCCCTTATCAATTGTCCCATTGTCGCAAGAGAATCTCTGCCTCGTTATCAATTTACCCGAGTTACGCGACCTTCCAGCCGAGGTTCGCTACAATCCTTGCCGCCACCATCTATATCACGTATCACGATCGCCCCATTCTCACAGGATGGGCTCACGTGTGAGGGAAATGGCGCCATGCCCCTTTCTGATTGTGTTCAGCAGGAAAGCTTGCCGTGATGCTGTTCCGGACTACTGGAGCGCATAAAGACAAACGGGAGCCGGAAAATACCTTTGCAGCTGGGGCATCATGATTCATATGGCACATGCAGATCAGGGTGAGATCTAACTACTCTGCTCATCCACTTTCATCCACTCTTTCTTATCGTAACAAATCGCCGGGGTCGAGACTGCGATTAGATAATCGCGCGATTGCATACTGTATCCACTGCAGTCAACCGCCGGTCACATCCAGCATTGTAACGATCTTCTGACTTCCCGACTTTAAAGCGATCGACCTCCCTGACGGCTAAGAATCTGTTCTGAAAGACATGCCCCATGACGGACGGTCGGGCTCCGGCAGAGGGGGTGTCCTTCGCTCGTGAATGAACTCTTCATCTCCAAATCCTCTGTGGCGGACGGCCATGACGTACTGTTATCAACATGATCGGCCACCCACCTACCCGGCTCTTCTCAACACTCCAGGTGTCTTTGTCCGAATAAGCCACTGTGCTAGATGGAGAGCCTGGATTCGCCCGCGGATTGTCCCCGGAGATGTTTCTAGCCAACGCCTCTCGGGGGCCCATGTAATACATACTCGTTGTCAATGGATCTGCACAGCGGGAACGTAACGACTCTGACGCAAAGCGTGCTGCATCGAGAACCATCATCCCGCCCTAGCACGATCACCCGGACCAGTTGGTATGCGTCACATTGAGCTTGGGCCGGAGGGCCCTCGAAGCAGAGGTTCCACTGAACCCTCACGATCCATTATGGATGGGCAAGTGCCAAAGAAGGTATCTCCGGCGAGGGATCGCGAAACCTCTCAGGCCACCTGCGCATTGTGGCGTTTGTTGCATATCCATGTACCCAATCAAGGGCCTGTCTTGTCTGCTGACCGGCATGCTGATACTGTACAAAGCTTCCAGAATGCCTCTCTTACAAGATACACATGCACAACCACCGTTGCTGACTCCCATTCGCTTCCATCCCGGCTCTTCTAATCAACAATCTTGCCGGAGCCAAGCCCTTCAGCCAATCAATTCAGCCAGTCAATCTCACACAGCCTACTCTCAAATAGGCGGTGCTCATGTTGTGTTGGTTCGTCCATTCTCAAAGCGACGGCATTGGCTTGCGGCGGGCAAGAGTCTAAAGTGTGCCATCGCCTGAGCCTCCCTACATCACAGACAGAAAACAATACTCTGGGCCAATGAATCGAACCACTGCGGAAATACCATCCATTATCGGTGGCACAGGGGTTTCCATTGGTAAAGACACTTGCAATTTGATATCGTACGCCCGGCTTGTCCGTGTCCGTTCATATTCTGCTGCAGTGAGTTTCTACTTGATTCGAGCCTAGTTTGGGGATGGTCGTATTGTTCGCTGGCCCATGTTCTACTCATTGTACTATGTACAATCCTCATTATTGACAAGCTTGCTGCTGAATCCACCGTTTCTCGACTCGGTACTGATCGAGCTTGTTGCTTTCTAGTCCGTCCGGTTTGCTCCTCAAGCCTTGCCACGAAAGCTGACAACTAGACGCTTCATCTGAATTCGATCCCATCGCCGCCATGGCTATTCCAGGCTCAAAAGCACCTCTTTCCTACTCTATTAAATCATATCTCTACACGCGCTGACACGGTTCTATTAAGCGGTCCCACAAGCAGAATAAATACATGTTCGACGTGTCCTGCCATAGCCACAGTGCTGTTACTGGTGTTTGAAGAGACACCAGCATTCTCTGGCTGTCGCAAGCATCACCCTACCACTCGTCTCTCTGTTATGAGAATCCGATAGGGGAATCGACCCAAGATTAGGTGGTAAAGGCAACGAGGGATAGTCAGATACTTTGTAGACGAAATTCATACATGGACAGCAGTCATGCACGAGCTTCCAACAACCACAAATACAATCCCCTCTTCCGGGTATAACAGATTCCAGCTCAGCTGTACTGCACCCGCCAAGAAGAGAGCAGACAACCGACGCTGTGATTTTCCCAACCAACCTCACAGCAGCAGCAGCAGCAGCAGTAGCACATCCAGCAAACCAAAATAGGCTCGACCAAAACAGCAGCTAATGTCTATACCAACACACGAAAAACATAGCTATCACAAAACAATAAGATCTACCAGAGGATCGCAACAGTCCACCCCAGCCCACTAGTTAGGCCAGTACCTAAATATAGTAGGCAAACGATATACACCCACCACACCCTTATAGACCTTCCCCCCCCCCACAAAAAGCGAAAGAACCCTGAAACATGCATCGGTCTAAAATAACCCTAAAATCAAACCTATAAGTACAGTACAAGTGAAAACAAGGTATAAACACCACAAAGAAGTAAAGCAAGGGGAACAACAATCCCCTCTCATCGCTGTACATTAAACCCAACCCCAATCCCAACCCATCATCACCATAAGAATTAAACCGAACAGAAAAAGAAAGAACAAGTCCTTGAAACCCGCAAGTCGACTTGTCCCGAAAATTACCCCGTCCTCCCGCAAACAAAAGACACAGCCAGCCAGCTAGCCAGCCATGAAAACCCACCCCTATAATCCCGGTCCCCCCCTCCTGACGAAAAACCACACAGCACAGCAGCAGCAAAGCCCACCATCGCTCCGCTCTGCAACACAGCAAGCCAGCGGACGCCGACCCAACCCAGCCTAAATTATCATCCCACAACCCAACCAAAACCCAGGTAGACGGAGAAGGGGAGAATCTAAAAGATCCACCCCAAAATAATCCACACCAGCAAACCCGCCACGACCACAATGCCCGCGACCTTCAGCACGGCGACCGTATCGCCCTGCCGCGCCATGCGGGTCAACCGACTGGCGCTGCCCTTGAGGTTCGTGGACAGAGAGGAGAAGACTTGGTTCTGTGCAGCAAAGGAAAAAAAAAAAAAAAAAATAAAGTCAGTATTTGGGAATCGAAACCCCCATAGCCCAAGCCCCCCGCCACCGAATCGCAAACCAACCCCATCCAACGCTCAGAACGGGGTGAAGGGGAGACGAACCGAATGATCCAGCGTCTCCTGATCCCTCGCATTATCGTAGATGTCGATCGTCACGGACTTGAGCGCCGAGACCTTCGAGGAGAGGGAGTTGAGGAGGGCATTGTTTTGTCTAGTCGCCATTTGGATGTCAGTGTATATATACCAAACTATCACATCTGTATAATCCGGAAACAAGAGTCGAAACTATCCAGGGGTTCGATTTGTCGTCCAAGCTGAAGAGGTGCCAGGGATAATCAAGGTAAGAACGTACTGTTCGCGCTCGTAGGCTTCGGTCATTTTCGCGGTGGTTGCTGTTCGGTTCGGGGCCGGGGCGAGGGTAAGATGCAAGTGCAAGGTTGTTTTGAGAGTTGTAGAGGGATCCGAATCTCCAGAGGTATTAGATCAGGTGAATGCAGCGGAGTACGTTGTCTATTAGGATAAGAACGATGAAGGAAAAAAACACTGGGGTCTCAGGCAGTACGGAGCACGGAGGAAGTCAAGAGTCCATGGCCGGCCGGAGGTGGATTGAATGACGCTGTGGAGGCTTGTGGGGGAGACGGCGGTCACGTGCGAGACTCATCGCCAGGTCGCGGCCCCCCTCCTTGGTGGATGATTTACTTGGGGACATAGTATGCAAGGAAGTTACAAGCTATTTAAACATCCTCGGCCAGAATCAAGTCAACCCCGCCAATGGCTACTAGCCTCCAGTCGGTGGTCAGGTTCTATGATAAAATAAAGCGTTAATACAGACAGTAAAGAATAGAAAATCAAGCCAACCCCTCTCGCTATGCGATCAAATCAAGCCAAGGCAACAACAGGTCATATCAGGCACTACCCCGCCATCGTCATACTATATAAGCTTGGTTCACAGCAGCTTTCCCTGTGAGTATAGTGGAATATGAAACAGAAACCCTCATATCCTCTTCTTTCGCTGTTCTATTTGCCACATATCGCGGGTCCAAAGATAGGAGCTAACACCAGTGTACAAAGCTGCAAAAAGGCGCCCAATTCGACAGAAGCAGGGGTATAGAAATGCTTGTCAACTATTCGACCGTAGCAAGGGAAGAGCCTGTCCATTCACAATCACCACATATCGTCTTCGTCATCATCCAACTGCATATCATCTCCAAAGGTTGATTGACCGTATTGACTATGGCCAGGGCCGTATGCATTGCCATTGTCGTAGCCATCTTTGCTCCCACGCGACTGGGATCGGTACTGGTCCTGATGCTCGTCACTATATTCATACATCTGAGGATCATCGTAGGAACTGTCTGTGTACTGTTGCTCCTGAGCCTGCAAGTAGAAGGCAAAGTCAGCAGATGCCTACCAAGGCCTTGGTAGCAAGAACTTACCTCTTGATACCGCTGGTACTGTTGGTACTCTTCCTGTTGTCGCTGCTGCTGTCGCTGAGCCGCTGACGTTGCGAGCATCATATGCGGGTGCATCTGTTGCACTTTGGCCAAGTACGAATACATGAAATTACTCAGCAAGACCTGCGAGTACAGCGCGCGTCGAGGATTTGCGAGCTTGATATGTGCCATCCGGTAAATTGCTCGTTCTTCCAGGATAGAGAACCGAGTCCAAGCGTAATCGATATCTGGCCGCAACTCCCGAACTGGCGGCTCAGGGGACAAGTTCCGAGAGGAGCTCTTCTTGTGATGATGTCCGCTATCGCCGTTGCTCTTCTTCCTACTACCACCGAAGATGGACGAGAATAGTCCCGATTCCTTCTCTTTCTTCGATTCGCCGGAAGCTCTCCGTGTGTTGTCTTTGCGTCGTTCATCCTCTAGCTTGGGGTCCAGTCGGTCCATGACAAGGCTTTCGCGTCCCCGTTGGATAGTTTCGCTCGACAACGGTGGGGCGTGAGATGCATCGTGTGCTTTGTCCGCAGACTTCGATTTGTGCTTCTTCGACTCGCTGTCCTTGTCTTTCTTCTTATCTTTATCCTTGTCCTTCTCCTCGTTGCCCAGAAGCCAGTGCCAGCTCGATTTGCGTCCTCCTTCGGACTCCTTTTTGTCCTTTGACTTCTTCGATTCGGATTTCTTTTCTTCTGGCTTGCGTTCCTCTGACTTGCGATCTTCCGACACGGTGGGGATAAATGAAAGACTGTCGGTTCGCATAGTATTACCGGGCAAGGGCTGTGGGTTATTGGCGAACTCGTTAAGAGTGGGGGCGGCATCCGTGGCATGTGTGCGACTGAGTCCGGAACGTTTGTTAGGGGGCCGCTCGTGTGATCGATCTGCTACCGAAGGGCCCTTTGAGGGCGGGGTCTGCTGCGGGGAACTCGGGCTCGGGGGTGTGGCATTGCTTTCGGGCGGCGGGGTCTCAACTATTTCGGGTATTCTCTGTTCGGAGGATGGAATGTTCAATGTCGAGCGTCCATTCGAGCTGATCCGTGAATGCCATTGTTGACGTTCAGGTGGAGGGGCGCTTGCCCGATCTGATGGATCGGGAAGAACGGAGTCACTTACTGAAGGTGTTGGTTCGGAAGCCGAATCCGACGTAAAACTGGATGTTGTGTCAGGGGTATGCGGTGTTCCTTGAGTAGACGTGGCCAAGGCTTGCGACCGTGTTACACTCGGCGTGGGATCAGTCGATACCCGTGTCAGACCTATGGCTGCTTGTCCGCCTGTAGGGTCGTTTCCGTCCGCCGATTTCCCTGCCCGTTTGGAGTATGGGACTTTCTCTCCCTTTCTTAGGCTTCCAGCCTTGCGATATTGGGTTCTTGTTGAGCGTCGAAGACTGTGACCCGGAGGGGCTGGAGGAAGTATCGGCCTATCTTCGTCGGCTGATAACCCAAGCTTTTGGATATCGCTGAGAATTGATGAAGCGCTCGGCGTGCGCGATTTCGAGTCATCGACCAAGGTTTCCAATTCATGCAGGTTGGGACCCAATGAGTCCTTTTGTGTCTGTGAGCGTTTACGCTCAAGCCGCTCCGCGCCATCCGTATAGCCATGAGAGCTGTCGATCTGCCTTGAGAGCATGGACCGCTTTCGTCTCAGTCCTCCTCGCATGCCTTCGCCATCCGAGCCTAGGGTCGAGAAATCCCCGGATTTCCGTTTGATCATATCTGCCTTACTCTCGAGAAAGGATTTGAACTCCTTGGGTGCCAACTCTGGGTGTAACCGGGCGGGGACCCAAAAAAGGCGGGCAGCATCATTCTCATCGTCGGAGGGAGAGGGCGCGATCGACGGCACTGAAAAGCTCGGCAGGTCGGGATCCCCGGTGGCTGCCACGTCCATTGACATCCGCCGGATTGCAGCCAAGTTGCTCAGCTCTTGTGCCACGGCGGCTGGATTGGACTCGTAATCGATATCGTTGAGAGGGAACGAGGTAGTAGCGGTGTCGGTGGAGCCGGGAGAGGCGGTCGAGGCGGGAGACGTCGGGCTGCTCTCCACAGACTTGGAACCTTGCGCCCATGTTTGCCCATTCACTTGCCGTTGGTCTGCTTCACTCAGATGGTTTTTCACTTGTAGATTTTGGGGAGAGGTAGGAGATTCGCAGCCGGCAAGGTTTGGAGGGATGATTGAGATCGCTTCACTTAAGGGGGAGGAGATATAGCTGAGGCGCCGCGAATCGCGTTTGTCGTAATCATCTTCGTACATGTGCCCGATGGCTTCCGTTACATGGTGACTAGGGTCGCTGATTGACAGTTGGGGGACATGCCCTCGCCGCGTCGCGTATCCTCCTCCAGGTTCAGAGGGGCTCGGTGAAGCCTACGCGTAGAGGGGAGGTTATTAGACGCAATCCCGCAATCGTAAATAGTTGAAACAGGGGGTTCATTGATGACCCCACCACCCACGGGGCAAAGGGCAATGGTACCAGCAACGAACACGAGTGCAGAGCTGTGGAAGGACAGGAAACCGAAAGGCAGAAACAGAAATGCTCATCACCAGTCTTTAATGGGGCGAGTTACAGGAACCAGGGGCGGGGAGAACGACAAGGAAGAGAACGTGACGCACCTGCATGGGAGCAAATAATTTGAGGGGGGGGGAGGGAGCTAAAAGGCAAGCGTCCCGAGGTTGACAAAGGACCAGGAACTTCGCCTGGTGGAGAGGAGGTCAATGTACCACCAGGGTCGCAAAAGTAGACAAGTAGAGGATAGTCATGGAATCATCAGAGCGGGGAAACGTATTGTCGACGAAGAGGAGCAACCACCAGGGTGACCAGGAGTGAGAAAGGGCGATGACGGCTAGGCATCCGGCGGCCAACGGCGGGAGAGGGAGGGAGGGAAGGATGGTAACGAGCAGTCGGTTGAAGGTGGAGAGGGAGGAGGGAGGGGAGGGGGTGAAGAGGAAAAGAGGGATTGAAGAGGAGAAAGAAGAGGAGGAAGAGGAGGAGGGCCAGCGAACGAGGCTGAGGAGGGAGAGAGTGGCCGTGGTTGCTGTTTGGTTGGTGGTGAAGAAAAAGGATAATAGGAAAAGGATGAGAGAAAAAGATGGGGAAATTCACAAGTAGTTTAGTTACTCGTAGGTAAGGTAGGTAGGTAGGAAGTAGTAAAAGGCTGGAGAGTCCTAGGGTAGGTACTGGGTAAGTACTGTACTAACCCACCACTGCCAGTCTGTCTGCACAGCACCACTTGTACTGAGTATTATTATTGTACAGTACTAGTAGGTACTAAGGAAGAGTAGCAGTAATCATGAGAGGTGATTCCAGTTGTGGTGGTGGTGGTGGTGGTGGTGGACGGTGGTCCCTGCGAGAAGTGGTTGGCTCGGTCTGGTTGGTTGCTGGTTCGATGGTCGGTCTGGCCGCGATGATCGGAGTAGACCAGAACGAAAATAGATGAAGATTCCAGCAACTAATATTATCTCGCGACACAGGTGAGGGTGTCCTTGACTCTTCTGAGATAGTGCAGCAAATTAAAAGTATAGAAGAAGGAAGAAAGGTGGGAAGATCAGGGGAGAATACACTCCTGAGTGGGGTGGACGGACTGTATCAGAGGAAGACCCATATACTGTCTGTCCAGTTACCACCGCAGTCGGATCTGGAAGATTCGTCTTGTCTGGTTCCCGTTTGGATGGGCGGATTTGTTTGGTTCGAGATACTGTAGGTACGGAGTAGTATCTCAGGCACACCGTTGAGTTCTGTCAGGTACAATCCCCACGAGGAATGGGGAAAACAAAAAAAGACAAAGTTTCCCACAGTAAGCCCGTTGATGGTGAGTAGAAGTAGTCTAGTTTGGAAGTATATGGATGGATGATGGGATGGGATGAATAATTGATCAATGGATTGGATTCCGCGCAGGCCGGACTACCGGCTGACTCAGCCCGCCCTCTCCACAGCTGATCGATCGATCCATCCAATATGGAGTAAACTTATCAACTGGCAGGTCACCTCCCTCCGTTCGTCGTTCGCGCGCTTGCTTGCAGTAGGCGATCAATGATCAACATTACCCCGTGCTGCTGGTGTGGGCTTGGATTGACAAGTGGCACGGTCGTTCCCCCATAGTCAAATACTTCCCCTCACTTACTTCACTTGGTGTTTGGTACTCTACATGTACCTTTGCATTAGACAAAGAACTTCCTGTGGCTTAAGATATATGTTGAATCCGTTATATACTACCTAAAAACATAAGATTTCCCCTCCTGACCCGCTTCCATCCTTCTCGATTCTGCTCCTTGAGACCCTGCGGCCCATGATGCAGCATGAGAGCTTCAAGGGATGTCACTTGCTTTATACCTGCCTTTCTACACTCAGTCACGCCAACTAGCGATTCCCTCCCCTGCCTTTCCTACAGTACGAGGTACCCACACAACCTCCAGCTGTCAGCTTTTCGATCGAGCTCGATGTGTATCATTTGATTCACGATGCAAAAGTTGCTGTAAGGCCTCCCCGGCCTCGTGAATCAGGCTTTGACACCAGGTAGAGCTGTCCTGTGGATGGATCACGCTGCCAGTGTTCAGCGCAGAGGTCTGTACAGTACGTTCACACTACAGGATGTCTCGTATTGTTGAGCCTCGCCAGGGAGGAGCAAAGGAAACGACCCACCCCCACCTTCGGTAGTATCCCGTAGGTAGTAGCCAAGAAACGGATGAAGGAAGGAATGAAAGCTAATGAAATTGAAGTGGCAGCACGAGAAGGATTAAGAAACTGACAGGAATGTTTATCGACTTTCCATTCCCTCATTTGCCCGCCCTTCCTTCACGGCAAGACCTTATTGCTATGCCTTACACGTGAGGAGCTGTGATCCATCCGGTGCGCTCAGCCCATGATTGTAAGTGCTCAGGCGGAGGGGCCCAGATGACCTCGCTTACCCAAGGATGCAATACCACAGGGGGATATTTGGTTCCGAACTCTTCGAAGAATGTACATTCATTGATACCTCCCAAACATACGGGGTATGGACGGACAGACAGGGAGGGACATGCCTACGAAACTTACACTGGAGAAACAACTGGTGCCGACAGCAAGCCAGCCACTTTCTGGCGACATTCATCCATCACGCCAGTCTTTGTGGTCAATGCCAGGCGCCCCTTGGCAAGGGGGGTGGATGTATGTCACTTAAGCGGCAGCTAACCCCGATACAAAGGGGGATGAGACCTATCCAATCATTCCATCTCATTTCCGCGAAGGGAAAGTCTTTCTAACACTTCTAGGTCTGCCGGCTAATCCCATACTATAAACAACATCTTATGTATAAATTGGAAGCAGTACCTAAGCACAATCACAAACACACGCACCCGAAGGACAGCCCGGTCGGGATCACAACCCACAACTGTGAATACCTAGGTCATCCCCTATTCGTGCAAGCAAAACTGCGCTCACGGGTCAACTCAATTTAAACTCCAGTGCTGATATGAAATGCCAAAAGCGGAACCTTGGGATTGCAGAACTGACATGGTTACAAGAGAGAAAAATCGCCAATGCGAAACTGGAAGGTAAAAGGGGGACGAGTATTCTGGGAGGCATTGAGGAAAAGACAGAAGCAGGGATGTCATAAAAATGTCATTTCGCATAAACTAAAGCAGGGGAATCAAGGTTTTAAGCAGGGTCGACATAATTACTACGCATGGCAGGTTAGTATCCAGAGCAGGATTTTAGACCAGACGGTGATGCTTACCTGGGAAAGATTCCAACTCGGTCTCCAATTCGCCCCGTCCACCAGTCCTCTGCCTTGTCAGTCCGCTTGAGGATGGTGATGATATCGCCTTTCTTGAAACCCAGGTCGCCTTCCTGGTCAGCATCGAATGTGTACAACGCAACTGCCTGGTCCTGACGGAGTGTAGGGGCGGCCCCCGTCCTTTGTCCAAAGATCGGCTTCGGGGCTGTTGGACGGCTGGGTTTGCGGTCGGAATACACATAATCTTCATCGATAGGGGCGGTGTTGCTACGGCTGCGGTTGAAAGACTCGTAGGTATCCGGGCGGCTGCTGTTGCGGGTCGTTGATGACCGGCTCAGACCCCCCGCAGGTCGGTCATAGATATCATCGGCCCATGTGTTCGCACGACGAGGACGATCCCGGTACTCATAGTCGTCGTTACCATTCACCCCAGTCCGGTCACGCCGAAGACCTTCTCCATAGGCATCGCCTCGTCGACCCTCCCATACCACATCATCATGGCTATCATCATAGACAGGAATGTCATTATACATAGTATCTCCTTGTCTCGAGTTGCCATAGAAAGCGCGCGAGTTCAAGATACGTAGAAGAGGATCAGCGGCAGGAGGAGGCCGAATGGTTCCGCTCAGTAGCTGGCGGGCCGACACTCGACTGTTGTACATCTTCTCGTTCGCATCCTTGCGCTCCACCAGCATACTTCCCTCCAGACTCACGCCGGCAAAAAGACCCTTGGTCTTGGAGTATGAGAACACCGCCGCGACGCCCTTCGTACTTGCAGCGCCTGCGGCCTCGGCGTTGCGTCCGATCGGTCCAGCAGCAATCGAAACATTACCACCCAGTGTCAAGGTTCCCGCCTGAGAAAACGTGCGCACAGCAGCAGCATCATTTAAGATGAAAACGAAGTCGGTTAATTCAAACCCTATCTGACCGCCGAACCCGGCACCTGCTGTCGCAATGGCCGACGGAGCCGACCACGAGCCATCTGCGAGGCGGGCTACAACAACCCCCGAACCGAAGCGAGCGGAGCCCAGGAAGCCGGCTTTCAGGACAGTAAGAATGGCGAGACCCTGGCGACAGAGCGGTCAGCCTGAGACGAAAACGCCACGGAATGGTCATGACAAAGGAAGGCTCTTTTGCCCACTTACTTTAGCGCCTGCTAGAATTTCAGGAGGAATGACCTTATCAGGTCCGAATGCTTGTCGGGGGTCCACGAAGGACGTAAGAATTTTCCCAACCTTTTTGCATTCGCCTGTTGTCCGCGGGTTAGTTCACGCTCAATAGCCTCGCCAGTGATTGCGGGGAAGTTAGAAAGCGGGTGGAGTAATGCATACTTGACAGAGATGAAGGGAGCGGATTGTGAATTCCGAGAGGCATCTTGAAAACCACTCCGGACCTGAGAAACCCGTGAATAAGGGGGAGGAGAGAGAGAGGAAGGGAAGGTAAGGAAGGAGGGGGTGGGATGAAAGAGAGAGTTAAGAGTCAGGGAGCAGTAGAGAAAGGTGTTGATAACCGTAGGTTGTCTTGAGGGAGCGACCGGAAGTGGAACCCAAATGACGGGCTGACATCCACTTCGGTTTCGCAAACGATCTATGCTTCTCCTGCCAACTCAAGCTGACCAAAAGCAACCGCAGCACCATGCACTTGGTGTGCACGCTGGAATTGATATTGCTGGCTCTATGCTCTATTGAAAAGTCGCTGAGTGAGCATTGGCCTGTCTGGCTCAAAAAGAAGCCCGAGGATGTGCTCAGACCCGCGATATCGAGCCCAAAAGCGTAGGCACTTTTCGTTAAGTTGTCTCCATTACATCCTGTGGCTGGGATTGTTGCTGCGGTCGGCTTCCTTGACATCCGGCTGCCGTAACTCATGCAATTGAGTTACTCGGACACATTGAAGTCGCTAGGAAATCCTCGACCTTATAACTCGCTAGGCTGATGTGATGCGATCATCTTTTCGCTTCTATATCTGTGTGCGCATTAAGGGTTGCACAGATTTGTACGGTACAGTAGTACTGCACGTCCATGCAGTCTTTCCGACCGAGACCTGAGGCTGCGAGAACGGCACAGCCACCGCCGAGGTTCCGCTGATCATCTCCGTCACCAGTCGGAACCAGAAAGCTCTCTCCTCAAGCCAGACATACTCAGTACTCTTGGTTTTCTATGTCGGCAACATTAGGAAGGGATGACTCAATGATCAGAGAAGAGTGATAGCAGCTGCATTTCTAACACAGTTTACGATGGCTACAGGTTCGACAAGCCGACCGCAATTGACCCTGATCTACGGTTGCTGACAGCACTCCAGTGCGAATCTGCGTCTGTGGAGACGAAGGCACTGGCAAGTCCAGCTTGATCACTTCTCTTGTCAAAGGTGTCTTTGTTACAAACAAAATTCAACCCGTCCTACCCCAGATCACCATACCTCCGACCATCGGTACCCCCGAAAATGTCACAACGACAACAGTGGTGGACACCTCCGCGCTCCCGCAAGAGCGCAATAACTTGGCAAGGGAAATCAGAAAATCCAATGTGATCCTGCTTGTGTACTCGGACCATTACAGCTATGAAAGAGTCGCTCTGTTCTGGCTGCCGTATTTCCGTTCCTTGGGGGTCAATGTACCGGTAGTTCTTTGCGCGAACAAGTCCGACCTGGCTGCGGACCACACGGAGACACAAGTCATTGAGGAGGAGATGCTCCCGCTGATGGCAGAGTTCAAAGAGATCGATTCATGTATACGCACCAGTGCCCGCGAGCATCGAAATGTCAACGAGGCTTTCTTTCTCTGCCAAAAAGCCGTCACGCATCCCATCGCACCGCTCTTCGATTCCAAGGAGTCTGCCCTGAAACCCGCTGCTGTCGCCGCGCTACAACGCATATTCTATTTGAGTGATAAAGATCGGGATGGTTATCTTAGCGACAAGGAGATGGAGGACTTTCAGATGCGCTGTTTCGAGAAGCCCCTGAGTGAAGAAGATCTTGTTCATATCAAGGAGACCATCCAAAGGGCACATCCTCACTCGGTCACTCCCTCAGGCATTGACTGCCGCGGGTTTCTTCATCTGAACAAGATGTATGCTGAGAAAGGTCGTCACGAAACAGTCTGGATTATTCTGCGGGCTTTTCAGTACACGGATAACTTGTCCCTCCAAGAAAACTTCCTCCATCCGAGATTTGAAGTTCCCCCTTACGCATCAGCCGAGCTGTCGCCAGAGGGCTATCGTTTCTTTGTTAACCTTTTTCTTCTCTCCGACAAGGATAATGATGGTGGACTGAATGATGCCGAGTTGTCGTCGCTGTTTGCGCCGACACCAGGGTTGCCTGCCTCTTGGGCGGATGGCTCATTCCCATCTTCCACCGTTCGGAACGAGGCCGGTCATGTTACCCTTCAGGGTTGGCTTGCACAGTGGAGTATGACCACTTTCACATCGCCCAAGACCACGCTCGAGTATTTGGCCTACTTGGGATTCGAGTCATCCGATCGCAGCAATCCTTCGACAACGGCCGCGCTTAAAGTCACGCGGCCACGAAAGCGAAGGAAACGGCCCGGACGCGTGGGGCGCAATGTCGTTCTTGGCCACGTGCTTGGAGCTCCGGGATCCGGCAAATCGGCTTTGTTGGATGCGTTCCTCTCGAGAGGATTTAGTGCCACATATCGTCCCACCATTCAGCCACGAACTGCTGTGAATACAGTCGAGCTCCCTGGGGGTAAGCAATGCTATCTGATCCTGGACGAACTCGGAGAGCTAGAGCCTGCAATCTTGGAGAATCAGGTCAAGCTTCTCGACCAGTGCGATGTCATTGTTTACACGTACGACTCTTCTGATCCCGATTCCTTTGCGTATATTCCAGCTCTGCGGGCCAAATATCCGCACTTGGAAGAGCTTGCGAGTGTGTTTGTTGCCCTTAAAGCGGACTTGGACCGAACCACCCAACGGGCGGAACATCAACCTCATGAGTACACGGCAATGCTGAATATGCCGAGTCCACCACTTCATGTCAGCGCTACGTGGAGTTCCATCCAAGAAGTGTTTGTTCATATCGCCGAGGCGGCTATGGAACCTAGCACGGCCTTCCCACGGAGTGAGGAGGATGTCGAGGGCAAATGGATGTCGTGGGGAATCGCACTGGGGGCGGTCGTCTGCGCGGGGGCAGCAGCGGTGATGATCTGGCGGAGAGTCAGTGGTAGTGGGGTCTGAGGGCGCTTCTTGTTTCCCAACACTGTAGCGATAGTTGTAAACCTAGATACCAGATACCCTTGATAATTTGCCTACCAGCCTGCTCCGCCTTTTTCTATTGATGCCCCAGGATATTGTGCGAAACCATGTACATCAATTGGAGCCTTTATGACTACAACGTAGATCAATTGAAAGCATCAAAAAGCATTGCAAAGCACCATTGGTGGTGAACCCCGCCGTGATCGGCTCGAGGACTTTCCGGCTACGTAGTCTCCTCATGCTAAAGTTGCCGGCCGGCCCCACGTGTGAATTTGCCTCTAACCGTGTGAATAATAGTCCTAAACTAACGTAAACTAACCCCGGAATAACAATGACCACCGGTTGGCTGCCCGTCAGCTCCAGCCTCCCCGTCCGTCCGTCTGCCTGTCGTCCGCCAGGCTTCCTTCCAAGTGACTTCCAAAGTTACTCTGGCTTCATTCCGACCTCTTCTTTCCCACGACACAAATCCAGCCGATTCGTGCCCGGAATTTCCCTCCCCCTCCCCTGTACCCTCTTGCCCTCCGCCCCCGAAGTCTATTTAAACTACCCAGGGACGCCCGCGGATTGCCCAAGTGTTTCGACCAATTTTCCTCCTCGGCCCAGCTACCTCTCTGCTACCGATTGTCGCCATCAGGACCTGCGATACTGGCTAAGCGCAAATCTAGCCCTGCCAGCATCCCCTTTATATAAACGATATCAGTATAAAGAGCCGCCCTGAGTGGCACCCGTCGCTGGTGCCGCTCTTGGGGGACTTATATCCAGCGTTGTCCATCCCGAAATCAACGATTGCCTGACTAGCCCGCCTATTGCTACATTCACTAAATTCGTGATATCACGCCCCGATTATATCATACCAACCCCGGAGGATCCTTGTATTCACCATCAATTGGTTCCCGTGGAGGCCCTGTTGCAACCGCAGCCATGTTGTAAGACACACCACCCCGACCGCACCCTGGTTATCCGTCTGGTTTCCCTTATCTCCGCTCTGTGCCGCAGCATCAGAGGTCCGGCGCCAGAGTTCCTGGAGGGTTCCCAGAGACAGACCCATCCTCCTCAGCCTTTGACGAAATATGACGGCTCTGTTGCGTGGCTTCCCTTCTGACTGATATCCCTCAACTCAGTGTCCTTCCTCCTCCCCCACCTCGCTACACCGTCCCTGTCGCCTATGCAGCTGGCGCATCAAACGGCATGGCAGTGCCTGTGGTAGAAACAAACAACATCATCAGCCATCCCGAGGGCGGCTGCTCTTTGCAGGTTGGAGAAGGTGCGTTTGCTCTACCGCACCCACAAAAGACATGCGATCAAGAGTCCACTGACACGAATTCCTGCGATAGGCACCTATCACCTCAAAGATAACCTCCACCTCGCAACCCCGCCGCCCCATCCCTCGGAAGCGCCTGTCGTGAACCCGAACCCTCTCGCGACCGGCGTGACCCCGCCAACCTCGGGTGTGAAACTCTCTTTAGTTCAAGTCAGCAACCAAAGCAAGGCGCCTACATACTCTTTGAACGGAAATGCCACAGCACCATTGTTTGGCGATGGGAACCCCGCGCTGGCCGCGCCGGTGGTTAAGGAAGGCCTCAAGAGGAGGAAACCAAAGAACAACATTGTTAAGAGCAGCTCGTCGTTTGTATCACGGGTAATTACCCATGAAGCGTTGACGAAACGCCTGAACGATCGCAACCCAGAAGGGTTTTTCGCATTCGCCAACATCAACCGCGCATTCCAGTGGTTGGATCTCAGTTCGAAGCAAAAAGAAGAGCCGCTGGCGAAAATTCTCTTCACAAAAGCGCACATTCTGAGCCACGATATCAACGAATTGACGAAGAGCGCATCGCACATCGATATCGTCATGGGTTCATCGGCTGGGGACATAATATGGTACGAGCCGATCTCACAGAAGTACGCGCGCATCAACAAGAACGGGGTTGTTGCCAGTTCCGCCGTAACTCATATTAAGTGGATTCCCGGGTCGGAGAATCTCTTCATGGCCGCCCACGCCAACGGCCAGTTGGTGGTCTATGATAAGGAGAAGGAGGATGCACTTTTCACACCCGAACTTAGCAGTCCCTCAGCTGAGATGCTGAAATCGTCGAGTCGGCAGCCATTGCAGATCCTGAAGTCGGTCAACTCCAGGAATCAGAAGACGAACCCGATCTCCTTGTGGAAAGTCGCCAATCAGAAGATCTCCCAGTTTGCGTTCTCTCCGGACCGCAGACACCTGGCCATTGTTCTGGAGGACGGGTCTTTGCGGGTGATGGACTACTTGCGAGAAGAGTATGCAGGCTATCCTTGGTACTGCCATTGTTTATAGACAGGCCGCTGACTGCTGCTAGGGTTCTTGACATTTTTCGCAGTTATTATGGTGGTCTAATTTGTGTTTGCTGGTCGCCGGACGGCAAATACATAGTGACCGGCGGCCAAGATGATCTGGTCACGATCTGGTCCTTACCAGAACGAAAGATCGTAGCCCGATGCCAAGGCCACAACTCATGGGTTTCTGCGGTAGCATTCGATCCCTGGCGCTGTGACGAGAGAAACTATCGATTCGGGAGTGTCGGTGATGATTGCCGGTTGTTACTGTGGGACTTCAGCGTGGGCATGCTCCACCGTCCCCGAGTGGTATGTTTCCATTCCGCACCCCCAGATGCACACCATCAGTCAAGCTTTTTGCATAAACTGACCATCCACCAGCACCAAGCGAACGCGCGCCAGCGGACAAGCATGGTCGTAACCAACACGCAACTCAACAACCGTCATCGCGCCGATAGTGCCGGCAACCGAGTCCGGTCCGACTCGCAACAGACCGCCGATACCTACAGCAGCTATGACCCGACCGTTCGCCATCCCGTCGAGCCTAGGGCGCGGACGGCGCTGTTGCCACCGATCATGGTGAGCTTTCTTTCCCCCTTCTCCTAACATCCCAGGCCGGCAGCTAAGAAAAACGTTACAGTCCAAGATCGTTGGAGAAGACCCGATCTGCTGGCTTGGGTTCCAAGAGAACTCTATCATGACATCCTCTCTTGAAGGTAGCCCCTCCCCAACCCTTCCCCAGCCCTCTCCGCAAACAAGATATCTCCTTCATCCGAATCGCGCGTTAACCCCCAACCCGCCGCAGGTCATATCCGCACCTGGGACCGTCCCCGCGAGGGCATCAACGAGAACTATTACGACCACACCTCATCCCCGGCTTTCAGCGCCAGTGCCGCGGCGTCGGGATCCGGTTCCGCCCTGGGAGACTCTGTCATGGGATCTCTTTGAGCGAGCAGCGTGAGCAAGAGAAACAAAAACCGGAGGCCATGCATCCCATTCGTATCCTTGATCTTTTGTAAATATCTGCATGATTTGTTTCTTTTCTTCATGAGATCTATACCCAAATGAAACTGCTAATTTCAAGTCACGTTGGATGTCTGTAACCCTTGTTGTTCCATAAATGAAGGGCTGCGCTATTAGACTGGTTTCACGAAGCTAAACAAGCCAAGAGCTGCAGTTCAAGTCTGTTGAAGCTCATCCCCCCTTGGCTTTAGGCCATTATCCAAGTCGCGGGAAAGGCAACTCCTTTGGTCCGTCTGAGATACTCTTTTTCTTAGCGATAAATCACCGCAAACGATTGAGTAAGTATAGAAGGGAGGAAATCAGTCCAAGTTGAACGAATAAATGAGGAGCTTAAAACTACACTACGGGGAACGATCACTACATTGGCAGGGGGTGTACGGAGTACGGAGTAGAAGGAATGTTAATGATTAGATAAAGTATCGACTATCAACCTCACAAAAAACCCCATCAACGGCAAGATTGCAAGCAAGGAGTCACAGACATCTTCATACATTGAAATGATAAAAAGATAACAGGGGGTTGTGCTTTCGTCAGTCAATCAACAGGTGGGATGGATCGGTCAATGGACAGGATAATGTACCGTAGTGCGTTACTCGTGTAGGTAGGAAGGGGAGGGGGAGAGGGAAGGGGAGGGATGATGGCAAAGGGTCAAAGGGCATGAAATCAGAGAGGGGAATTCTGGAGGAAATCAAATGGGTAGTATGATGAGCGTATGCAGTTGCAGATGAAAAGTAAACAGAAGTGCTGGTATGTTTTGGGGAAAAGGAGATGTGATGTAACCAATTCGAAGGCAGAAGCTGACAAGGTAAGCAAAGCAAAGCAATTTGTGTGTACCACTCATAGGGTTATTGGCGATAATATGAGCGAGTATATACAACCCTTACCCTGGATCAGATTCTAAAGGTAGAGTGGGAGAGGACTGGGTAGGTAGGACAGACGCCGGGGCCGAGCGATGGGAAAGCGTCAACTACTCGGAGGCGAAACGATGCGGGTGGTGGTTCGGTGCAGTAACAGCGGGATTGCATGGTGGAAGTCGCGACTTGAATGATGGATTGTGTCACTGTACCTTCTTTGGACTGGGGTCGTTTACAAGGCTCCGGCGAAGATGCTCATCACGAGGGCGCTGAGCACGGCGAGGGGACCGCTCAGGGTCATTGCGCTTGCGGCAGCTCCGGCGGAGGCAGTGGCGGAGGCAGCGGTCTTGGTGGCAGTAGTGGCAGATGCTGTGGCTGTTGTCAAAGTAACAAACAGATTGAATCCAGGTTAGATAACTTCGTCCATCTCATGTCCTGTCTGTACTCACCCGGTCTCACGGAGGCGGAGGGAATGGTGCTAGATGATGATGAAGATGGTGAAGAGGTCTTGTGATAGATGCAGGGGCGTGACTTATATCTGGTGCTGGTGTAGGTGCTGGAAGATAGTGGTGCATGTGCATGTGCTGATGATGATAGTGGTGATGATGGTGATGGTGATGATGTAGGTGTAGGTGATGTAGGTGTAGATTGTGATGTGTGTGATGGTGATGATGATGACGATGATAGTGTTGAAAAAGAAGTATCCTTACCCGTCTCAACTTTGCCAACCTTGGTCACGTTGAACTGATTCGACTGGCTCAAGATGCCAGTGTTCTGGGTGGTATTGGCAATAGCATTCAGTTGGTAGCCATTACTATCATCGACCTGGTCAGTCTGGCTGCACTTCCACCTTACGTCAAGGACACAACATACGCAACAGGAATCCCGGTGATCATGTCCACGGTATAGGCGCCATCGGAGACCTTGGCATTCTGGGTGATGACCTTGTTGACGGTAGGCTGGGAGGCCATGTTGACCAGGACCAGAGTGACCTCGTCCGGATCAGAACTGCTCGGCCTGTCAGTTTTATGCATGACGGGTCAATCTGGGAAAGGAAAACGCACGAAACTGTCGTCCATTGAAATTTGTACGACTTGCTGAAGTCGACCTGGTCCCCAGCCTTGGGCGCAACGATCGTGAGAGCTGGAGAGTCATGTCAGTCTCCGGGCCAGCAGAGATCGAGAATTGGGAGCCCTACCCAGAGCCGAAGCAGCAAAGGCGACAATGGCAAGAAGGAGGCTCAAAGAACGCATGGTGAAAGCGGTCAGAGGATATTAGAATTAGAAATGCAGAGGGGAAACTGCGCAGCAGATAATACAAGAATCGAATTTGGAGGGGGAAGCTATACACTGGCTTTGAAAGATGGATGGCAGTTTTCCTGGTCTGGGACACGACAGCTTTATAACTTCTTCTATGGAGTACACCACACAGACACACACACACACACTCACTCACTCACACACATACCACACCGCAACATCTAACGGTACAATTACCTTTCTATCCTCTCCACCCCTCCTACTATCCTGTCATCGTCCTTGTTTCTCCGTTCTCCTACCGGATTGACCGATCGGAAAGAAAAGATAAAGAAAACAGTACGAAGGAGAGAAGGAAGGACGCGGAAAGGGAAAAAAAAAAGTCAACGCCCTGTCTATTTTGGGGGATGTGGTTGTTGTTCACTTTCCGTTGTGCGCCCATGCGAGGGGGGCTTCCTGCAGGTGACTGGTCCGATTCCCTTCATCAAACCTACTTTCCCATGGAGACGCGTTCAGTTGCTGATTCTCGTGACAGTGGTCAGTGCCTAGTACCCAAGGGTTTCGAGAGGAGGTTGACAGGAGGTTGATAGGAGATTTCCTGCTTGCTTGCTATCTATCCGTTGAGCCAGGGAGTATCCCCTCTCTCCCTCTCCCCTCTCCTCGTGTGAACAGGGTACGCCTCCCCTCCCTTTGAGGGAAATGACGTTTCATCGCTTGTCCGCGATAACCTAAGGAACTCTTCCTTTCTTCCAGGGAAGGGCACCGTACGTGTCGCGTTTCAATGATGAAATCCGGATCTGGACTAAGGTTTCCCTCTTCCACTAGCCTTCTCAACCTACAGCAGCCGATGCATACATAGCGGCAACAGATGCATAATCTTAAAAGAACAACGCTTTGAATGCTTCCGATCGGTGCGATGCCTCTTCATTCAACGCCCTTGTAATAGTGCGCCCATTTCCTGCCAAGCCACTACTCGACCTAGAGAACCCTGTTGAACAATAATTGATTTGTCTGAAGGAGGAAGACCTTCATGTCACAATGACCTTTAGGGCGCCCTCGATTGAATTGAGGACAATTGAGTTACGCGACACCATAACGTTTTGCGAGCGTCAGACACTCTAGGCAGTTATTTTTCACTGCTCAGTGCCTGGTGGACAGTCGCCAAATCCTACGCATCAGATCATGCACTGCTGACCTGACAAGTCATATTAGACCCGAAAGTCAAGCATGTTGTGAGTACGCGAAATAAACCTTCCAATTAGTCTTCACCTGGGCGGATCATGGATCCCCAATTGCACGGAGCTTGACTTTGGAAGCTAGCAACAGACTCTGACCATCGACCAATCTATCGAATAGACTGTTTCCTAAACTAACGCGGAACTTCTGTGCCGACTGGTCAAGAGTACATCCTCCGTCGCAAGCACACGGGAAACCATTCCGGAGTAAATATTCCTGAAGGTTGTCGACGCTTGGATCCTGGGACGGTGCCTGGAAGTCAATTCGAAAGTTCATTATGCCAGGACCGTACCAGGCAGAGAACATAATCCCTCTTGGGCTCTGAGATCATGACGAATGTGTCGCACATCATCATCAGACACTGTTTCACTCTTGGTATGCATCACAACAAGCACATTGATTTACGGTATAGTGGATGCCCGCATCAACGGTTCCGTCACCGAACGGCATCGGAGCCAGCGTATCTTTTAAACATGACCGATGACTTCCTGTGACACGGAGATTTCAACCAGCTATCGACTTCTCAGCGACTGGCAACGAGGTCAGCCTAGGGATCTTCATCTGGTGCGATCTCTGGCCCAATGCTTCATCCGCATGTGCTTATCGGATGTGCATGTGGGCTAAGAACAGAGAGTCTTTATCCCCGAGAGCCACCTCTTTATAGTAGCTCAAATACCCAGTTGTCCCGACAATAACCTGTATTGGTCAGGTATACTTGCTTTGAATGAAGGCTTACGCAAGCTGAAGGACGTAATCTTTGTAACTCGTGGAGCTGATTTTCCAACGTGTGTCGACAAGACTCGCAGCCAGATCTTACCTAAACTTTGGCAACATTTTCATCTCCATTGCTATTTTTGTGCTCGCCTCTGATGTTCCAACGTCACTATACAATTTATGCTTTACAACAACTCGGGTATACACAACTGGACTTCTCACCAAGTCCTAACTAGTTGATCGCCATCGCATATGGACAACCACTATAATTAAATGCCCCACACGCCCAGCGGATCTGGGCCACCCGAGTTGCTCCGCTGTTGCTGCAGGGTCTTTACCCTTCGGACGAGCGTACCCACACAAATGGGACCAAGAAGGGTGCAGATCGAGATTGCCCAGACGACGACTAGATAAGTGTCTGAAGAAGCCCCAGTCGGTCCTTGACCGAAGATCCCCTTCGATTCGGCGAGAGACGCAATGAGATAGCCTATCTCCCCTCGCGCCACCATTGCCAGACCCAATAGTGACGATGGATACAGGGATTTGGGCTTTGGAGGAAGAGAGCTAGATGAGCTAGCACGTTCAGGCCCTGGATGATCTCTCGCAGTTGAGCTGGCGGAAGCTCCCTCGGAAGAGTTGTTGCCGTTTGACGCCGATGTAGCGCTACCGGCGACCTTATCTGTGGATTGATCTGGGGCCGCAGTGTTCGAATCCATCCAGCGTGCTTTCCCTCCCTTTGTCGTCTTTTGCTTCGCTTTTGCTACTTTCGCCTGCGGTGAACGGGCACAGACCAGTTTGACGTAGGAGAAGAAGGCTGTCAATGTCCGGACCAAGCTCGACACCGGCCCGAAGGTAAATCTGACCAGCCAGGTACCTGTCACGACTTTCCCGAAGAACATGAGAATGGCGTAGATAACCCCTCTCCAGACAATATCCCCCTTGAACATTTCCGTGATTGGGACAGCAAATCCGATCGAGGCCTAGCCTACATCAGTTGAGTCATAGTGAAATCGGGAACGAACACGACTTACAAAAAAGAGCGGAATTAGGATTCTCTTGGCTGGTTCCGCATAATACCTCTCGTAGACCAGTGAGCCAGTGGGAATTTCCGGGAAAGACGAGCTCATGACGCCGGATTGCGAGGTATTTCCTTGCTCATTTCGCTCGGAAGTCACACTTAGCTGGCTGGACGCACGCTCTAGGGAGGCGTTCTGAATCCTTGATTCATACCCAGTAGTGGACCAAGAACTATTGTGATGTTCTGCTGCCGAGCTTTGCTCGAAGAAGTCACTGATCCACGTCGCCGACACACCCGCAAGATATGCAGCAAACAAGCTGGACGTCCCTGCGTAGGTAGCACCTGCGACCAGCCCCACCAAGAGACACGTATAAGCCAGGAAAGCAAACTGAACTGTCTTCACAGCATTGGGGAAATTGTCCCGGTGCGAGAAGAGGGACCGCAGGGTAGGCTTTACACCGAACCGGCAAACAAGCACAACGCCCACACCGAAGGCGAGCGATACGAATATCGGCCGAATGACAGTCACCGCGCTGAACGAATCGCCGCCACCACCACCAATGTTCGTGATGATTTGGACCATCACCAGCCCCACGACATCGTCGAGCATCGCCGCACTCGTAGTTACAACACCCAGGCGTGTCTTGACAAGGTCCGTGGTGGAGAGAATAGTAAACGTGGTCCCCAGGCTGGTAGCGCTGAGGGCCGCTCCAGCAGCGAAGGCTTGCAATGCGGTTGCTGAGACCAGCTCCATGAGAATGAAGGAGAGAGCCATGGGGGTAGCGATCCCGGTCAACGCCACGGCGACCGAGAAGAAGAGGTTCGCTCGCAGCGAAGAAAGTGAGGTCGAGAGGCCTCCTTCATAGACCAGCAGAATCAAGCCCAGGTATCCGAACTGCTGGATCACGGTCTCCGTGTCGCTGCTGAGCCATTTTGCGCCGGGGGTACCCCAGAGGATGCCGATGAAGAGTTGGCCGATAAGCCCGCAGTAGAGCAGCTTGTCCAGGCAGACGTTAATCAGATTGAGGACTAGCAGGAAGCCGGATTGATTGAGAATGGTGTGAATTGAGGGCTCCTCGTAAGCGAATGCGGTTTCAGTAGAGCTCATGATGATAAAGGTACTATGCTGGATGATCAATCTTTATAATAAGAAAGACGTTCGGGAGGCCTATATGCCAGGCAGTGACTGTTTGCGGTGATTGGAAGTTGAGCTTTTGAGGTTAGAAGACTCCATCGATGAGCTTTTACTGTCCTTTGGTACAAAACAAAGTTGAGTCGCTTTAGAGCTTGTGATCTGATGTGTTTGCACGATTGGTGGTAACTATGTTAGTGATGATAATGATACCCAAACAGTTTCGAAACATGACGAAAGGCGGTGGGTGATTTCTGCCAAGGGTCCGGGGCTTGGCCATCCTTCCGCCTTCAATCCACCTTCAAGGTTCCGCTCTCCGCTTTCCGCTCTCCGCTTCCAGCTCTCCACTTTCCGCTTTCTCTAATCTATTCCCAGTTCATTTCAATACACTCGCCCTGGCTATTCTCACTGCGTCGTGGTCCATTGCCTAATACCAGGAGAGCACTCTTTCTAAACACTTCAGGTGATTCTGACTCGGCAGATCGCTGGTGTTCAAATGGAAAACCGAGACAATTTACCCATAAGAGCCAGCTCAACACATCTTGGGCGACACTAGGCGACGTCCAACTGCTGCACTTCGCTAACTTGACCCAACGAAGGCACAACAATGCTCCCAAGAATCAGTGCTTGCGATTAATCTCTTCCATTGGTCGCTCTTATCGTGCCTGTCAATGGCAGCGGCAATGTGTACAACATGAGCCTGATCCGTGCTCGGATGATCAATGACTACTTCAAGGTACCAAGCCACTGAAGGTTGGTCTATTAATGGGCCTATAGACTAGACTGTGAACTTAATTCTGATTAGGACAAAGAACCGAAGCTTTGTGTTCCTGAAAGTCTACGTACTCCAGGAATCAAGGGATGCCACAAACAAACAAAATATGCGTGCAATACTACATTCCAACGGCTACAATACGAGCCTAAGGAATCAAAAAGAACATGATCTGCACCAGGAATTCATTGTCCTATGCTAGGCCCGGCTTGGTAATGGGCTTGGAAAATTCTTGACAACTCGAGGCCGGTTAACACAGCGCAGCTCCATGTGCGACTGAGGTGATTGTTTACCCTCTGTGTTCTCTTGTCGCTGTGGTTGCCCTGGGCCAAGAGGTATGTGTCCCGCTTGCCTCACTCGATCGATGAGCATCGTATCAGGAAAGGTAGATTCTATGACGTGCTACCCCAGCCTGGCAACTACCACTATCCACTGATAGCCTTCTATTGAACGGTACCCTATCATAGTGGGGCGACCATATGGCCGCGAAGCTCAAATGTCTCGCTATCAAGGGACCCTTATTCAAGGGGGTCAGGAGCTGGAAAACACTGGGCAAGAGGCCATAAACAGAACTGAAGTACCAAGCTACTGTCTTGTTTGATTTATTTAAGATCCAGTTTCCCCTTGGGTTTGCACGAGCTCGATCCCTCGTTCTCTGTCAGAACGTCTTGTCCCCCTTCAGCTATAATTCCGACCCTTGTCTTTCATTTGTGTGGGGACTGGGGTAGTTCACGTTCAGACAGGTGTTGATCTTCTCGATATAGCGGTTGGTAATCGGAACAAGTCTTCGCCATGAAGGTCCAGACAGCGAACCTCATCTTGGGGTTTTGCGGCTCCATCATGGCCCTGCCCCTTCATGATGCGTTTGAGAAGCGAGCGTCCCCGTCACCGTCTTCAAGTCATGCTGTCCAGTGGTCCAGCTCTGCAGCAGTCTCGTCGGTCTCGGTACATGTCCCATCCAGCAGCTCTTCGTTGAAAATGCCGATTTCCGCGCCTAGCTCTGCGGCAAAAGAACTGGGTACCGCCAACTATCATGCACCAGCAATGGTCAACGGAGCTGCTGTCAACGGTTTCCCACCCACGACTGCTGCTGCGACCGCTGCGGGCGCTTCCACTACTTCCGCAAGCTCTGCGAGCACCAAACCGCCTACTTATCCGACTACCACGGCTGTCGGAGACCATCCTAGTGCTGGAGGTCAAAGCTCTGGCGGTTACAGCAGTCTATCTAGTCAAAGCCAGCCTATCCCCAACGGACAAACGGCTCTTGGAGGTCAGAACACTGGTCTTCCGAGCGCCACTTCTCCGAGCCAGCCGACTCACCCAGCCCCTGCTACGAGCACTGCCGCATACAGCGGAGCAAGTTCGGCGAGTCAGCCTACGCCTTTGGGTCAATCCTCAGGGTATGGCGCTTCAACTTCCTCCGACCAAGCGTTACCTTTTGGTCAGTTGAACCCCTTCGGACAATCCGAGGATGATGACCAATTGGCTCAATACGGACAACCTGTCCCGCAGAGTTCCAGCAGTGGATCTGTACCAGCCACCGGGAATTTTCCGGGTGTTCCAGTGACCCCTCAAGGATCGACTGCGAACTTCGGCGTATCTTCTGGAGCGCGCCCTCAGGGACAAACCTCTTCGCAGGGTTCTACCTCTAACACTGGAGCGTCTAGTGGCGTTCGGCCTCAGGGACAAACAGCGCAGCAAGGTTCCACTTCTAACACCGGCGCCTCTGCCGCAGGGCGTCCTCAGAGTTCCACGTCGAACAAAGGAGCATCTAGCGGTGCACGTCCCCAAGATAATTCTGCTCCAGTGGTTCCATCCAAAAACACCGGAACCAACAGCGCGTATCCTCGCGCACAACCCGGCTCCGAAGGATCAAGCGCGATGGCAGGAAAGCCTAGTGAAGGACGTCCTCAGGGCCAGTCTGCGAACACCGGAACATCCAAGAGCCAGTCCGCGAACACTGGAGCATCCAATGGCGCACGTCCCCAGGATCAATCTACTCGTCCTGGCTCGACCACCAGCAACGTCACGCCTAGCGGAACACGGCCCAAGGTTCAGTCCCCTAACACGGGAAGCGCAGCGATTCCTCAAAGTCAATATCTGGACCCAGGCTCAATTAGTTCCCAGCTCGCCGAGCAGTATGGTCTGGACGCTGATGACGAATTGCTTCCCCCGGGCTACAACCCTGTTGGAACAGCATCTGGTGACGAGGATGAGTCGACTCCCTCAAGCTACACGGGAGGGTTTCCTTCTCAGACCCAAGACGCTGCTCCGACTAGTGCCACTGAATCCAGCTCCAAGGGTCAGCCTGTAGCTTCAAGCTATGCTGGCACTGTGCCAAAGGATCAATCTGCAGCTGCTGGATACCTTGGAAATACTGCTCAAAGCCAGTCCTCCGGTTACGGCAGCTCTACTCCGCAAGGCCAGTCTTCTAGCTCTAGCTCTGGAATCTCTACACCTCAAGGTCAATCATCGGCTTACGGTAGCTCCGCTCCTAAAGGCCAATCTTCGGGATCCACTAGCTCAATCCCTCAGGGTCAGTCCTCAGGATACGGTAGCTCCATCCCTCAAGGCCAATCTTCGGGATCCACTAGCTCAATCCCTCAAGGTCAGTCCTCAGGATACGGTAGCTCCATCCCTCAAGGCCAATCTTCGGGATCCACTAGCTCAATCCCTCAAGGTCAGTCCTCAGGATACGGTAGCTCCATCCCTCAAGGCCAATCTTCGGGATCCACTAGCTCAATCCCTCAGGGTCAGTCATCTGGGTACGGAAGCGCATCTCCCCAAGGTCAGAGCTCAGCTCCTCAAGGCTATTCCAGCGGCGTCGGTCCGGGGGGCGATCCTGTCTACAACGGGCCTATGGCAGGCCCGGACACCCAGGGCCAGGCTAGCGGTGGTACTGGAAAGTCTTCCGCAGGTCAATCTAAGGGCACCGCATCACCATCTGGTCACACCACGAGCTCCGGCCAAACTCCTCAGGGTGATTCATCTGCTGCTGGATCTGGAAAATCTCAGCCTGGGCAGGCACAGACCCAAGGACAGGGGCAGGCCCAGGGTAAGAGTCAGACCAAGACACAGCAGCCAACTCAAGGATACGCTCAGGGCCAAGGTCAAGCACAGACCCAGGGACAAGGACAAAAGCCAAGTCAAGGTTCCGCCCAGAGCCAAGGCCAAGGAAAGGCACAGACCCAAGGACAGCAGACCCAAGGACAGGGACAGACTCACGGGTCCGCTCAGCAAGGACAAAACCCAGCTCAAGGTTATGCTCAGGGCCAAGGACAGACCCAGGGACAGGGACAGAAGCCCAGTCAGGGTTCCGCCCAGGGTCAAGGCCAAGGTCAGAGCCAGACTCAAGGACACTCTCAAGCCCAAGGGCAAGGACAAGGACAAGGACAAGGACACTGAGGCAACGGCGGAGCCTTCGAGAGGAATGTGGGAATCCTGGTTGAAATTTGTAAGCACTCTTGTACTTTCTTAGCAGCTTGGTCGCTGTACTAACATTCTATATTTAATCAGATCATAATACGTAATGGAATTAATAAGCCCCTAATTAATTGAATTGAACTGTCAGTGTTATCTTGAAAGCGCCAGAATCTTGTAAACACTCCTGTAAACAAGACTTAGGTTCCAAAGCTAATCAACCGGGAATCTTCTGACGCAAGGGAGGGGGGAAACTGACCCTTGGACAGATTCCTCCGGCGTATATAGCGTACTCGTCGCTAACGACATATGCACGATTTTCCCTCCTCGGCAGCGTGCAGTGGGATGAAACAACCGTGCGGGCTTGCTTGCGATAACAAGCACACTAACTCTCAAGGCTCCCGGAGAGTTCATGCCGGTCATCGTTCATCGTTACAGATACGGAACTTATCTTGAGGAGTGCTAGTGAGCCTGTCTGTCAGTTAGTGATCGGACATAGCAGCCTTGCAATCCTTACTATACGTATACATCTCGCTGCGTTCTTACTTTGGTAAATATAGTACAATGCTTTCTTGTACAGGTCCTGCTCCAATTAGCATGTATCGTAGTGTAGCTGTCGTTCATGAAACTGTCAATCGTGTCACGTTTGAACCGCTTGGGGAAAATCAGAGCATTTTACAGTACTGTGTCCTTAAAGTATATACTACCAAGATGTCTATTACAAAGTGACCCGATATAAATCTCGAGATGTACAAATCATTCTGTAGGCACTCAACTGCCTAATTAGATAAACTACGTAACTGTTGCCCCAAACTATCCAAGACATATAGTACAGGACCAGCCACATTCAGAACCAATCCACAACCGCATCCCCTCGTATGCTTACTCCTCCCATCCCGATATCTCCATCTAGTAGTATTCAGCCCAGTAAAACATACACAGCACAGACCAACCCCCCGCGAAACACGGATCAAACAAGATACGGTAGTGAGGCATTTACCGCCTCCAATCCATCTCCACACACACACACACACACACATACACGACACACGCACCCATCCATCATCGACTCACATCCGGCCTGCATACCACATCCATCCATGCATAAGCCCTTCTTTTCCTCCTCTGTCTTTGGGTGTATGACCCAACCCGCCAGTTCCATCCCCCTTCGCCCCCCCCTCTAAATGCAAGGGGCCACCAACAAGCTTTAGTGGTATAAGGCTTCTCGTGACTTGGCTTTCTGTTTTGTTTCTGAGGGTGCGGAGTAAGTTTCGTGGACTACGGTAGAGCAAACTAAACCGATATGCCGACAGAACCCTAGGTGGATCGGCAACTGCGCTGGCCCGAGTTGTGCTTGTGTCCGAGTCAATTGCTTGTTTCGTTGGGGAGATAGATGGTGACAGGGTTTTGCTCTGCTCTGCTCTGCTCTGCTCGTCCACTTGAGGCTATTGATCGAGCAAGTATAGAGGTTAATGTAGGGTAGGCTACGGTGTGTGCTGTATATGAATAGTGCACAGGGACATAAGTATATACATACACTCCCATTCACACCACAGCAAATCAACCGACTCGACCCAACAATACTGGAACTCTGGAGTCAGGAGCAGAAGCCGACTTACCAGTACTTACTGTACACTATCTAGCCAACCCAGCCCGTACCTACCGTATGCACCCCTCCCACATCACAATCACAGGAGATAGGTATCAGAACCGAACATCTAGATTGGTGAGCTGTTCCCAATAAGGAACACACAGTATCCCTCCGCCCTCCATCCCCCCAAAGAGGAAACAGGTCTGTATACCCTGACTAAAATATCTTCCTCGGTCCAGCCACACAGTACACGGGAATACTGTTCACCATCTTCAACCCTCCCGCGCGATCATGATTTCAACCGAGCGATGACATCCTGTATCCCAGACGGCCATGGCCGCGACGTCACACAAATCGAAGCGACGGTGTAACAAGAGCGGGCATCACCAACAAATGCAACATCTCGAGCAAGAACAGCCGGCTATTCGGCAAGGTCGGTCATTGGTTGGGTTCTTAACAGGTCAATGAGGGATGGAGGGATGGATGGATGGATGGATGGATGGATGAAGCTCTACTGTACAGTACAGATGGCATACGCATACCTCCTGTGAAGTTACTGCAAGCTGCATAATGCACTAATACACCGCTGCTCTGAGCTTTGGAGGGTACCTCATTCCCTGTGAGGCTCACCGCTACGTTCTGCGTTCTGCGGTTCTGCGGAGTCCAACCCGGTGGAGTCGAGCTTATACACGGTTTGCATCGGGACGAGGGGCAGGTGATCTCATACTCGGAACGGGTTTTCCTTTGTGGCCAGTGTGCCAGTAAACAGGTCTATTGGTTAGATATGATATCTATATGACTAGTATGTACGTTATGTAATGTAAAAATGAAAAAGCCACAGACAGACTGTGAAACTGTCGCCGCTGACAGAGTCTATAAACTCAAGAGAACACACGGACGTAAAATCCAAAAAAGTAAATCTTTAGATCAATTGATGCTATAGTTTAGTGTCACTCGCGGACTGGGCTAATCGAACAATAAGAATCAGGCATTTATCATCATCTCTCATCAAGGTCATGAAGACGTTGGTGGTCGTCACTCAGACGGTGTGGAGGTGGTGGTAAGGTGCTGCTAGCAGACCACAAGGACTATCGGTAATTGAACCCCTACTGCACCCAGGGTTGCACGAAGAAGTTGGCCTCCGTGTTGTTCTCGTCCATCGAGGTCGCGCTGGAATCGTACAGCCCCACGGGCCACATCGAATCCGTTGCAGACGTTGTCATAGGCATGCTAGCCGTCGGGGTGGTCATGGGTTTGTACGCTTCAGGAGTCGACATGGCAACAAAGGCATCTTGCGAGGGGAGAGGTTTGGACTCCATCCCCATGTTCGCCTGGAGCTGATGCTCGAGCGCGGCGGTGGATTCGTTGGCCGACTTGAGGAAGTCGTCGATGTCGATCGACTCGAGATTGTTGGATGACAGAAGCTGAGCTTGGGGAAGACCGATGAATGACGACGCCGAGCTGATCCGATACTGGTCAATGTCCGAGCCCTCGCTCACACTGGTCAAATCGTGGAGGTCACTGCCCGTACGGTTGAGGCCGGAGAGAGGGGCAAAGTCGTCCACTTCCGAGATGTCTCCAGATGAAGAAGGGGCCGGAAAGCCAGGGCCCATCGCATTGTAGTCAAAGCTTGCGTAGGAGGGAGCTTGCGTGCTGGCCGCGGCCGGGACGTCCGAATACAGGGGAAAGCTCGACCAGTCCACAGGGGGAGCGCTGAATCCAACGGGCATGTCGCTGTCCGGCGAGGTAAAGTAGGCCTCCTTATAAGGATCTTGGAAGGCCATGCAATTGACAGGGGACGTGGCTGTGGTTGGGAAAGTAGAATATGACGAGACATCAAGAGGCAAGCCGCTGGTCACCAGCTGATCCAGGGGAGTCTTCGCCATAGGCATGGTGGAGACCGGTCCGGAGACACTAATGTCGCTGGGCTTCTCCATAGTCTGGGGTGGTGGGAAAAACGACGAGAGGTCGAGTGGGGGAACAGCCGTCGGAGCAGCGTTCGGCGGCACGACGGGGGCACTCTCCGGAGAACCATGTTCGGACTTAACCCGGCGATGGAGTCGGTGGCTGGTCAACTGCTCGGGGGGCTGCTGGTTCGCCAGACATTCGTTAAGCAAGGTCTGCTGGGCCAGAGGAAGGTGGTCAACCGAGCGGCGAGCCACGTCGCACGTCGAATGAATGGTGTGGGAACGAGGTATCGTGTAGGGCAGACCACACTTGTGAGCCATGTCATTATGCTTGTGAGCCGGCTTGTGGTGACCATCCCGGAAAACGGTGAGAGTGCTCTCCGATTTGGTAGACGTCAGCTGGGGCTTCTTGGGCTGATCTAACAAAGCCGTGGCTGGCGGCGGCGGAAGGCCGGTTTCCGGGACGGTATCCAGGTGGGGTTCCTTTTTCAGCGCGCAAGTACAGCGCTGTCCATGAGTGCAGCCACATCTCGGACGGGAGTCCTCTGTAAAATCCATATCAGAAAACAATGAACCGATCGACCAACACCATCATGCTCACGCTTGAGATCCCGCTTATCCGCAGCATGGGGATCTGTGTCATTCTTGTGGCTGTGCTTTTTCTTATCACCACACTCGCACTTGGTGTGGGTTGTCCGTGACTTGCGTAGGCCGCGACAGTGAGCGCATTGGGAGACTGGGCGGCCTTTTTTGTTGATGTGGGTCAAGGGGCGGTCTGCAGCAGCCAGGTTAGCGAACAACGCGATCGCAGGACTCGACACGGAGGACCTCCGCATGGACCACCTACCACTGTGGTGACAGCTGCTGACCCGGTGACCCCGGACGCAAGCTTCACAAGCCCACTTCTCGCCATCGATAAGCATCGCCGCGGTTACTGGGTGAGGAACATGCGATGATTCGCGACAAGAGGTAGTATAGAATCGGGTGTGTAATTGAGAGCGGGGGAAGAGAAGTCTCGCGCCTCTCTTCCTTTTTTGAGTTTGTTTATGATATATGATATAAGCCGAACAGGAAGACCTGTCGGGGGAGAAGGAAAAGGGCCGTCAAGGCGAGAATTCGAGGTATAGGTATGTGGTCCGTCGTGAAGATCGGACCAACAGAAACCAAGGAAAACTCCAACAAAGCAGGGGTATCTCTCCGGGGAATATCCCAAATTGTATCAGACCGAGTCACAGAAACGCCGATTTTCACCTGTCAAAGGGGTTGAATCGCAACTGAGGTTTCAACGTCGATACAGACTACCGGTGCTTTCAATTGCCAATGGGCGCAATGTGCGACAGAGTAGCGGTAGTGAGTTTCGTCTTTCTTTTTCTTCTGCACAGCGCAACACTCAGGTGCTGGAATAGGCAGTAAGGTAGTTGATTCCGTAGCGAGAAAGATATCTTCTTAAACGAGGCACAAACATAGAACCACAACGGGTGGGCAAGAAGAGAAGCGGGAAAATCTCAATGAGGGAGAAGAGAAGAGGATTGAGGGAAGAGAGGGGGGCCAAAGCCTACGCACCGTTTGGCGCCGGCCGTGAGACAGGACACCAAAATCCGGCTGTGGCGGCCAAGATAAAGGGAAAAGCGATCGATCTGAAGGCAGAGTTGCGAACGTAACCCTGTGAAGAGGAAGAAGGAGAGAAGGAGAAGGGGGGGAACGGGAGAGGGGAAGGCGGGAAGAAGTAGTCAGACAGACCTCTGGGGGGGGCCCTTCAATCCAGAGAGGATAGCGGCGAGTGCGAAGGTGGAACAATTCGGCGGCCGCAAGGGAGTAGCATCTTTGATCTCTATGGTCTCCCCAAGGGGCTAGAGTAATGAATGTATTTTTGGTAACAATCTTACCCGGCTCGGAGTTGTATGAAGTTGAAGTTAGTTAAGTTACGTTACTACTACTTACTGTACTTTGACTTTTTTTACATGTTGCCCCAGTCAAGATCATTTCTGATCAATCCTGACGAGCTGACAATGAAGTCGATGGTGCAGATGATGGCTGATGGCAGTAATGATATGATCATACTGCTGAACTACTAATAATGATATTGTTCTGTCTTGCGCCAAACCATCGACTAAATCACTTAGGATCTCTCCTCGGCAAACTCACCAGCTATGGAAAAATCTTGATTCTCTGTCGCTCCACTGTCCGCTCCCCAGTTCCATGGGTTTCATTCCGCCTGTGTCTGTGTGTGTGTGCTTGACCGTTTGACGAGCCTCGTGTAAAAGATAAAAGAAATGTAGGCACTGAAGGCACAAGGTCACACACGAAATGAATCTGTTCTTAGTAAATTAAGGGTACGCGATCCTGAATGTCAGCCTTGTGGCTGAATGAGACATACCAGACAGTATAACCCTGGTAAAGTGTTCTGTCAAGTCTTGTTGACTGTTCGGTTGTCTTGTCCTGTCCTGTCCTGTCCTGTCTTGTCATCTCGAATCATCATCAGCTTGATCAACATTCGCAATGATGGCAGAGCACACATTCACCATGGCAGTGGTACTTGCGTCGTACGTCAAAAGCGGTCTCGTCCCATCCTAGCTAGCCCTTTCCTTCCCCCCTCCTCCGCAACCGACATGCCTGTCTCGAACAGAGAGGTCTCTCCGAGGCATGCAATGCAAGTTTACACCCTACCAATGCTTCTCGCCCTGGTGCACTGCAGCTACCACCAGAAAGGTAAGAGGTGTCGGACCTGTGACTTACAGGTACGGTCTTCACAACCAAAAAAAAAAATACACACAAAAGCCCTAAGCATTTCAGCTGCAATTGCAATCTCAAACTCGAACAATGTATAGTACAGTACATAGACCCCAATGCAAGGAGAGATCTCCCGATACTTGCAATCCTATTGTTGTTGCATTGGAAGTTCTCCTTCATGCTGCCTGTTTCCTTCTCCCATCCGATTCTCTTCTTTCTCTTTCTCTCTCTCCACAATTGCAAATATTCTCAACTCCAATGACTAGACCGTTGTTTAAACCCGCGCTTCACGCCCATCCTCAAGCTAGCCCCACTGGAAGTCGTTAGCTTGCGTGCAGGAGATAATGATAAGGCACGGAAAATACCTTCTTCGGGCCTTAGGTCTTAGGTTAGGGCTCGAACATGCGGGTTAAAGAGGGTTATGAGAGGGGGGTGGGCACTAGGAGCAAGAAAGATGGAGACCTCAATTGGTTTTACGGAGGCTTGTTCATGAGGACGAACCAAACTCTGTCGGGTGACCGATGGATCCCGTTACGAAATTCCTGGGGCAGAGCAAAAGCAACCGGCCCGGTTGACCACAACCGCAATTGTTTACCTGGCGGTGGCCCGTTGGGTGGGATTCTTTTACCCAGACGGGCAGACCGGCTTTTTTCCCAGAGTCACAGACATACGGCGAGTCAGAGGCAGACAGATCAAGTCATATGTGTTGTATAAGTAGTGGTGATTGACCAAGGAGCCTGCTGCTGCGACGAACGAGGCCCTGACAGTTGTTTCAGTGGGTGAACCAAATCGGTTGGCGCCAGCAGACAGACTACTGCAGTGTAAGTCAATACTGTATGTACTGGTAGGATCCCTGAATCGAAGTTCCGATCCAATGATTCCGTGCGCTCACGCCTGTTGCCTTGGGAAAGAGAAAAAGTACAGTAACCAGTAGTAGTCGGCCAGATCAGTTGAAAGAAAATGTTTGCCACGCTCACTCCAGTCAAAAGTTCTAGAAAAGAGGATTTAAACCTTCCATGCAGTCTGATGGGGGAAACAAAAATTTGTTCCGACCAGCCCAACACAACTGTTGGCTGGAAGTAGGAACGTGCGGATGGACAAGACACTGGCTGACTGCCACTTTACCCACGATTGATTTCGATAGCATGGACCAAAGACAGATCGATAATTAAAGTCGAGTCTTGCATGCATCAATCAGCCCTGTCAACGGAGGGCACAAATACAGCGTACGCCGTACCTTTGTGCGTGCACCAGCTAACGTGCAGTCTGGAGGCTGACACTCTTCAATGGTTCAGGTGCTCAGTAATGAAGCCAGGTTGATCTGTCGGTGGTTCCGGCTCCTGCAGTGCTACGTCCTTGAAATTGTCTCGATCGAGAATCCTCCTGGCTCCGTGATCGTTGTCAGATTCAGTTAGGTAAAGTAGGCTCAGGCCCTGCGTAAAGTCGGCGTAAAGGAGATGGATGTATTGGTATTGTACCAGGGCGAACCGTCTGTAGGCAACGCGGACCGCTGGCCGCGAAACAATAACCAGCCTAGGCCAGGTTCCTGGTATTGAGGATTACCACTGCACCGCGCATCGCAATCCAGGGTCGACACTTGTTCATCTTCAGGTTTGCCTGGCACAGATCTAGAGGGGACTTCCCCGAAAACACTCAATCGAGAATGGCCTTACTTACATCATGATCAGCCAGATGTCCGTGATGTGTTAAGATCTGTTAGTCGGCGAGACTTTGAGATTCCATCGTTGAACATCACGAGTTGTTGGGGACTGCGGGATGGCGTCACGGTTTCTGCTTTGGGGCAACTGCAGCTTTGTCCTTGACGGTCGGTCATGCGGCGGGGCCTGATCTACACGATGCTGGTGGATTGTCCCTCCACCAATGAAATTGACCATGTCAAGGATCAGTCGGGTTCCTTCGGGGTCCTTTTGAAGGCGGGCCCTGGCAAGGTGGCTAAATACTGCTGCGTATGGCCTCAGGCACTACTTCGTATCAGCCGAACAGATAGCTGGACAGATGAAGAATAGATGGGCAAAGATCGTGGTTCACGGTAGCAGACATTTCGAAGGCATGTATAGCTTCATATATGTGCAGGCCGCCCTGACACACAATCCGACGCTGCGGCAGGGCCTGAGGGGTGGAATCGGCTACTACAAGTACTAGTTAATGTACTGTAAGAACTAGTGACCCCGGCCCTTCTTTAACTTGGCGCCTACCAGCCAACAATAAAAATAGCCGAAACACCAGCATGAACACGAGAAGTCAATAGCAAAGCAATGGTCAGCACTCATTTCCGAGAGACTCAACGGAATTGATTGTCCCAAGTCATCGAATCCAGTCTATCCTTTGCCTCAAACTCCGTGAGAAATATGGCATTGGCTTGGCTGGCCGCTGTGGTCGTATACTATGTAGAATCCGACGTATAGAATAGTGGATGCTGTGAGTCGGCGACTCCACCTGTTGAACTAGTCCAAAGCCCGTTTATCATACCTAATTACCAACCAATGCCTATCTAGTCTAGGTTGCCTAGGTACCCTGTCGACTAGGTCAGTATTCTCCATTCCCCTTCTCCCGAGTGGCTTCGCGAAAGTGGATCGCCAACGCTGTTCAAAACGTGTACCTACATGAGTGCATGCATCGGCTTTTGTTTTCCCAATTCTTGCCTGGAAGTACTTTCAGGTCTTAACTCGATGCGATCCGCCACAAGGTCGCATCTGAAAAGACTCCAGCCCAGCTAATCCCGAGAATTCCAGCGAAAAGTGGTGTGTCGGGAGATCGCATGTCGGCGATGAGAACCAGTGATATCGAATGCTTGGCTTGAGTTAAGATAGACGAGATTGCTGATGATCCGCCAATCGCAATGCCCATGTACGCAGGGTGGGCCATGTTTCAGCCTACCATTGTGCACCGGTCTGCCCCAGCCAACGGACCGTGCCCGCGATGTGGAGGAAGAATGGAGGCCAGAAGGAGATTTGAAGCGACAGTGTTTCGTGTCCTGAGTTTGGGCTCTGTGATGGTGGTGGTGGGGTGGTGGTGATGATCGTGGTGGGTGGCTGCTGGGGTGAGAGATAGGCTGATGATGGCTGATGGCGGTGTTTCTCGAGAATGCCATTTACAGGATCAAAATATAGCTGGCCTCAGGCAACAGTTCAGCTACCTTCAAATTCCGGATCTTGCTTTCGAAAATGCTCGTGCTTCTAGCCGTTAACTGTTGCACTTGCTCCCTGACACATTAATCATCCTGGAATGAAGTCTAACTCATGGAGGCTCAGTGAACATTTATGGAACGACTCTAGTATAAGATATCCGAAAGCTGTCTTATTATTTTCGATGAAAGGGTCAACTTCACACACAACAAGTAAAATGTCAGGGTGATTCCAGACTTTAGATGACGCATGCAGGCCAATCACTCATTAGGGAGGAGACTGTAGCCACCTTGAGCACATCTTCAAGCTTGATTAGAGCCACCTGTTGCAAAGACGAGGGGGGTTGGCTATCATGGTTGTAGCGCAGACGTTCACGTGAGATGAAGTCATACAAAGCCTATATTTCACTTTCGTTCTCGAAGGCGAGATGAAGTGTCCTTATTGAACTACGTGTAAGCCGATAGAACCAATGCTTGCATTTTATAGAGAACATTCGTTCAACCAGCCTGATAGGTAAATGAGTATTGGGAATGAAGGCTTTTGAATCACGAGTTCGAACACCGGCGAGGTTCAGATCTTCAGGCAGAAAGCTTCAAATGGCTTTGTATGACTTCGTGTCGCCGACAGTCGGAACAAGATCGAACTAACCCACCGACATCTGAGAAGCAATGAAGCAATCCAACAGAGGGACTTTTCCCAAGTATGAATCTCTGATGGTCGAAGAGTTCTGGGCCGGTGGGAAATAGTATTAATCCGTTCGCTCGCTGGACGGACGCAGAAACAAAAAGCCGGCCCTCCGCGTCGGCGCGATCATCCCAGTATGAAACTATATCCTCATTTCCCCCTCCCCGAGTCGGCATCAGACTCGATGATAATGTACTCATCTTGTAAATTGGTCGCGAAATAATGTTCGTCGTGTCCTGCTCGTCGCCGACGGCATTCGGCGCTAACCCCTTCAAAAATCTCCCCGCCCAGGCAAGTTTAGCCTGTAAAACCTTGCCTGCTGTTCTCGCGTCTTCCGTCCTTCAACACTCTCTCTCCTCCATCAAGCCGGAGCATCGCTCCACCATCCACCATATCATTACCCCATAGTTATCGTCTTCTTCAGCCAAGATGAACTCCCGCGAGCATCCTGATATGCCTCCGGCCCACTCCTATCCCTCCCCCAACGCGGCGCAGATGAGCCAGGGCGCCATGCAATACTACACCAACCGACAGTTGACTGCCGATGAACTTTTGTCCGCCGAGCTATCGCGCGAAACCTCTGGCCCTGGTCTTGCTGATGGCTCAAGTAATGGAGTTCACCATGGTCAATCAATGGTCCTTGGTTCCTCCAATCCCGGTGGTCCTGACATGGGTCGGCCTGCATCCCCAGATCAGCATCAACAACAGCACATGCTCCAATTTACGCCAAGCCAGCAAGTTGGTGTCGATCCAAATCACGACTTGAGCTACGGAGACCAGAGCGCGAGGAGGAAGAGATCGAAGATCTCTCGCGCATGCGATGAATGTCGGCGCAAGAAGGTAACGCGAACTACCCTGCTCGCCACGCGACGCGGTACGGTTAACTGACAGTACCTCTCGATTAGGTCCGCTGCGATGCGAGCTCCGAGTCTGGCGTCGAAACGTGCTCCAACTGTCGTCGCCTTGGAGTTGTTTGCCAGTTCAGCCGAGTTCCAATGAAACGAGGTCCAAGCAAAGGGTAAGAATGGTCGCGCGCGTCGGGTGTCGAAAACGGTTTCGCTGATGCGGAGTGATAGCTACATCAAAGAGTTGGCGGAGCGCTTACACACATTGGAGAGTCAAATGCAACCTGCTATGGTGCATCCCGACATGCCATATCAACCCATGAACGAAGTCTCCTCCCCCCGCGCATACCAGGATTTTTCGCCTCCAATTGACAATGGTCCCATCGGTCGCAAAAGGACATATTCCATGTTTGACGGGCTTCCGAGTGCCTCCTTCACGCAACCACCGTTCAATACACGCCCCCAGACGGCTTTTGGTTGGTTAACCTCAACATAATCATCATGTAATTGATCTAATTATACCTAGACGCAGGAGAAAGCTCGACCGACCCATGCCATCCTTCCGTTGTCAACAACACAGCACCTAAACCTGGGAATCTGTTTTGGGCAACCGGCAATGAAAATGAGTTACCCCACGGCCTCGACATCCCGGATGTCCCGAAGCAAGCATTGGACGAAGACATGACTCCCGTGGATGTGGATGAAGGTGCTCTGAACGCGTAAGTGCCCTTGCCTGGGAATGCTGTATGCATTCGATCTACACCGCCACGTGCTAAACCCCAGTAGCTATTATCAAAGGATACACCCCGTTTTCCCAATCCTGCCCAACTCAAAAGAGCGGTTTCTTGAGATTCTTCACCGTTGTGGCCGTGAGCTGCAAGAAATCTTTTTGTACAGCCTTTATACTGTGACGCGCGCCAACTTGGAGCGTCTTAGCGGCTCTTTTGAGAGGGTCACCTCCTACGAAAACGCACAGGATCTGCTTCTATACTACACGCGCCAGCCAGCTATCACGCGGTCAACTACAGTCAACCTTATTTGGCTTCAAAGTATACTACTTATGATTCTCGACTGTGATGCGCGTGGACCCGACAACATGGTTATGAAAGACGGTGTGCCCAAACATACTCTCATCCAGTCAGCAACCAAGCTCGGTTCGGATTTGGTTAAAGGTCTTAGTCTCTGGAAGTCTCAGCGGGTCACAGACCCTGACGTTGATTCTGATGCATCTCTTGCCCGACGCAGCTGGGTATCCTTGGCGATAATGGCGCGGTGGTATGCTATTAGTGTTGCTGACCCAAGTGTCTTGAACACGCTTGACGTTCGCAACCGTGGCGACGAACGAATTCTTGGCTCAGTTACTGCCAGAGTCTGCTGTATGTACCACACTGCAACATTCCATCATTTGATACCGTGGACTAACCACCAGTTCACTTAGCGTATTCTACCTTCCTCGTTGAACTGGCAAATCTGGTGACTGAAGAGCAGAATCTTTGCCAGTCCAACACTGGCCCTGGCCGGTTAGTTGCTAATAGCATGGCTGCGCGCCTAGAGCTACTTGGAGAGGCCGCAGATGTTGGAGATCATCGGCGACCTTCCGAGAACGCAGAGGACGGAGCGCCCTCCAGCTTCCTCGACAGCTTACAAAACCAACTGTACTGGACCTTGCGATTGTTGATCAAGCGCCATATCTTCATCTACACGCCTTACGAGATTATCTACGCCGCCGAAGAGGTTATCAATGAATTGCACAGAGCCAGCTCACAATACCGTCTCACGTCTCCTTTCGATATTCACAGTCTGGCTCTGGCAAGTATGACCCTGCTCGAGGCCACGGTCCTCCCTGAATATGCCAACGAGTGCTGGGACTCAATTAAGAAGGTCGAGGAAATTCTCGATCACCGCGCTAAGCGGGCGGCGGAATCAGGCGAATTTGGCGACATCTTCTACACTCCGGCCTGGGACTCCAAAATCCGCACATTTATCGAATGGCGACGCGCCAAGGCACAGGAGAGTCAATTCCAAGACTCAAACATTGGCAGCGGCGCCAAGAGCGGCTCTGCAGCTCCGCCAATCCTGGGTCCGAATGAGCAACGTTCTCTCCAGCATCTGGCTGACCTCGCCGTGGGCGCCGAGGGCCAAGTGGCTGCTGCGGCTGCGAACGCTACTTCCCCGCCCCCCGTTATGCCCCCCACTGAAAATCACTTGACCGTCACCTCACCCAATCTGGCTTCTGGCACGCAACCCCAGGGTCGTATGGTTGTGGACTTCACCCTCCTCACGAGAGAAGGCTACCTGAACGTCTTTGCTGGCTTGATCTATCATCGATCTCGGTAAAGTGCCCCAAGGTCCATAGATCTGTTGCTTATCGGCAAAGGAGGGTTTGCTATATCTCGGAACTTCTTTATCACTCGTGTCATTGTATCTTGAGCTGGAAACATTTTCTCTTCTCCCATCTACTTCTACCCCTCAAAACCGAAAGCGTTCCTGTTGCATTTCCGAACCATTGGCTTTTAATTAGCAAATTCGCGTGGCAATCAGCATGGTGCTACTTGCTACGATAGTGTATTTTTAGGTGGAATTCTATTCGTTACAAATCATGTCTCGCCTGCATTCCGACGCTTCTGCCTATTACTCCTTGCCCTAGTCCGTAGTAACATGGTGAGGTCAAATAAGATATTCCCTCCACAACTTGAGGACCTGTGACGAAAAATTAAAAAGAGACAGCACCAAGGAAACAAAGAAACAGAAATATCGAGGCATTTCATACTTCAAGGCAAGAACTCCGCCGTGAGACGAAGACAAGAAGCGAAAAAAAATTAACGAAACCTCGGGAATTATCGCGCGAATTTCGTTCAAACAAGGAACAAGAATAGCAAGGCATCATGGGGAAAGACCCACCAGCCCAAATCACGTACCTCCTTTGCTCACCCCCAACTTCATTCGCTGCCATATGCCCTCCACGTCTTCACAGAGCTTGAGAAAGGCATCGTCTTCTACGTGACGACAGATCCAGGACTCGACGAGCTGCATACGCTCTGTCGTGGATGCTGAACCATATGATGCGAGATCTTCCGGGGTTGGGAGTGGTATGTTCTGCAGCTGCAGCAGTTGTTTTCCCCGGGGTGGCTCTTGCTGCGTGGCTTCGGCTGTTGTGGTGGTGGGGATGTTGTTTATAGCTGATTCGAGAGAATAGTGCTTCTGGTGCTGGTCACAGGAGATAGTTGGCTGCTCGTTGCTTGGGGTTGCGATGAGGCCTGGATAGGAGGGCAAAGAGGGCATGGGAACTCTAGGGACTGGCTGGGACCCGCCTGGGTTAGCTGCTGGGGCTGGGAGTTGTGCGGCTGGGTTCGAGTACTTCAGGACGGTGATTCGGGGAGTTTCAGCTTGGGTTGGGAGGTTCGTTGAGGGCCAAGGTTGTGTCTTGTTTGCGGCAGAAGACAGAGGGGCTAGTTCTGGATATGGTGTAGACACTGTACACTGAAGTTAGAGAGGACGTCATGGGAGTTGAGCTTCACACCGCGCGCGTTGCAGATATTCACCTGTGCTTCCAAATGCTGCCACATTCCCAGCGGGGATGCCGGTCGTGGCGATTGTGTGTGTCCTCTTCATGAGCGGTCTGGAAAATGGGAGAACCCTCACGGGAGGCGGGTCCAGGTTTGATGTCTCCAAGGGTAAGGTAGCAGTAGAAGGTCTGGACGGGTCAGCCTCCGAAATGCCTTGGATTTGTGAGGCAGAGGGTGGACGTTGGCCATTGAGGGATCGCGTAAGGCTACTGTCTGTATACATGTACTTGGCGAGACTGCTGGGTGTACTTGTCGTTTGGTACGGATGGCTGGTCCCTAGGGTGGATGAAGATGCGGACGTTATCGATGTGCCTTGAGCCTCTCGTTAGCCAGCCACAAGCTGTCTGACTGACATGTTCTGTGGGGATCAATACCTGCTGTGGCGCTGGGCGTCGGTAGAGGGGCACATGTGCCTGGTGCGTACACAGGGAAATCAACGCTGTTGTTGGAAGGTATTATGGCATTCGGTACTGTCAGCTCACTTGACATGGAGCCACGTCTGAATGATCCTGGGTTCCACTGCGAGGAGGTCTGTTTATGATGCATGGGGGCGGGACTGGCTTCTGAAAATGGGCAGTTCATTTCGCTGAGGATCGCGAGAGCTGCATAGTAATCCCTTTCAGCGGAGAATTTGATCTGAAAGCGGCGAATCTATGCGCAGGTCAGGCTCGATCGTTGTTTGTATGTGTGGGCCTGATTATCCACTCGTACCATGTTTCCGCGAGGGTATTTTACTGCCAGACAGGGTAGCTTGACAACGACGGCGAATAATGGCTTCGATGCTTGGCCCTGAGCAGGCTGAGCTGGAGCTTTTGTTGCAGCTATAGCAAAGAAGGAGAGATCGAGCTCTTCCTAGTCATGATGACACCTTAGCATGAAGCTCATAAGATAGTATCGATAGTGGAGTCTCACAATGATATCGTGGAATCGAGAGATTCTTAGGAGAATACTACTGCTAGACGAGCTGTTCGTGGCCTGGGGCTTTTCGAAAGTGGCTGCAAGATCATTGTTCCCTATAATATGGCCCCAATTCAATGGGCCTCTGTGATTCAACGATGTGGTGACATGGGAGAACTTGGCTAAGGATAGACGGGCAAGAGGCGTGTCTGGAAGTGGTCGTGAACTAAAATGATGCATGATATCTATGACCTGAAGAGTCCAACTGGCGAGCTTTGTGGTCAATTTTGGGTTTAAGATATGATCCAGTAGGGGTGGGAAGTAGAGTTTGTGAATCCGTAGCCAAATGCTTCGAGTGGGCGACAAAAGACATGGACAGGTGACCAGGGGGACCAGAGCCGCCATCCAAAAAGACGCCCATTCCCGGTCTGGCTATGCTAGCTCAGCTCTAATTGCATCCAGTAGAAGTGAGTGATAAAGTAAAGACAGAACATGGTCTCAAGTTCTGCTTAAGTCTTGAGCAGCTTACTGTTATAGAGCTTGACTTTGAGAAGAGATAGAGGTCAATACAGAAGATGTCAGCTTATATTTGGAGATCAAGAAGACCTCATGATAGATAGCATTCTTACAACCTTTCATCCTGAGTACAAATTTGCTCTCCAAGACACTTCTTAGGCCAGGAACTGTGACCCATGGAGATATAGTGTACTCCATGCCTGACGCTTAAGGCAGAGAAGGCTGACTCAGCAAATTCACAAACAGGTCAAACACCATCTGTAGCGGCAAGCCGGCCCGATGAATGATCCGCGCACGCGCCTGAGGCCAGTAGGAGCAGCGCGGACTTTTGCCTGTGGATGGCAGGACGCTTCGATCGCAGGTTCAGCTTGTCTCTCCATTCACATAGCCCCCCTTGGGCTCCAGCATAGGAATTGATTCTCGGTCTTGAGGTGCACTATTCGCCGATACAATCCCATTTATTGCGCAGCAATATCTCCCACATAATTCACCAGAACGTCTATCGCGAACGTCTTGTGTTGTTATCCCGCCATCGCATCCTCTTCGGCTTCAAGCAGACTGTCTCCGTTAGCTTCGTATCGCGTCCAAGCTTCCAGATCGTCGCCCGAACCGTTCATCAATCCTAGCAAGCCAAATTTGAAATAAAATTGGAGCGCGCCCGATCCCGCAACACGATATTTTGAGCACCATTCATACGATAGGGAATTATTCTAGGGCGACCAGGAAAGGCACAGAAGGCCGCAGGAGGGCTCTAAAGGCACGGTGTGCTTTCACACTCACCTACAACTCGCCTTTTGACCTGGAGGTTCTGCGCTTGAGCTCTTGCAGGGATCTTGTCAATATCCCAGTTCAACCGCGCCAACCTTGATTCTCAATTGGAGTCAGTGACAGACAACACGTCAAGGTTAAGACACAAAACAAACGGATTGCGAACTCCCCCGGAAACACAGGTCCAAGGGCCCAGGCGTGCTGTAAAGCGAGCCCAAAATGTCCACTCAAACCCCCCGCACATCCCTTCGAGGCAAGTGCTTTCTTGACGAAGTCCTTCCATTCACGGTTGAGAAGCTCCGACTAACAAATCACAGAGGGTTTGCGGCAGGCTCCCAAAGCAAATCAGCCCTTCATCCCCGACACTACCCCCGCTAGACGCTCACATGTAATCCACGCAAACCAGTCACCACAGCCCGTTCCTCTTACCTTGAGTCATTCCAACTCACCCGCACCGACTGTGAACAACTCCCAACCTTCGAACGAGAACTGGGAAGGAAGGGATCCGAAGGTGCCTATGAACACACGCGAGGTTGCAACCCCAGGTAACAGACCGGGCCTGTTTCTCAGCATGCATAGTAAAACAGCCAAGCAGCCCGACTTCTACGATCCTTACCTCCCTCTCAGATATCTAGAGGTTCCGAAGTGTAAGTGTTTATTGCTTGGAGCTGTTCCTCAAGCCATCTACGTCAACTAACCAGTCTGCTCAGCTGATCACATCTACAAGCGTGCGCATTATGGGCTGCAATCAGGCGTTCCGGACGAAGTCGACTTTGCGCTATTCCACCTGGTTCAAATATCCAATCAACGCTGGGACAAGTTCAAGTTTGAGGGCTTCCCATTGTTAGCGGAAACTTTGATGGAGAAGGCTCTAGATGTATCGCTTCTTGTCACAGGAGTCAAGTGGGAGCTCCAGTACGACTTCCGTGAGCCTATGGCCCGCGTCAATGTGCTCAATTCACTATACGGCACACGCGATATACTCGAGAGAATCAAGCATATCCCCGTTACATTACCGAAGGACACTCTGGAGACATATGAGTTCAACCATCGTCTACGAAATGTCAAAGAGGCAACTCTGGTACTCCGAAACATGGTACTACTCAAGGAAAATGCATTCTACGTGTCGCGTTATGCCAAAGGACTTCTTAGAGATTTCCTGGTGATTCTGATCAACCTCCCAGATCAACCACGTCTTAACGAAATCAGAAATGATGCCTTGGATATCGCAGAGGAGGTGACGAAGTTCATGCGGACTGACCCGGAAGATCCACTTTGGCTCTCTCTGCTCAAATGCCTCGAGTCTCCTGATCGTGCTCATGTCGTGCGAGCTCTGTGGGCATTGACGCACTTTTCAACTGAGATCGATGAACCAGAAGGCAACCGGGCCATGGAGCGCATGCCCAAACAGACCCTGCAGCAACTATACTTCCACACACTTCTCGATTTGGACAAAGATATTTTGAGCGGTGCCTTGGACTTCTGGTATCAATACACTCTTTCGAGCGAGAATATCGAGACCATGCTCGATGTCTTCGATTTCCCCAGCATCTTCGTTCCGCGCATGATTGCACTACTGACGTACGAGGCCCGAGCCACCAAGATGGAAACCGTTCTACAAGATGAGAAGGTTGCGCCACCGCCATCTGAGATCCCCCGTGTACCCCCTGAGCTTCTTAAGGATCTGATGGAATTATCAGAGCCCGAGCGTAGCTCACGCTGGCTGAGGTGCTGCTTTGTTGAGGATCCGGAATGCGAGATCACACAGATCGCCCTCTGGCAGGCTTACCAGAGCCGATTTGCTGATCCTCGCGTACCAGGAGGTGGTGTTCTTCCTGCCGCCGAGTTTATCAAGAACGTGAGCACGACTTTCACTAACGCTCAAGCACAAGTCATTAATGGGCCCGGCTCCTCCACTCGATTTATCATCAAGGGCATCCGCCCTTTGGAGACAGCCTACACATTCCGGGGCTTTCCTTACATCTACTGCAGGTGGGCCGACGACTCCAAACCCACCAAAACCTGCCAGCGCGCCTTCTCCTCCCCGACGGATCTCCGCAACCACGTATTCGCTGATCATATGCACCTTAAGCCCACCGAAACACCGGGCCACTACAACCTGGACAATGCCCAATCAGCTATTCACACTTGCCTTTGGGAAAACTGCACGCGATTCCGCGGCTCTAGCGCCAGTGCGAACACCGCCGCGGTCGCCGGCCACGTCGCCTCCCACCTCCCTGAAGAACGTCCCGCAGACGCAGAGGCTCCCGTCTCCAAACGGGCTGTGCTCCAGGAGCGTATTGTGCGCAAATGGTTCTACCTCAACACCCCAGTCAGTGAGCGCGGCGAGCCCGTTGGGGTTGCGTACAAAGCGGCCTTAGTCCTTCGCAACATTGCCCGCAACCTTCCCAGCGGTGTCGTCCAAAAATACAACGGTCTTCCTTGGAAGAAAGCCGTCTTCTTGAGTCACCGCCCAAAGATCGTGGAGGTATGGGATCGAAACCGCTCGCTGCGCAAGGAGCTCACGGAATTGATCATGTTGATCGAGAAGGAGGATTACTACTGAAGAAAAAAAAGAAGAAAACAAAACAGAACAAACAAGAAGAGAAAAATGAACACAACTCTTTTTCCCCCTCTTACCCCCTTTTATCACGATGATGAAGTAATCTACACGTTTCGGCTCCGCGCGCGACGATTCGAGGATTGATATTTTTCTCTTCTCTTGTGCTACTATATGACAAGGTGCTATATTATCACATCTATTTTCTTTCCCCCTTCCTTCTTCATTCTATCAGTGTCATTTCTCTAATCTCCTTACCTTTCTGTGGGTCTGTTCCGTCGCTTCTTCTCGCTATCTTGGTTTTTGTACAAATACCCTGGCTTCGTGTTTACTATCAGTTCTTCATTTTCAGTATCTCTTCATACCAAAACTTAAGTGTGTTCTCCTTGAGGTGTATCTGATCCCTTTCTACTCGCCTTTCCCTTTATTCTGCTTCACCTCACTTATCTAGTCAACCGAGGGTGAGAAAGATGGGATAAGCACGGCGCATCGTCTTTCCTCGACAAGTTCGACAAAGCAGTGGGAAAAGTGGGAGTAATAGGGGGTTCGTGGCACTGTACTTCGGAATGACTATCTGGCGTCTCGGGGCGGTGGCGGTTCTGATCTATCAGGTCGGCTTTTTATGAGGGTAGTAGAATTCCTTTCCCATACTTTTACCATTTTACCATTTCAATGCGGAGAAACATGGATTTGTGGAATGCGGGCTTGCTTTGTGCTTTGTCTTTTTTTTTTCTTTCTCTTTACCCCCTGCCTCTTGCCATGAAGTATATCACACTGTACACGGCTCATTTTTTTTTTCTCCGGAATTTCCCCTTTCCTGCTTTGCTTTGCAGGTCATGGATGGTGGTTCTCTTGTCGCATTTTCTTTTCCTTGGCAAATTAGCTAGTGATTGATGTATACTACAGGTGGTCACGGATGGGTAGGCGTGCTTCGTTGAGGAGTGGAAATATTAGACGATAATCTGTTTCGTTTGCATGATTTACTGTAAAAAGGGTACAGATATACGTTCTCGGGGTTGCAACAACGGTGGAAATGTGCATGTAGGGAGGGGAATTGGTATTTTTGTCTATCATACACTTGCTTGTTCTGAGATGATGTACAAATAATTATGTTATGACCATCACCGTAAACCTGGCAAGACATATATGTCTGTGAGAAAGTTCTCGTAGTTCATCCAGGCGGTTATCTCGTTAGCGGAGTTTGCGTACCCCATGTCGACGGCATCCCAGACGCTGGGCCAGGAGGCGGCGTTCTCCAGGCTTTCGGGAGTGTCTAATGCAGCCAAGGCATCGGCTGGAGCGGATGAGCCCTGGTCTGGTGGTTGCTGTGCGCTTTGGGTGGGTACGTTTGAGGTGAAGACTGGTGGCGGTTGCGGCGGCTGTTGTTGTTCTTGCTGCTGCTGCTGCTGCTGCCACTGCGTTACCTCCGAGTCGTACGGAGTAGCAGCAGAGGAGATCAGCGGTTGGGATGGTTGTTGAGAAGATGATGGTGATGAGGAAGAGGGACATGTATAGAGGGTGGAGGTGGGGGCGGAAGCAGCGAGCAACTGAGCTCTCCTCGCGCGTGCCTGAGCCATGATTCTTTCCATGGGCTTCCAGAGCATGCCACGCTTCGAATCAGCCACGAGCCGGCCCAATTGATTGAAGCTCTGCTCGACTGTAGGCCAGAATCTCTCCATGATCGCCCTGTCTTCGCAAACGCAGAGCTCCGCGACGGCTACTGCCAGGCCATGCCACGGCGGGAAGGCGAATTCGACCCAGAGCCACGGTACGGTGCGAGGGTCGTCCCGAAGAGAATGGTAATTTTGGAGAATGTTAACGGCGAACTCGATGAGACGGTCGCCTTGGACGTGCGGAGGCGTGAAGCGCGGCGTGCGCTTGAGGGGCCGGATGACGATCAGTTGCAAGCAAGCATAGATCCCCTCCGCGACTAAGCGGGCGAACCAACTGAAGGGATGCTTGTCGAGTTGCGCATGATGAAGTAGTTTGGAAGCGGTGTGTTGGAAGTCGACGACGAGCTGTTGGCGCAGGGCGAGGGTGCTCACTGATGGCTCGATGAAATCGGAGAAGTTTAGAAGTCTGGTGATTACATGGGCCTTGCCGACAATCATAGTGAACGTCATGTCGGTAAAGCTGGCAGAATCAACGGGGCTTTCTTGCATATCGAAGGAGATGTCTTCGTCATTGACGTGGGTGGGGGGGTGGGATTGCAGCCAATGCGCCTGCATCATAGGCTCGGTATCACGGTCCATCGAGGCTAGAATGTCAAGGAAGCCGATCGCTTGCCAGAGACGCTGACGAAGTTCGCGTTCGAAAGGTCGGACTGTGAACGGTGGGTCAGGCAGATGAAGCGACTGGGCTTGTGCAATGCGCAAGGCCATAGCAAGTAGCGTCCACATTCGACGGCTTTGATCTTGCGATCGGAGTGACACCTTTCGACAACAGGTCAGATTACACTCTAGACAGCATGTGACAAACCGCGCGTTCAAGGAGCCGAGACGTACCAGGAAAAGAACAAATGCTTGCAAAACCGTCAGATCATTCGTAGTAAGATAGTCTGCCCGCCCAAGAGCCAGTTCCACATCCTTTTGGTATCCCGCTACCAAGGATACTCTGGGTACACCGAATGCGCGTGTGCATTCATCTTCTGAAAGGCTGCACGAGGCTGCATAGTACACAGCGGATGCAAGGGCGGTTGGAGCCAAATGTTCCGGTTCATAATCTAAATAAGGTTTTCCTTCTAGGAGGAACGCACAGAGGGAAGGTCTATGCAGTATCTTGACAACAGGGTCCACTCTTTCGACAAAGACCCAATAGAGCTGTTGCTGGGCGTACTTTGAAGGGCTCAGCGGTTCTCCAGAAGTTGAACCATGCTGCCGACTTGCCGTTGCCAGCAGACGTCGATACATCTTCAGCTGGTTACCTGCGGCCTTGCCGCTCCCTTCTCTCGTACTGCGCTCATCATGGGGATGCAGTTGGGGCACCTGTATCGGAAAGTGCGTCAATTGGACTGACAGCCAGCCAGACACGTTTGAGAACCGAGAGACTTACCTCATTCAAGAGACTAGCCCAGAAAGCAGATCCCAGATAGCTATCTGGCGTGTGCTCCCCGCCGTCCGAGTCTCCCGAGGCGCCATCATCGTCATCATCATCATCGCTGCGCGGGTCGACGCTCGCTCCAAACCGATCATTAGAGGACAGATTATCTCTAGCAGTGAGCGCATCAGGGACAGGAGTAGTAGCTCGGGGGGAGAAACTATAGCCACTCCGAACTAGGTCTCGGATGATGTCCTCCAGCTTAGCGACGCGGTTCTTCAGACTCGCATCCGGGTCGTAGTTGGACCGCCCGGAAGCTAGCCTTCCTGATCTTCCACGGGGCAGCCGCGCGCGCTCGACGGGGACGCACCTTGTCCCTAACCTTTGACAGTTGGTACATGGGTCGAGCTTGTCGCATTTGACTTTTCGTTGACGACAAGTTTCACAACTCAACCGGACTTTAGGCTTCTGGGGATGTGGCTGGGATGGCGCTCGTCTGGAGGCGGGCTCGGCTTGCCGAGCTTCTTCATGATTCATTGTTGATATGTAGTTCTTTCTTCCTCCTCTATCCTATAAGTGGCTGATGCTCATGAGCCAGACTTTGGCTCAGCCAAGGGGTTGAGTGACAAAACTGAATTTATGAGTCTCTTAATTGAAGTCGTGCCATATACTGCTTCCTCCATTGTGGACTTGACCAAGAAAGAAGTCATGACGAATGACAAACGGGTCTGACTCCAGGGAAGGCGAGGAATGCCGTTGATGCCTCAGGACAACACACCCGCCCGATTAGCTCTAGTTAGTGCAAGCATGTGACACTACGAAGTATAAACGTTCAAGGCCTAGCACAAGGGCACATTACAGATTGATTTGATCGCTTTGTCACTTAGGCCAGATCATTGAACCTGCTTGTCACGGAATATTGAATAATGATAACAGAAGCCGTTCCGTAGCATCACATGTTTCGCCCAGCAATCATGGCTCTGCTGTAGAAAAGAAAAAAAAATGCTAGGGATTCGCTTGCATCTTGTGCCAGCATTAAACGCATCGTTCCCTGCCTATATCATGATCCTTCTTCGCTCTGCCCATGATAAAACAACATGACAATGATAAACCACAGAAATAAAAGAACTATGCCTACAAATGCCGTGAACTCCACGCTGCATAAAAGATGTAATAGGTGGGTTGACACAAAAGGAAAAGAGAATGGTATAAAGCGGAGCAAACGAGTTACTGAGAAACGGACTTCTTCCTGGGAGACTTGACGTTGAGCACTTGTCGCATGCGCCGAAGTTTGGCCCACCATTCGCGATCGCGAGCCTTTTTGGCCTCTGGGTTGCTGTCGTCGACTACCAGCTCGTCCGTCGAGGGAGCCTCGGATGGAGCACGACTTGAAACAGAAACGGTCGATCGAACTTGGCGGCGATGCCGTACCTGGAGCGCCTGGCTCAAGAGCTGCCACCCGCAACGAAGGTTCTCCGGCTTTTCGGATGCCCGTCCAGTGCCGCTCTGTGCGGTTCCGTTAACCCATGGGCAGTATTCCATGTGTTCGATGACCACGTCGAGTGAGTCGTAGAGAGCAGCAGTCCCGTTGGCCTTCGGTTTGTACATCCAAAGACCCAACCGTCGGAAACACACACTGCAGCCCGCTAGGCCAGCTGTCCCGTCTGGGACACTATCCCAACCGAATAAGGCAAGCGCAAAAGCGGTTTTGTTGATTGATAAATCGTTGGAGGAGGCTGTCTGGTCCGAGTCCTGGCCATTCTCAGTCTCTTGAGGGGTCTCTGTTCCAATGTCTTCACGGGACTTTTCGTTGCTTCTGAAATCCGCTGGAAGAGTGCCGATGATCGCGTCAATATCGAGCGACTCCAGGGTCTGGATAGTGGTGTACTCCGGTAATTGATCTGCCATCTTCACCAGGTTGGACCAGCGCGTGCGCAGTCCGGAGATTGCCGTATCTGGGTGGGACAATGGCAACCGATGGATCGTGGCTAGAGCAATTCGGTCAATTTAAGTACAGATCAGGCACAAGCAAAGAGAAAGTAATGCTCAATCATACCATCGCACCCCTTGTTCCTCCAGGGACAATTCTCACCATGCCCTGTGACGATCTGTCCCGCATAGTCCTCGACCAGCCTTGTACCTATAGATGACGCCCAATTAGCCCCTTGTAAGAAAAAGAAAGAGATGCAGATAAAGGTAAGATGCCAACTCACGGACTTGCTTCCTCTCCTGCACCTTCTCCGCATCGAAACCGTCCAGCTCGTCCAGCTCGTCCGGCAGTTTGACAACGACCGAGCCACCGCACCCGCCCACGCAGACCACGCGCGCTACATCGTTACAGATCCAGCCGCGCTTGGCCCATTCCACCTCATTAATCGCCGCCGGTTTGGGTGCCCACCGATCCACGCGACGGAAGGTTTCCAATCGCTCCAGAAAGCGCTCACGGTCCCATGGGACAAAGCTGGGGCGCGATGGCGTTGTGGAGTTATTCGAGGCTCGCGAACTCGGGCGGGGTGTGCTCAGAAGAGAGCTACGAGCGAACGGAAGCTCACTGAAGTCCAAGCGAGCCCTTTTGCTCGAATGTTCGAGGGAGGTACGTTCTCGTGCGGGCGTGGGGGTTCCGGGGATGGCTGACTTAGAGGGTGCGGGTGTCGAGGAGGGCTTCGTCAGGGATTCGAGAACACGGTGGAACTTGCGCTTTTTGGTTTCCACCGCGTAAGACATTTTTCCCAAGCTTGGGGAAGGCGTTAGGGTCAGCGTGTGGGATAAGTATACAGGTTTGGGGGAGTCGAGGAAGCCTCATGAGAGCTTGGAGAGCATCGGAGCTGGTGGCGCTAGTCCCTAGTTGGTAGTGGCCGATATCCGCTGGAGTATTGCCTCAGGCACTACAAAAGTAAACTAGGAATTCGGTGAAAGTTCAATGGTCTCGGGCTTTTTGTACAGATGTGAAATTCCACCTACATGGCAGATATTGGCTGGCTCAAGTGACATTTCCGAATTATCTCGTCATTTGTGTCGTGTCAAATAGGTTGGATTAAGGCACTTTACTCATTCTCAAGATACCGCTCAATCCCTCCAAAGAAAAGAAAAAGGACGTGCTTTGATGAAGTGAACCTTGTATCAATTAAAACTCTAGCTTTAAGTTGCGTCTTCTACCTCTCCGTTCGCCAATCAAGCTTAGACTCTTCACTATCGGATGCGCGAGCTTGTTTGCTGTTTAGCAACAATGACAAGGCAGCACGCTGGACTTCGACCCGAGTGATCTATCTTCCTGAGATCCAATAACAGAACAAGCCCAGCGAGAGTAGGACCAGGAACCAGATAATTTTGCAAAGGTGGGCCATTCTTCGGGCTTGCTTTCCCCACGCCTGCCAACCCAGTGCTGTACATTTAGGACATGATAGAAAAGTGATCGTCTCCGCGTCTGCCATGACCTCTGACGCCAAATCGGCTGGCAAGTTCCTTGAGTAAGGTATCAGGTATCGGCCACTGAGGGTCCTATAGAGACCATCTCGAGCCTGGGTGCGACAGACTCCCGCTGATGTCTTGCACATCATCTTCATCCGGCCATAGCGAATCTCTTTGTATCTCAGGAGCAGGCCCTGGATTTCCGCATTGGACGGGGTTTGCACACCACACACATTGATCAGGTCATGCAGCAGTGAAGACAAGGTCGCAGCATCTTCGATCGCACAGTTCGCCCCTTGGCCGAAGTTGGGTGTCATCTGCAGATCATTTTTTCCCCTTCAGCTTGAGCCCAAATAGAACGAAGTGAGGGTAGAGTGGTTTGTGGTTTTAAACATACCTTGTGAACACTGTCGCCCATGAGAACCATACGGTCAAAGAACCAGGTTTTGAACAAGCCTTCCTCTAGTGCAGTCATGGAGTATACTTCTTTATTCTTCCACAAATCCCCCACGCAGACGTCCTTGAAGAACCGCACATGCTTCAATTTATCAATGAGCTTGGCAGCGTCCTTGACCGAGAATCGTGGAACGTCGGGATAGGTATACTTCTGTTGAAGCTTGGTGATGATGAACCAGAAAACCCGACCTTTCTTGCCGTGTATAGTGAGGATGGACAGATGATCGAAAAGTCCGTTGATTTGTTCATGAACCTCGAGGTTCGGGATACGCGACGAGATTCCGAAGATGCAGGAGTATTGGACCGTCATAGCTGCAATGCATGATGGTCAGCGCTGTTGCCCACACAATCCACCCGGATTTAATGTTAGCTAAGAACTGGACACACACAGGTTCGTTCACGGTTCGAAATCAGCCCAGGCTGGAGCTCATCCGCGAGTCTCCAGATCTCTGACCGGATTCGACTGTGGACTCCATCGGCACCAACGACAAGGTTGCCCTCATATATCGAGCCGTCAGCCGCTGTCACACGGAGGCCATGATCGACCTTTCGTACTTGAACGACTTTCTTGTTGGTGACGATGTTTTGTTTGACATGGTACTTTTCGTACAGAATTTGGAGGAACTTTTGACGATCTAGGAAGGCGATGGGGTATCCGAACCTGCAAGACTTAGCGTGTGATTTTGACGCATTTGGGAGTAGATATCGTCTCAAGGTCAGAGGGAAATACCTTTCTTCTAGGATCTTGGGATAGACATTGGCGAAGTTGAACCCATCGGGATAGGTGATATGAGCTTTGTGCGTAGGCTCAATGAAGTGCTCGATGACATCGAATAGATTCAACTGAGCAAGAATGCGGCCTCCATTCGGCATAATACCCACAGAGGCACCTAGCTGTGGAGCAATATCACTGCCCTTTTCAAGGACGATATGCTCGATATTGGCATGTTGTAGACAATGAGCGAGCGTTAGACCCGCGACAGAGCCACCAACGATGATGACTTTGAAGGGAGGCTGTGTCGCAGGCATATTTGGTTGAAAAGGAGATATGATAAAATGCTGGAGGTGATAGACAGACTGAAGGAAGATTGGGAAGAGACGGTTTTCAGAATTGTTGTGGGCGTTACAAGGACCAAGGGGAAACACAGCCAGGAGATCTTGCCATGGGAACCCTTCCTTGTTGATTGCCAGTCACAAAATGACTCGCATTCACAAGTTTGATTCCCCCGAGAGGTTTTGCCTGGTACGCTGTTTGTGTTGACTGGGGTGTATCTCTGTGATACTTGATTTGGTCCTCCTGTACACCACCTCAAATGAACGAGTTCTCTCCAGCCTACCGCCACAACAGATCTCATGGTCCAAAGAGAAGCGAATATCGCTGGCATTGAATGCGCGATCAACCCTGAATTACAACTGTTCGACAACTTTCATCATCTATCCACGCAGTGGTCGTTTTTTTTTTTTTCCTCTTCGGAAAAAAAAAGAACATCCTGTCTAGTTCAGCCCAGGCCCAAGCCTCCTACAGTGCAGTACAGCACTGATCCCTGTATGACCTTCTCCACGACCAAGAAACAACTCAAGGACATAGACTTTCTCCGCGGTAATACAAGGAAGGGAAACTGAAATTACACTCCTCGTATGCAACATTTGACAGCAATCTGAGATCCACTACAGGCTTGCCTGTCATCGAAGACCACAATATTCTCTCTATCTCGAGCGACAAATGGCCTCGTGTTCAGCTCTCGAGATCCAAGTTCAGATAACGTCATAGAACAAAGCGCCCAAATTACCTACGCTTATGGTTGTCGTCCAATTGCGATGCCTCCTCCTGCTGTTTGATAAGAAAAAAGCAAAAGCCATAGAGCAGCTCGGAGAGAAAGAAGACGGCGACAGCCCAAAGGATAAGCGGGCAATTCAGCCATGCAAAGGCACCTGGCCAATAAGCCCAGCGAATATAGGCAAAGCCGATTGTGGAGATGGATCCCAGAAATCGCGAAAGCCTGGCTTAGCTGTTAGCACAGGGGCTCTCTTGTCCGATTTACAAATAAATGCTCGAGTCAAAAACTATCTATCGGACGCACCATTTTGTATACGAAGCGCCACGCGTGCTCGCCCGAGTCAGCAACAGAAACACATCGCCAACACTGATGAACATCTGACAGACAACGGCTCCCCACGAGTAAGCCAGACCAGGGCCCAGCTGAGCGGCCAGGGCTAAGTGTCCGCTCAGCCAAAAGAGGGTCATGCCTGCAAAAGCCAGGGCCAAATTGTTCATGACCAGTGGAGACTGGCGCCATTCATTGGAGCCGTTCCTGATGGCGGCATAGATGACTGTGATGTCGAGAAGCAACCCCAGAAAGAAGGCCACGCGCTCGACCACCCCCTTGGCTGGATAGACTAGACAATATACGATCTCCCAAGCAAAGTTGATTGTAATTCCCGCGATGGTCATGCTGTAGGTCTGGTCTCGGAAGGACGTATAGGCCACGGTCAGATAGTATGCCAGCCAGCCAAGACCCATCCCCGCGATGAATAGGCTGTCAAGCCATTTGAGAGCTTCGTACTCTGCAGGCACTTCTGAATGTTCGAATCCGTCCATTTGAAGGGCTCTGCCATGGAAAAGAAGAAAAGCAAGGCAGAAAAAGCAATGGCTCTAGTGCTGGTCCAATACGAAATGCCCTCACTGACACCACTACTTTGGCACTGTTTATATACATCTGCCTTGAAATAGCAAGTACCAGAGCGTGTGAAGAGGCACAAAAAAGCAGAGGACCCGCTATGCTACTACCCTTCTACGACCTCGGTCTTCGCACGCAAGTACTCCAAGTTCTCCCGCCCGGAGTAGGACTGGATTTCGAATCTGTCAACCGTGTGACCCAGGATCGTATATTCTTTTTCTGCAGGGCTCTGCAAGACAGCCAGGGAAGCTTCAGGTCTGGCAAGTTGTTTATCGTGTTGTGCATTAAGCGCATGTACCTATGCCTAATTGACTGACTGACTGATTGACTGACTGACATCCAGCTGATGGGTTGGATCCAGGTCAGGGAAATGGCTTCAGCGGTAATCCTGAGGAAACGAGATAGTGTAACTTGTCCAAGCCCTCAACCACCTTTCTTCAGATACCGCAGAAAAGGGAAAGGGGTCCGAGGGTCATAAGCAATCCATCTGCAGCTGGTGGGGCTTTTTAACAATTCATGCCATACATATATAGACCAGGAGAGGAGCCCTTCCTCAGTCAAATTCCTAGATCAGTCTGCACTGTAACCTGAAGTGTTCTTGCTTGGTTGCTTCTTAAATTGAAAAAGCCCTAACAGTCGCGGAAAGGGGCCCCGAAAAGAAGGAAAAACGAACGCAGAACAGCGAATCATGACCGCAATTTCAGATGTTGCTTCCATGTCTCTTCCATGGATGGCAACTATTGGAATTTTCCCTCTTGTTGTCTATGTGCTTCTGGATAGAATGCCTCCTCTGTGGCCAACCTCCAAGAAAGCATATCTGATCGGCCAGAAGAGACCCGATACGGTGACCTCCTTCGAATGTCCTTATGCTTACATCCGCCAGATCTATGGCAAGTATCACTGGGCACCGTTTGTACACAAGCTCTCTCCAACACTCAAGATCGACGACCCCGCCAAATACAAGATGGTCAACGAGATCATGGATGCGATTCACTTGTGTTTGATGCTGGTGGATGATGTGTGTAGTTTCCTTGTCTCCTTTGTTGTCCCGAAATGATTTTTCTGTCTGCAGCTCGAACATGCTCACTGATAGCACACACGCGCACGCGGTAGATCACCGACAACAGCGACTATCGCAAAGGCAAGCCGGCAGCGCACAAGATTTATGGTCCTTCGGAGACCGCCAACCGGGCCTACTACCGGGTGACGCAGATCTTGAACGAGACGGTGCAGCGGTTCCCGAAGCTGGCCCCCTTCTTGATGCAGAATCTGGAGGAGATTCTGGCCGGTCAGGACCTGTCGTTGGTGTGGAGGCGAGATGGCTTGAGTGTATTTCCAACCTCGCACACCGAGCGTGTAGCGACATATCGGAAGATGGCTTCCCTGAAGACAGGGGCCTTGTTTCGGATGCTGGCTCAGCTGGTGAAGGAGGACACGTCGATGGACGAGACGATGACCACTTTGGCGTATATCTCACCCCTTGCCTTTTTTTTTTTTTTTTTTTTCTCTTCTCTGATCCTCTGAAACGAAGATCCGCCCCCCTCGAACGCTAACTATATATAACCCACTACACAGATGGTGCTCTCAACTTCAGAACGACTGCAAGAACGTCTACTCCTCCGAGTACGCCAAGGCGAAAGGTGCGCTGGCAGAGGATCTGCGCAACCACGAGTACTCGTATCCCATCATCCTTGCTCTTGAAGCCCCCGATGGGCAATGGGTGGCCAGAGCGTTGGAGACAAGCTCCCCCCGGAATATCAGGAAAGCTCTGGCGGTGATTCAGAGCGAGGGGGTGCGGAATGCATGTTTTACAGAACTCAAGCTGGCCAGTGCTTCTGTGCAAGACTGGCTATCCATCTGGGGGCGAAACGAGAAGATGAACTTGAAAAGTCAGTAAGAAGTTGTATAGAGTGGGTGATACCTGGTATAGGGTAATGGGTCCAGATAGGGGAATGAGAGGTGGTATGAATGGCTCTCGCGATACATACAGCGGCGTTGCGGTTTGAACTCAGCATTACATGTCTGTCTCTCCCTGTTCTAATCTTTTTCCCACTCCCTTTATCACTCTACTACACTGTGTCATGGTTGTAATCCGGTAGGTTGGCTCTCTGAGTTTAGTGATAAAATTCCGAGGGTTCACAGCTCTCGCAAATTTGGGGGGTGACAACAATGTTCTCCGGCTCAAATCACGCCACCATAATTCTCCGATCAATTCTATACATCAGCTTTGACTAGGAATAGCTTTATAAAGGGGCTTACTGTAGCTAGGAGGGATTAGCTACCTTGTCCACTCTACGATGTTGGATCCCGTAAGCGGATAGATGCAGTCAAGCATATAATCCCAAAATGCTCTTTGGACAACCTATATTGTCATGAGCATTTTTACCCTGGTCATGAATCTTCATCATTAGTTGATTGTCTGTCAGTTGAAGTAGCAGTCATATTCAAAATTGAAGGTCACGCTCCTGTCTCAATCTCTTTCCTTTCGTTTTCCTGTTCTTGCTTTTTTTCTTCGACCAAGATCAACATTTTCTTATTTATCCAACGTGTTTTTTCTTCTATTGTATTAGCGGCCGCCATAGGCTCGATGCTCGGAGCAATTACACGGCCATGCATCCTTGTCAGCCTCTCACAGAGACCTCCTTTTCTCACTCCACTTATTTGGGTCCCATTATCTCAGCTTCCCTTTGTTCAACGTCGAAAGCCGGGTGCTGTGCGACTATTCTCGCAGTTTGATGACTCTAAAAGCATGAGTAGTTCTGCATTCAAGACACGCGATATTCCCAGAGTCACTGCGGCGGCCTACCAGTCAGCCTTAGGTATCGGTATGCCTTAGATATCTCTTTGCTCGTATTCTTCGGCAATAGTATGGTAGTTCTCCTAGGCTTCAGGTTCCCCTCCTGGGCTTCACGAGAGTTGATGATTCTCTATCACTGCTACGCGAGGAGAAAAATGAACTCTGACATGTTACTCGGAAGAACAGTCAACGAGTAGAAATCGCTCTAAGTTTGATGAAGGAGAGAATCAACATCTGACATGCAATGCTGGGAGATTTCCAATGAATGGACGATGATCTCACTTCAGTATGACATTTGCCCCCATCTCGTAGTCATTGTCACATTCCCTCAGAGCCAGGATACCCTTAGCCATCCAGAAACGCAGTTGAGGTCAGCACTTCTCGGATACCTGGAAGGAGAAAAAAAAATATTCCCTCTCTCAGAAATGAATGGATATTATTGATAGAAGCTGAATGAAGAAACAGCAACAAACAACCCCAATATATTGTAGTTTGCGTGGGAAGCATGACCCTTCTTCTCCCCACCCTTCCCCACCCTTCCCCTTTGCTCTGATCTGAAAGTCTGCTTCCCGTCGTTCTCCTGCATGTATGACCATGGAGCCGATTCAAGTATCAACCTGCATTTTGGCAACCGTCCTGGGCGTTACCGGTCACCTGGGCCTGTTTATCCACTCCGAGTGGGATGTATATGCATTTCCCGTCCTGGCTGCTCTCGGTCTGGGGCCGGCCGTAGTGCTCGTCCTCCTGGCCGGCGCGGGCTGCTCTCATGCATTCTGGCTCACGCTGAACGCCGTCGTGAGCTATAACACATCCTTGTGTTTGTCCATCGCCGTCTACCGCTACTTCTTCCATGCCTTGCGGCGCTTTCCCGGGCCCAGACTCGCCAGGATCTCGGCGCTCTGGTCGCTCAAGGCGGCGGTCATCGATGCCAAATGGCATCTCCGGGTGCAAGAGCTCCATCGCCAATATGGGACCTTTGTTCGGATTAGTATGTAATTTTCATCAATACTGCTAGACTTACATCTTGGATGGAGATTACAAAAGTGAAGATTCGATTGACCGGATCGCTAGAACCACGTGAGATCTCCATAGATGATCCAGCAGCCATCAAGGCTATACACGGGCCGGGGACATCGTGCGTCAAGGGCACGTTCTACGACCTGAATTATCCCAACCATTCCCTGCAGATGACCAGAGACAAGGCGTTTCATACAAAGCGGAGGCGGCTTTGGGATCGTGGGTTTAGTCCTCGAGGTGCTTTTCCTGCCTATGCCCCCTCCCAGCTGATACCGTCCCATCAAGATTGGTCTGACACCGCTCGATAGCATTGGCCGGTTACGAGCCTTTCATCCTGGACCATTGTAGAGTTCTGGCCGAGATGATCTCCTCCCGGGCACCGCACAAACAGGAAGTCAATGAGCTGGTTGCCGCGTTCACCTGGGACTCCATGGGCGTCCTTGCATTTGGCAAATCGTTCAATATGCTCCAAGGCGCTCCACCGTCGAACATACAACAGATGAAGGATCTTGGTCGCATTGCGAGCGTGTTGCAGTGCGCGAGCTGGATTGCTCAATTGGTGCGGAATGCCCCGGTCCTGCGAGCCAAGAACCAGCATTGGCTGGACTGGTGTAGCGAACAGTTGGAGAAAAGGAAACAGGTACGTAGGGGGCACGTCGGGAAAACCCGAATGAATGGATCGTGCTGATCGGGCACAGATGGAGCTGAACCATCAGGACCTCTTTAGCTATCTGATCGAGGGAGCTCTGGCCAACAATGAAGGCCAAATGAAGAGCGAAATAGATCAAGACTTGGTCTACGACTCGGAGCTTACAATCACTGCTGGCAGTGATACCACTGCCGCGACGGTCAGTGCGCTTCTGTATCTGTTGGCCCAGCATCCAGACAAGCTCCAGAAGCTGCAACAGGAGGTGGATTCTTCTATCCCTGCGGGCGAGGAGCTCACCCATGCTGCGCTAGCAGGCAAGCCATGGCTGGAAAGCTGCATCAACGAGGGTCTTCGCATGTATCCTAGCGTGGCGAGCGGTGTCCCCCGCGAGACTGGCCCCGAGGGGCTTACGTTCGCCGGAGTCTACATCCCTCCAAGGACAATAGTCTCTACACCTACTTACACAATCCACCGAGGTTCGAACTTCCCCATTGACTTCAAAGAGCCTGTAAGCACAGCTGACAAGTCCACAGATCCACGAAACTTTGTCGACCCGGATAGCTTCGTCCCCGAGCGGTGGTCGAGCAAGCCGGAGATGATCCTCTGCAAGGAAGCATTCAAGTCCTTCTCATCTGGAAAATATGCCTGCGCGGGGAAGCAGTTTGCGATGATGGAGATGCGACTTGTCGTGGCCACCATCGTGAAGAATTTCCACCTCGAGTTTCCCCCCGGGGGGGGACAAGGACCGCTGGAGAAAGTATGCCACGGGGTGTTGGATTGTTTCACGGCGCATATTCCAGACTATTATCTGATCTTCCGTCCCAGGTAGACAAATTCAGGGTTCTGGGAGTAGTTACCTAGTAGTAGCAGGTTAGCAGCTGTTTGTGAGTAAGCATTCCAGTTGGTAGAATTGAATTACAGGCCAGTACTGTACATCGCAACTCCTTCAGCAGCACCGGGTGCTGCTGCGATTGTCCGGATGCGGCCAAAGAGAAACACGGTTGGGGCTTGCCTCCAACCAGGGAAACCACAAGCATCACGAATTTCGGGAGAATAAAAAGACGGAGAGGCCCCTTAGACTCATCGGGTTTGAATGCCCCTTTCCACGTCCACGTCATGTTTCATCGGGGAGTTTCTTGTGTACTGTCACCATGACCACCGATGAAGCAACAACAACACACGAGAGTGGTGGGCGAGGCAGCATCAGCATGTATGATCCGGCACGGGATCGCTGGGAAGAGAAGGCGGAAGTTGTTCCGCCGGCCGCCTTGTCTTCTCCATCTCCCCCAATCCGTCCTCGTTCAACCATCACTTCTTCTCAACAACAAGAACAACAACAAGACCAACAACAACAAAGAGTACGTGCTATGAACCCCCAGTACCCCATGCATATCCCCCTCAAGCAAACCCCCCCCCCTCCCCCCGAACCAACACTACTGCAGGAACCTCTTCCCGGTGGAGTCTGCGGTTAGCGAGCGGTGGCGTCGGAGGCGGTGATTCCCCGACATGGGGCCGGCTTTGTTTGCTTGCTTGCTGCACTTGCGGTGAAATCTCTGCTCTTCATCGCTCCATCAAGACTGAAAATAGTCTCACCTAACTTGATTCTTTACCATAAACTCACTGCTACTCAAAAGATCACAGATGAGCCACAATTGAAGTCTCCGATCTCACTGATTCCGGCCCCCCTCTCTCCAACTCTTCCTGCAAGACTCCCCGACAAACCCGCTCCTCGCAACCTCACCCAAACTTCAACCCGACCAAAACCCCCATCCCAACCACCAGGCCCCTCCGCCAAAATGGGCGACTATTCGTACTCGGAGCCCGTCCGCTCTCCCTCGCCCAGCGGCCACCACGGACGGGAAAGCCATGACCCTTACAAGCGCAAATTCCCCGAAGACGAAGCCGCCTCGACAACAACGACGACAGACCAACAGTACCGGTCCATCTCCAAACGCAAGCGCGTGGAGGAGCGCCACCAGAAACTCCGCAAGCGCGGTCGCACCCCGCCATCGGCCTACTCGCGTCGCGACCGGGACGACGAGGGCCCCAACCGCAACGCGCAGAACCGATCCCCTTCACCGCCCATGCCGCCGCGGTCGCCGACCCCGGAAGCCCAGTCGCGCCCGCGCAAGCGGCCCGGCGGCGGCGCGCGGATGGGCCTGGTGGATCGGGAAACCCTCCGGCGGCGACAGGAGGAGCGCGAGCGCACGGAGCAGGAGGAGGCGATCCGCAACTCGCAGATCCGGGGCGTGACGGACCTCGTGCGGCAGCATTACAACGCCGTGCCGCAGCGGGGCCGCGAGTGGCGCAAGACGGAGAGCAAGATCAAGGGCCTGCGCAGCTTCAACAACTGGGTCAAGAGCACGCTCATCCAGAAGTTCTCGCCGGATGAGGAGTTTGTGTCCCGCGCGATCGGGACCAAGGACTGGGCCGACGGCACGGGCCCGCCGCCCGTCGAGCAGAAGAAGCTCCTGGTGATCGACCTGGGCTGCGGCAAGGGCGGCGATCTGGGCAAGTGGCAGCTGGCGCCGCAGCCGGTGGATCTGTACGTGGGCCTGGATCCGGCCGAGGTCTCCATCGTGCAGGCGCGCGAACGATACAGTCAGATGCGGTCGGGACGCGGAGGTCCGCGCGGTGGTCGTGGGGGCGGTGGTGGCGGCCGGGGCCCGAGTTTCCACGCGGAGTTCGCGCCGAAGGATTGCTTTGGAGAGTGGCTGGGGGATATCGACATTGTGCAGCGGGTGGGGATTGATCCGAACGCGGGACCCGGGGGCTCCGTGATGAGCTCGCGCTGGGGCGGCGGTGGCTTCGACGTGGTCGCTTCGATGTTCGCGATCCACTATGCGTTTGAGAGCGAGGAGAAGGCCCGGCAGATGCTGCGCAATGTGGCCGGCTGTCTGAAGAAGGGCGGCCGGTTCCTGGGTGTCTGCCCGAACTCCGATGTTATCAGTACCAAGGTGGCCGAGTGCCACGCTAAGCGCAAGGCGCGCGAGGAGGCGGCGGCGGCGGCGTCGAAGAACGAAGAAGCCGAGCCCGAGGACGGAGAAGTCGAGGAGGACACCACCAAGGTCGAATGGGGCAACTCCATCTACCGCGTGCGGTTCCCCGGCGATACGCCCGAAGATGGCATCTTCCGGCCGCCGTTCGGCTGGAGGTACAACTACTTCATGCAGGAGGCTGTGGAGGAGGTGCCGGAATACGTGGTGCCGTGGGAAGCATTCCGAGCGTACGTGTTTTACCTTCTTCTTCTTTAGTCTGGTATATCGGTATGGACATGGCTAACGGTGCGAGATAGTCTGACGGAGGAGTACAACCTGGAGTTGCAGTATCGGAAGCCGTTCCTGGAAGTGTGGCGCGACGAGAAGGACGATGCCGAGCTGGGGCCTCTGAGTGAGCGCATGGGTGTGCGTGATCGCAATACCGGGCAACTCAGCATGACGGCGGAGGAGCAGGAGGCAGTCAGTAAGTACTACTCTTCGGAGGGCTGGTCGTATTAGCCAAGCTAACAAGACGCTATAGGTTTCTACCACGCCTTCTGTTTCTACAAGGTCTAGTTGGATGATGGGTCTAGCCCTAGCTTGGCACTTTGCTCTTATATCTACATTGATGGCAATAGAACTAGCTACAGTTCACTCAATTCAATGCATGTAGTCTTTTGAACCATCATACTTCAAGCAACGTCACCAGGAGTAGCTCAGAACCAAGTGAAGATAACATGTGTCAACCATCCTAACCACTACCAAGTACAGCGAACGCCGGTCGATGCCACGGCCAAAACTCGGCCCTGGGAATGGGTTCTTTCCCTGACCGCCGTCCAAACGGCAGAAAAGTGGTCAAAACAGCCGGCTGGCTCAAAACTCGGCGAGGAAACTGTTCCAACCCCCACCGCCTTGGCCGGCACTTGACCGGCAGAACGCCAGCAACCTCGCGAGCGCAAATCAGGCATCCGCCCATGCACAGCTCCCGAAAATCAGGCACCGAAAACTGTTCAAGTTGGGCGGTGGCAGAAAAACCACCACTTGTACCTCAGGTACAGGAAGTACCGCGCGCCCCACCGATAAACAACCACCCCCCGATAAACCGCCCCGATAAAAAGCGATAAGCGCCGATAAGGGAACGAGAACTGTCGCAAAGTGCAAATCAGCTATAACCCGAACCATACTAGCGTGACCGCGGCGCGTTTCTGTCTTTCTTTGCGCGCTCTGGCTTTCTTTCATCTCGCGAGCGACGGCGCAGCGCAGCAGTGTATGTAATAGGTAACGGTAAAGGTAAAACAGGTAGGTGCTTGAACAAACGAAACAGGTTTCTTTTGGTTTGGATCTATCGTTTCTTTGACTTGGTCTGTCCACGAAGTTGAACAAAGAACGCCCTCACACTACCACCAGACCAGACCACACCCAAGACCAAAACCACACAGCACGTACGGCTAACCCCCCTTCTGATCAACAAGCGATTTTGTTGGCAGAACAAGTCGGATCTGACGGTACTGACCCCGGCTCCTACACTCATCACCTAAGAACCTAACATCAAACACATTCTCTATACCAGAGAGCAATATCAGAAACAACAGCAACAGCCACAACAACAACAGTAGCAGCAGCAGCAGCGTCTACAACCCCAAACCAATATACGTGTTGCAAGTGCAAGTCCTTCTTTCAGAATGCCCCTCCGCCGCCGAAACGAACCTGCACCCACCTCCTCATCTTCCACCACAACCACAGCCTCCTCCACAATCCCCCAACCACCACCCTACCAGCCCCCAACCATCTCCAACCCCAAGTCCGACCAATTGACCCTCTACGCAACCTCACACGCCGCCCTCCTCGGCCTCCTGACCAGCCAACCCCTCCGGAACCTGAAGACGCATCTCCAGCATGCGCAGGAAAAGTTGACCGAGGCGGCCGGGGATATCAACGAGCGGCTGACGGACGCAGAGGAGCGGATGCGCCGGAAGAAGGAGCGGAACGCTGAGGAAGGAAAGGATGATGATAATGATGAGGAGGAGGTGGCCGCGCTCAAAGAAAAAGTGAAAGCTACAACTGCCAAATTGGATCAGAAGATGCGGGGTGCGATTGATGCGGAGGTTAAACTGGAGGGGCTGAGTGAGATGCTACGGGGCTTGGACGGCAATGTGAATGTGGTGGATGGCGCGGTGGTTACTAGGAGTCGATCGACGAGAACTAGTCGGCGAAGTAGGAGGGATGAAGATGGGGATGAGGAAATGGAGGATGCTGATGCTCGTGACGATGAGGAGGAGGGCCAGGAAGGCGATAACGACGAAGAGAATCCCGGACCGACATTGGTGGGCAAGATAGAGGAGAGTGTCACCGCGACGAAGGACAAGTGGAGTGGGTTGTCGCTCACCCAGAAGTATGTCAATCCTGCTTCCTTTTTCATTGAGACAAGACGAGAGACTAACAAGGCGATCAGATACTCCACCAACAACGCCTATATCGGATTCTATCGCATCATCCACGAAGCCAAACACCCGGGTGATGATATTCCCCCACTCCCGCATGCCTCGACCTGGTTCGCCCACCTCGAAGATGTAGCCGACAAGAAACACACAACTTCGGCTACCAGCAGCAGGGGCGCCGCGACAAGCGCAGTATCAGGAATGTCGACTACCTCTCGCCACGCCGAAAATCCTTCCGCTGAGGATGTCGATGACGAAAGTGCTTCAGACGAAGACATCGCTATTTCCCGTGAACGCATTTCTCTCAAGTGCCCGCTTACTCTCCTCCCCTTCCAGGATCCGGTCACCAGCACCAAATGCCCGCATAGCTTCGAGCGCGAGGCTATCACCGCGATGATTGCGCAGAGCCGCACCACCGCCCCGGACCCGAGACACGCTTCGTCCAGTGGACACGCGGGCCGACGTGCGCGCCGCGTGCACTGTGTCAAATGTCCGGTGTGCGAGGTGGTTTTGACCGAGTTTGATCTGCGAAGTGATCCCGTTCTTCTGCGCCGGTTGAAGAGAGCCGAGGCTGCCCAAAGGCGCGAGCAGGAAGAACTCGAGGAGGAAGAGTATGATCAAGGAGGTGTTGGTGGGCGGAGGAAGAGAAGTAGGAAAAGCGGGATCACGCTTGCTAGTGATGATGAGGATGGCTACACAGCTACCTCAAGAAGAGTGGCGTCTCAAGAAGACCGGATCAGAATCAAACAGGAACGCGGTGTCTCCGTCGCTGCTGTTGTGGACCTGGAGGCAGGTGAAAATGTGGGAAATGAAGATGAGGAGGACGAAGAATTCGAGGACGAAGGACATTGGCAGGCAGGAGATGAGGATGATGGGGAGGAGGACGAGGATGAGAACCAGGAGGTAAGGGCAGGGGAGAACGACGAAAACAACGAATTTCAAGAAGCGATTCAAGTGGCTGATAACATATCACAAGGCGAGGTAGATGAAGATCAAGAGATGGAAGAGAAAAGCGAAGAGGAGGAAGCTGGTGAGGGAAGTCAGGAGGTAAGAGACGAAGAAGGGGATGAAGGAGCAGAGTTTGAAGAGACAATGCAGGTTGCTGATGACACATTTCAAGATGAGGCAGCTGAATTTCAGGAGCAGGAAAGCAAAGAGGATGAGATGGAGGTTGAAGAAGAGGTAAAGGAGGTAAGAGAAGGAGATGAAGAAGCCGAAGAATCGATGCAGGATGCTGATGACGCAATTCAGCATGAGACAAAGGAAACCCAAGGACATGAGGGGGAAGTGGATGAAGAAGATGAAGAGGAGCTAGGGCAAGAGAATCAGGAACCACAGGAAACACATGGAGAAGAAAGGCAGGAGGATGCGGTGGATATGGATGAGGCAATGCAATATGTCGATGCTGAATCAGCTGAACAACAAGACCATCAGGATGTCCATCAAGAAGAGAGAAAAATAGAAACCCATGATATTGACACTGCGGTTAAACAAGATGACCAGGGAGCATCAGGGGAAGGCAAGAAACAGCACACTGATGTTGAAAAAGCCGAAGAAGAAGACGTGTTTGTTCATGCTCAACCACTTGAACAAGAAGATGAGGAAGATGTCCTCAAAGAAGAAGGCGAACCGCATCAGCATGTCAACACCAGAGCTATCGAACAAGAAGCTCCGGAAGATGAAGTGATACAGGAGGAGAGTGAGAACGATGCTGTCGAACGATCGGGGAACGAAGACCAGGTACATGATGGGGGAGAAGAAGACCAGAGTCAGCTCGCTGACGCTGAAACAGATGAGCAGAATGACCAGGGAAGGGTAGAAGATGATGATAAACAGCGTGTTGACACTGGCTCAGCTGGGCCGAAATATGCAGGCGTCCCAGAGGAGGAAGAGATTCAACAAGCTGCTTATGAACCAGCTGGACAAGAACAAAATGAGGAGGAGGATGGCATCAGGAGTAAGAAGAAACAAGGTGTTGGCGATGCCCTGATCAAGCCAGATGTCCAGGCAGATGCAGAGCAGGAAGATGAGGCACTTGCTGATTCTCAACTTCAACCTGTTAAAGAGCAAATCCAGGAAAATATGAAGGAGGAAGCAGAGGTCATCGAAAAGGACGAGGAAGCGGTGCAGACAAGAGAGAAAGATGTCCAGAACGAAGAGCAAGAAAACAATGGAAGTCGTCAACTGGATGCTGATTTTATTGAGCACAAAGCTCAATATCAAGATGTGAATCAGCACGTCGCGACTGGACCAACGGAACAAACAAGCATAGAAGAGACAAAGAAGGAAGCAGACAATGCGCCCGAAAGTAGGGATGTAGTGGCTGAAAAGAGAGAGGAGGAGGAGCAGAGTCAGCATGCTGAAAATGGATCAGACAAGCAAGAAGACCAGGGTTGTTCGGAGAAGGAGGAAGATGAAGGTCTGCACGCCGGTGTTGAGTCAGTAGAGCGAGCTGATCAAGGCAACGAGGAGCAGAATCAAGATCAGCATGTTGTTGAGGAACCTGTCGCGTACGGAGATCAGGTTGTTGTGGAAGAAGATGGAAATGAGCTCACCGCAGATGGTGCAGCGATTGACGATACCGACCAAGAAGGAGGCGGAGATGAGGATGTCAACGCCAATGTTGTTGAAGATGAGTTCGCAAAGCCTGAAGATCAGGAAGATGAGAACATGAGAGAAGAAGGAGGAGAAGAAGAAGAACAAATTGTGAGAGCAGAAGAACAAGAAGAACAGGAACAGGAACAGGAACAAAACATCTCAGAGGCGGATACTTCAGTGCAAGAAGAAAGGAAAGAAGATGGAGTGAACACTCCCGTTGTTGACCCAGAGTTCATTCAACACGAAAGTCATGAAACTGAAACCCCAGAGCAAGAATCAGGCGATCAAAATGAATTAAAAGGGGATAATGAATCAGAAGAACACGCTGATTCAGAAATACAGAATGAATCAGAGGGGGACAACGCAGCGCAAGAAGGGACCGAAAATAGAGACGATAACCCACTTGTCGTCGACTCTGAGATTGCTGAGCTTGAAGACCCAGAAGAACAAGGTCAGGAAGATGAAAGTCAGCTCCTGGGGGGTGAAGCAGTTGATGATGCAGTCGACGATGGGGAGGAAGAACAAGAAGCAGAAGAGGAATGGGTCAGCTTCGTCAATGCTGGAACGATGGCCGATGAGGTGGAAGGACATCCGGAACGGGAAGGAGCAAACGAGGGCCCGGGAGAAGAAGAAATCAAACATATCGACAATAAAGACATGGACAACAAAGCAGAGGAAGAAGGAATAGACACCTTGCCAAGGACCAGCGGACAAGAGATTGCCAACATTGATGATCTATTCGAAGAAGAAGAATACCAAGAAGAGGTGCAATCGGTGCACTCAGAGGAAGGAGAGGGTTATATGGATGTAGAAGTGGAGGAAGATGGCCCAGCATACCGGAAAATTGATCCAGACTACGTGTATGAAAGATTGGAAGGAGAAGACACCGATGATCCAGACGAGGAAAGGGAAGGAGAAGAAGCAGGATACGCGGACCCGGACGCGGACCGGGACGAGGACGTGGAGGTGGACTACGAAGCGCTCGGATACGATTACGGAGACGAAGACGAAGAGCAAGACTCTATCCCGGACGATGAGATAGATTTTGAGGTCGATTACTAGGAGACTTGTTGGTTGATATCTTGGTTAAATTCAGTGTTTACTCATGATCATGTTCTGCAATACCCTTGTGCTCGGTCCCTTTGAGCACGCCCTGGGATATATAACCGGTAAGAGATACACAGAAAAAGCTCAAATAAATCAGAAACTCCTCCCAGGGTACCGGTCATGAAGAAAGAGTGTAGTCAACAGCCATCACACATCATCGCATCTGTGCCAGACAGCATGCAACCCCGTGGCTATTCTGTCCGTCAGCCCGATCGGGTGTGGCTTGCCGATTGGGCATTGAGCGGAATGTACTCCGTAGTGTGGGCGAAACAGAATGGTCTGTTCGGACGCGGCATTTCCTTGAGTGATGCCTAAATATGGATCAAAAGGAAAAAAAAAAAA